>NC_067169.1:85080114-85687356 GCF_903995435.1 Acomys russatus | reverse complement strand
TGTTCATAGCAGCTTTATTCATAACAGCCAGAATCTGGAAACAATCTAGATGACCCTCAACTGAAGAATGGATTTTTTAAAAAAACCGCTGGTACATATACACAATGGAATACTATTCAGCTATCAAAAACAAGGAAATCTTGAAATTTGCAGGCAAATGGATATAAGTAGAAAAGATCATCCTGAGTGAGGTAAATTAGACCCAGAGCATGGTATATCCTCACTTATAGGTGGATATTAGTCCAACATAAATGTCCTCTGAGAGACTCCACACAGTGGGGGATCGGGAGAGATACTGGGACATGTAGCTGGTCTCAGTGTGAAGAACTGCGAATTGTATAGAAGAGTTGGGGGGATGGAAAGATGGGGGAAGTCGTCAGGAACTCCACAAGGAGACCATCAAAGCTGGTGGATCTGGACCCAGGGGTCCTGCACAAAGTGGAGTACCAACCAAGGACATTGCAAGCATGGACCTAGACTCCCTGTTCAGATGTAGCCAATTTCATTTTTAAAAGCTAACCTTAACCATTATGTTTTAAAGTCTAGAGAAAAATAAGTGCATGAGTGCAAGAGCCACTGAGTTGGCCATTGCTATAGTTTATGTTGAAAATGATAGTGATCTAGAACAGGATGGTAGGGAGTCAGGAAGACAGAAAGTGTCAATAATTTGGATTTGTTTAGAAAGTAGATAGACAGACAGAGAGATGATAGATAGATAGATAGATAGATAGAGTAATTAAGACTATCTTCAAATGTTTTGTTATTTTGTTTTGTGATAGTCTATCTATCCCTGAATGGCCTGGAACTCACTATGTAGACTAGGCTGGTCTCAAACTTACAAAGGTCACCTGCCTTTGCTTTCTAGGTGCTGGAAATAAAGGCAGGTGTTTCCATGCTCAGCATTGCTATTTTGAAACAGGAACTCATGTGGGCCAGGTTGTACAGCAACTAACTAAGAGTGACTTTAAGCTCTTTATCTTTTTGCTTCTAAACATTCCTAGTGCTGAGATTATTGGTATATTGTGGATATTGGTTAGTTTTTGTCAACTTGACACAAACTGGAGTCACTTGGGAAGAAGGGCCTTAAATGAGGAACTAATTCCATCAGATTGTCCTGGGGGCATGTCTGTGTGGCATTTTATTGATTTATAATTTATGTGGGAGGGTCCATCTCACTGTGGGCAATGTCACTCCTGGGAAGGTGGTGGTGAGTTGTAAAAGAAAGCAAGCTGAACAAGGCATGGGGAGCAAGCCAGCAAGCAGGTTTCTTCCATTGTCTTTGCCTCAGTTCCTGTCTTAAGTTTCTGCCCTGATTCCCCTGTAAGAGGAAATAAACCTCTTCTTCCCCAAGTTGCCTTTGGTCTCAGTGTATTATCACAACCATAAGAAGCAGCTAGTATAGTATGCTACCACTCAGGTGTCTATGCAGTACTAGAGATGAAACCCAGGGCCTTTGGCAGGTGAAATGAGCACTCTACCAATTAAACTACAGCTCCACTTCATCTTCAGCTTTTGTGAGCAGAGTAAATTGTGGCATTCTATAATGGTCCTTGATCAAACTGTGATTTGCTATATGGCTTGCCTTTGCTGCTAGAGGGTTGGGATGAAATCTAATTAAATTGTCTTTCACTGCGCTTGTTAAAGGATCATGACACTACAGACTTCGTGGATATTACTGATCAACTCTGTTAAGTGGAAAAAACAAAACAAAACCAACCAAACAATAAACAAACGAGTAAGTTTGGATGCTAGGCTACCACGAAGAGTTTCCAAATGTGACTATTCCTATACCATCCCTCATGTGATACTTTAGTAAAGGTAATGCACAATACCTAGCAAATTTTTACCCATAAGGAGCAAATTGACCTGCTTATTGATGCAGTTGATCTAGATGCGTGTCTGGGTGTTAAAACTGTTTATGAAAGAATATGGTTATTTACATATATTTGAATCCAAAGTATGAGAAAACAACAAAACACAAATTTGCACATTTTACAGAAAAGGGAACAGATTAATATCCAACAAAGTTATAACCAAATTGTGCATGTACATAAGATGCCAACTACTCTTATTCTAAACCTTTGTTAAGTGCTTAGATAAAGTAGATTTTGTCCTGTGATTTAAATATGAATCTTTGGTTCTTTGTGAATTTGAAAATGGAACAAAAGGACCTTTTCTCCTCTTGTTCTACATAATATTCCTAGTAATCATAGTGTTCTATAGAAACACAAGGGAACAGTAGTCCTTGGTTAGTAATGGAATTTACATATGAAAAGCAAGCGATACATATTCAATTGCTCCTGTTTCAGAAACTCATCATATTAGTCATTACTGTGTCATGACTTTTTTGATTGAATATATACATGAATTCAATATAAATGTGCATAGCTGTCATAAAGTTTCCTTCATTAAATTGTGATGAAACAGTTATCACTATATTTAAATGTTACCTAAATTTTTTCATATGGGTCTTTCCTAATTACCAGATTATTTGAAAGTAAGCAAGCTTCTTTGCTATCCACAGTTTCATATTTTTCTATATCCAAAATTTTGGTACAATAATGAGTTTGTGACATTACTACTAGTTTTCAGAATAACTTATAGTAAGAATAGCATATATACAACTTTGTAAGTAATCAAGCAAATTAATAGATGATAAAGTCAAATGGTATATTCCTTTATTTCCTGTTGTTTATTTCTTTTGGGATAGGGTCTTGCTATGTAGTTGTGATGGGCATAGAACTCCCTATGTAGACTAGGCTGTCCTGGAATTTGTTGTGATCTTTTCCTTGCCTCCCAAGTGCTGTGCTATAGGCATGTGTTACATTAATGGAGCTTTAAGGGGAAGTTGAAACATTTACATTAATTAATTAGTTAATTTACTTATTCATTTAAAGAAATGATCTCATGTAGCCAAGTTGGTCTCAAAGTCACTACATAACTTGGCCTTGCCTTGACTTCACAGGGTAGCCCAGACTGGTCTAATTTTCCTGCCCCAGACTGTGGGGTGTTGGCCTTACAGGTGTAGGGTCATAGCTGTTCATATATAACTCTCAAAATGATACTGTCTGATTAAAATTAAGTGGCGTCATTCAAACCAAAATTACCACTATCAAACAAAAGATTTTGAAGGGGTACTAGAAATATAGGCTAGAAAGAATTGTCATACTTCAAATTTATTAGGGAATATAGAATATGGAAATTTTATCGTTTTCTACATATAAAGTAAAATCTAAAATTTAGGCTCAACTGAACCAGAAAATTTCTTAATTCAGCATTTGAACAATGAGGTAAAATTAAGAGGACATACAAAGAACAGTGTTAGAAATAGGTGTAGTGGTCACACCTACACCTCCAGAACTTGAGAGGTTCAGGCAGGACATTTGTGAGTTGGAGACCCTCCTGAAATGACGCTGTTTCAGTGATGGAGTACATGATTAGCAAGCAGACAGCTGTGTTCAATCACCAATACACCAAAATAATAATAGCAACAGCAACAACAACAAAAACTCAGTGTTAGTATCATATTTAAACTGCATAAGTGAAAAACTTATGTATTGAAAACAATTTGTTACTAGAAAACCAGGCTACTCTTTTCTCAGTAAGGGCAAGTAAAATGTCTGCCATATCTGTCTTTCAGTAAGGATAACCAGGATTAATGCCATCATGGTAGAATGGAGTAGCAAGACCAGAGCATGGACTTCGGCCTTACACCTGAGCGAAGTCAGGCATAACTGTTAGAGGAAATTAATACAGGGAGAAGAGTGTGATATTTAAAAATCATTTTAAAAGATTTAAAATGTTTTTATGCGTGTGAGTGTTTTGCCTGCATATATGTCTATGAATTACATGTATGCAGTGTCTTCAGATGCCCGAAGAGGGTGCCAGATCCCTTGGGACAGGAGCTATGAATGGTTGTAAGCTGCCAAGGGGGCCACTGGTAACTGAACCTCTAGAAGAGCAGCAAGAGCTCCTAACCTCCAAGCCATCTCTCTAGCCCCCCAGAGTTTGATGTTTTCTCACACAGTTAAACATCCAGTATTAGTATCTACTTATGTGCTGCTATGTTGTGTGTTAGTTAATGTGGATACAGAAATGAATCTCTTTCCTCAAGAATCTCATACGTGTGCAAAGGAGAATACTGCAATGCACGTAGTAATGCAAGGATGTAATAATTATTACAACTGATGGCATAAGGGGAAAACAGAAATTAGTTTCTAAAAGGAGAGATCAGGAAAAGTAAGTGGACATGGATAATGAGATGAACCAATCTGGTTTTATTTTTGTTTGTTTTGCTTTGTTTTTGAGGTAGGGTATCATGTAGCCTTGGCTGGCCTCAAACTCCCTGTGTAGCAGAAGCTGGCGTTGACCTGTTGCTTTTCTTTTTTCTTTTCTTGAAGGAAAATGGCAATCTATGTATATAATACAGAAGTGGAAGGGGCTGTTCAGGCCATAGGAGGATTAGGTAAGCTAGTTTAAAGGTATTGTGAAAGAGAAAGGAGGCAAGATTGTGAATCAAGACTAGATGAAGGTCTTGGGAAATCTGTGTATATTATACTGAGGATTTTGAACTGATTATCTGAACTTTTTACAATGACATCTATGTGTCAACAACCTACAGTCATATAGATCGAGTGTTCTCTTCTTTTTTTAGCATCTCCTTCATAAAACTGGAAATTCACTTAAATATTGTAGTGGATGTAAACATATTTTTGTTTTGATCCCAAGGGTGGGGTGTGAAACTGCCTTATGAGGGCATGTGATGTTTGTTCACTGGAAACAGACTCATAAGGGGGCATGCAATCTTTGTCATTTGGGAACTGTGAAGTGGAAGTTTCTGGTTTCTTTGAAAACTCAATTGTAATGTAAATGTGTTTTTTGTTTGTTTGTTTGTTTTGTTTTGTTTGGGTCCCAAGTGTGGCATATATGAGTGCTTTTCCACCACTGAAAAGAGACTAGGGATCTTTGTTAGCTGAAAACAGACATGTGAGAGGGCACATGACATTTTGCTAGAAGCAGTCTTGTGGGACGGGTGTGGGCTTTGCCAGCCACAAAACATCCTTGTGTGGACTATGAGAAGGGATAAATAGAAGTCCACAGACAGTGAGACAGCACTTTTGCATGGCTGTGCTTTGCGACAGTTCACACTGCTTTGCTGGTCTTGGCTTTTCTATACTTTACTTTGCAGACGAAAACACTCCGGAGAACTCATGGCACTCTGGTTGAATTTTGCAGCATCCACTGACTTGTGGATTTGGTGAGAGTTTTGCTGTTTTTGCAAACACCTTACAGTTGCCACTGATTTGCGTTGCTGTTTGATCTTTGCTATTTCACTGGACTGCTGGTATTCTGACAATGAAGAGTGGAGTTGACCCAAGGGAGTACATCTAAAAAGGCCCACAACCCCCTTTTCCTATTAACCTTTCTCCCTACCTCTCTCTGGTAGGTGGGTTAGAAGGGAGGTAGAAGCATTTAAGAGCCCCAAATAAAGCCTACAGATATGCCTTGTGTGGGGCCATAATCTTTGCCAGTTGGAAAACATCCTGTTGTGGACTCTGAGGGGATATACATAGGAGCCCACCAAACAGGGAGACATCTCTTTACATTGCATTGCTTCACATCAGCTGGCTATGTATCACTTTCAGAGAGAAACACTTCAGAGAAAACGTCCTGCTGTTTCACTCGCTGCTGATTGTTTCTGCTGCTGTGTCTGCTGTTGAAATCCTGATGAAGAGTGGAATCACCCCCAAAGAACTGAGATTGAAATGGTCTGTCACCACTGTCCCTACTAACCTTCTTTCTCTCCTATTGGAATGGAGGTAGAAGCATTAAAGAACCCCAAATAAAGTAGGTTTTAAAAAAGACCAAAGCCTGCAAAATATCACCAGATAACGGAGAAAAAACTTTCTACTTTAGAATTGCATGTTTTTAAAGTACAATTTGTTAACTTGTGTTTGTGTGTCCATTTGCATAAAATTCTTTGTCAATGAGGTGAGATTCTGCATCCTCTAATGCTCCTGATCCCATTGGAAGCAGTCTCAGTTATTATCCTGAAGGAGGAGTCATACCAGATACAGCCCAGATCAAGCAAATAATTAAGGTTAATTTTAACAGATAAGAAAAAAAAAAGGCAAACCACACCCTCTGGAGTGGAGGGTAGACTAAGCTGAGTGGCAGTGACAGAGATTGTCTTTAGTATCTGGACTTACACATCTTTGTCAGCCACCACTCTTCTCTTTGTCTATGCCTGGGGTAGTCTGAGACATTCTCCTTCCTGAAACAGAAAAAAAAAAAAGTTATCCTTACACACTACTTAGTCTGTTACAATTATATGCAAGAATACATATTAAAGTGTAAATATACATAACCCTGAGCCATTTGCTAAGAGCAAAGGCAGTGAGGACTTGCATGTGTTCCTCAGGAAAGCTTTGGAGAGCTGCCTGGAGCATGAAGGTAAACAGCTTTTCTCTTGTTCCCAGAGCCCTGGCCTTTTCCTTAGCTAATCAGGTCAGCTATCTCCTACTTAGCTGGTTTTCTTTTGACCCTGCTTTGTGTTTCCAACCTTATGCCTTTAACCCTACACTTGTTTTAAAACTTAATGCTTATTTTAATTGAATAAAACTCAATGCTATAATCAGGATAGCGAATATATGGACCACCTGAAGAAGTAATTGTCTTCGTGTGCTTGTTATTTTTATTACTCCTGTGACAATATCTGTCTAAAGCAACGTAAGGAAGGAAGGATTGATATTAGCTGATGGTTTGAGGGTATACAGTCCATTATGGCAGCAGAGGACATGGCAGTGGGAACGTGAAGTACAGAGTCATAGGAAAGAAAGATGAATGCTGGAATTTAGCTCATTTTCTCCTTCTTATTCAGTATGGGATCGCAGCCCAGAGCATAGTGCTGTTCATATTCAGTGTGGGAATTTTCTACTCAGTTAAATTTCTCTGGAAACACCTTCACACATGCTCAGAGATGTGTTTCCCAGGGGATTTGTTTGTTTGTTTGTTTGTTTTCAAGACAGGGTTTCTCTGTGTAGCCTTGGCAGTCCTGGACTCTCTTTGTAGACCAGGCTGGCCTCGAACTCACAGCGATCTGCCTACCTCTGCTTCCCGAGTGCTGGGATTAAAGACGTGCACCACCATGCCCGGCTCCCAGGGGATTTTAAATACACTCAATTTGTTGATCTGGATTAACCATCACAACCCACCACCAAGTCACCAGTGATCTGCTTCCTTTCCCTATAGATTTTTCTCCTGTATGCTGCATTTTACTTAGTTTGATTTATAAGCCTCAATATAGTTATTTTGAGATTCACCAATATTTCTTCAAATTCCCTATATAGTTGAGAGTGAGCTTCAAGTTCTGATCCTCCTAGCTCCATTTTCTGAGTGCTGGAGTAAGAGGCATGTGCCACCATACTCAGCTTTTTAAATCACTTTATGATGGACATATTAAAAGACACAAAATATTTATATGACATCCTCAACAAAGTCACATGTGAAATTTATATTTTTATTAGCCATTTTATAAAAATATAAAACTTTATATTAATTCAGCTAATGTATTATAGTTTTCAACATGGCATAGGTATGCAAATTGTGAATAAGGTATTTTAGATTCATATTATATTCATATTATATCTTTGAAAGCTCATATGCATTTCAATTTGAACTAGTCATGTTTCAAATCCTCCATAGGCACATACAGCTAGAAAAGACTTTATGCAAACAATATATTTCTTTGTATGAATGTAATGACAAAACAGACTCCCTTTATATAAAGGTTGTGTTTGAGTCAGCATAAGTGTATTTTTAGCATGTATTCATGCATCATTTTGCAAAAATAGAAATGAAATTAAAAAAATAAAACAAAAAAATGAAAATAGGGTCGGCAGGATGGCTCAGTCGGTAAAAACGTTTGCCATGCAAGCCTGACAATTTGACGTCAGTCCCCGAAACCCACAGTAAAAGGAGAGAATCAACTCTCCAAAATGATCCTCTGACCTCCACAATGTGTCATACACAATAATAATATAAATTTAAAAATAAAGAAATTAAAAATTGAAAAGAAAATATCTAACAAGACTATTATGGTATCATTCATCGTCTAGCGGGTGGCCTGGGTTCCACATCCATCCGGCTGGTCCAGGTGCTGTTTGCTTCCGGATGAGAACAGATGGACTCTGAGGTCAAAGGTCTAGTTTCTTGTTCAGACGTGGCTTAGAGTGCTCAGGGTGAGGGTCCTGTGCTAGACAATGTTCCCGGACTCACCAGGGTTGATGGAAATGAGTTTTCCACTGGTGTTGCAGTTATCTTGTTTAGAATAAGATTGCTGGTATCAAATGGCAGTGGAAACTTGAGAATTCCACAAGCCCATAATGATAACAAAAGTGGTACAGCCCTTTGTGAAGATGCTGTGCTAAGTGTGGCAGAGGAAGTGGGTGGATGCTGGTAACTGGCTTGGCTGGAAGGCAGGGCCAATGAGATGCAGGCCTGACGGTGCTTTACTGATGGTCAGCACTGAGCAAGCAGGGGCAATGGAGCGGGCTTGGCCTTCAGCAGTTGTCAAGGTCACTCCACCATCACTGCCTGACTGGCAGTTGAGCCCCATGCATCCAGTGGCGATTCTCCAGGGAAGAGAGGAGCCCTCCCTTCCCCAGAATAAATGGAACCTCAGATGATGACGGTACAGGAATGGCACAAGCGTGAGAGAGAGTGTGTTTCTTTCGTGAATGAGAGACATTTATAGGCTTTGGGCAGTGGGAGGGTTTTTGAGGGTGAATGTGTTTGATTCGCTGGGGTTAGAGGTGTTAGGGATACTTAATCTACATATAACAAAACAGTCTTATTATAATAAGGGAAAAGAAATACCTAATTATCCTAGGGGTGGGGTAAAATCTCCAGGAAAAGTCAAAGGTCATTGGTTGAAAGCCAGGACATCAAGATATCTTATTAGCAAAAGAAACCCCCAGGAGCTTACTAAACAGACCCCCCCTCTCTCCTAATTTATTTATTATGTACAGGCCAGAAGAGGGCATCAGCTCACATTATAGATGGTTGTGAGCTACCATATGGTTGATGGGAATTGAACTCAGGACCTCTGAAAGAGCAGACAGTGCTTTTAACCTCCGAGCCATCTCTCCACCCCCATGAACAGATCTTTTATCAGGAAAGAACTTGGCTTGTAGTCTCCCTGCTGCCTATGTGATTTTCCTTAGAGTTTCTAGGGATCAGGTAGAAAGGGGACCCCACTGAGAAAGGGAGGTGCTGTTGCTGTATACTGAGCTCAAAGTTATCCAGAAGCACCAGACTTTGGCCTCTCCAGAAGTGCCTCACACTGTGGAAAATGGGAGAACAAATTAAACTCAACAATTTCTACTGTGCAGAAGCAGAAAAACTAATCTTCCTCAGGGAAGAGCATACCAGTTGGTTATCCACCTCCAAATGATTAGTGCTGAAAAACATACATACAAGTAATGTTATACAGACTAAGCAGGTTATACTTAGGACTATATATGTATGTACAAACACATATATGCATGCAATAACAAGAAAAAGAGGCCATAGATTTGAACAACAATCAAAGAGGGATTTATGAGTGTGTCTGGAAGGAGGCAAGAGAAGGGAAATTATTTATAGTATAAGCTCAAAAATAAAAAAGTAAACAAAAACCAATCAGCCATTCAACCAACCAAAAAAAGACAAGACCAGATGGTTGTCATGGTACATGTTTGTTGTCAAGTGCTGAAGTGGTTGAAGCAGTTGATTCGCATGTTCAAAGCCAGCCTTGTAGGGCTCTTGTGAAAAGGACGAAGTCTGGTGCTTCCTGATAGCCTCTGAGCTCGGTATACAGATATGGACTCCTCTCTGCCTGAACCCTAGAAAGAATAAGGAACATCACATACCCAGCAGGGAAGATTACAGGATAAGAGTCCTGTTCAGCAAGCACCTGGGGATACCCACTCTATGCTAATAAGATGCCTTGGTGTCTTGGCTTTCAACCAATGACCTTTTAACTATACCTGAAGATTCTCTCCCACCCACAGGATAATTAATTTCTGCTTTCTCCTTTATGATGGGACTGTTTTGTTACATGTAGATTAAATATCCCTGGGACTTTCTAGTCCCAGTGAATGAGACACTTTTACCTTCAAAACTCTTCCCCATTGCCCAAGGTTTATAAATCGCTGGTTCATGAATAAATGTTGGCTTCCTCTTTCACTCCATTCCTCAACCATGACTGTCTGAGCCTTATCATTTTTTTTCTGGGGAAGAATCATCACTGGTCAGCCAGGATCAGCTCATCAGATATTGATGGCCCAGCTGCCTTGGCAGCCACTAAAGCCCACTCCGCTGCTTGCCTCAGTGTTGACATTACCCGCTGGGCCCATGTCTCATCTGATCTGCCTTCTGGCCAGTTTCAGACATCTACCCACATCCTCTGCTTTGCTTAGCAGAGCAGCTTAACAGAGAGCTGTAACACTTTTGGTATCATCACGAGCTTGTGGAATCCCTGAGTTTTCACTGCCATCTGATGCCAGCAATCTCATTCTAAAAGAGTTAATTGTAACACCCAGTGGAAAACTAATTTCCACCACTCCCAGTGAGACCGGGAGCTTTGCCTAGCACACTGGCCTCACCCTGACCTCTCTAAGCTGCTCTTGAGATAGAAATGGGAACTTTGACCCTAAGGTCTTTGTTCACCTCTGGAAGCAATTAGTGCTTGGACAAGCACACTGGACACTGAATGCAGGCCACCACTGGACAACAAATGACAACCGGCACCAACACATGGGGCAACAGAATCTCTGGATAGAGTGAAAAAGGGTGAGTGTTCCCCAGCCTAAGGACCTATACCTGAGGGAGGCAGTCCTATCTACCTTTCCTACTTTGTTGTGGGTTTGAGCCTTCATGATGGATAGCTCAGCCTTATGTACACCTTAAGGCTAGGGGTAGGGCTTAATTGGTGTAGTACTTGCCTAGTACACATGAAGCCCTGTGTTTTATACCTTGCCACACATAAACTAGATATGGTTGCACATACCTGTAATCGCAAGAAGTGGGATGAGTTCAGGGTCATCCTCAGCTGCGTGCAACATTGCCTCAAAAAACAATTAAAGAGGAGATGAGAAACGTGAAGGAACTTTGTCCTCTACATTGGGAATCATAAATACCCGAACACTTAAAATCATTCGCAAAGATAATGGAACTTGTATATCTAACTTATCAGTCAATACAATAAAAATCAGGTGAAAATTTCAAGCAAATGTAATTAGTTGAGGAAAGGAGATTAAAAGCACAAAGAAAAACAGAGATAATGAATCTATTTTTTTTTACATATATATGTGTGTGTTTTTTTTTTTACATGATTTTATTTTATTTTATTCTTGTTACATCTCAATGTTTATCCCATCCCTTGTATCCTCCCATTCCTCCCCCCCCATTTTCCCATTATTCCCCTCCCCTATGACTGTTCCTGAGGGGGATTACGTCCCCCTGTATCAAGTCTAAATCAGTTGGCACCCCCTGTAAATGTAAATGGGCTGAGTACATCGATTAAAACAGATATAAGAAAACAAGAAATGTAAGTCTTAGTTAGGGTTTTTGATGCTGATGCTGTGAAGAGACACCATGACCATGGCAACTAATGGAAAAGAAAACATTTAATTGGGGATGGCTTATAGGTTCAAAGGTGTAGTCCATTACTGTCATGGCAGGAAGCATGCCAACACTCAGGCAGACATGGTGCTTGAGAAGGAGCCCAGAGTTGTATACCTGGATTAGCAGGCAGCAGGAAGAGAAAGTGAGCCACTAACCCTGGCTTGAACCTTTAAAACCTCAAAGCCCACCCTTAGTGACACACTTCCTCCCACAAGGCCACACCTACTCCAACAAGGACACACCTCTTAATAGTGCCACTCTCTATGAGCCTAATGGGGCCATTTTATTTCAAGCAACAGCAAAGTCCAACTGATATTCCACTTGTAAGATGTATGCCCAAGTGACGGAATCTGCTTACACAAACAAATGAAAAACTGTAGCCAAAAAGGACTGACTAATATAAACCTCATGAAGTCTATTAACGTGATAAAATATTCATCCAAGAAAATGTATAAAACAATTGTGGCATATTTATTCAGTGGTACACAACAGTAAAAATTAATAGTGATTATCTCAAACTTAATAAGTTGCTGGAGGTTATGTACATTATGATACATTTATGTTATTTAAAATGTATATTGCATGTTTTTAATGCATAATACATAATGAAACAAACCACATTACATTTTGTCATGAGAAACCCCAACCTGAGAACAGTGATATCATCAACACAACCTGTTGACACTGTTTGTTTACTCTCTCTGGTAACAGAGAACATTAATTCCCTAAAGTGTTGATAGAAGCTCAGAGAGAAAAAGACATGGCCTGAATTTATTGGGAATTGAGTGTTTGATCAAAAGGGTACTTTTAAATGGGGATGTAGTGCAGTGTTAGAGTATACACTTACCTTCATGAAAGACTAGACCCCCCAGAATGGCAGAAACCAAAGAACTAAAAACCAGAATAGGTTTTTTTTTAAGTGGAAACTTAATTAGGGTTGCATGGAAATTATGGCACAATAGCCTCCTATTGGCTGGAACAGGAAAGTTTTCAGTTTTACTTTATCATGAATCCTAGTATTTGCTACTGTATTAGTTGGGTTTGTATCAATTTGACACAAGCTAGAGTCATCAGAGAGGAAGGAGCTTTTAGTTGAAGAAATGCCTCCATGAGATCCAGCTGTAAAGTATTTTCTTAATTAATGTTTGATGGGAGAGGGCCCAGCCCATTGTGGGTGGTACTATCCCTGGACTGGTGGTCCTGGGTTCTGGAAGAAAACAGGCTGAGAAAGTCATAGGGACCAACAAGTATGAGCATCCCTTGATAGCCTCTGCATCAGCTTCTGCCTTTAGGGTCTTGGCCTGTTTGAGTTCCTGTCCTGACATCCTTTGATGATGAACAGCACTGTGGAAGGGTAAGCCAAATAAACTTTTTCCTCTCTAACTTGTTTTTTGGTCATGGTGTTTCATCACAGCAATAGAAAGGCTAACTTAGACATTCATTATATTTTGTTCTCATTGGTTCCCTTCCTCTTTACCTCCTACACTCTTTCAGGCTGACTGCAGTTCGTCCTTATGTGCTGCTTTGGTTTTTTTTTTTTTTTTTTTGGTCAACTTGACAAAAGCTAGGGTCACCTGGGAAAAGTAACCTCAACTGAAAAAAAAAATGCTTCCATCATTTTGAACTATGGACAATATGTGAAGCATTTTCTTTACTAATGATTGATATGGGAGGGCCTTTATTAATGGGCCCAGGATGGCACCATTCCTGGGCGAGTGGTCCTGGCTTATAGAACAAGCCAGTAAGCAGCATTCCTCTATTCTCTACTTCAATTCCTGACTCCAGGTTGCTGCTTTGGTCTCCTACCTGGATTTCCTTCATGGTGGACTACAATTATAAACCAAACCAAACAAAAACAAAAAAACTCAAAACAAACAAACAAAAAAAGCAAACACTTTTGGCCATAGTGTTTAATCATATCAACAGAAACCTACAACTTGGTTCTCTTTTCTTATTCTATTACACTTCCTGTGCCCCCACCTCCCTAAGCTCCCTTTCTTCACTCTCATGACCCCCCTTCTAGTTTCAAAATCTATAAATACACATACATTAAATACATACATATATACAAATATGTAGATTACATATATATATATGTACATGCATGTATTTATATATACATTTATATATTTTATATATGTGCACATTTACATATTTATATATACAACACACACATATTCCACATATGAGAACAAATATATGGCATTTTCAGGTATGTATCTGAAGGACTCATTTTAAAAAAATGTGGATTAATCTTTGGGAACATTTTTCTGGACAAGAATCTTCTTTTAATGCATATGGATGTTATATTGGGGCCCAAAGCTAGGAAATCTCAGTGTCAGTATCTAAGGTGAGAATGAAGGAAGATGTTTTAATTCTCGGTACTTAACTCTAGGGCAGAGGGAAGTGCACAGGATTGCAATGCTTAATTCTTTAAAAAACTGAAGCAAATGGGGGTAAAATGTTCAGACATGCTCAAGTATATTAATGGACGTACAGAAAATTCCTTGGTTTTCTGAATAGTTTTTGTATTTTTCTATAAGCTTAAGACATTTCATAATTCTAAACTGGTTTTGCTTCATATACAAAAGTTTATTCTGTCTTTTAAAAAAGTGTTATTCTGCAGTTAAAGTGACAATGACTAGAAGTTATTATCTTAAGCTAACTATCTAAGCCTCAGAAAGATAAATGCCACATTTTCCTTCATATGCAGGCCCAGTAATTTAATTTTTACATATGGATAATATATATGTTTCTGGATAGCTCATAAAATCTGACAGGGGTCTGTGAGAAGGGAATCTGAGGACATAAGAGCAGAAGGGAGACTAGTGAGGGGAAAGGAACCAACAGGATGCAATGGGAGTTTGTGGACGGCAATGTGGGAAGAAGATTGAAAAAATAAAGTATATGTGAAAATGTAATAATAAAATCTATCTACATGAGCTATACCTCCATTCTAAGGGGGCATATTTTACTCACTTTTTCCTTGGGTGAGAGAGTTTCTTTGTATAGCATTCTCTTTCTCTCCCTCCCTCCCTCCCCCTTCATCGCCTCCTCCATCCCCCCCCCCCGTGTATTCTATGTGTGTTGTAGATATATACATACATGTGTTTTATGTGTAAATAGGCATAGGCATATACTGTATTCATGTAGATGCATATGTTTACAAATACAGACAGAATCTGAGACGTTCTATGAGTCATTTGATTTACCTTCTTAGCCAATATATGAATAATTCCTGTAGCATATACTAGACAGTGCACCATAATGATAGCAGTTGTCTGCAGATGGGAATGACAGCTCAGTGTCACTTACTTACTTTGTGACCTGGGGCAAGATTTTTAAAGCTTTATAAACCTCAATATCTCATAAATAATAATGACTACTATGCAGGCTTTTGTTAAATTTATACTTTAAAAAAAACCCAAGGATGATATTAGGCATAAAGCTTTGGAAAAAATATATTAGTAATTATATAAGAAACCTTTTTTTTTATTTTTTATTTTTTATTTTTATTTTTATTTTATTAATTTATTCTTGTTACATCTCAATGTTTATCCCATCCCTTGTATCCTCCCATTCCTCCCCCCCCCATTTTCCCATTATTCCCCTCCCCTATGACTGTTCCTGAGGGGGATTACGTCCCCCTATATATTCTCATAGGGTATCAAGTCTCTTCTTGGCTACCAGCTGTCCTTCCTCTGAGTGCCACCAGGTCTCCCCCTCCAGGGGACATGGTCAAATGTGAGGCACCAGAGTACGTGAGAAAGTCATATCACACTCTCCACTCAACTGTGGAGAATATTCTGACCACTGGCTAGATCTGGGAAGGGGTTTAAAGTTTACCTCCTGTATTGTCCTTGGCTGGTGCCTTACTTTGAGCGGGACCCCTGGGCCCAAATCTGCCTATCATATTGTTCTACTTGTAGATTTCTAGGACCCTCTGGATCCTTTTATTTTGCTGTTCTCCCATGCGTTTCTCATTTAGAGTCCCAATAGGATGCCTTCTCCTCTGTCCCAGTTTCCTGGTAAGTGAAGGCTTTCGTGGGACATGCCCCTTGGGCTAGTATGCAGATATAAGTGAGTATATACCATTTGAAAAATTCAAGCGACACCACATGCTGGCGAGGATGTGGAGAGAGAGGAACACTCCTTCATTGCTGGTGGGAATGCAAACTAGTACAGCCACTTTGGAAATCTATCTGGTGCTATCTCAGAAAAATGGGAATAGGGCTTCCTCAAGACCCAGCTATTCCACTCCTTGGAATATACCCAGAAGATGCTCCAGCACACAACAAGAAAATTTGCTCAACCATGTTCATAGCAGCCTTATTCATAATAGCCAGAACATGGAAACAGCCTAAGTGTCCCTCAGTAGAAGAGTGGATAAAGAAACTGTGGTACATATACACTATGGAATACTACTCAGCTATTAAAAACAAGGAATTCCCGAAATTTGTGGATAAATGGATTGAGCTAGAAATGATCATAATGAGTGAGTTAACCCAGAAGCAGTAAGAAACCTTTTATTCTTTTAAGTTATACATGTGTGGGCTTGTGCATACATGTGCAGGTGCCTGAGGAAGCTACAAGCGGATGCCAAATCCCTGGAGCTGGAGCTGCAGGAGGTTGTGAAACACCTAATGTGGGTTCTGGAAACTGAACTCAGCTCCTCAGTAAGAGCACTATACTCTCTTAACCAAGCCCTTTCTCCAGTCCCAGTAATTATACTCTTCTCATCATTCTCTCTGATTAAAAATGATAACCAATCTCTATTTAAATAATGTAAACCTCATCGAATGAGGTTTAGAATCCAAGGCTGGTTTTATGTTTCTTTAATTTGTTTATTTTTTTAACAAATTTAGTAAAAGTTCCTACTTCATTATTTTTGTTCCGTATCCTCTTCCATTTTGCTCTTTTGTGGTCCAGCTTTCTACCTGTTCTGTTTCCTCAAACCTGCCTTCCACAAGCCCAAGTGTGATAATCTTTTTATTATACAAATCTCTTCATTTTTAAATTCTTATCATTTCTCTTGGTCTCAGAACTCTATTTCATCCTTTTCAAATAGCCCCTCTATTAACACTTCTTTCTCATCTTTAAAAAATAATTAATTTTAGCCAGGCGGTGGTGACACACACCTTTAATCCCAGCACTCGGGAGGCAGAGGCAGGCTCATCACTGTGAGTTTGAGGCCAGCCTGGTCTACAAAGTGAGTCCAGGACAGTCAAGGTTACATGGAGAAACCTTGTGTCAAAAAAACAAAACAAAAAAAAAATTTAAAGTTAAAATAATTACATCATTTCCTCTTCCATTTCTTCCCTTCAACTATTCATAGCTACCCCTGCTTCTTTTCCAATTTATAGCTTCTTTAAAGAAAAAATATATATATATATCTTGCTGAGATGTTTTTTTAGTATTGCTTATATGTACATGATTTTAGGATTGATCATTTGGTATTGGATAACCAGCTGGGGGCTCATACTTGGGGAAGACTAATTCTCCATTTCTCAGAAGTCATTAATTGCCTGTATGTCTTCATCTAGGTGTGGGGCCCTGTGAAAATTTCCCCCACCCACATTGATGTGTCATTTGTTGTCCTTGTTCAGTTCGTGTTTAGGCATTCATGTTGTTGAGAGTTCAGGGGTACAGTTTCCCTGTCATACCTGGAAGACACTCTTCCTGGTCATCTGTCTCATGCACCTTTCAGGCACCTCTGCCACAATGGTCCCTGAGCCTTAGGTGGATAGTCTTGTAGATGTATCAACTGGAGCTGGATGCCCCAAAGTCTGTTGCCTTCTGTAGTTTGAGCATTCCTTTATTATTTATGATTGTGAACTTAAACTGTGTGTGTGCACATGGTTGTGGGTATACATGCACATGTGTGACTGTATGAGAGAAGGTCAGATTTCAGCTTTGGGTTTTTCCTCAATCACAGCTTGACCTTAAAGAGAGACTGTCTCCCACTGAACCTGAAACTTGCCAGTTGGCCAGAATGACTGGGCCAGCAAGCCACAGGGATCATCTGTTCACCACATCTCTAGTGCTGGGTTTAGAGGCACATGCCACCATGCCCATCTTTTTACATGTGTGTTGGGAGATCCAAGCTCAGGTCCGCTGAGTCATTTCCTAACCTTTGCACTTACACTTTGCATTTGTTCTCCCAGCTTGACATCTTGGCTGTGACTCACTCTTGTGCTTCTCGTGCTTCCCTACCTCCAGTTGAAAATGCTTAACCCTCATATTTTCCCTTAAATTGCTAAATGTGTGACTAAGAGTCCAAAAACAATGGAGAAGCATATGTGGGCATATTCAATGTTAAATTATTGTCATTCTTTGTTTAGTGTCTTTCCCACGTGATCACATCCAATAACAGTTGTTAAATTTATTTGTACACTTAAACATCTTTTCTGAATTCCGGACCCATTTATTCAACTGCTTGTTTAATGTTTGCATTTTAATGCTTCAAGCAGGGTGTGGTGGCGCACGCCTTTAATCCTAGCACTCAGGAGGCAGAGGCAGGTGGATCACTGTGAGTTCGAAGCCAGCCAGGTCTACAAAGCAAGTCTAGGGCAGCCAAAGCTACACAGAAAAACTCTGTCTCGAAAAACAAAAACAAACAAACAAACAAAAAAAATGGAGAGCATTGCCCATAAAACTCTATATATACCAGTCTATTTTCCAAGTTAGATTGTATGATGAATAAATGAGTAAATAAAGAAAATATTATTCAGCTTACAGATGCTGTAAATTTCTTATTTTATGTTTGTTTTACAGATTGTAAATACTTGATTGTTTTTCAGGCAGTGTGTCTTGTATCTTAAGGTAGACTCAAACCTGCCACGCAGCTCAAGATGGCCTTGATTTTTTGATTCTCCTATCTCCACCTCTGTACTGTTTGAGACTGCATGTGTGGGACACCATGTGCAGTTTATACAGTGCTCATGACTGAAAACAGGGCTTTCTGTAAGCTAGGCATCTGAGCTACAGCCTAGAACAGCAGCTGAGGCCCAGAGCCTCAGCCAGAGCCCAAAGCCTTGAAGCCTTCCCTGGAGCAGTTCTCTCTAAGAGCATCTCTCGAAGTGTTGATGAACAGCCAAAACAATCCTGTGTGAGGGTCTCAAATTGCAGATAGTTGTGAGATGCCATGTGGGTACTGGGAATTGAGCCCAGGTCCTTCCAAAGAGCACCCAGTGCTCTTAAGCCCAAAGCCAACTCCCCAGGTCCAGAATGGATAGCTTTGAAATGTGTATTCAGTACTAACGCATAGGGAGAATACTAAAGTAGGAACACAACGAATTGCAACACAGTCTTGATTTTTGTTTCTGTATGCACATGTGTACACTCTGGCAAACTATTTATACACATAATATAAAATTAATCTATTTTAAAAGAAAACTGTCCTATTGGGGTATATGTATATGTATGTTAGAGTCTATTGTTACTTCAGACATCTGGTCTCACCTGTCCTTCGCATTCACTCTCATTGGTAGCTGAATGTCATTCTATTTTTCATTTTATGCTAAATAAACAAGTTTGCCCATCGGTTTGCAAATGGCAAAAGAATGAAAGCTGGGAGGTTAGTAAATACAGAATAATAATGAGACTTCCAAAGGATAAGTCCCACAAATATATAACAGTTATTATCATTTATATTGCAATGAAGCAGCTAATACAATTTACATTGTTAGACAACAGACATTTGTTATCAGCAAACAAAAGAGTGAGCATTTATTATCCAGGGATCATAGTGACATGCAGAATATTAATATAAATACGATTGAATTTTAATACAATATGAATCTAATTCAAATACAAATGAGTTTAAATAAAAAAACAACAATTTTCCCACACAATTCTTCATTTTTGTAAAAAGAAATCAGTTATTTTTTACAAATCAAGCTGAATAAAATGTATTACTTAAAATAACTATTTAGATATATTAAATGGACCCCTTATACCTACTTAGTAAGTATGGTAGGATCTGTGCATTCAAAATTAGTTATTGAAGTCCAAAATTTTAAATTTGGCATGGATAGAAAATTTAGACTGGATAAATCCATCTTTACTTGCTTAGCATTAACATTTGTTGCTCAATATGTAATGTATAACTGTTTGCAATATGCCTTCATTCCTATGGCTAATGAATTCAAAATATATGTGAAGTCCATATCTAGTTGTGCCCATATTAATGTATTTTATTTGGAAAATTCTTACGGTCTTTGTATTAGGTTAAATTACAGGAAAAATTTGACATATGAGCACTTTTATATACATATGGTCCAATAAAATGAAGATTTATTTTCTTAAAATGGAGTACACATACATGTAAATGACCTATCTGTGCATATCCCAGCTCACATGCAATTTGAAGGAGAATAGGGTAGGGAGTTGTCAAGTCTGTATTTTGCACAGAAAAATACATTTAAATTAAGCCCACTGGTTACTATAGCTGACTTTTAAAGCAGTAATAGGCTAATTAATACATTTGAGCATATAATATACTTGAATAGAAATGGAGATTTCTCTTTCTTCACTGTCATGAAAATATTCAGTTTATTTTCCTAAAGAGTAAATACCATGTGAGTTACCATAATGACACATCTGCTTAAATGCATTTCCATTTATCTTATATCATTTGAACCGGTGGTGGATTATGTTGCTATTTTGGTGTAATCTCTGCTGTGTGCCTTGGTTAATGCTTAGTTAAGATCTGGATCCCACAGGGGTTGTTGTGATGAAAGCAGTGTGGTTGTTTTGCTGGTGAGCAGCCTGATCATAAATGAGGAATCATCATCATCACCCAAAAAAGTTTTACTATTCTGAAATTTGGGTTGAGGTGGTTAGGCAATGCGCAGGCAGTGTCTTCCTCGGGTTCAGCAGCAAGGCACTGAGGAGCTCGCTGTTCACTGCTGTTGAAAGTGTAACCAGATCCAATATTTATCCAGCCACTGACTTCTCTACTTTAAAGTGCATTCAAATACTGTGTGGGAGAACCTGGAATGAGGGACACCTGTGTCCTTAAGTTCTTGGGTATATTGCCAGCCATGGGGAAGCCCATGTATAGTTAAAAGTAAAATATTTAAAAAGTCCGTGGAGTCTGAGTATTGAATATAAACACAACTTAAGCTACCAATATGTATTCCCATGAGAGTGACTTTGCATTTTGAAAAATATAAAGCCCCAAATCCTATCCAAGTCTTATCCTACCTGCTAATTTCTTCTGAATGGTGCAGAAGGCAGCTGCTGTCTCTGACGGTGCACAGTTGTAACAGGTGTGGCAGCCAGCCTAGCTACTAAGTTTAGTTCTGCATGTGGGGATTTCATGTGGTGCAGCCCCTTGGAGAGGGGAGCATTGACAAATGACTGTGTATAAAAGTAGGAAGCACTAGGGAATTTCACCACCCTGCTAGATTTAGAGCACAGTAAAGGGGCCAATCTAAATTGGTTACAAACTAAAGAGATATTTGCCTGGCACAGGTGCCATGAATTTCACATCCATTCCATTTTTGTACTACTGCCTCAGCCCCCAAGGGGGATTCCCTGAAATTTGATAACCATGCTTTAATTACAAGGGACAACTGATTTTTTTTTCGTTAGCAGGTAAAAATCTAAGACAAGGATATCATTTCTTTGGCAGCAAAACTATGACCAATTTTGCAATTTCTATTCTGTAAACGTCTCCTTTGGTTTCACTTTGGAAAGTCAAGTGTTTTTTTTTTAATTAAAGTATCCATTACTGGCACACTAGAGTTACTGATGAGAGTGGAAATTTTCAAAATATATTTCTCTTATAGATAGTAAGTGAAACACTTCAGTTTTTGGCAGGGATCAGGAAGGGAGGAACATTTTCTGGAAAAGACAAATGTGACATTTGAGGACATTGATCTTATTAAGAATTTGTTGCAGGGTAACTTTTAGTCCTATCCCCCTTAGTCTCAGTGTGTCTTCTGTTCATATCTCAAAAGTGATGATGAAATAGCTCTGTGGAGAAAAACACAAGACCCAGAAAGCTGCCACAACCATTCAGTAGCAGAATCCCACGATCATTTCATCTCTGCTCCGAAATATTCTTGGGTCTTTGCCAAGTCCACCTTCAAATCACGTTCATATTTACATGCAACTCAATCTTGGTTTGCAGTACGGAGGGAGAAAAAGACAAAGAAGCTGCATGTATAATGAAGAAATCCTTATCAGTTTGAACAGCTTGAATTAATTTTTTTCTTCATATGGAGGCAGCTCATTGTCCCAGATTGGAGTAATACACCTGCCATTATCTAAGTTTTCAAAAGTCCAATAACAGCAATAACACAGATAAAATATGCACACTTTTCTCAATCACGAGAAACTTCCTGTAAAGTTTCTCTTTATATTGTAACCAGATCTTTAAAGCTCTTCTTTCATTTGGGAGAAAGCCCATTGCCTATGATGATCAAAACATTGCTCTTTTGAGGCAAGATTAACGATCCCTACCGTTCAACTGTGACATGATTTAGCTCCATGTCAGGAGATGTCTGTGTTATGTATGAAGCAATTCTTTAGGGCTAAAGTAATAAATTAAAGCCTGTCACTTTCTTGGGGGTCCTCACAACATTCGAAGCTAAATTCTTGTTTGCTCTTGCAGTTTCCAGGGATATTGTGTTTTCACAACTGCTCCCTATCAATTTCTGTGGTCTGAGGTTTGTTCAAGGCTCAGGCTCTCTTTGGTTACTATGGAAACCTGCCAGCCCAACCAGCTGCTATTTCCTGTATTCCTTTAAGAGAGACTCTTAAGCCTCTTAGAGGTCCCACAAGCACAGTCAAGACGAAGAATGACAAACAGAAAACATGAACAGCCTGTGACACAGGAAGTCTCCCGAGAGAAAGTAAGCCTTCCTAGACACCAGCATCCCAGGGGTTGTCCACAACCGCTGAATCTCGCCATCATCCCTGTTTTTAAGGAGTGGGAATTCGGCTTTGCATCTCTACATCTGTGAACTGAGGAACACTTTCTGTGCTCTCAGTGATAGGTGAGATGACATGTTTGAGCCGAAGAAGCATTGTGAATAGCAGGATGAGAAGAATGGCCAGGAGGCTCAGGAATAATCCTACATACATGTACAGGTTGGAATACTTGTCTGAAGTGGTGTCAACCTCTGTCGCAAGAGTGGGAAAATGAGCCCTCCCAGTGAGATTTCCATGATACCTAACGTGCACCTCCGTCATCACTCAAGACTTGAGTTGATATTTGCTTCTATTTGATTTCTATTGCCCTCGAGGCATTCCACAGCCACTTAGCCTGTCTGGCAATGTATTGGTGGTATTCTAACAATCTGATACAGAAGAAAATCAGTAGTGTATAAGCAAGAAGGCAGTGGTCTTCTAATTTGCCAATTGTTGTGCTTCCCTCTAGCAAATAGCCCACTCCCAAATAGGTTTATCAGAACTTCTTAGTCACTTTAGATAAATAAATATGTAAATAAATAGATACAGACAGACAGACATAAATACATAAATAAGTTCAGTTTTCACACTCTTAATCTTTTTTATACTGGTGAAAATAAATATGGTGAAACTGTTTTATAATACTGGCCTGAAGACAAGAATCTCTTAGATTTCTGCTTTTTTTTTTTGTAGTAGAAGGATAAAAACCTCTTTTTTTATCCACAGCTCATCTAGATCTGCAGACTAATGTTGTAGATTTAATTGGGTTCTGTGAGGTGGTTTGCTAAAGGCTTTTGGATATCTCTGACTCAGCATATCTGAGTTTTCACCCCTTTTGCCTGACTTTGTGGATCTTCCTTAAGGTTGGAGACCGTACTGTGTCTGCCCAGATGCACAGCTTGAAGGATATAAAAATACAGGACATGAATTGTCTACAGCTTTGTGGACATTTCCTTGCAGTAGGTTACAGGGGGGAGTACTGTCACGCCCATTGATTTTTCAGAAGGAGGAGGTCTCAGAGATGCTGACAATAGGCCAGGGCTCAAAGAATTCGACAGCTAGGACTCTTCAACAGATTTTTCCTGAAAATAAATAAAAGAGAGAATGGTTCAATTATCAAAAAAAGTGGCAAATTATTTTGAAATCGGTATAAACACGCAGTGCAAATTGGTTTGCTGCTGGAAAACTAGCTTTAAAATAAACAAGCATGAGTTTACAGAATTTTAAATGCCTTTTTGCTATACAGCACATGACCATTAAAAGGTTAAGAACAATCTAACTTACTAAACTGTAGCTAATTACTAGGCTACATTAGTATAGTGTTTTCATGTTGACTGATCATGGGATTTACCTAGCACTCTTATTAATAGACAGATCCTGAATCCCAGCCTAGATATTTGGATATCTTCCAAGTATGACTTCAGAGATTCAATTTTTCTTGGTCTGGGATGGGGCTCAAGCAGTGCTAACATGTAAAAGCTCCCCTAGTAACTGTAAATTGCAACCAGGATGGAGAAACACTGGAGAGCTGACCTCTGAAACAAAGACCTGAATTTCAAGATTTGGTTTTCAGTCTCCAGGTTCCAGTGCCAGTTGTAACTATAATGAATCACAGAATGTTCAGGAATTCAGGCTTCCCTAATATTGTTCTTTTTCTTTCTCATTTGGGCTTGTGGTATCAGAATATTCATTTGATTCAGTATTTATAGACCAAAAGAGCTGGGAGGGTATGGTGTGCCTATTCTGAGTAAATAACTGCATCCATCATTATGAGGTCAGGCAGAACCTTGTCCTTATTGGTAAAAATATTCCTCCATCTAAACAGCGTGGTTCTGCTTGCCATTTCAAAAATTAAGATAAAATACACATGACTAAAATAAACAATAGGAACAACCATAATTTGTCACACTTCTGTAGGCCACAGCGGCAGGTTGCTGGAAATGTAGCCCCATTCTATCTCTTTTTAACAGAATGATAATTACTAATGAGTGTTAATAGAAATAGGTCCAATAGTCACGTTACTCACTGTCACTGAGTTTTCCCTATACTGGGAGCACTTGAGTTTGGCCTTATATTCCTCAGTCTTCATTGCTATATTTTATGTGATTCACATGCATCTTAGTCTCCCTACCTAATGCCCCTACTTCCCATATAGAGCCACTTTGCTCATAAGAAATGAACAAAAGAGAGAGGTGGGTCTACTTGTTTTATATTTCATGAAATGATCCAGGATACCATACTTGCTATACTTAAAATTGTGGTTTTTTTTTTTCAAATTTGGGATTATCTGGGACCAATATCTAGAAATCTGCATTCTATGCAAGTTATTCTCTGCACACTGTTCTTTGAGGATGAGCTACTGTTTTTCCTCTAGATAGCTGATCTGTTTTATTGATTGCTTCATGGTCTTGTTTTTTTAATTAAAATTTGTTGCATAATATATTTAGATTACATTCCTTCCCCTGGTCTAATCCCTCCCAGATCCTCTTCACTCGCTCTACCCACCCAACTCCATGGCTTTTTCTTCTTTCTTTCGCTCTTTAAAAAAACACAAAATGAAAAATGCAACAAAAAACCTCAATAATTGAAAAACTACAAATCAAACTAGAACAAAAAGTGCATGTGCACTTTTACACACACACACACACACACACACACACACACACACACACACACACACCATGGAGTTCATTTGGGAACTCCTGGGTGTGGAGTTTTTCCTTCCCCAGCAGGTATCAATTGTGAATGGCTTCTTGGCTGGGAGCGGGATCCTGTATCCACTTCCCTTTCTTAGCGCTGGGCTTTTGTCTGATTTGAATGTATAGGCCTTGTAGGCCTTGTGCATGCTGCTCTTACTTCCAGTACCTGGGACTCTGACCTTACATGCTAATAAGGCCTTTGCAGATGTAATCAAATTAAAATGAGGTCATTGTGTTGGCCATAATCCAGTGACTGATGTCCTTATAAGACACACAGGGAGAAGATCTAAGCAGAAATTGCAGTGGTGTGTCTACAAAATAAGGAATGCCAAGGATTGCCAGCAAACACTACAGGCTAGACAAAGCTAGGATGGATATTCCTTTACAAATTTCCAAGGATGTGTTTCCCAGCTGATGCCTGTATTGACACTAGTGGCAGTCTAGGCAGCCTTGTAGACTAAGTGAAAACATTTTATTTTTAAGACAGGGTCTCATTACATAGCACTGGCTGGCCTGAAATTTGCTGCGAAGACCAGACTGTTTTCTTTTTTTAAAGATTTATTTATTTGTGTATTTGTATATATAAGTACTCTATTTGCACGTATGACTGCATTACAGAAGAGGGCATCAAATTTCATTATAGGTGGTTGCTGGGAATTGAACTCAGGACCTCTGGACAAGCAGTGAGTCCTCTTAACCACTGAGCCATTTCTCCAGCCCCCAGACTGTTTTCTAAATTGCAGAAAGTCTCCTGAATTTTCCTTCCAAGTGCATGGATTTGAGGATTGTCTCTCTCACACAGACATATGGACACACACATCACGCATGCACAGTATCATTTCTGTCATTTTAACCCACCTAGTTTATGCATCAGTGTTGTGGAGCCTGCAGGAAAAGAACACACAGAATAATCACCATGCAGCCCTGGGCTTTTCGTGATAATATTTCTTGATGGGAGCTGAGAGAAGTCTCTTCACCAAAGCAATGCACCTGGAGCATGCTAGTTAAAATGCAAATTCCTAGGTCATTTCCTTTGAGCCCTGGTCAGAACCCCCAGGGACAGGACCTTGAAATTTCTGTTTGTAGCAAGTTACCCACACTTAGTTTCTAAGCATATTCTTTAGGGAATGCTTTTTAGTCATGGGTGTACTTCAGGATTACTTTTCAAGGTTCTGAAGTATGTGTGCCTGGATTGACATTGGTGGCAGTTTAGGCAGACTTGTAGACTAAGTGAATACATTTTATTTGTAAGACAGGGTCTCACTACATAGCACTGGCTGGCCTGGAATTTGCTGTGAAGGCCAGACTGTTTTCTAAAGTGCATAAATTCTCCTGACTCTTACTTCCAAGTGCGTGGATTTGAGGCTTGTGACACACACACACACACACACACACACACACACACACACACACACACACACACACACACACACACACTCCCTGCAGAGGTTCCAAATCACTCAGCTTATGTGGAGAATGAACATCTGTACTACTTAAAAACTTCCCAGGTGATCTTATTATGCAGCCAAGACCTAGAAGCACCACTCTATGAATTGAACAGAGCCCTTCAAACTCAAGACTCCTGACAGTCACAGGCAACTCACACAGAAGCATCTTTTGATCAGTGTTCCTTTGGGTATTACATGTCTTGTTTTCCTTACATAGGGTGTCATTCTGAACAGCTTTCTTTCCCCACTGACCTTCTCCCTGTGACTTCTTTCATCAAGAGTGCTACACTAGCCTAGAGCCAGTCTTGGAGGTATATGCCTCTTAGCTCAAGAGGTGGAGGCAGGAGAACCAGAAGTTTAAGGCCATCCTCAGCTACATAGGAAAATTAGGGTGAGTCTGGGCTACCAGAGAGCTGTCATAACCCTCCCACAGTGAGGGGGGAGAGAGCCAACAGACAACAGAAGAAGGAATGATACTAACCTAGAAAGAAGAGCTTCAGATGTTTTCCACCCTTGACTCTTATAAGCTGCTTTTCCAAACACTTTCCAGATGAGAAGTAGAAGGAAAACTAAGCATTTGCTGTATTAAGCCAAGTGAGAGAGACCTCAATAGTACTATTTTATCTTTCTGGTTGCCTTTGTAGTTAAAATACATAGGCCTTGACAAATCAAATGCCTTGACTTTTGGCACATCATCATTATTAGTCAATTCAAGAGTTTTTGTTTACTAAGGGAGCACAAACACCTATGCACAAACACCAACTGAAAGAGAATAATCATGAATACATTTTCCTCATCTCATCCCCTATCTACTCCTTTAAAGCCATACCCAATACCTTAAATTTGTTAAGAAACCTATGCCTAAGCAATGTTAGTGTGATTTATTTTGACATTTGAAAAAGACAAAGAAATGCACAAAGGAAATGAGAAATTATTATATACAGTAGAATTCTTTTTTCAGCCATAAAGAAGAACAAAGTTATGTTGGTTCTAGGAAAGTGGAAATAGCCACATTAAGTAAATTAAGTCTATCTCACAAAGACAAATATATTTTCTCTCATCTACAGGTCCTAGATTTTTATATAGACACAAAAATCACAAAGAGAGAGAGAGAGAGAGAGAGAGAGAGAGAGAGAGAGAGAGAGAGAAATAGAAGTAAAGCTGTCTAAGAGGAAAAGGAACAGCGGGGGTATAGGAGACAAATACTCAGTGTACAATATGCACTTACTTGAAATGTTTTGATGTAGCACAGTACCACACACAATGAATATATACATTGAAAAAATTTTAAAGTTTTTTGACTCATGTGTAATGCTTAACTTGGTATTTTTACCCTGTGTTCTATTAATATACGATTTAGCACTGACTGCCTTATAATAATAGGATGACAAAGGCCACAAATTGCTTTGAAGCTTCTTATTGTCATTTGGACTTCGCTTCATTCTCCTTAACTTGATATGTAAGATTATCAATGTCCAGGCTTCCCTTAATTCCTTCTAATAGCCTCCTTTCCAGTAATACTCACTCAACCTAATTCTTCGCTTTTATGTTTTTGTTGGAGAAGTTTCTTCTACCTTTATATAGCTCTGCATAGGGCAGTACTATCATTCTTGATGGTTCAGTTTATAAAACTGACCTTGGCTTCTCACCCCAATCTTCATTCCCACAACGTTCCTCTCCTAGAGGAATTACCCTTGGGTAACATTGTAGATTATCTATTATACGCTCCTGATGTTCTCATATAATATCCTAACTCTGCTTACACTAGCTGATCAATATTAATTGAGTAAATGCATGGCCATGTCTTAACACTTAAGCACTTAGCACTGAAAGTTTCCAGAGAAATGCAGCCCTTTTTAAATTTCTGATTTAATAGTGAATGCAACTGACCTTTAGCACTGATTACAGAACTCCATAGTTACCAAACATCTAAGTGTGTTCGATATCTTATGTAAAGTGGGTCATCTACATATAACTTACGTACATCTTTCTGTACACTTTAATCCATCTAGAAATTACCTGTGATATCTAATACAATGCATAGTTGTATTTTTAGGGAACTAATAAAAGAAGCAAAAAGTTGTACAATTCATTAGGGGCACAGTTTTTAAAAGTATTTTGCATCTGTGGTTGGTTGAATATGCCATTGGTTGGATTCACAAACACAGTACACTCAGATAATGAGGGATCACAACACAAAATCTTTTCAAGCTTCCCAGTGCTCTAAGGTATAAATTGCAGACTATAATATGGAATTAAAGGAATAACAACTATTATAAACTTCATTCCAATTATACACTTTTTAAAAACCTACAGGGATGAATTAAATTTCTTCTCTCTCCTTTTTCTCCCTCTCTGTCTTTTGGCTGCTACGGGGATTGAACCTAGGATCTCATGCATTCTGGTCAATTGTTCTACCACTAAAGTCACATCCTCGGACAGTTGCTTTTTGAAATATAGAAAGTACAGCTGTGACTATATGAATTTTGGCAATGAATGAGTGTACATTTCTTGCCTCCTTTATCATTGACAATAAATTTTCCTTAGGTTTGAATATTTATTAAATTCTTACAGGATTCTATAAAGCTTGATAAAGGTTAAATAACAATGATATCATGCATAATTAATGTTTGCTTTGATTGTTAGAAAATGCATTGTATAATTTCTTAAAACCTCTATAGTTTGTAGGGTAACAAATGCCTAGGTCAGTTCAAACAGGTGTATCAGTTTAACTTCTAAAATTCATAAAGGACTTTGAATATAACAAATTAAAATTAAGGTTCAGGGTATTGCCATTGTGGTCCTGTATCTGTAACAACTTCTCATAAAAGCTTTCCAAATAGCAATGTGGTGGTTCTTTGCTAATTGATTAGTGAATAATTATTGAATTGCACAGATAACAGGATTTCTCTATGAAAATCTCTGCACCATTTGAAAGGAAAAATAAACAACAACAAAAACCCCACAAAACTTCTATATTTTCTGGAGCTCTGATTATTGTGGAATGGTTTTTAGACAATTATTTCCTTATCCTGTATTGTTTTCTAGAAATGATATAAATATGATTTATCTGGTTAAATAATTTCGACTCTTTGTAAAAAGTGATTGAAAGGCATTGCTGTGTAAACATAAGAATGAACCATGACCATAAAAGTAAGGAACTAGGAAAAGACAGAAGAGAGGAACTGAGGAAAGAAAAGAAAGACAGGGAGGGAGGCAGCAGAGAAAAGTTGCCAAGGTAAGGATAGACATGAGGGATGTGGGGGAAAAGAGATGGGAAGAAATGAGTTCTTGAGACAAAAAGAAGGAAGAGAAATAGGAAAATATTGGAAAAGGAGAGAGAAGGAAAGGAAAGGAGAAGAGAAGTTTGGAGGAAAGGAAAAAGAAAAATTAATATAGTTTATTGGCAATGGCAACACTAACCTATATGTTTTGCTTCACTTCTAATGTAAATAAAAATATTCAAAGGTGATGTGAGTGCAACCCTGGTTTTCAATTACATAGTTAGTCATTAACTTGGTAAACAGCATTCTTGATAATAAAAGTCTTCTTGTATTTTACTATGAGATTTGGATTGTTAAGTTTAGTGTATAAAGCCTCATAGGAGTAAAATGACATACACTCTTAGATCATGACTTTTTTTTCCTCCTTAAAATAAGAAATGTGGCAATTTCTTTCTCTACCCACCCAAGAGAGATCACAAGAGTGAGACTTATTTTTAATGAAAGCAACAAAGTTCTATATAGGTCTACAAAATCAGACTGACATTTATTCATCCAAACTTTATTGAGTGCCAATCAAATCCCAGGCACTAAGGTTAGCTCTGGGAATACAGAAATCAATGTACACTTTTCCCTGTTTTGGTCATTGAGGGTGGCCCAGTAGTTACTTTGTCTTTTTATTGATAAACTTATGAAAACAATCCACGGGTCATTTTAGAGTTCCTTGCATGCTCCCTGCTATATAATTTCAGAGCTGAAATCCCAACACACAAATAGGGAAGAAAAACAATTAATGGAACAATTTCAAAAAGCAAGTTCCAACTGTTAAATGGCATCGCTTTCAAGAGTTAATAACCTTCTGTTTCATTGTATCTGCTTACCGAAGGACAGGAAACTAGGGGAGGTTGGTACTATCAGAGTATAGAGTTTCTTAGCAGCCTATGGGAAAAACCAATGTCAGCTGCAAATGCTCCTTCAATGGTTGGAAACATAAAGTAATAAGCTTGCACAAGTGGGAGTTGCTGTATCTTCTGCCGCAGATGGTGCCTGTGTGTTACACCTGCTGGTAAATAAAATTCATGCTCACTTCAGAGTGAATAGCATTATTGTACTTCCACATATTTCTTACCTTTCCTGAGTCACAGAATGAATGGAGTTGGCCATTTAAATATCCTCTTTGAAGCGTGCACCGGCAGACAACTTGTTCAGGAGCATCTCTGGAGTATCTGGAAAATAAAAGGAAGCCTTGAAGCCTCCCCTGCCCAGAAAAACAGGACTATGCCATTGCAATGTATGCTTTCTTTTTTACCTTTCCTGAAGAGTCATCCTATTCAGAAAAGCAGAAAAGCCCCATTCAATTAGTTACTTAAAATCCCAGCTAGACTTACAGCTTCAGAGCGCAGTTTCCTATGATGCCCGTTTCTTTTAAGATGCAAAAAGCACCGAGAAGTCTCTGGGTGTATAGATGCCCTCTTGGACCGTTTGAATATAAGCAGCCTGAATTGGTTAAGTCCCTGGTTCCTCCTTTGCAGGCAACAGTTTAGCTAGCGAATGCGGGGAAAGGTGGCGATTCCACTCAGCTCGGCTCTGCCTGAGCAGTGTGGAGCCCCAGAGGGAGGGAGGAGATAAGAGAGCAAAGTTTGTACAAGCCTTCCACTTTAACCCCTTCAAGCCTCCTTCACTGAAGCTGTGGGATTATCTACGGTGTCTTCTCTTTTTAAACGCTGTTTCATGTATCATTTAAGAGGATCAGATCTGAGAAACTTCTTTAGGTATCATGTTAATAAATTTAGTTCAAATAACGTGGAAATTAAACAGCAACCTGTTACCAGTTAAAGGTAGAAATTCTTTGAAGAAAGGGTACATGCTCCATTAGAGATGAATCATTTACCTGCAATTTAAATGCTCTATCTTAGCTGGACTTGTTGGCCACTCTTGTAATCCCAGAACTCAGGGAGGCAGAGGCAGGAGGATCTCTGAGTTTGGGGCCAGCCTGGTTTACAAATCAAGTCCAGGACAGCCAGGGCTACACAGAGAAACCCTGTTTCAAAAAAAAAATCCCACCCCAAGTGCTCTATCTTGTATATATTAGGAAGGATATTAGCATTTCTTGAAGGCCAAGTGTGCATAAGGCATTGAATATAAAAAACTTTATTTCCTGAGCCAGGTGTGATGGCAGCCCTTGACAGGTAGAGACAGGAAGATCAATTGTTCAAAGTCAGCTTGCCTACATGAGTTCCAGGCTATCCTGAGCTACACAAGACTGTGTTTCCACAAAGAAAACAAAACCGAAGTCAGTTTCTTCTGCATAAGAGCACTGTGGTTTGAGCAATAGGATCTCCCCTTTAATAACAGAAAACCTGAGATTCACAGAGAAAGCCTACAGTGTAACTGAAAGAGAATGGATCCAGCATTTGAAAGCAAAGGCAAGTGGTTCTGAGGTCTCAGCTCTTTTACTGTAATAGTGGTTCTTAGCCTCTGGCAGTCATGGGTTTCTTTGAGAATTTAATGAACAATCAGTGTCCCTTCTCCGGTCTTGTATCCAATAACACCTGGCCATCAAGAATTTCTATTATGGTAAAAATAATAACTCTATTAGTAGTAAATGTCTTGCCAATTTAAAGAAATTGCTGGTCTGGGCATATGGCTTAGCACTAGAGTACTTTAGCAGTATGCATGGGGGCCTGGATTTGATTACTGGCACTGCAAAAAATTAAACAAATGACTGCTCTGACTTTATTTATTTTTCTCTCGTACAACACATCCTGACTACGTCCTCTCTTCCTTCCCCCACCCCTATCTTCCCCACCTCCACTCTCTCCCACGTCCACTCCTCCTCAGTTTCCCTTCAGAAAAGAGCAGGTCTCCGATGATATCAACCGAATACAGCATATCAAGTTACACTAAGACTAGGCACACAAACACTTATATCAAGGCTGAACAAGGAAAACCAGTAGGATACAAAGGGTCCCAAGGGCAGGTGAGTCAGAGACACTCCCCCACTCCTACTCTTAGGAGTCCCACAAAGCCAAGAAGCTACACAATCATACAGAGAGAAGATCCAGGTCAGACTCATACAGGCTCCTTGATTGTCTCCATGGGCCCCTATGAGCTCTGCTTAGTTGCTTCTGTGGGCAGTGTTCTTGTAGTATCCTACACCCCTCTGGCTCCTAAAATCCTTCCCCTCCTCTTCTTCAGGGTTTCCCGAGCCCCAATGAATGCTTGGCTGTGGGTCTCTGCATCTACTCCCCTGACTTTCCTTTTATTCCCACACTTTCCTTAATAATTCTGGATTCTAGGTCTTCATTTCCCGTTATTCCAGTGGTTACAATTGTTTGAGTTCTCCTTGAAATCCCAAATGCCTTACTTACCAGTGTGACTTAGGATCTCGAGCCTCAAACAGGGAAAGGGTGCTAAAATTTCTTTAACTGCAACAGTATGCTTATGAGTAATGAAACTACAGGGTAAAGCTAGTATATTTTTTTCCTAGAAAAGTGATTTTACATAAATATTTGCCAAAATAATACTTACATAATATGATTAAAATTCAAGTTTCCAGGAAGAGAATAGATATTCTACAGTAGATGAGAAAGTCAGAAGCCAGATCATCATACACGGAATTTACAAGGAAAATACTCTAATGAATAAGAAGCCATATTATAGATGGAGCAGCAAAGGAATTTGTGGAAAAATTACTCTGCAGATAGTTACTGCCATCTTTCTCTCCATCACCCCTAAGAGTGGTAGGGCTGGAGTAATAACACCTCCTGTACCCCAAGAGCTCTCATGCTGAAGCACCAGCAGAAGGAGGGATTCTCAAGAGAGACACTCATGTCTGCCCTCCCCATTGGCTATCAGATGTGCAAGAGTACAAGCTGAAGCAGATGTGCAAAGAAAATATCTTTGTCGCCTTTGGACCAAAGAACTCTGCTAGGCCTCGAAAAAACCCTTGAGATTGTTCTCCCTTTCAAAAAAGGGAGCACTTAGTCAGAGTAAGTTAGCTCACACCTCTGATCCTAGCACCTTCGAGGTTGATACAGGAGGATTGCCTTGCCTTCTAGGCCAGTCTGATACTTAGTGAGTTGGAGGCCAAGCAGGGTTGCATTGCAGTGTGAGATAGTCTCTCCCTAACAATAAAATACCAACAATGATAACACAAAACAAACAAAATGGAGATCCTTAAGCTGGAATGCCAGCCTGATTTTTCTCATTTGGCCAGGTCTTGAGAAAAACCTACCTATATCTGTAACAGAACAGAGGCAGTGGAGGCACCTAGGGCCTGACTTGACTTCTTCCCCAGGAAAGGATTCATTCAGATGCTTCTAACCCATGGCGTGTGGGCTGAAGGCAGTAAAGGATAGCTATGAATACAACCCATTATAAAATCATATGCCTACTTAAAGCATCGTAAGATTTTTGTGTGTGGTTTTTACTGTTTTCTTTTTTTTTTAATTTTGTTGCCCAATTCTTGAAGGTGAACTTTGTAGATAGCAGTTCATATTGCACTGTCAAAAGGTTGGACAAGCCTGAACCATTAAATTGTATCACAACTAATTTCATGGATGTTGCAGCCTTTACCTCCAAGTTTTCTTTTATTGTGTTAAAAAAAAACCAATACTTTATTAATTCTTTGAGAATTTCATAAAACGTATCTCGATCCTTCCCCCAGCACCCCCCAAATACACCTCTTCCCCCTAACTCGCCATTTGATGTCCTTTTTTTGTTCGTTTGTTTGTTTGCTTTGTTTTTGTTTTTAGAAGACTTTTTGTGGGAGACAGGGCTGGCTTTTAAGGTTGGTACACAGCAGAGATTAACCTTGAGCCTGTGGCCCTCCTACTTCTACCTCTTAAGTGTTGGGATTCTGTGCTTGTTCCGCTTTGTTTAGCTTCTGTACTACTGAAGATGCTTTTCCTTCATCTTCAGTGATAAGACCTCCTGGACCTCAAGTACAGCCACTTAGCCGCACTCTCAAGCAGAAGCATGAATGTAAGAGGAACGTTTTACCCGCTGATCTACAACCTTGTTTCCTGTTTTCCTATAAATTTTTACAAGAGCTGGTGGCAGAGTGTGGGGGAAATTAGCTTCTGTTTTCCCCACAATTTGGCAAAACTGTAAATAAATCAACTTTTCTCAAGGTAGCAGGTACATTTGTATGTGCTAGGTCACAGTGGGGGAGAGAACTCATCAGAGGATTAATGCTACAAAGCCAGTGGAGCCCTTAGCAGAAGGAGAGGCTTGATGGTTTTGGGGTTGTTCTGTGTTTGCTTAGTTTGGCTGGAATCCAACAGGTCGTCCTGGACCCTATAAAATAGAACCATCTGGGTGAGGAGTGGCAGGAACCCCAGCAACAGGAAGCTGGTGATAACTACTAAATACCTCAGCATAGAAGGAGTAGAAAACCAAATAGAAATGTGTCAGTTTAGAATTCCTGGAAGAGGGCTTCTCAGGAACAGAGGGCTTTGAAAAGCCCACAGAAACCCCAGTAGTGGGCAACCATTTCACTAAGGGAGAAATTACCAATTCCCTTATTTTCTTGCCATGTTCTTACTTCCACCTTTGCAAAGATTCAGACAGGAGTTGGCAAGTGGAAAGGAAAGAGGAAAATCATGTGTGCCCCCTCAAATATTATATCTCCCCCTAATATCTTCTCCAAAGACACTCTCAGTTTATGGGCCATATTATGGACAAGGGGAGACGATCTTATTTGGAGTAAACACTGAAGAGCTTTTTTCTTTTTCTTTCTTTCTTTCTTTGAGGCCTTATCTCATGTAGCTTATAAAGTCCTCAAAATTACTTACCATCTTTCTGAGCCTGAGCCTTCTCCAGCTTCTAGCTCCCAAGTGCTGGGATTATAGGCCGGTGGAACCAGACCCAGTAAGACTGAAGAATTTGACTAATCTCTTAGATTGACAGTACACTGATTGCTGAATCAAGATTATGTTTTGTCATTTAGTGTGACTGTAGAATTGCCATCTGTCCAAGTTTTCATCTAGAGTTGGGGCAGAATTTCCCAATGGTATGTGTTTTATTGGGGCATTGAAAGACAATGATAAATTGCACTTTCAAAAACACCAGTTGTGGGCTGCGGAGATAGCTTAGTCCACAAAGTGTCTGCACTTTGCATATACACCTGAACACTCACTAACAATTGCACTTGCCAATTCTTTCTTTTAGTCAACAAGTGTCAGAGTGTATTACGTTCTGTGCATTGTGCTAGGAGTAGGTCAAACAGTGTGAGAAAAAAAAATCTTTGCCCTTGAATTGCTTACTGTCTACAGCACAGGTAAACTTTTTTTCTACAAAAGGTCAGACAGATATTAGACTTTTGGGGACATACATGATTATATCTTCCCCCTTTTCTGTTTCTCTCCTCTTAGTCTCTCTCCTTCCCTCCCTTCCTCTCCCCTCCCCCCCCCTCATCTTTGTTGAGATAGGATCTTATTGTGTAGCTCTGGGTAGTCTATAAGCCACTATTTAGACCAGGCTGGACTTGAATTTGTGACAATCCTCTTGCCTCTGTTTCCTGAATGTTGATATTACAGGCCTGTACTACTTTTAAGCTAACATTTTAAACCAGGTATGGCTCACACTTACCCCTTTGAACTAGCTATGGCTCACACCTAAGCCTTTAGGCAAAGCATGGCTCACACCTACAATGCCAGCACCCAAGAACCTTCAAGAGCAGGATACCTGCAAGTTCAAGGGCAACTTGTGCTACACAATGAGTTCCAGGCCACTTTGGGTCACAATCTCAAAAAATAAAAAGAAATTTAAAAAATTAAAAAAGCAAATAAATAGATAAATAATTTTAAACTAAAAATGACTCTTCTCTTGAGAGCTAATCAAAGTGAGGCCATGTGTTAGTGTTGGCCTCTGGACCCTTGTTTGCTACTTCGTAAACTACGAGCAAAACAAAATACTTAAGTACCACCAATTACTATACATTATGTTTTTTAAGTACACATTTATTCAGCATCACAATCATTCCACTACATTTAGCAATTGACAGCATGGGCAGTGGTGGTGGGAGGTGGGGGTGGGGCGCCATCCACATTAAAGCCTTTGTTTGAATGCTTTATTCTCTCTGCAGAACAGAAACTGAAATGACCTGCCATATAATTAGTCATAAATACAGTCCTTGTTTTTTTTCTTTTTGCCTACACATGAATATTGTTTAAGACATTTTCTTCTTAGTCGCTAGGCACTGCTAACTCTGTGATCAGCTGAGCGCACAAATCTGTTGTAACCTGGAGCTTCCCAGTCATTTCTCTGCCTTGCCTCTCCTGCAAAGCTTTGTTTCTCAGTAATAATTAAAACCTTCTGCACTGTCATAGCCACTCCTGCTGCTGGAACTGCTAGACCGACTTTGGTTTTTGTGGGTTTACAAACTGTTGGCTTCAATCATGATAGGGGTCAGAGCTTCTGCCTCCAAAGTTTCTTTCCTTCATAGAATCAAAAATTGAAGACTGACTGTGGAATTTTGAAAACCATTATAGCTTTTTCCATCACCAAAATTTCTCTAACTGTCATCCTCAAAGCTGTTTCTACCACCTCGGTTTATGGACTTCATAGATGTCACTCATAGCATAGCCACTGCCCTGGTTCCCATAACCTTGGCCATCACTTCCATAGCCTTTGTTTCCTCTACTGTAAACAGGGCCATCTCCTCTATAATCACCATTATCAAATCCATTATAGCTACCACATTCTACAAGATCCACCCTCATTTCAGCTGCAAAGGCACCATATCACTATCATTAAAAGTAACTTCATGACCCCCTACCAGATTTCCCAGAACCAGTTGGACCTCTTAGGCAAGATGAAGCACTAGCCATTTCTTGATTCTACAAGGCTTCTTTTACTTTACAGCAGGGGCAGTTCACATGATGGTATTGCTGAGTGGCAATCTTACCTACAGAGTCATGGCCATTAAAGCTCATCATGGTCAGCAAAAACAGAGTCCCTCTTTCCCTCCACTGCCTTTGTCGGTCATGTTTTCAAACACTTCAACTTCCCCATATTGTTCAAAACAATCTTGTAGGTGAAGTTAGTTCATGTCATCCTTAAGCCACCATAAAGACAGTTTTTACAGTCAAGTGGGAATCTAGTCTTTAAGAATCATCTCTTTACACAGCTTTGACTCTGCATCTTGTGGGACTTTTCATTCACGGATGTACCCACCTATTCCACAATGGTGTGACAAACCCAAACACCAAGAATGCTTGGTGTTTGATTTCTTTACCACATAGTCATTGAGTGTTCCTGATTGTTCAAAATGTCTCCTCAGATGCTCCATGGTTGTTTGGAAGTTCAGCCCTCCAACAAAGAGCTTCTTGGGCTATTCATGCTCCTTAAGAGAGTAAAAGAATTCAATGAGGCTTCATCCACTATGTCCACAGGCAGAAAAGAGTAAGCTAAGGAATATGTGCTACCATATGGTGTCTGGGGCATTAGTAGACAAAGAAAATCACTTAACAATGATGGAAAAATCAAGGATCCTAGGAAGATACAGTGTTGACCCAAGGCCAGAATGAATGAACAGGACTTGAATGGCAGTCAAGGTCAAGGGAACTATCAAAGAGGAAAACAGTTTGGCTCACTTTAACATTTCATTTAGTGTATATGTGTATGTGTGTGTGTGTGTGTGTGTGTGTGTGTGTGTGTGTGTGTGTGTGAACTTGTAGGAGTTGCTTCCTTCTTTACATTGAGTGGGTTCTGGGGATTGATAGTGTCTTTACTTTCTGAGCTATCTCACTGGCCCTTGGTGCAGTCTAGAAAGTACAGAAAGGATAAACTGAACTTTAGAGAGGTTATATTATTCGGTGAGAGAGGCTAGACTCAACAAAGTTATGTCTGACTGTTCTCTTAGCTACTGAATCATAATGCAGCTCCACTCATAAAGCTATGTTTTCTAACATCTATTTTGAGAATTTACAAATCAGCAGCTCTCTTTGGTGCTCTTCTGATGAAAGTGAAAATGCCAAAGTTCTAAAGCGGTTGAAGAACTTTAAGATGTGAATGAATCAATAACGTTGGGTTGGCCTGGCTTCATTAGACCTCTAGCTCTTCCTTTTAAAAACAATCCCATTCTCCCAGTGAGACTTAGAATATGCTGTGAAAATTCATGGAATCTTTATGTTTCACTCTTACAGGATTTGTTTTTTCCTGGTAAGGTTTAGCAGCACTATAATACTATTTCTAACATGTTTTTGTTATAGATTTAGACACTTAGAAAGCATGGAAATCTCTGGCTTGCAGCTCTGTTCTCATCTTCATTAATCATATCAATGATCATAGATCAGTGAGCTTACTCAGTATAGATTAAATCCATTAGTTTTTAATTGATTGGTTGGTGGATTTTTACTGAAGTAGCATTGTCTGGAAAGTTAAATTGGGCATACGGCTACTATTCTTTGAAAGAACTCACATTAAAGCCTGCCTTGTGCCCTTAGAGTCAGCAAAAATAGAGGAAAAAATGAAGAGAAAATGGGAATGGCCCAACCTCTGCTGTTGCTGGCTTTCCACTGACCCATAGTTCTTACTCAAAACTGTGCTTTGTACATAGGGAAAAGAAAGAAACTAGGCTAATTTCCAGATATTCTGTAAGTCCAAGGCTCATGAATTTATTTGAGACAGGGCCTTACTCTGCATCTGTACCTGACTTGGAACTTGCCATGAAGACTGAGCTGGCCTCAAACTCACAGAGATCTACTTGCCTCTGCCCCCTGAATGCTGGGATGAAAGGTATGTGTTACCATTTCCAGATGTGAATATGTATTTTAAAAACATGCTCTCCAGCTAAATAATCATTACCAAGGCATGCAAATGCCTCCTGAACTAACTGAATAAATCAGATACTTTTGTTCTATGCTTAGAAATAAATTCTTGAGAAGGAATTATATAAACTCATGCTATCCTAGTGTTTCAGTTCTTTGTGCTAACAAATGCTTTTTTATTACCAAATAATTGAATGTTATCGCAGCAGTGAATATGATGATCTTTGGTGCTCTATTCTTAGAAGAAACAACAAACTGTATTTGAAGTGATTTTATGTATTTCAGGAAGTTAAAGATCAAATACAGATCACTGGCATGTATGGACTCAGCATCCCAAGATATCAAAGGAATACAGAAGATACAAATTTACAGTGATGAAGAAAATGGGAACAGGGTCATTAGAGAATAAAGTTATGAAAGCTAAAAGCAGCGGGGTTGTAATTGGTGAAGCCGTGTGGAGAGAGCCACAGCTTAGCGTAATTGCAGAGGGGTGATACAGTGAAAGGGAAAGTCAGATGCTATGGTTTGGAAGATTGCCCCACAGAGGTCTGTGGCTGAAGACTTGGTCTGCAAGGTTGTGCAAGTGGAATATGGCTAAACCTGTAGGAGGTTGCACATAGTGGAAGGATGTGGTCCTCAGAATGTTGAAGGCATGTCTTTGCAAAGGATTATGGGAACAATACTGACCTCTCCCTCCACAAGCCTATTTCTTGTTAAAGATGCACTCACCTGCTCCCTCACACATACACAGTTGTTATTGCCATCTGTGCCATGAATGAGGTAGTTGAGACATACCCCTTATTGAGCTTGTGCTACTTTAAAACTGTGGGTTAAATAAATTTATTTATTTGAACAACTTTATCCAGACAAAATCCTAAGGTAGACTGGAGGAAGAGGGCATAAAATTATATCCCTAGACGAGGAACTATTGGAATTTGATAGCTTCTGGGAAAAGAAAAGTTTTATTTAATGATGTGATCCTTGGTATGTTGAACACATACCTCCAGGACTAACTGGGTAACACAAATTGGACTTTATGGGATAAAGAAAAAATGAAGACGAAGTCTCAGATTTGAGTGGGAAGGTACCTTTAAGGTAACTCTTTAAAAAGAAGCATCTAAACAAATTCAAAAGTTTGTCCTAGCAGATGTGTTAGACCTTGTACATAGTGACATGACTTTGGTATTATTAAACTTCATGCTTTTAAACTACACAATTAGTTTTCAAAATAAAATTTTATAATATTGTGTGTTAGAACACATTTACAGTTGGAAACACCTATATAGAGAAAAAATTACACTGGTGTGAGGAACAAAATTTAATTTTTATCATAAATCTGTCCATAGTTTATTATATTTTGGCCTCATATACATATTATTTTAAACTCTTCTTAATTATTTAGGAAATTGCTACCAATAATAATTTTGTTTTTGTTTTTTTCCACAATGAGGCGGTCATTGTGGATAAAGAAACTTAGATCACAAATATGTCTGTCAGATATACTGGGCCAGAAGGCTGAAGTTGATGCTCCAATGTTATAGAGAGTTTTGGGTGACTGTTCAGGCAGTAAACTTTCTCTGTCATTTTTTTTTTCACTTTGGAAGCTGCTAACCTGCACTTCCTGTTTACTTAGGTTAATTAATTTTATTCCTTCTCCAGTGTTTGATGGGGTTGAAGATCAGAAGGTTTTGTCTTACAATTAAACTTAGTTGGTTAAGGGTTAAGATGTTCTTAGGTCTAGATATATGTTTTAAGTTGATAATGATGAGATATGACCAATATTGATTTACAATCAAAATTTTAAACACACCAATATAGGAAAGATGTTTTCTTCAAGATTGCCAAATACAAATAGCCAAAATACTATGAATATAACAATATAATTCCTGATTGTTTTGTGGTTCTTCTTGCTGTAGGTAGTTTATCGTATATATGTATAATAATATAAATGTATATCTAAAAAAAAAGAAAAAATAAAAAGAAATTTAGATGAGAAAAATAATAATTATTCACTGAGCACTTATTTTGTGTCAGTAACTCTTTTAAAGGCTACAGGTATGCTCTGAGAGTGTTTAAGACCACGCTTTTGTTCAGGAGAAAGTTAAACCAGCACAAGCAATGGTATAAGAGTGAAAATACATAATAAATATGTAGTAAAAGACTGAACTGTTACACTATTAAATCATGATTAATAGGAAGTGTGGCAGCCAGAAAGTGAAGTTAGCTTGGATTGAAATTATGCAGGACTACAGATAGCGATGTTTATGGTTTGACGTTATGGAAAAGAGAATGGGTCAAGAGAGGGAAGGCTTTAGAGGAGGTAGCATGAGCAATGGTCCAGAGCGGATTTTTTTCTTTTCATGTATTATTAGAAATTTTAATATTCTCTAATATCACTAAAAAGCCTTTTCGGTTTAAATCTTCCTAATATAACAACTTTCTCTGAGTGGATAATTTTTTTTTTCTCTGACAGTGCAGTAAATTTTCGGCCGCTTTGCAGAATGGGGAGTGCCATTTACTAAATGAGCTCCTCTCCGGTCTGCTCTCCTTGGGTGCCAAGTCTTAATAAAGACAGATGGGCTCTCCCATCGTGAGGCTGCTAGCCATCTCAGGCTGATGGGATGACTACAGACTGAGTGCCTCACCGCTTTCCTGTCAAGTGATAGAAAAGCCTTCATCTTTATTTATTGCCATACTTTAATTACTAGCAGAGACCTATCAATTAAGAGACAAAGGGTTTAAGAAATCATTTCAATGAAACCAGGATTTTTTTTGAGCAAATCAAAAGGTTTTTCTATTTTTCCTGTGAAGAAAGTGAAAGTGTTGGGGTGATTGGTGTTATTTGTGTTGAATTCTAATGAATACAACTTCACAGTATGTAATGTTCCATGGAAGAATGTACCTCACAAAACTCTTATTGTTAAAGGCCCACCAATTCAAGTACTTGGGCTCCATTCAATGACAAATTCAGCCAAGTGATTAGACTTTACAGGTGATCCTGGAACCTCTTTATAGACACAGCCAGAATCAGGTCGTCAGACTTTAAAGTGGTTTCCTGGCACTAATCATTATGGCCTTTAGAAGAAGGTGTTTGTTCCTTCTGTGTTGTTCTGTGATGCAAAAACAACAGGAATTGACCGCCCCAAATACTCTGCTATTTTTCTGTTTACAAGGTAAAATGTCACTTCTCTATTCCCTAGGTGGTACAATTTTGCATCTCTATGTAGTTTCTGATAAATGGCAGGTCAGATTTTATTGGCTTCCATAGGCTTTTTAACACTTTAAGGTGAAGTTGTGTACCCGAGTATGTATTTGTGCTTGCAACAATTTTTCAGAATAACAATTCTTTCTTACAAGTTTTAAGTTATAAAATCTATAACATAATTTGTATGGAGTGAAATCTGACATACATATGAGAACCTTTGCAACATATGAAAATATCTAAGAAATAATTATGAAGTGTACATGCACTTGCTTACTACCCAGCCTAAGTCATTGAAGGTAAGCAATCAAACCCTTTGATCTTCTTTCCTCCTCTCCAGAACTGGCTATTGTCCTAAGACTGGGCTTGTTGCCTTTTTGTTCTTACTCATTTATGTATCTGTACATAGTGTGGGTTAATTTTTATGCAGTTTTCAGATCTCGGCACGCATAAAATCCATACTGTATAGATTTTTCTTGAAAAAATCTTGTTCACTATTTGGTGAAATTTACATATGGTATGTATGGCTTTGTTTAGTCTCTGTTATTAAAATTTTTCTCTTGTAAAGATACTCGGTCATTCATTCATTCTTGGGTCAAATACATACATTGGACTAAAATTTTTTCATAAGATGATGCATGTTATGATTTGAAAAGAAAACCTCAAAAATGTGTAAACATATAGAGTAAAAGTTAGGTACATTCTCTCCATATGCTGTATGAAAGCAACCACAATTAAGAGTTTAGTTTCTATATTTCCTGGCTGATCCGTCTTAGACTTTCAGACTCCCAAACTGTTGGTTACATAAATGACTTTTGTTTATAGAGTCACTTATTTCAGGCCATTTGTTATGGAAATGTAAAAAAGAACTAAAGAGAACAACCAAATAAAATGTTTTATGAATGAAAAAAAGATAGTTTAGTTTCTATATTTCAAGAATTTTTGCAGAGTGCGGTGGAGTATGCCTGTAATCCTAACACTCAGGAGGCAGCAGGAGGATCTCTGTGAGTTCGAGGCCACCCTGGTCTACAAAGAGTCCAGGACAGCCAAGGCTACACAGAGAAACCAAGTGTCATTTAAAAAAATAATTTTCAGCCAGGGAGTGGGCATGCCTTTAATCCCAGCACTTGGGAGACAGAGGCAGGTGGATCTCTGTGAGTTCTAGGACAGTGTGGTCTACAGCTTGAGTTCCAAGATAGCCAGGGCTACACAGAGAAATCCTGTCTTGAAAAAGAAAGAAAATGAAAGAAAGAATTTTTGTACACATGTTTATTTATGTATATATCTGCATAAGGAACAAAATTACACCAACATAATCCCATACATAATTTTTATTCAGTCACAGATTATGATTTTCTTTCTATATTTTGTCCAATTAAGTGTTGTCCATGTATACCTTAGTATTTATCTAAGTAACTTATAATATACTACTGGTGAGTATTATTAATGAGAAGTTATGTTATTATAATAATGCTGCCATGACTGCTCTTTTACATACATTTGAATGAAGATAAATATAGAATTATTGAGTTGAAGATAGGTTTAAATTTTTTCACATACTTGACTTTACACTGCTGTTGTTCTGTAATTTCCTCATGCTTCCTCTAGTAATTCTGTATGTTCTTTTCCACATAATTATCAAAAGATCCTTCATTTGTAGATAATTTGGAAATTAAAATAGCCTGAATTTCCATTAATTAGTAGGAAGCACCACTGTTATTTCGTTCTTTCTTTCTTTTTATATATTGAGGATATTTGATATTCAAATGAGACATATCCTGAGACATAATAGCTCCCTAAAGCTGGACTGTATCTTTAATACATTTTACTCATATGACATGATTTTAGGAGCTACTATAGTCAGTAATTGAAAGATTCTTTATCATTTTTGCTTATGTTTCCATGTAAAGATAGTGATCTCTTACACTATCAAATCCAAACAACTCTACAATATTATTTATTTAAAAGTTCTGCTTGGGCCTTGGGAGATGATGGCTCAGTGGGTAAAAGTGCTTGCTTTCAAACACAAGAGACTGAGTTCAAACCCAGAGAATCACATGGTGGAATGATTAGAGCCATTCCTTCAAGTTGTCCTCTGAGTGTGTGTGTGTGTGTGTGTGTGTGTGTGTGTGTGTGTGTGTGTGTGTGAAAATAAAGTCATAAAAAAGCAAAAATAAAACTGCCAGTAGATAAGCATTATTTACATGGTTTTGCTCTCTTGTTAGTAACATCAGCGGCATTTGCTTTTTCTTTCTTTTTAAAATTTATTTGTTTGTTTGTTTTTATTTTTAGAGGCAAGGTTTCTCTGTAGAGCTTTGGCTGTCTTGTACTAGCTTTGTAGACCAGGCTGGCCTCACAGCACTCTGCCTGCCTCAGCCTCTATGAGTTCTGGGATTAAAAGCCTGTGCTACCATGTCTGGTTTGTATTTTCTTTTTAGACCATTTGAACCAAAGTGAAAATCAGGGTTGTTAATTTTCATCCTATTGTTCATATTTTATCATTGACTCATCTTTAAATGTGCACATATTTTTCAGGTCTACTTAACACTGGAAATGCAAGTTTTTGTCATTTTCTATATCCTTTTTTGTATTTAGGCCTGGGGTATAATGATTACTGATATTCACCCTAACTATTTCTCAAGAGGAGTAGACATCTCTATATTATTGAGTATGCAATCAAGATCATATAATTTTTGTAATTTTCCTTTATTTTCAAGTTTTCACAAAATACTATTATGCTAAACATTATAATGTATAATTCTAGTTTTTTTCATTTCTGTGGTCATATTTTATAGTCAATACAAAAGATTCACTTTATTTTTTAAAATACCTGAGTTGTACACAGTACAGAATTATGTACTAGAATTTGTTCAAGCATTATCTTATGAATGATCATTTATTCTTTATTTCAGTTGTTTGGTATTATGACCAATATTCCATAAGGTAGCAATTGTTTCCATTTATCTGGAACTTTTCTGGCTTCAGCATGGAAAGTTTCAAACTGCAAGAAACATCTCTGTTCTGGGTAAACTGTAACGATTGGTCGCCATAGTCTAACATTATTTTCCATTTTTTTTTGTCCACTTGTACTTTTGCTGCCATTGCATCTATTCTTAGGTGTGAGATTGCCAGGTCTGACTAGCTTCAGATATGACACTCTTGGGGGCAGGGCTTCTAGAATAGGACCCAGGTTCCACCTCCGGTGGGAAATGGAGGGAAGGAAACAGAGCAAGAATTTGGTCCACATTAGAAGTCACAATAAAAGTCTTCTATCACTTGGCCATTTGAGACGAAGAAGAGGGAATCAGAAAGAAGATGGGGTGGGGGTAAAGGAGAATGATGAAAGGCCTAATGACAAAATTCCTCCTCATATTTTCACCTACAACCAATCAGTCCTGCTGTGGAGAATGTCTGACTTAAGCACAGAGCAGTGCGATGAGAAACTGGAGATCTATCTTGTTTAATGTCTTACATTTTTCTCAAATAGGAAGAACTAATGTTTTGCTTCTTTCTGGTGTTTTGTGTACAATAGAACACTAAACTCCAGTTTTTAAGATGGGCTTAGAGCACTACAGCTATTATAAGGGTTATAAAATTGGAACATTGCTCCCAGTTATCCACAGATGTCTTCTTGGGCTGTTTACAGATGTGGGCTTACATTACCATCTCTTCATTAATACTCAGCAAATCAGGTTCAGCTGGCCTATTTAATATGCACATGGACAGCTCCTGCCATCTGAGGTAGCGAATGGAGTTAAGATTCTCAATATTGTTTATCTCATGCTTTTAGTAAAGTAGCAATTAAGGAAGAAGAACATGTGCCTTCCAGGACCTTGCACTCATCTGTCACTTCTAAAATAGCTTCAAGGCGATTTGTTAGATGGTGCTGGCTGAAGGATTGCTTTTCCTGTGATAATTGCCAATGAATTTCCTGTAAGGCCAGAGAGGGAGAGGGGGAAGGGAGAAGGTTATGAAGGAGCATTCTAAGGATCTTTCTTCCATATAATATTCTTATATCAAGTCGTTAGAAAGTCTTAGATTTAGAATAGGAGAAAAGAACAACAATGCATCTGCCAGACTGTCATGAAATGCTCAAAGGCTAGGAAGCTGACCTTGAGGCACCTATTTAATCAAGAGACAGAATTGTAGAAGGCCTTGCAAATCTTTACTCCCAAACTATATGACAGTTTTGTTCAAAGGGTTTCAGATGACTCAATTAAAAAAAATAATCAGGGACCTTGGATTTATTTCCTATTTCTGTTGAGTGGCTGTTATACTTCAGGTACATTAATTTCTTGAGCACTAAATTCTTATCTGTCGGAAATGGATAGTAAGACCTGGGCTGCCTGGAAAGACAGTATCAGGTAGTTGTTCTCAGTGCCAACTGAGACCAAGCTGTTGGTTTCAGGCTTGTTGTGTCATGTATTTGCTATGTGACTTGGGCAAGAAACTCTGAGCTCATCATTTTGCAGTCTGTTAAATGAGATAATGACATTGCTTCCTAAGGAAGGTTAGAGGGTGGTTTATATAATTTTCTTTATATATGTGTTTTGCACATGTGTGTATGCAGGTTTGCAGGTGTGTGGATGTACTTCTGTGTGCATGTGTGTGAACATATGAAGACCTGGAGGCTGTCATTAAGGATTATTCCTTAATCTTTTCCACTTATTCATTGAACAGAGTTCCTCAATTGAACTCCCTGATGACTAAGCATTCAATATATGAGCCTATGAGAGCCATTCTTTTGTTTTGTTTTCTTTTGTTTTTCAAGATAGGGTTTCTCTATGTAGCCTTGGCTGTCCTAGACTCCCACCTCTGCCTCCCCACTGTGGGGGGCTGGGGGAGGGGAGGGGCATTCTTATTCAAATCACCACATTCCACTACCTAGGCCCCACAGGCTTGCAGCCATATTGTAATGCAGAAACGCATTCAGTCCAACTCCAAAAGTCCCCATAGTCTATTGCAGTCTCAACACTGTTTAAAAGTCAAAAATTCAAAGTCTCTCTGAGACTCAAGGCACTCTCTTAACTGTAATGCCCTGTAAAATCAAAATTTCAAAAAGCAGATCACATAATTCCAACGTAATGGCACAGAATATGCATTACCACTTAAAAATGGAGGAAAGAGAACATAACAAAGAAATACTGGAGTAAAGTACAACTGAAAATCAGCTGTGCAAACTCCAAACACTGCATTTCCATGTCTGATATAAAAGCATTCTTCAGATCTCCAACTCCTTTTAACTTATTGAGTGTAACATATTTCTCTCTCTCTCTCTCTCTTGGGCTGGTTCCACACCCAGTCTGCAACTTTACTTGGCAGGTATCACATGACTCTGCATCTCCAACATCTTGGGGTCTCTCCAAGGCATTCCACACCTTCACCTTCATTTACCTAATGGCTTCTCTGGGCCTCCTCCATACAGGATACTACGACACATGCCTGGCCTCAGTGGCTTTCCTTACCCACAGAGGGAGATTCTATAAGCTCTTTCTTGTATCCTTATCTCTAAAGCCAGAACCAGGTGGTAAAAGCTGCTACATTCTGCTGCTTGATGGGGCTTGAACTCAGCCTCCTAGTTCAATGACTTCTGTAGCAGCTTTTTGTTGTTGATGGTTTCCTCCACTGTTTAAGCTTTCCTTTAATTCTTTTCACAAGTTATAAGCTTAGCTTGGTGAGGTCACTTGCCTTGAGATCATCATTCCCTTTATCCTTTTTAGCATCAGGTTTGTCTTTAAGCTTTTTAAAAAATCTCTTTGAGCACTGGATTTAGCTCCATTATACTTCTGGTGTTCCTTTTCTCTTCAACCTGTACATCATTTTGTGTTTTTTCATGCTCAGCATGCTCCTTTTCACTATATATCTGCACGAGTGACCACTAATAATCCTATGACAGTCAATACTACACTGTCTTAAAATTGCCTCTGCCAAAGCCTCTAATCCAAAACTTTTTCAGTTTAGCCTCAGGCAGACTTTTTGGACAAGAACAGAAAGCAGCCACATTCTTTGTTAAAATATCACAAGTATGGTCTCTAGGCCACTTACTAATACTTTCCTCTGAAACCGCCGTAATCTACATTGCTCTCAGCACTACTGTCTTCCATGCTCCTACTAATGTGGCCCATAAACCCTCCTTAAAGTGTTCATCTGCTTCTCTAATCCAAAGTCCTAATGTCCACATTCTGCCAACAAGCAGCATGGTCAGGCCTATCACAGCAATATCCAGCTCCCTGGTACCAACTTCTGTCTTAGTGTTCAATTGCTGTGAAGAGCTATCACAACAATGGCAACTCTTAGGAAAAAAAGCACTTATTTGGAGACTTGTTTACAATTTCAGAGTTTTAGTCCATTATTGTCATGGTAGGGAGCACGGTGTCAAACAGGCACACATGGTGCTTGAGAAGTAGCTGAGAATTCTACTTTCAGATCCACAGGAAGAGAGGAAGACACTGGGCCTGGCTTGGGCTTTTTTTCCCAAATAATGTTTTTATTGATTCCTTGAGAGTTTCACTTCATACACCCTGATCATAGTCACTTCCCAGTCCTTTCATGTCCACCCTCCTGTCCTTGTAACTCTGGAAAAACCTGTCAAACCCCCCAAATCTAAGTCCAGTTTGTGTTGTCCATATGCTTACTGGAGCATGGTTAAATTCCCAGAGCGGCCAGTCCCCTTAGGAAAATTGAGTTCTTCCTCACCTACACCCCTGACAGAAGCCACCAGTTGTGAAGAGCTACACTTAAAAATCCTTCTCATAACATGGGAGAAGAGCAAAGTAGAAGGATCCAGAGGGTCCTAGAAACCTACAAGTAGAACATTATGATAGGCAGATTTGGGCCCAGGGGTCCCGCTCAAACTAAGGCACCAGCCAAGGACAATACAGGCAGTAAACTTTAAACCCCTATCCAGATCTAGCCAATGGACAGAACATTCTCCACAGTTGAGTGAAGAGTGGGATGTGACTTTCACACGTACTGTGGTGCCTCATATTTGACCATGTCCCCTGGAGGGGGAGACCTGATGGCACTCAGAAGAAGGATAGCAGATTACCAAGTAGAGACTTGATACCCTATGAGCATATACAGGGGGAGGAAATCCCCCTTAGGAACAGTCATAGGGGAGAGGAATAAGGGGAAATGGGAGAGAGGGAAGAATGGGAGGATACAAGGGATGAGATAACCATTGAGATGTAACAAGAATAAATTAATAAAAAATTTTAAAAAATCCTTCTCATAATTTTGAAGAATTCTTTTGATGGCTTTCATCTTAGGGTGTTACTTTTTGGGGCAGGGTGGGAAGAGAGTACGAGTTGTCACAGAAATCTTTCTCAGCTGTGCATCTGTAGTCATCAATATCACTGCCAAGGTAGCTTTCTTGCTTTTTATAATTACCTGGAATTCAGACCATGGGTTTGCTCATGGTTTCTGTTGACAGCATAGACCATGAACATGGTCCCAGTTGCATTAGGACCACAGACCCTGACAAGGCCTTTAAAGGCAGTCTGGATCATGGAAATCACCATGGTGCAGGCCACTCACATCACTATGGCTCCCAGAGATGGCATGGTCCAAGGATATCAGCAGGGATTCAGGCTGCAGCACAGACCATGGACATCCTTATGGTCTTTGGTGGCCACACAGGCCATGGACATCAACATAAGATGCCAACTACAACAGGACGCTGGACTCAGTCATGGCCCTTGGCAGCAGCAAGTACTGGGACATCACCATGGCTTAGGTGGCAGCATAGGTCCACCCAAATTGACAAGGCCTCCAGTGGTAGCATGGCCCACAGACAGCAACATGGCCACAGGCCATGGTGTAAATCATGGCTATTCTCATGGTCTTTAGTGGCAGCACAGGCCATGGACATCAATATAGACCTTTGCTGCAGCAGGACCACAGACCTAGACATGGCCCTAGGGGGCAGTGGCTTGGACTTTTGAAACCTCAAAGCTCACTCCCCCCCCCCCAGTGACACACTTTTCAAATAGACCACATCTTTTAAAAAATTTTTATTTTATTAATTTATTCATATTACATCTCAGTGGTTATCCCCTCCCTTGTATCCTCCCATTCCTCCCTCCCTCCCGCTTTCCCCTTACTCCCCTCCCCTATGACTGTGACTGAGGGGGACTTCCTCCCCCTGTATATGCTCATACGGTATCAAGTCTCTTCTTGGTAGCCTGCTATCCTTCCTCTAAGTGCCCCCAGTTTTCCCCATTCAGGGGATAAGACCACATCTTCTAATCCTCCTCAAACAGTGCCACTCCCTGATGACTAAGCATTCAAATATATGAGCCTATGCAGACCATTCTTATTCAAACTGCCACACACCCTATGTGCAAGAATAAATAAATCAAATAATTTTGAAAGGCTTCCCCTCCACAAATCACACTGTTGCCAACACTGAATCACTTTAAGAAACAAAAGATTTGTCCAGTAGGTTGGATGTAGAAACAGCAAAGACTGCTATAATTATTTTCTTATTGCTGCACTTTCCCACCCAGTCTCTTGTGTGGTGAAGCCAAGAGGACTGCAGTGGTGCCTACCCAGAACTGAAATTCATTTTGGACCTAATGTTGCCAATCTCAGCTGGATCCAAACAATGGATAAAACTGATCTAAACTGCTGACTTTAGAAGTATGTGACAACAATAAAGAAAGAAGGAAACCCAGTTGATGACTGGGTAGATTGTTCTTCCCTTGAGCCTCACTTGACTACCATATAAGTCAAATCAGCATAGTATTTATCTCAACATCTGTGTTTTGAAAATACTTGGTCACTATTCTAACTTCACCTCTGGGATTCAGCCTATGTAGCAGTTGATTATGATGTTGGCTAGTAAGAAGGGGAAGTCATATTCTGTACAATTTCTAAAAATCCCTCTTACCCATGGAGATAATAAGAACAGATACAAGGACTAGGCAATAAACAGAGATATAATTTAGTTGGAGTTGGGTAATGTTTTCCAGAGTATAGTGGCCCATAATACCCTTAGTGGCTCATATTTTAGTGACGTACCTTATGAAGAGCTAAAAACATTTCTTTCTTTTTAAATTTAAGTGTGTTGTGGAGAGGTGGTGGTGTTGTGGTGTGTGTGTGGTCTATCTGTCCGTGTGTGTGATGTGGTGTGTATGTGTATGTGTGCGTGTGTGGTATGTGTGTGTATGTGTGTGTGATGTGGTGGTGGTGGTGGTGGTGGTGGTGTGTGTGTGTGTGTGTGTGTGTGTGTGTGTGTGTCTTTCTGACTGCCATATGTATATGTGGAGGGCTGAGAGCAACCTCAGATGGATGTTAGTCCCCATCATCCACCTTATTTGAGTGAAGGTCTCTTGTTGTTTGCTATTGTGAATACCAGGTTGGTTAGCCCATGAACCTCGGAATATTCTTTTGACTTCACCTCCCATCTCACCATAGGAGCACCAGGAGTGAAGATGTGGGCCTCTATTTCTTGTTTTATTTGGGTTCTGGAGACTTGAACTCTGGTTTTCATGTTTGTTTAGCAAGTACTTTACTCACTGATCCATCTCTTCAGCCTAGAAAGGCTACATTCGCTTTCAGAATGGTCTTAGTGAGGACACAAGATAGTGTTTTGTTAAATGTGGTTTGGTCTCATCTAGAATTATGTCTTAGGAAGATTTTGTAACTCAATCAATGCATGATTCATGAGTGGAGAATAAGAAGAGATTGATTATTTACTTTTGTCCAGATAATACCATGGGATGATGACTACTTTGAACTGAGTCACAGTTTCCATATCTTCATTCATTCTGGATGTGCACTCGTTGAAATAGGCAGGATAGGAAACAAATTTTAGCAAGCAAATTTGAATATTGGAAAACAACCAATAGTTCTTTTTAGTATAAATTTGTTCTGTGTAAAGATTATATTTTATTTTTTATTAATTTTCATTTTATTACACTTATTATTTAAAACAATTTTTAAATTTAATTACATTTTTATCATACTGTCTCCCAAGTCCTTCCAGATCCCCTCCCTACCCACCTGACTATACTTTTTTTCTCAAACAAACACTTAGTGCAACAACATAATGCCTCCATTCAAAAAAATAAAACCCCTCCCCCTCAAAACCCTATCAATCAAATGAAAGCACACTCCAAAAAGTATGGAGTCCACTTATAAGTTGCTCAACTACTCCTAAACATGATGTCTGCCCTGGAATGATTGATATACCAGTGTCACTATGCTAGAGAAGACTGTTTTCCTCTCTCTCAGGAGGTATAAATGACAGTTCACTTGTGCCTAGGTTTTCATTCACTCGTTCATTCTTTTATTCATTCACCCATTCTTTTTTTATTATTAATTTATTCTTGTTACACCTCAATGTTTATCCCATCCCTTGTATCCTCCCATTCCTCCCCCCCCATTTTCCCATTATTCCCCTCCCCTATGACTGTTCCTGAGGGGGATCACCTCCCCCTATATATTCTCATAGGGTATCAAGTCTCTTCTTGGCTACCTGCTGTCCTTCCTCTGAGTGCCACCAGGTCTCCCCCTCCAGGGGACATGGTCAAATGTGAGGCACCATAGTACGTGAGAAAGTCATTCTTTTTTTAAATATAGAAAAATAAATTATAATAAGATAAAACAAAATCTACCACACTGAAATTGGTCAAGAAAAACCAACAAAAGGAAAAGAGCCTAGGGGAAGGCACTAGAATCAGAGACCAACTCATTTGCACTCTCAGGAGTCCTATAAAAACACAAAACTAGAAGCTATAATATAAGTAGAGAGGACCTAGTGCAGACCAGTGCAGACCCTGTGTGTACTGCCTCAGTCTCTGTGAGTTCATATGTACCCAGTGTCACTCCAATGATTATAATATAAAAGTGATCTGAAGCCAGGCACAGTGGCACATGCCTGTAATACCAGCACTTGGGAGGCAGAGGTAGGGGGAGTTTAAGGCCAGTTTGCTCTATATAGTGAGTTCCAGGACAGCCAATGTTATAGAGATAAGCTTTGTCTCGAAAAAAGAAAAAGAAAATAAGTGATCTGAAATTCAATATCATGTTGTATATTTTATTTTTACTTTATGTTTTGAGATAAAGTATCCTATAGCCCAAAGTGGCCTGGAATTCACTAAATATCTGAGGATGACCTTGAACTCCTAACCCTCTTTCCTCCACATAACAAGGACTGAGATTAAATGCATATGACACCAGATCTGGGTTGGTTTCTATATTTTACTTGACAGAATCACCAACACCATTTATATCATTTTTTAAAACTTATTTTTGTGATTTCTTTATTTGTTCCTTTTCCTGTCGTATAGTTCTATCCAAGGAAGTTGTAGATATATGTAAAAAGCAAATGAACTTAGGCACACTGAAGGCCCCTAAGGTACTAGGAGTTGTTTTTAATTCTGAGTAGTGGATTCAGGGATGTTGAATCATTTTGTACTACTATTCCTTAAATTGTAGGTATATGCTGATCTTATGTACAAATTTTATAATAAAAATTAAAAAGTGCTTTTCTATGTTTGTAGGCTATCTGCCATCTTTGAGACATGTTTCTTTTTCTAACTCAATGAAAATTCTAATTTTTAATTACTCTGTTTCTATTTAATGCTTAAGTCAAATTGTTGTTCTTTCCAGTCAGGTGTATTTGCACAATTTATGATAGACCAGTTTGTGTAAGCAAATATTTTTGTTTTCCATAAAGCAGCAATATAAATCACCAACTGTACTTTATATTTAGCATACAGTAACTCACTGACAGGCACCAACTGGAAGGATGCCATTTGTTAAGTGGCTGTGATGTATATCGTCTCTGCTGTTAAACTAGAGATGGCCTATGCTAAATTGCCTTTGTGCAATTTAACCTTGAAGTGGACCACAGGCACAGGTAGTGATAGATCAAACTTCAGTGACTACAGCACATTTGGGGGTAACATGAATGGTGTCTGCCAGGCTGGACTACAGGGTTAAGTCCTTGTCTTGATCTTCAGTTTCATACTATAGGAATATAATAATGTCTTTGTGTGTGTGTGTGTGTGTGTGTGTGTGTGTGTGTGTGTGTGTGTGTGTGTGTATACATCACTCAACTGCTCTGTACTCCACTTTCCTCTTCTATAAATATAGAGGGCTAAGTAATACTTTAAGTTACTTTGATATCAACATGTTATGGTTCCTTAATCTGAACAATATTTTCAATCTGTCTGTGACATTCCTTATGATTAAAAAAAAAAAAGAATCATTATCTCTTAAAGAATTAAGCTCCATTGTGGAATTTTTCAAACAACATTTGTTTCTATCATTTCTTTATCTCTTTCTCTCCATCCTCCCCTTTGCTTGCTCACTCCCACCCCTAGCAACCTCCTCTTTACTTTCATATCATGTGTGATCTCTTGTCATTCCCCATTTCTCAATACTTCTTGTTCTTCTCTTGTGATCTCCTATCTAGTTTGGAGCCTATACTCACTCTCTAACAACTCCCTTAAGTAGGTAAGGAAATACATTTTTATTTACCAATCTAAAGATAAGAAAAGCAGGCCTGGGGATGGAGAGATGGGTCACTGGTTCAAAGCCCTGGCTACTCTTGTAGAGGACTTGGGTTTGATTCGTAGCACCCACATTCTGTCTCACAACTGTCTATCACTCCAGTTCCAAGGGACCTGTCACTCTGTCTGGCTTCTGATGGTACCAAGCACACACCTGGCATACATGCAGACAAATCACTCATACACGTAAAATAAAACAAAAATACATGTTTAGAAAAAGAAAACCAGGGCTCAGAAAGCATGGAGCTCTCAAATATACAATCCATTTCAAGGAAAGTTTAGACATCTTTGAGACAGACTAACATTTGTATACACACACACACACACACACACACACACACACACACACACCATTTGATATAGAACAGTGGTAGAATTGCAAGACTGTGGCAGAAAACTTGGACTATTTAGTACATGGCGCTGAAACAAATAATTATCCATATGGAAAAAGTGAAATTGGATCTTATTTCACATTTTATACAACAATCAAATCCAGATGGCTAAATACAGACTAACATTTGTATACACACACACACACACACACACACACACACACACACACACACCATTTGATATAGAACAGTGGTAGAATTGCAAGACTGTGGCAGAAAACTTGGACTATTTAGTACATGGCGCTGAAACAAATGATTATCCATATGGAAACATAAAGTAATAAGCTTGCACAAGTGGGAGTTGTTTATTTCTTGAAGTTTATTAAGCCTGATATAGAAACTAAATGTGATCTCACAAATTTGAAGGGTGCAGGAAGGAGAGGCAGAATTTGTGAGTTAGGGTCTTGGCAAAGTCAAGAGAGAAGACAAGGAAGCCAGCTTGTCATCTGTGCCAATATAGATTAAATCAGATAAGCCAAGAACCAGAGCAATGTGAACAGCATCAGAAACACTAAAGGCAGAAAGAGAGATGTCTAAAGGGATTTGTCTTGGAGCAAAGAGCAGGGAGGGAGCATTTTACTTGTCAATTTGTACCACTCTGTACTGCTCAGGATTTTATTTTCCATTTACATGTTCCCTATATAATAAAAAAAGAATACAATTAAATGAGTAGGAAAAATAAATATGACTAAGTTGTATGCTTTGACCTCATTTTCTAACCAGCACTTTCAATATGACACGAGAGGATCAAGTTGGCAGGTTGGATCCTAAGCATTGCATCTGTTAAGTCCCCAGAGAGATGATTGCATTCTGAAATAAGGCAGGAGCAGGTTGGAAAGTGTTTCAATCCTTCTCTCAAGCCGCCTCTGTTTACATGATTCATGGGGAACAGATGGCCCAGCTGTCTGTATTTAACAGAAGTGTGGAGGGGGGTGTTCATGGTTTGTAATCAATGAAGCAATAATTACAACCATTTTGAGTAAACTGGACTCCATTAAAAATGTTGTTTTAATTTGTGAATGAGATGGAGGGACAAAGAGAAGGTAGGATGATTGGAGTATAATTACAACATATTGAGGAAAAGGTCTTTAACATTGAAGCAGTTAAACACCTCACTAGAGCCCTGTCAGCAATATGCTTGAGGAAATGGACTGTGTCTGTCCTTGATTGCTTTAGCCATACCTTACCATTTTGACCGTATATCTGGTATTTTATTCAGAACTGAACTATTCCCTTTCAACTAGCAAACATTACTGTTACTAAGAATATATCAGAGTCAGCCACCTTTGAGAGCTAGGGAGGAAAGCTTCATATCTTCCTCTCTAGACCCTTAACATGTTATTATTATTATTATTATTATTATTATTATTATTATTATTATTACTATTTAAATGCTATTAACTCCCTCCTTCTGTGAATGCTTCTCAGAAATAAGAATGCAAATGCTTTGTGCCTCTCAAATAAATGTTGAATAAGTGTAGAAAAATTGGAGTTACAAGATTAAAGACATGAACAAAAATAAATTCTGCTCACTTCATGGGGTTTTGGAATGTATAAGTACAGTCATGCCATTCTTAGTAGTGTCTTTTATTTACTAAGTGTTCAGAATATCTTAACAGCATGCTAGCAGGAATTTAAAGGGAAGGTTCCCAGCTGCTAATGCATGCATAATGACTGAATATTTTCACTCCACAGCAGCATGTTCCAGCTGTGTCTATATAATTTTCTCACTTTTGTTCACTTCAGATTGTAAGATGGTCAATGTTGCACAAACAGGTAATGGTGAAGAATGGAATTACATAAAAATCTACCTTTTCAGCCTTTTGCCTTAGGTGCATACTTGGAAAAACCAATAAATATACATTAATAAAATAAATATATTTGGCTTCGAAGACCCACACATTCTCTTGCCAAGCTCTGTCAATGTAGTGCAAAAATGGCCATGGACAATTCGTAAATGGATATGTTATTATATACCAATACAATTTTATTCACAAAACAGGTAGTGGACAGGCTTACTTTTGCCCTAAATTATTTTTTCCAGCGATTATTACATGAGTCAAGATGTTGTAATATATCTATTTGGAATTATATATGGCAAGCACACATACACCCATACATACATTTATACACAAGAAATGTATACAAGGTGATTATTACATTGCTTGGAACATAGTGGTGGTCAATCCACAGAAGCTTTTTAAAAATTATTTTATTTAGATGGGTTCTTCCAGTATAGGCAACCTTGACCTCACACTCCTGATTGTCCTGCCTTAACATCAGGAGTCCAGGTATTACAGAGTTCTTGAAAAGACACTAGTACAGAAAGCACTAGAGGGAATACTTCTACAGTGCTATGAGACTTCCTCATTGAAGTGAGTCTTTGATTTAGCCTGTTTTAGACATATTTTATAATCCCAGCTCATTTTTAAAAGTCATAACCAGGGGCTGGAGAGATGGCTCAGCACTCAAGAGCACGGGTTGCTCTTCCAGAGGTCCTGAGTTCAATTCCCAAAACCACGTGGTGGCTCATGACCATCTATAATGAGATTTGATGTCCTCTTCTGGTGTGCAGATGTACATGAAGACAGAGCACTCACGTACATAAAATACCTAAATAAATAATTGTTTATTTAAAAAGTCACAACTAGGACAATGCTTGACTGACTCATAGAAAGCATTAAATAAGAGCTTGTCTGATTGCATTTAAATAATAAAATGGATCCTGCTTAGGGCCTTTTCTGTAAAAAACTTAAGTGCACAGCCAAGGTCATTTTAACTGTTTTTCTATTCCTACACTCTTCCATGAAAAAGAGAGACAGATAGAAGGAAGGAATGAAGGAAAGAAGGAAGGAAGGAAAGAAGGAAGGAAGAAAAGAAGGAAGGGAGGGAGGAAGGGAGGGAGGGAGGGAGGGAAGGAGGAGGGAAAGAAGGGTGGAAGGATAGAAGAGAAGTGAGGGAAGGGATAAGGGAGGGAGAGAACAAAACAGAAAAACTCAGCACTCAGGGCTCAAGATATAATGAGGTAGGGCACTTCTTTACAAAAACAAGAGGCCTTAGCCACACTTGGTAGTAGCCCATACTTTCCGGAACTCAGTTAGACAGAGGCAGGGGGCGCTGCCACAAGTTCAAGGCTAGGGCTACATAATGAACTCCAGGAGAGAGACCGAGACAGAAAGACACACATACACAGAGATAGAAAACTTATTCATAAAAGAAGGTGACTTCTCACAGCCAGAGAAGGATGTGTTTAATTGTAACTATTTTCAGTGGTTAGTAGACCTTCTGCTTGTGCAGAAAATCATGGAGCATTGTCTTAAACCAAGGTTCACTCTTTAAGGTAGCCTGCTTGAATTTTTTTTTCTGGAGGGAGAAATCCTTTAGCTCATTAACTTTCTTGCTGGTCTTATTAAGTTGTTTCAAGTGTTTGGGACACACAGGCATAGATAGTGTCCCTAAAAACTACAATGTGTGTCTTTGTGGGGGCAGAGTGGGCAGTCTTGGTGATGAGGTGAAACTACCAAAGAAAAAGGTTTCAGAGGTGATTCCAATGTTAGGGCAGCCCCATGCATCTAAAAATCTATCAAGGCCCAGGTACATGGGATCGCCTTGCTGGATCTAGTGCTTGCTGTCTGTGGTAAATTTGATTGTGGAACAATGCAAGCCCATCTAGTAAGTAGATATGGTAGCCAAACACTGACACTTACCAACCGTTGAACTGAGAGAGCAGAAAAGATAACATCTGCCTGAATGACTAAGGGTGAGCAACACCAAAGGGTTCTTTGTAGTGGATGTAAACATGTTTTTGTTTTGATTCCAAGTGTGGGATGGGGAACAGACTTGGTGATGTTTATCCACTTAGAAGTTGAACCACCTTGAGAGGGGCTTTGGTTTTTGCCAGCTAAAAAACATCCTAGTATGGAGTCTGAGGATACACACACACACACACACACACACACACACACACACACACACACACACACACACACACACACACTGACGAGAAAACTAATGCACAGCAACAAATGGTAACAATGTGTATCTAGATGCTACAAATGTTAATGAATTGAAAAAGCATTATATTAAGGGCTGGGAAGGTCGTTTCTTAGATAATTGCTGTCTGTGTAAGCACCGATATTGGAATTCAGATCCCGAGAACCCACATAAAAACCAGGCAAGGTGCTGTGCATGTGTAACTCCAGCGTGTGGGATGGGGCACACAGAGGAGGCAAGAGGATCCTGGGGGTCAGTGATTAGCCTGTGTATACTGAGGGTTGATAACTATGGGGAATGATTCTAATGTAAATGGGAATTATTTTCATGATGATGAAAATTTTTTGAAATTATTGATAATTGTATAAAATTGTGGATATATTAAAATATCTTATTTTTTGAGAGAGGGTCTCATAGTTTGAAGGATGGTTTTAGTGATATGAATTATATACTAATAAATGATATAACTGAAGATGGCCTTGAATTTCTGATCCTCCTGTCTTTACATTTTGAATGTTGGGATTGCAGACATGTGCTATCATACTCCTTTTACCTTGAAATTTTACTGTCCATTAATAACACATCCCTCAATTAGCTGGATTTCTATCATAAACATCTCCATTTGTTAAGTCTGAAGAGAGTAGGCTGGTGAAATGCTTTAATGGGGAAGGGTACCTGCTGCTAAGACTAATGAACTAAATTCGGTCCCCAGAACCCATGCAGTGGAACTAGAGAATGGACGTCCTAATGTTTTCTTTTGACTTCCACATACTGCTATGACATGCACCCACACATAAGTAAGTGTAATTAACGAATACTGCTTGGCTAGGTATCTAATGGTAACTGATAGCTGCTGAGAGAGGAAGAGTCCATTTTCTTTAAAAGTGTGGCCCCTGGTACTCGATGGTGCTCGAGTGGAGGACCACAAACCCAAGAAAGAGAAAGCCAAGTGGTGGTGGTGCACACCTGTAATCCTAGCACTGGGGAAGCAGAGGCAGGTGGATTTCTGTGAGTTCAAGGCCAGTCTCGTTTACAGAGTGAGTCCAGGATAGCCACAGCTACACAGAGAAACCCTGTCTTGAAATAAGCAAACAAGCAAGCAAACAAACAGAAAAAGGAGGAAGAAGAGGAAGAAAAGGAAGAGGAGGAGGAAGAAGAGGAGGAAGAGAGTGGTGATGATGATGATGATGATGAGGAAGAAGAAGAAGAAGAAGAAGAGGAGGAGAAAGACTACAAAGAAGAAACAAAACAAAAAAATAGGGACACCTGATGCATGGGCAGGTGCTGATCTGAGTGAAACCAAGGGAAAGATGAAAATGTTCAAAATATATGGTACAAAATTCTAATAGAAATAATAATTTTAAGATGTAAAACAATAAAAATACAAAGAGGAAGAATTGAATGCAGCATATTACTCATTTATTCAGAGTCTGCACATGAATTTGGTATAGCTTTATCCAGAGATCTGATCTGACAACCTCAGTGCATCACAAGGTCATAAATGACAGGAATCTCATTTTAAAAGAACTCTAGCTTGGTATGCATTAACTTCGTGACCTTGGGCAATAATTTAACAGATCCGGTATACATACAGCTACCTTTAAAAGATAAGAAATGTGGGCAAAGGTCCATATCCAAGAACACTGATACCACATTGATTGTAAATGATAATAAATTGAAACCATTCAAATGCTCTGTGAATGGGGAATGATGGGAAAGCCTAAAGGAGCTATGATACATCCATAGGTAGAACATTATGGAGGCATGATTGGAATAGTGGGCAATGATGGGGAAAATTCCTGTGAAATAGAAAACAAAACACAACACTACAAATAGATGCAATTCCAATTTCAGGATCGCCCAACTTAGAAATCCTAATTCTTGGATCTAGGTGGTCAAATTATAAACAATTTCTAGTTTGCTTCCATACATACACTCCTATATCTTTTAAAAGATTTCCTCTGTGGACAAGTAATACATATATGTGCACTAAATTATTTGAAATGTCAATGGGGAGAATAATAAACATGGAGGAAGTACCCACATCTTTGCATCTTTCTGGATTGTCTTTCTTTTTGGTTGCTTGTCCTAGTCAATCAACCCATAAGAGATGGGATGATTTGCAGGTTTTACAACAATTAAATTGGTCAATTAAAGGACAAAGACATAAGATCGTGTGGGATATTTAAAGGATGAGAACTGTGGAAAGAAAACTAAAAGGCATGAAATATGATCAGTTAGCAGCTGGAAAATATCCAGTGGGAAGACTTGTCTTTCACTGAAGACTGGAGAACAGAGGATTAAATTGCAGCTGGATTGTATTAAAGCAAAGCTATGGCAACACTATTGATAGTAAAGAGTGCTAAATCCAGCAGTGGTTCACATGGAAATTATTGCTCAGCCATGCAAGATGATTTCAAGTCTAGATTTATTTACAGGTGGGCACAGAGAACAAATGACTGCATGTAAAATGTATCAGCCACAGAATCCTATAATTTCATGGTTTAGTAGGAAAGAAGAACGAAGATAACAACCTTTTAGAGGAAGTGTGGGCAAGGCGAAGTAACTGATAACTGATAATCCATTGCATTTGCATCTTTTTCCCATGTCCATTGGTACAAGATTTCTGTATTTTCAGAACACAGTCAACTATTACCAGTACACAATGACAGTTTTTAAAAAACACAATACAATAAATAATCTCAAAATTTTTCTTCAGCTGACATCTTTAGTAGCTCTGGCTATATAACAGCTCCAAGTGTCAGGATTCTGAAATGGTGAGTCTTGGAACTAGAGCTCTGGGAGATTGGCTCAGGCCCAGGGACCCATTTAGCTGATGCTATGTTTTGAAATCAGTCTGCAGTGCTTCTAAGTGCCAAATCTCATGCTAACTCAATGGCTTGACTCTGCAAACTTAACAGGATCCCAGGAAGCCCATTGCAGCACTGTTAGTTGTTGCGGTTGCTCAGCTAGGGAATTGTTACTGTGAGTTACAGATCTCTGTGCCCTAGACAAAAACACCAAGCCCAAAGGGAGTGCTGCTGATCTTTGAATAGGGGAAAAGGCCTGGGACCTCAGAAACATTTCATGGTAATTCTCTCCTAGGGGCAACATGAGTGGCAATGAAAAAGTCCCCCTTACTTTTGAAGAATGTCTTGTTGAAATAAATGGATGCCTTTTGCTGGAAAAGGACAGTTTGTATTTCTGTAATAAAAACTAAAATTTGATATGTAACATTGTGTGTGTGTGTGGGGGGGCGGGGATAGGATGATAACATGATTCATCCATACTGAAGTGAAGGTATAAACAGAAGTTTCTACAGGATGTATACCTGAAATAGAATGCATACTGTCTCTTCAGGGAGGTGGTTTCAACACAGAATCAAAGAGAGAAAATGGGATGGCAAGATGGGTCTATGTCTTTTCCAACCTCTTCCCCAGAACAGCATTATTAAACTCCAAGTGCACATGTTGTTATGTATGGATGCCCTTTTATGAGTGCACATGGGCACAGGCTCATTATGTTTCAATACTGTGAAGAAATATTCAAACTTGTTGGATACCCATGGATGCCAGACATTACCTTAGTCTAGCTTCTTATTCCTATGGCAGGAGAGTGAGGCTAAGGCTTAATGTAATGCTTGCTCAATGTTTTAGGACATGGCTGAGTCTGGCAACAAAACTGATTCAAGAATGGGAGGCTAGACTTGAATTCCTACGTAGGTTTAACCATCTTTAAGTGAGATAATCACACACACACACACACACACACACACACACACACACACACACACACACCAAGAGCCTTAGCAATTAGAACTGGGCTGGACCTCCTTGGAGCCTGAAGTGATACCTAGAAGTCATGCTCTTCCAATCCCTTCTTCAGCAGCATCTCTTTTCATCCATTTCAAGGCCAGCTTTCTTAGCTTTGTGTTTACCAACCTGACTTCCCTGAGAGCATCTTTTGTGACCTTACATCACATAGCCTCTCAGAGCCTCACTGAACTTCTGACTGACTTTTCTCCAAATGAGTCATGCTCAGTCCCAAGCTTTATTATTCAAGAATCTTGATATTTCTTCCTGGAATGTCTCTTCCTCCTTTTCCACCTGGATAACTGCAACTCCTCACCAGAATAATTGCTGAAGGTGCCAGGCAGACAGTTGTACCTGAACTAGAGAGCACACCAAGTCTTCAGGGAGGGGAGTTCAATACAGAACCAGGGAAAGGCAATAGAATGTTATGAACTTAACCTTCTTCCCAACTTGGATTCAGACAATCCATATATACATGTTATTTGGTATGGCTGTTCCCTAGGGTAAGGTTATATACTGTGGGATTGAGTTTAAATATAGTATTATTAAAGTTTAACTACAATTATACAAAACTACCCATTTTAAGGGTATATTTATATATTTAATATATTTAAATAGTAAACTATCTCCATGCTCTCCCAAGATGCCTGATTATCTGCACAATCTTGTATGTAAATATGAATGTGAAATACTTGTATTATGAGACTGCAATGTCACTTTCAGAATGACACAGGGAGGCATTGAAACTGTGAGAGTGGGACCAGCTCTCAGGAGGGAATCACAAATGCCAGTCTGCCTCCTCTCTGCTCACAGAACTGTGACTCGCTGGGACTTTCTTGGTAGTCTGAATTATTAAACTTATGTATTTGCTTCACTTCATAGATGTGATTGTGTAGCCAAAAACTCTGCAAAACTTTCCCCTCGAAACAAACTACTTTTTTTTTTTTGAAACAAACTACTTTTAAGGGTAAGCCACAGACCCAGCAGCACAACTCAACAGAAACCAAATTCAACAGCATCTTTTGTAGTTCCTTGCCTCATCGTGTAGTGTCAATCAGGGCTTATAGTTTGTTTTTATTAATTTTTTATGTCGTATTTTTATTTAATATGTGTTATTTATTTATTTTCTTCCTCTCTTTTATGTTACAGGTCCTTTGAAATTATATCATGGCTCCAGTTTTGTGTTTTTATGTGATTCTTGAGTGTGAGAATAAATGGGTCTCGGTGTCACTATCTGCTTTGTGTCTTTTCTTGGGCTCTTTTTTTATTCTGTTTGTCTTGTCCTATTCCAGTTTGTTAGTTTTGTTTCATCTTATTAAATTTTATTTTAGTATTATCTTTTAGGAGCCTGTTTGCTTGATAATGAGAGACAGGAAGGGGGTAGTTCCAGATGGGAGGTGAGGTGGGGAAGAACTGGGAGGACCACGGAGACTGAAAATGTAATCAGGATATATTATAAGAGAAAAAAATCCATTTTCAGTAAAAAGGAAAGAAATCTCCACAAAAAAAGAACCCCCCCCCAAAAACAAACAAAACTTTATCCTCTCTGATGCAAAATCATCTTCCTTGGATTATGTTCAGGGCTCTACTATAGGGCCTAATGGGTTCTGCCATAATTATGGAAGTATCTTTTCTGCCAAATCAACTGGGAGCTCCTCCATGGTGTAAGCCTTACAATCTTCATTAAGCCTCACATCCCTCAGCATCTAAGTCAGTCCTTAGCAAATTAAGCCAGAAAATATCAAAGCTATTGGAAGCTATTGGGACATTGCTCTTGCATTTAGCTCTTCTATGTGAGAAAGGAAACATATGTCTTTGCTTGTCACTGATAACTGTCTCATTATCATAAGGAGAATCTAGCTAATATAGTAGCCGCAGCTTTCAATAACAACAACAACAAAAGAATTTGAGTCCATAATAATATTTTAATTGTGGTAAAATATTTGATAATGTATATATACATATAGCTGCTATATAGAATATAATTTACCATCTTAATCATTTAAAGTATATATTGTACAGTGGTATTAAATACAATAACGTTGTTGTACAGTCATCACCACTATCAATTTCTGGAACTCTTTCATTTTCCTTAACTGAAATAAAAAATAAAGCAAAATCCACTGAAAATAACAATTCCACTTTCCCACTCTCTTGTCCCTGGTAATCACCCCTTCCACGTTCTTTCTCTATAAATTTTTACTAGGTACTTCATGGAAAGAAATCATACAATATTTATCCTTTTGTGACTGGCATATTTCACATAGCAGAATGTCTCTCAGGTTCAGGAATGCTGCAGCAGATGTCAGATCCTTCTTTTTTAAAGATGGTCTTCTACTTTGTGGATATAAATTTTGTTTATCCCCTCCTCTTTTGGCAGGCACCTGGATTGATTTCATCTTGTAATTGGCATGAATGACACTGCTATGAGCATGAGCATACAAATATCTGTTTATGTTCCTGTTTGCAATTCTTAAGCACACATGCTTAGAAATGAGACTGCTGGAACACATGATAGTATTAGTTTTTAAGGAGATGGGCCTTACTGTTTTCCACAGTGGCTACATTATTTTACATTCTTGTCAACCATATACAAAGGTCCTGATTTTTCTATTTCTTTGTTAGCATTTATTTTATTTCATTCTCTTTTTATTTATTGATTTATTTTCATTTTATTGGGAGAAAACTAATAAGGTTGAAGTAATAACTCATAGCTTTGATTTCCATTTTGCTAAGATGAGACATGTTGTCCTTACTGGCCATGAATGTATTATATTGAAGAAATGTTTTCTCAAATTCCTTGCTTTTAATTTTTTACACTAATTAATTGCATGTGTGTGTGTGTGTGTGTGTGTGTGTGTGTGTGTGTGCATGTGCGTGCACATGTGTGCATGCACATGGAGGCCAAAGAACAACTTGTGAGAGTCAATTCTTTCCTTGTATCATAGGTTTCAGGGCTTGAACTCTGGTCCTCAAGGATTAGTGGTAAATGCCTTTACTCCCTGAACTATCTTGCTGACTCTACCCACATATTTTAAAGTAAAAAATTATTATTATTATTATTATTATTATACATTACATTTGTTTGTATTTTTGAATTGCTAAATTATGGATCCCTGAAGTCTGTTCTAACTTTCTACCCTCAGGTATGTGGTCCAGTGAGCTACCTAATACTGTCCATGTCTTATCTTAATTCCTGTAATCTGGGTTATATTCTCTTATGTGGCAAAGGGGACTTTGAAGTTGTGATTCAGGTCATGAGATGCAAAGAGGCTCTAGGGAGGCCCAGTTTCACCACTGTGAGGAGCCTTGGAGTGGAGGAGAAACAATGGAAGCAGAGCTTCAAGTAACTCAGTCCTGAGACAAAGCTTCTAGAAGCTGAAAAGGGCAAGGAGCAGAATTTCTTTTATACTTCTAGAAAGAATGCAGTGTTACCAACACTGTGATTGTAGGCCTATAAGATCCATTTCAGACTTCCAGCCTAGAACTGTTAAGATAAAGGATTTTTTAAAAATACATATTTATTTATAATAATACATAATAGTAGCAATAAGAAACAAATGCCTTATCTTATTGTTTAAGCTACTTGGAGATGAGTTTTGTATTATTTACAGCCAGATGTATCTTAACTGACACATCAAACAAGCCAATAGTAAAATAATAACCAATTTCACATTTTTCAGGGAACTCTGACTACATAGTAATCAATCACATTTAAGGAGGTCGATGCTAGGCACTCAGCATACGGCAAGGGTCTGGCTCCATAAAGCAATGGTGATGTGTGTTCCAGTTAGAGAACAACCAGTAAATGTTTGCTTGATTAATACACGAATGACTTTGTTGGCGAACTTGACTATTGGTGCTCCCATCACCCTCCCCTGCTTAAGGAGTCTGTGGAACGGAGCAGGACACGGTTGTGGATTCCTTACAAGGCCCTGGCTTGGCACACATGTTTAAAGGTATACTATGCATAGGAGTTGATTGTCGTCCCCAGAGGCCCATCTTATAAACTCAGGCTCTTGTGAAAATCCCAGTTTGTTTCCCACAGGGATCTTTTCCTTCTCTGTTATTTGTTGTTCCATCACTAGGCTGAGCTAGCACCCAAACAACAGATCTTGTCATGACGACTCCAGGGACAGTGACCTAAGCCAACTACCTTGGACCATTCTGCTATAAGTTCAATGAAGCCTGAAATTTCTCAGCCCCTCTAATACTCACATCCCAATTCCACACTAGGTATCCAGGTATTGTTGCCCTGAAACAGACAAAAGACAAACAAAACCAAACCAACAAAAAAAAACTGAAAACTAACAAAAACTCACCATCAACAAAAACTTAATTCCATTCCCTTCTTGATGTTTATATTCAATACCAAAACTCACTTCCCCGTCTTTCCTCTCTGAGGAGAGTATGAGGAATTACAGAGCATCCCTGAAAAGATGGCAAAAGACCCCACAGATTACTTTGAAGGGACAAAATGTTCTCTGGAAAACATGTAAGCAAGCCCTGTGCTTAGATGTAAAGCTGTTTCCCGGGGTAAAGTTTTCCATTCTATCAGGCATCTGTTTTCCAAAGAAGCGATCCAAACAACTGGAGATGTAATTATCTTTCTGTCTACGCTACTTCATCATCTCAGTGGAGGATTATTTAGAAATTTAGCTTTCCTAAATCTCCCCAAGCTGCTTGAGTTTTGGACTTTTTGCAGTAGGTCAAGGGCCAAATTAAAGCTTACATAGTGTCCCAGACAACTGGAACCCAGACCTTGAGACTCATGGGAAACTGTTTCTGTGAAAACAGGTCTTCAGCTAACTAACTACATAACCAGTGGGATTCGGGCCTTCAGGCATGACCCAGCCAGTGCGGGTGGGTGTGCCTTACTTATCTTGTGTCCTTCCAAATCCACATCTGTTGGAGTACTTCTATTTGGAGGAAGACAGGCAGGCGTGGCTTCAGATCTTTGCTCTCTCACAACACTGCTTGGAAGTAATTTTGAGGTCATCTAACCTGCTCACCTCTAAATTTTGTCTTCTGCAAAATCAAGACAATAAGTACCTCACAGTGCTGGTAGGGGCATTAGAAGAAATAATATGCACGCAAACGCTTAGTCAATGACAAAAAGAATTGGAAACATTTGTAATGACTATTTGGGGGTCAAAGTTTTGCTCTATGATGATCTAGACTTGATTGATATTAATAAAACCATCCTTCCTGCAGGACCTTTAAAGTTAACTCTTGATAGACAGCTCCAGAGCCACAACTTCAGTCCTGCAAGAAGAGAGGACAGGGCATATATGGCATTGAGTAGTCCAGTGGTCCTCAATTCTGCCACACATGCTGCATTATGGCATATCATAAGGAGCAAGCAGCAGCTCTCCACAGCAGAAAACACATTTAGTCCCAGAGGTTTCAGGTTAGGCCTTAATGTAGCCAATCACCAAGCCTATTGCCTAATTGGACAAGTGAATACTCCACTTGTACCATGTTATTGTCCTTCAGTGACTCCCAGGCCCCAGTCATGACAACCTGCCTTCCTGAACAGGTTGTCTTTTCCTTTCCCACTGTTATATTTTGTCATGCCACTTCTTTTTCATGGGAACATTAAGATTCAGGAGAGGTATGTTAGTGTCATTAAGTGATCAGTACAACTTCTAAGCATGCCTTGTACATATAAGAATGGAGCCGAGTACAAAGAGAATTTGTCTCTTTATTGCTTAGTGAAGTGTCTTCCAACAATATATGACCCCCGTAACTGTTTCTTCATAGCATCATTTCTTCTCAACTTGGTAATTAGAAGTAGGAATAAAGAGAGAAGCCAAAATATCTTATGCTCAGATATAGTTTTGGTTGTTTATAACAGAATCTAATTGATAAGGCCTTAAATAAATGTTAAGCTCTGGACGTAGGCAAGTTGCTGATACATAAGATTGTCTGAGAATATAAATTCCTTGTCCCATGCCACTCTTGGAATAGTTCCCTTGTCCATGTGGATCAAAAGGCTTTCTACAATGTTGAAGAATCAAGCAGTGTGAAGGAAATAGGAGAGATGGTCTTCTCCTAAGATTTTGATCAGAGTCCTTCATATCTCTTCCAAGTGCATCTCACTGATTTTTATCCCATGGCCACAAGGAGGTGCAAGGAAGCACAGAAATGTACTCTTCACTTAGATGATCATGTGCCCAGCTAATCCTCATTTTACTTTATAAAAAGGGGATAATGGACATAAAGGAACCCTGAGCGACCCTAAGCAAAGGGCAATGTACTAATGTTTTCATGACATGTAAAGTAAAAATAACATTTGGCAAGCTTTTTGTGTTCTTTAAATTTCTAGAAGAAAAGCACTAAACTACTTGTATTCTGGGTCTAAACACCCTTGGTTTGCATTTCTGACCATAAGTACTTTTAGGCAGCCACAAAGACAGGACTGGCACACAGTTAATCTGTCCTACTGTGGCTGTTCTGGTGTTGAATTCCTGAGTTCCTTTATTTCCTATTGCTTGGTAAATGGTAACTGCTCTAAAAATTCCCACTTTGCTCTTTGGATGACGACCCTCAGTATCATCCGTACTTCCCATGACTCAGCAACTGAAGAGTTGAGGCCTGGCTCAGCTAAGACATTGTCATTTCTGATTATTTCCAACCAGTCATGATAAATAGCATCCTGTTTTGGCCATCACCAGTGTGCTAGGGATGCCCCAGTTAATTCAGGACTTTCTCATTGCCTGATTACACACACACCAGACATCTAGTATTAGTAAACATTTTACACGTATGATCACGGCTGACATTGGGTCATGATTTCCGCATTGCAAACACACAAAATTCCTTTTGTAATAAAGGAGTTTCATCCCAACTCAGTCAAAGAGAAAATTCCAAGAGAAAACTCCATAAAGAAAACATGAGGAGCCCTTAAATGAGGCTATAAATGACAAAGTCTTGCAAAAAGAAGAGGCAGCATTCTACAATTAAACAATGAAAACAAGAGCAAACCTAGATGGAGTCTCTAAGCAATAATACTAGCATCTAGAAGATAGAATTAAAGACGAATGCATTCCCCTTTTCCAGGCAGGAAAGGGCCTGCTGATTGGCTTTCTCACTGTTATTTCCCAGAGGAGCACCAAACAGGCAGTATGTGTAGAGACTCAGAAGAATGTCAGAAAGCTAGTCATGCCCCAGCATGCACTTTGCCTCATCAATATTCCATCTGCTTTCGAATGCCTAAAGAAGAAGAAGAAGAAGAAGAAGAAGAAGAAGAAGAAGAAGAAGAAGAAGAAGAAGAAGAAGAAGAAGGAAGAAGAAGAGCACCTTGGTTTAAGGAAGTTTCTTAACCTCTGTGCCTTGATAGTAATGAAGATTTAAGATGAGAAAATGCTCGTTATATCTTGCGGTTCTGGGAAATCGTAGGTGTTTAGCATTTTTCAGTTTCTTCTTGTCAGTACACAGACATTTGTAGGTCATAATTTATTAGTAATCATAATAAGGTAAGAGTCACTTTTGTTGTTTTACATCTTTAATCCTAACCTTCAGGATGCTGAGGTAGGAAGATCTTGAGTTGAGACTATATAGTGAGTTCAGAGCCAACCTGAGTAAAATAGCAAGGACTACTCTTAAAAATAAATGAGCAAGTAAATACAAGTAATTTAACCAGACCACAGATCAGTTACCTAATTTCTCATAAAACTTTATATCTTTTTACCTTACCTGCTACCTCTGCTCTGGCCCAAGGACTCTCGAATCTGTGGAAGATAACCATATTAGCAGACTTTGAATGAGCATAAGATGTAAAGTTTTAACTGAACCCCTCAATGTGTTCTGTCTTCATAACAGTTGATCTCATTCCCTACATTCTTCTAGTGTTTGTTCTTTCTGTCTAAGGATCACTTTTTTTCCATCACAGGTTAGCTCTCCATGGAGTTGCTAAGAAAACTCCATATACATGTATGCCTGTATCTGTACTTCTTTCCTTTGCATCGTGATTTGAAAACAGGGAAATTCAGTTGTCAACCTAAACTTAATCATCCCACTCTTGTGTTCATGAATCCAATGCTTTTTCTACTTTGAAAGCCCTGTTCCTTTTCTTATCATTTTGTTCTTTCATGACTTTAGCTAGCTCCCTCCCACTAGGATTTTAAACAAGTTCAAATATATACTGTCATTTAAAGATATCTCATAGTTAGGAAATGGAGAGGTGTCTCAGCAGTTAAGGGCACTTGCTGTTCTTTCATAGGATAATAGTGCAGTTTCCAACACCCAAGTCAGACAGGTTCACAAACTCCAGGAATTAAATTCTAAGAACAAAGTTCAGTTCCACAGTGTGTCTTTCAGGTAGAAGGATGAGATAGCTCCAAGTCTCAAATTCCCAAACAAAGTTACAGCTACTCATTCATATACAGTCATATAAAGAACTTACCATATGACATCCTCAAGACTAGAGAAAGTTTTCAGTGGTCAAGAGAGCTTGCTACTCTTGCACAGGACCCAAGTTCCAGCTCCCACATGGTAGCTCACACCCACCTGTAACTCCAGTTCCCAATATTCACTGCCATCTTCTGTCCTTACAGAGCACTGCACGTATACTTATACACAATTAAAAATAAACCTTTTATATCATGTTCATAGATGCCGAATACATGCCAGCTATAGAAAAGTAGACCTTAGTTTATGCCATCTGTGCCGATTTTGTTTCTACATCATGAGAATAGTTTGTTCAGTCCTGTTTGTTGGTTTGTTTTGTTTTGCCCAGAGGATTAAGAGGTGATTTTCTGACTGTACAAGACAGTTCAGTTTTCCTCAAGGTCATTCTTAAAAGGCAATTCTTAGTGGTATTAGCCTCACATGATATGTTATGCTCTACAGGGAGTGACATCTGTCTGTTACTATTACCAGAGACAGACAAATTTGATGTGGTAAAACATCTTAGAAATGTACTAAACTTGTAAAGTCTCAACAAAACTTAAATTTTTGGGGGGTCTTATTCCTGTCGAATGGTATTTTCCATATACAACTTCCCTTAAAAAGTAGTTTTCTGCATGGTGGTGATGGGGCATGCCTTTAATCCCAGCATTTAGGAGGCAGAGGCAGGCCTTTTTGAGTTTGAGGCCAGCCTTGTCTACAGAGCAAGTTCCAGGACAGCCAAAGCTACACATGAAAACCCTGTCTCAAAAACAAACAAACAAACAAACAAACAAACAACAAAAACAACAACAAAACTCACAAAAGTTTCCTATTTATTTTTTCTTTTTTATTTTTTTAATATATTTTATTAATTTATTCATATTATATCTCAATGGTTATCTCATTCATCCCTTGTATGCTCCCGTTCCTCCCTCCCTCCCATTTTCCCCTTACTCCCCTCCCCTATGACAGTGACTGAGGGGGCCCTCCTCCCCCTGTATATGCTCATAGGGTATCAAGTCTCTTCTTGGTAGCCTGCTATTCTTCCTCTGAGTGCCACCAGGTCTCCCAATCAAGGGGGTGTGGTCAAATATGGGGCACCAGAGTTTGTGTGAAAGTCAGTCCCACTCTCTACTTAACTGTGGAGAATGTCCAGTCCAGGGGTCCTGCTCAAACTATGGCACCAGCCAAGGACAATATTTATTTTCTTTTATTAAAGTAATCTCCCTCTTTCCTTATCTCTATAAAGACACCTGCTCCAGCTGAGACAGGACCTTCTCTTTCTAGGAGATCTTTCTACAATATTCATCTCCTGGGTATACCCCCAGAGGCAGATGGGCCACAGTATCTTTTCACTACATGATAGATGATCTCTTATACAGCAGTCACATGGGTCCTTCTATCTAACCCTTAGCATCACCTCATCTGGGGATCACCAACAAAGCCAGCATGGTCTCTAACAGCCTAAAACCGTCATAGTTCATAACAGCCCAAAGCCTGTTTCAATTATTCTTGTGGTCATTGTTTCCAGGTTTCTGTATGTAAGCCTTGTGGTTCAATGGACATGGGTCACAGTGCATTTTGAGATATTAGGAATGTGACAGCTCAATCTCATCCATTCTGATGGGTCTTCCCACTTGGCTCCCACAGTTGCTCTTACTTATCTAGTGGCCATGATACGACCTGCTTTTAACTAGCTTTATGGGCCTAGAGTAATAGCTAGCTTCTCCTAACTTGGTTTTTCAACCACAAAGAAGTATGGATGATCTAGATCAGTTTCATATCGCACAATGATTATAACAACAAATAATGTCTCAAAATACCCACATATAAGTCAAATTTGTTACTTAAAAAAACAGCATAGAAAGAAAAAAAAAATGAATGTAAAGGTCCATTATATTCTGCAAATGGCATTCCTTGCCACTGCTCTTTAAATTGCGAGTCTACCTTTTTTATATAACAATGCCCTCTGCTGTTCTCTGGTATAATCTACTTCAGACCAAACAGTACTTGGTGTGTGTCTATTCTGTCCAGGTTCAGTACTAGGGTTGGAATGACATTTGGAGATTACCTATTCTCATTTTAATGACGAATCAGAAAAGTGTGTGCATAGTAAGAAAGTACTGAAATAGGTCACACCACAAGCAGACCTCAGACTGCTTGAATACGAGGTTGATCTTTAGTCAGAATGCCAGTACAGAATGAAAATATACTTGAGGGGCTGCATGCCTGTAATCAATGAACTTAGGAGGACAGAAGAGGAGAATCATGAATCCCTGAGAAATCTGGACTGTGTAGCAAATTTCAGGCTAGCCTTGTTTACATAAAGAGGCCTTCTCTCAACAAAACCGTTAAGCCAAATAAAACCTACTTTTGAGTTTGGTTTAAGTGTCTAAACAAACTTGATTATTTGTTTTTTTAAAAAAGTTATTTATTTATTTATTATGTATTTACAGTGCTCTGCCTGCAAGTACACCTTCAGGTCAGAGGAGGGCATCAGATCACACTATAGATGGTTGTGTGGCACCATGTGGTTGCTGGGAATTGAACTCAGGACCTCTGGAGGAGCAGTCAGTGCCTTTAACCTCTGAGCCATCTCTCCAGTCCCCAAACTTGATTATTTAGACTGACACTTGTTCTCTCTGCTACCCAGTCACCAACACAGAAATCCAAAGTCACCTTTTACTTTCTACTTTCCCAAAAAAATAAATTTTGCTGTGTGTGCTCAATCAATCTCATCTTCTAAGCATTTTATCCAATTTTCCCATTGTGAATGTCCTCATTTGAGCCTTCTTTTTTTTTTTTCTTTCAAGACAGGGTCTTCCTGTGTAGCCTTGGCTGTCCTAGACTTGCTTTGTAGACCAGGCTGGCCTCGAACTCACAGCGGTCTGCCTGCCTCTGCCTTCTGAGTGTTGGGATTAAATGCATGGGCCACTACCGCCCAGCTGAGCATTCATCATTTTTAGCCTGTGAAATTTCAGTAGTTTTCTAAATGTTTCAGCATGTTCTGGGTTCATTCAATCTTCTGCCTTCCATCAAAAAATTCTCACCCCAATGAAAAAAATCAGAAAATCCTCACCATATCAAACAAAGTAAGTCTAGCATTGCATGGGTTTCCCTCAAACATGGAACCTAAAATAATCCTAAAAACAAAGGAAGGGTGTTTAACAAATAGGAAGGGAGGAGGGTCATTCTCCTTTAGAAGGAAAAAGTGCAGGTGGTTCAAAACTGTCAAAGGTCTTATAAACATGTATGAAATTATCATAATGAAATACTATAACTGTATTCTGTAATTAAGACACACAAATAAAAATGCACTTCAAAAATCCTTACAATATTTCAGGTAGCATAGTAGAGATCAACATTTAAAAGATGTGTTCTCAAGGGCATCAACGTCCAGTGGAAAGAAATAAGTATGAAAATATAGGGCAGGCTGGTATTAAATGTCTATAATCCCAGACTGCAGAAGCATGGGCAGAAAGATAGTGCATTTGAGGCCAACTATAAAACAAGATACTATCTGAAATAAACAGACAAATGAATGAATGAATGAAAAAATCTGGTTCTGCCTTCTTCTGTTCTTCTGTTCTTTCTTTCTTTTTAGATTCTATATATCAGAGAAAACATGTGATAGTTGTTTTTCTGAGTCAACAAAGTTTTAATAGTATTCCCAAACCAGTAAGCGTTAGTTGGGACTATTCAAGCAATTTTGAAATATACTTTAAGACACGTCCTTCAATCTGAAGAAGGCTTGGTTACAACTGCTGTCATGATTTCAGATTGGAGAACCCAGCAATTGAGGCTATCAAACAGTGCTTGGAGTATAACTTATTGGATAATAATAAATCTGTTGATTCTTTAAGTTTCTGGGATGAACAATAGAATTTACTTGTACTTTCACCTTTCTAGGCAGAAATTTGCTGGGATAATAGAGTGATGGTAATGAAGACAATGAAACAGTAATGTGTTGGATAGTTTTGTATCCATCTTAGCAGGAGGTAGGATATTTTAAAGAGAGACACTTGTACTCTTCCTTTGGGCAGGAGACCATTAAAACAATGGTACCCAGGGAATTGGGATTTCAATCTCATTCTAGGAGGGAAAAAGCAAAAGCCTATTGCCAGTCAAAGGAGAAACTTGCCTTGCATGAAGAGATCTCATACATTATTCTGACAATAGGCTTGCAGAATAGACTGGAGTCCAGGCAATGGTGGTTCCATGATGGGGAACAGATGACCACATATTGACCAGTATTGCTTAATTATGCACACCTCTTGCCCTCCATTGAGAAACCCAAATCTCAGTTCAGGATTCTGAAAATGGGGGATAGGATTTCTATCACAGAACTTTTTTATTAGTTGCTCTTTCTAACGTGGTCATATTTGAACACATTTCCCCCTTCCTCTTCACTGATCCACATGTCAAAGCCTATGTCCTTAGGGCTGTGAGGCAGCAGGCTTTGATCATAACAGGTTTCATTCTCATAGGTAACTACAAAAGGATATGCTAATCACATGTGTGAAGGAGGATGTGGTCAACGATCTCTGCAACAGAGTGTGGAGAATAAGAAACGACTTTGGGGCAGAAGCTCTCTCTGACCCTGTTGCCTGCCTTTGGATCCCTTTTCCTTAACTGTGCTGCTTTGTCTAGCCTCAATAGAAGAAGATGTGCCTAGTTCCACCTCAACTTGATATGCCAAGGCAGGCTGATATCCATGGGAGACCTCACCTTCTCTGAGGAGAAAAAGGGGAATCTGGGAAGGAGAGGGGAGAGGGAGGGGAAGCTATGATCTGGATGTAAACTTACTTATTTACTTACTTAATTAATGAAATATAAAACAAAAATAAGAGAAGATTTTACCCTTAAACTGTGTCTTAAAATGTGAATAATAGTCCATACTCAGATACATTGCATCTGTTTAAGCATTTCTCACTTGACCGACATTCATGTTGCTGTTTCCACTTTGGGACTATTATGAATAATGCTGTTGTGAACATTTATACACTCAGTGTTTGAGAACACATCTTTTCATTTCTCTTTGGTACATAGGAGGGAAATTCCTGGCTCACACGGAGACTCCATGTAGTATTTCTGAGGAACGGCCAAACTATTTTCCAAAGAGACTGAATCATTTTACATTTCAGCCAGCAATGTGTAAAGGGTAAGGTTTCTCCATGCTCTTGTGAAGGTTTATTATTTTCCACTATAAATCTATTTGTTGGACTAGGGAGATCCTAGGGAACTGAAGTGATTTTTCCCTGTGACTTTTATTTGCATCTTCCTGACAATTAGTGCTGTGAACAGATTTCATTTGACTTACATTGTGTATCTTTAGAGAAGTGCTTTTGTTTGTTGTGTATTCGAGACGAGGTTTCTCTGTGTAGCCTTGGCTGTCCTGGACTCGCTTTGTAGACCAGGCTGGCCTCGAACTCACAGAGATCTGCCTACCTCTGCCTCCCAGAATGCTGGGATTATAGGTGTGCACCACTGCACCCAGAAACTGCTTTTATTTTTAAAATAAAATAAAACTTTGACTACTTAAATTTAATTACTCTTTGTTTTCTAATTTGATTTATCCTTGTACATGCATATATTGTATTTTGACAATGGTCACCCTCATTACCTTTTCTTGTTGCCCTTCTTTGGTTGAATTTTCTTTATAACTAGTTTTCCTTCTACTTTGGTGTTATTGTTGATATGCTACGTTTAGAGTTGTGTCCATGTGTCATTTCCCAGAGCAGAAGGATTATTTGTTTCTGATTGTTGAGTTTTTTTCAAGCTCATGACTTTGGATATATGTCCCATCACCTTCTTTTATTTCGAATCAGGTTCTCACCGTGTAGCCCAGATTGAACTTGAACTCATGATCCTCCTGTTACCACCTGTCACCATGCCGAACTGTGGCGGGGGGGTGGGGGAGTGGGAGTCCCTTTACCAAACACATGATTTTCAAACATCTTCTTGATTCTGTGGCATGTCTTTTCACTTTCATGATGATTTCCTTCAAAACCTAAAAGGTAAGTTCTATTTTAATTGAGATTGAAAGTCACACAATATAAAATTGACCTTCATTAATGGAAACATTCAGTAGGTTTTAGCATATTTAAAAATGTTGCACAATGCCAACCACTATCTAGTTCCAAAATATTTTCTTTATCCCCGAAGGAAACTCAGTGCTCATTAAATAGCTGCTCCCTCTTCTGTCCTTCCTCTAACCCCTGGTAACCAGACTTGTGTGCTGTCCCAGTGGATGGACCATTCTCAGTATTTGGAATAAATGGAACCGCTTTCTTTCAGTTTGCTTTTTTTTTTCCCGTTGCTATCATGTTTTCAAGGCACTTCCACACTGTAGCATGAACCAGTATTTCATTCTCTTGGTAGCTGAATAAATGGAAAGTGTGAGTTCTCCAACTTTATTCTTCAAGATGGTTTTTTACTACCTCAGGCTTCATGCATTTATTTCAGAAATGACATGTCCATTCCTACAAAAAGTGACAGTACAATGTTTTGTTTATAAGAATTTCATGCATGAGCACTGCACCCTCCCTCTCCTCCTCTAACCTCCCCCACATCCACTCTTTCTCAAATTCATGACTGTTTTTCCCCCCTAAGTGTTGCATAGGCTTGCACTGGGCAGTATCACAATTATAACAGCATTGGGTCTTTTGATCTTTGAAAGTAGAATTTCATTCTATTTTATTTAATCTCCCTTAATTTCTCCCAGCAATGTTTTCTAGTTTTCAATGTAAGAAATATTCCAAATATCTGATTAAATTTATTCCTATATACTTAATTATTTTTGGTTTTGTGTTTTATGTTTTACTGTTACTACTTTTGAAATAGGATTACATATAGCTGGGGCTAGGTAGCTGAGGCCAATTTTGAACTTCTGATGTTTATGCAGTTCTTGCACTGAAAATGAGACTTTGTGCATAATGAGTCACATCCCAGTCTAGGGTAGTATTGAAAATAAAATTATTGTTTTAACTTCCTTTGGGGGAGATTTCATTGCTTGTATATAGACACAAGAGTGAGTTGACTTTGCCAAACTGCCTTTCTTATCTCAGTTAGAATCATGTGGACTTATATTCATCCCTAATGTTGATGTACTATATTATTGCTATTCATTTAATGCCAATCCATCATTGCATTAATGGGATAAATTCCACTTGCTTAGTATGTAATTCTAGGTAGCATGACTTTGGATTTGGCTTGCTATTATTTTTGTTGAGAATATTTGCATTTGTATTTACATAAGATATTCATCTACAGTTTTGTTATCTATTATTATGACTTTTGTTTCAGTGTACAACTGACATCATATGACATTGGATATATTTCCTTTTCTATTCTTATCTTTCTGGAAGAACTTGAGAAAGATTGCTTTAATTCTACTTTAAAAATTCTGTAAAATACCACCAGTAAATGGTGGTCCTGGAAGTTTCTTTGTTGGAAAGTTACTTAATTGACAATTTAACCCTTTCATTAAATAAATTTCTGTGGACTTAATATTCTATTTCTTCTTGAGCCAGTTTGAGGTATTTGTAGTTGTAGGAATTTGTTCATTTTGTCTAGATTATCTTATTCACTGGTATAAAATTTTTGATAAATTTATCTTCTAAAAAGTTTTCTACTCATTTATTGCTTATATTTTTATTGTCTTTTTAAGAAGAGTTTGCCTAAACTCAAGATACTTTTCTTCTCATCTTCTTCTTCTTCTCTTCCCTCTTGCTCCTCCACCTCTTATTTTGCTTTTTGTTGTGAAATGTATATCTTTTGCTCCGACATTGATATCTACAATCTTCTTGACCCACTAAAATTTTATAACAAGTGACATAATTGTTAGGGGTCATTATTTGTCTATTGATACATATGGACATTCAATTATTCTTTTGTCATTTTTTATGATAAAATGGCTTGATGGTCACTAGTTCCCATACTTGGTGTAGAATTTTAACACCAGTGCCTGGGTGTTTCAGGGAAATTATCAATTTTATATCATTTGTCATATGTCATATGCTCACAGCAAAGCACATATCTTGTTCTCTTCTCTCATGCCATTTCTCTCAAGACTCTCCCTTCAGCTTTCCAAAATTGCTTCCTATAGTTTGGGATATCTGTATGTGGTGGCGGTGGTAAACAGGAAGAAGGGATGGATGAGACAGAAATGTGTACTTGTCAGGAATGAGGAAGAGGAAGTAGGAAAACCAAAAATGAGTTAGGAATGAACAAGAAGGACCTCTAAAGCAGCTTCAGCTTTAGAACTTTGCTGAGAACAGAGAAAGAGATGAACTTTAGGAGAGCAACAGTTGCCCATGAGCCCATTCGAGTTGAAGAAAAATCAGAGGAGCTGGCGAAGAAATCTTTCATTTCAATGTAGATAAAATTCAAAAGTACAGGCATAGGTGGGGAACAGTTTCTTCTCATGGAAACATCGCTCTCACACACTGTTGGTCTCGATGGAAGATGAAAGACACCCAGATAGACTTGTCTCAGTGTAGCAGATTATGAAAGGGTAAATTACCCTTGTCCAGATGACAGTTTATCAGGAGCTGTGACCAGCCTATGAAAGAAAACAGGATGGGGGCGGGGGGTGGGGGGTGGTGGGGGAAAGGATGCGTTCCAGTTGCATCATCCAGAGTTGACTCTAGGGGGCAGTGTTGAAGGGTTGCTGGTCCAAATCTTTTTGGTTCTGCCTTACACCCACATTTCTATGTATAGGTATCTTGAGTATGTGAGAAAATATGTATAGAAACAACAGTGAAGTGAAATATATTAAATTAATAATCATGTTTACCTTTTAGTGGAGTGTAATGAATAACTTTCCTTTTGTTAAGATACAATAACATGCCATTCATTCCCACTGTTCAGCTCTTCGTACAGATGCCACTTCGTCTTAAATCTGTGGCCTCTTCCTTAATTGACATTGATATGTATATAACATTTTATTGAGTCTTTGTGAATTTCATGCACCCTAATTTCACTCATCTCCTCATCCCTTCATATCCACTCTCTGACCTTGCAACCTCCAACCACTGCCAATAAAATAAAACAAGAACAAAACAAGACAAAACATAAACCCATCTCTTCATGGAAGCTGTAGTGTGTCACAGTGTGTCCCACAGTATAGCTTTTGCCCACATATTTTTACTTGTAAATGTTCATTGCAATGAGTCTGATTTGAGGCCTCTGGCTTCTGCTATACCATCAATACTGGATCCTCACCAGGACTCCTCTCAGATATCCTGTTGTTGTCCTGTGTCGTGGAGATCCTGCAGCTTTGGGTCTGCAGGACGGGCTCCTTCATGCACTCTAGCAGTTCATAGATGGGATAGATGTTGGGGTGGGTCAACTCAAAGCCCTGAGTCTGGGCCTGGGTGGTAGCTGAGTTGGTCAGCCTAGCAGCTCTCCTGCACCCATACCGCCAAGGTGTGCTCTTTCTTCATCACTGACCCAGCTAGCTCTCTGAATGCTGGAGGCAGCAAGGGGCAGGACCCACTCTGTTCCTTCTCACCAGGTCCAACTCTAGTGTGCTGCAGACGTTTAGTGCAGGACCCACTCTCTTGAGTGCTGCATCTGGCGAGGTCAAAGCAGGGGGCATCGATCCCTTGCCCATGCTACTGCATGGCAGATGTGGAGTGGGGCCAACTCTCCTGCATTATTACATATCTGTGTACACATAAATATATCAATACAATCCACTGTTCAGTGCTGACCACTTGATATTGGAGAGCCAATTAGGGGCCTCCTTCTTGGAAGGAAAGAGTTTGTTTTTACTCCGTATAACATTACTTTTATAAAGAAAAATAAAAATTTAGCTAAATAATAATTCTTAAGACGCCCCAAATGAATATTCTACAGTGACAAGAGTTATATAGAACTAAACGTGACAATATGAATGCATTTTAAAAGCACACTGTTGAGCAAAATGAGTGAGAGGCAGAAAGAATACATAGCAAATAAACAAATTTTACGAAGTCCAAAAGAAAGCAAAGCTAATTTATACTATTAGTGATTGAAATAATGGTAGGTTTTTCGGGGAAGGCAGGCATTAACTCTTAGAGCTGGCTTCTTTTGCTCACCATTATCTTTGCAAAATTCATTATGTGTGTGTGGAGTAAATAGTGATTGAAAAGGGCATGAGTGGCCCCCAGGACACGGCTATGATAGGTGTACTCCCTTTGTGAAATTTATTGCTCTTCTGAGTGTATTTCTTTCTATATGAATGTTATATTTCAATACAAATTTAAAATATGACAGAGCTGCATATGTTGGTGCACAGTTTTATTCAGCATTCAGAAGATAGAGACAAGTGGATCTCTGTGAGTTTAGGGCCAGCCTGATCTACATAGCAAGTTCAAGGCCATAGAGAGACCCTGTCTAGACACACACACACACACACACACACACACACACACACACACACCAATCATGATAGATAGATGATACATGTGCATGTGTATACATATACATTTATATTACTTTTCTTTGGTTTTATATGTTGTAAAAATTACGTTATTTGCTGTGTATTCTTTCTTATCTGGCTCCTTTTTCTCAACACTGTGCTTGGGAAATCCACTCCTAGGGTCACATGTAGCTGTAGATGACTCTTATCATTGTACAGTACTCACTTTGGGCCTCTTGAAAATTATTATACAATTAAATTTTATTTTCTACTATAAAAGTAATGTGTGTAATATTGTACCAAAATGAAAATGATCATTGTTGCCCTTGTCTGAGTCTTTAGTACAAAGGGAATTTTTTTTTTTGCCACAAGATGGCAGCATTAGTTGCTGTTTTAGTTTGCCTTGTATTGCTGTGATAAATATGGTGTTTCAGCAAACACTGTTTTAAGTATCGAATATTTAGCATATTGTCTCAGAAAAGAACTTAGTGGTGTTTGTAATCAGAACTCTTTAAATTTTCAAGTGAAGAAACAATAATGTCATGAAATCAGGATTTGCCTGAGAATTCCTTGCCAATTAGAAGACAACCTAGGCTGACAACTCAGGTTCCTGAGCCATCAGCTTGTCCTTTCTTACTTAAAAATACTCTTCTTTTCTGCTCCAGTCCCATCCTAGCCACTTAGAAGAGGGCATTTCCCAGTTATAAGCACTCCTCCTTAATTCTAGCAAAGAAGAATCTCAATTGGAATAGAAAATGCATAGAATTGGCCGGAACAACAAGCTGCAGGATGGTATTTCCTTATATGGGCTTTTATAAATATCACATGGCAGTTGTTCTGGAGCTGGCTTAGATTTTCTACTTCCTTTTATGTGACAGATAAACCAGATTTCATCACTCTCTCTAACATGTACTTGCTTCCCCTCCCTTTATCACTTTCTTTTTCTCATTGGTACCCCCATACACCTTACTGTCATTTTCCTCCCCCTCCTCTTCTCTGTCCCACTTCCCTTGTTTATTTATTGTTTTCCCAACAATAAGCATTTAAGCCTGTTAGTTAAAAATTGAGACTAGCACAGCATAGACTCACAAAGGAGAAAATGGAGTGTCTCAGGGAGGTGAGTGAGGGGGATCAAACAGAATTATGTTCCATCATCTCTGTTTTCTTTCTAAATGATGATGCAGGCATGTGAATCTGAGTCTCTTCAGAAGAACTACTCAGTATTTCTTGGCATCATTCACTGTCTTTAAATGACCATGGTCACTTCTGACACCTAAGAATACAGGTTTGTCAGCTTGCCTTGCAACTCCCTGACTCCAGGCTCTAGCTGCCTTTACTGTTACTCGTGGTCCTTCTTCTTGTCACCACCAAGTATAAAAGACACAAGTGCAGTTGTTTATCAGAGGGAAACCAAGACACATGGTGACCGAGAGACATGCTCTGATTGATATATGTTTCTAGGTAAAAGGGAAAACCATTGTTTCAAACCTTACAGCTGAAAATGACCCTCCCTTTTTCCTTCCTTCCTTCCATCACCTCCACCATACTGTGAGATGTAGTATGTCGTACTCACATTGGCCGTAACTCATTCAGTAGCCAAAAACAATCTAGAAGTTATGATCACCCTGCCTTCACTTCCTGAATACTGGGATTACAGGTGTACAAACCCAAGGCTCGTCATAGGTGGGACATGACCCAGGGCTTCCTTCATGCTAGGCAAACATTTTTCTAAGCCACATCAGCCAGCCTTTAAAACATATTTCCACCATGCGTTTTTATGTTAGAAAGCAAGACAAACTATAGAACATGTTCAGCGCAGACGTTTTCTTCATGTAAGTTATCATTTTGCTTATCAAAAATCATATTTCACAATGAGAGTGATGGGGGTAGTCCAGTGTTTCATTTTACAAGTGAGAGAGCAGAAACCTTGCGGGAGAAAGTAAGTCTGTAAGGGCCTTAGGTCACAGAAGTGGGACACTATATAGATCCAGCTTCTATGTGAGCTTCTATCTTCTAAATATGGGAAGAAAAATAGTCTTGCTTAATTTGAAAGTCCTGGATAGTGTAAACAGAAGGCACGAGTTACCCTGTTCATCAGTTTCTCAAAGTCCTCACCAGAACTTCTCTGACAAACTAAACGATTGAAGCAATGTTCTGAATCATTTGAGCTAAAAACCCCATTGCATAGCGATAGCCTTTAAATATATGTGCTGTGGCTATAAAGCGATGTGACCAGTTTCCACAAACCACACAAGAAAACTGGGCATGCTATTATATATTCATACTGAGTGCTCCATGAATGCTCTGAATTTTCCATGAATACAGGGGACAGGAAATCCCAAAATAACCTGCAAACTTGTTTTGAAACTAATTTCTACCTCCACCTTCAACAAATCTTTTGCAAAGGGCCAGTAAAAAGAAGCCAAATTGATGCATCCATGCTATCACATTTCTTCTTATCTCTTCTCTTGAGCCTGCTGATTTCATTGTCTATTGATGCTAATGCTAAGGGAAATTACAAAATAAAAAGACCAAAAGGAAAGGGGGATTATAAAGTGATAACAAATGAAAAATGGTCTTCTCATGGAGTAAGAGAAGCAAATAACAGACCACTGGTCACCATGACTACACAGCAAGCAGAAGACAAGTTTGTTGATTTCTCTCCTTGTTCATGGCACAACAGCTTTGCTTCTCAATGTGGTGTCCAAGCCTCAGCAGCACTGGCATGACCTTGAGTATGTGTGACAGATAAGTAGCATCCAAGGGCATCATGACACACCTTAATGAAAGAGGAAGTAACCCATAAATGCACACAAAAGAAAAGTTGAATGAGATAGCATGGTCAGTATTTGCATATGAAATGCTCCCTGAAAAAGGCTCATGGAGCCTTAAAGGTTTGGAGGCCAGCTTGTGCTGCTACTGAGAAGTGTTCCAACGTGAGGGTATTACTACAGCAATGCATTACTCCATTGATGAATTCATAACTGAATGGGTTATTAGGAAGTAAGGCCTGGTGGGAGAAAATAAATCACTGTGGGTATGTCTTTGAAAGATGTATCTTATCCATAGTCCCTGTCTGTCTCCATCTCTGCTTCTTGGCTACATGAGGTGATCAGTTTTCTTCTGGAATATCATTCCACCATATGTCTGTCTGGCTACAGCCCTAAAAGCAATGGAGTTAGCCAACAATGAAGTGAAAATTCTGAAACCATGGGCCCAAATAAATCTTGAAGAGTCATATGTTTAATTTTACTAAAGTCTAGAATTTTAAGGGATAAAGATCCTCAGAAGCCTACTAGTCTAATCACTATTTTTTAACTCATAAAAGGACTGGATCTCAGAAAGGGGGAGTGACTTGTAAAGTTTATTAAACTAGCAAGTTCAAAAAGCATGGAGAGAAACTTGGTTTTCCAACTTGTAATCTAGAGTTAAACTCAGAATACTCTATATAAGTGACACACACACACACACACACACACACACACACACACACAGGGCAGTGTGTATGCAAATGACTTTGGGATCTTTTGCAAGAATCCACTAAGGATAAGAAACATTGACTAATGAGATAGCTTCTCATTGATGTCACAAAATACCTGAAAAAGCACCTTAAGGGGAAAGAAATAACTCTATTTCCATTATCTTAGGTTATAAATGAAAACAAGGTGATAGGACTTTTCTTCCTCTGTCAGTTTGTCTCAACCTCAATCACCCTCTGCAATCTTCTGAGATGTGTGGCTATAATAGTCAACACTCTCAAGGCCTCAGAGTGAGTGCATGTGAGGCAACAAGAGAAGGCAGCTATGCTGGTGATGAAGAGGAAACAGCATCTGCAGCTACGTCTCCTGGTCACTTCTCTGGATAAGGAGAAATAAGAACAATCTCAGAAGTAGATCCTAGGCCACCTGGCACTTCTACTTTGCAAAGCCACTAGGAGGTACCAATTTTACTCCTAGTGTTTATTTTCCTCTTTCTGTTCTTCCCTTTCTAGGATCAGGTCAACTTTGCCTTACTACCTTACTGTTTGGCCATAGTCTCAGTTTTGAAAGTGAGTTGAAATGAGACAAAAGAGAGGCATTACTGGAAAACCAAGGTATGTTCTATAAGAATATATTATTGATATGGCATCTTGTGTCTCTGTCTTAAATGATATGTAGGGGGGGGTGCGAAAACCCACAAAGTGTTTGCCTACTTTCTCAACACTTCACCCCTGATTACCAAATTTATATAGGGACTCCTCTCTGTCATTAACCACTTCTCCAGTGGACACCAACTGGGTGTCTCAATCTTTAGCTCAATTATGACATTATCTACCTGAGTATAGTATCAGACTGTACAAGTTGATGTCTCAGTGTAACAAGACTACACCCTCAGGTGTCAATCACAAGTAATTTGTTATCCCCTGTACTTTGACTATTAGTTAGGGGGTTTCTACCTACATGATACAGTGGTGCAACAGTGGCACAAACACTATGGGAGTAACTATCACTAGCTTATTAGATTTAACTCCAAAGAGATGGAACCCCTGTCTGTTACTGCTCTGTTGGCCAAGAACCTGAGACCAGATTAGACATGGGCAAGGGGAAACCCCAATACTATTATTCTGCCTAAGGACCACAGCAATAAAATGACTCCTAACACTCTGCTATACTCATAGATCAGTGACTTGTTCAGCCATCATCAGAGTAGCTTCCTCTCATAGCAGATGGGAACCAACACAGAGACCAACAAGTGGACAGTGTACAGAGAGTGAGAAACTTTGGACCAGTCAGTCCTAAATAGACATAGAATGTTTTCATCAACTCCCTTCCCCTAGGGCTTAGAGAGCTCTGTGGAAGAGAAGGAAAAAAAGTTTGTTAAGATATATAGAGAGAGCTAGGTGCAGTGGCACATTCCTGCAATCCCAGTCCTGGAGAGACAAAGGCAGGCAGATCTCTGTGAGGTTGAGGCCAGCCTGCTCTACAAAGCGAGTCCAGGACAGCCAAGGATACACAGAGAAACCCTGTCTCAAAAAACCAAAAACCGAAACCCCACACAACAACAATAACAAAAACAAAAAACTCCTAGAAAACACGGTGGGGTGGAGGATGGAAGACACCAAGAAAACAGTGTATTGCAGACACATCAGGACTGATGCACATATGAATTTACAGAAACTGGCAACATGCACAGAGCATGAATATGTTCATGTCAGTCAGAATCTGAGTGCTGAAAATGGGAAGTAGGCACAATTGCCTATTCCTAACCAAGAAGCTATATCCAATTGACAACTACTTGCAATGGTAAAATCAGTTTCCTCCAATGGAGTCTGATTGCGTATATAAACCACACTTAAGGGTAGACCTCCATGCCTAGCAATAGATGATCAACACAAAACAAGCTCTGTGGTGTTTTGTGGACTTTTTTTGTCTTTTATTGCTTTAGTTGGGATTAAAAAAAATAGATTACTGCTCTCTTGGTTATTCTAATTTTGTGGGATTCTTTGTTGTTGTTCTTTTTGTTTTTCTCAAGACAGAGTTTCTCTGTGTAGCCTTGGCTGCCCTGGAACTCACTTTGTAGACCAGGTTGGCCTCAAGCCCACAGAAATCTGCCTGCCTCTGCCTCCCTCAGTGCTGGGATTACCGTGCCTGGTTCAATATTATGTTTTTAATGGATTTTGTTTCTCTCTCTCTTTATCTTTCTGTTTTCTGTGTTTTCTCACTTTTCAAAATATTATTTTTCTGGTTTGTTTGTTTTTTATATGCCTGTTTCTTTCTAGAGAGAGAATGAAAGCATAAAATTGGATGGTTGGGGATGTAGGGCTGATCTAGGAGGAGATGAAGGAGGGCTAAACCATGGTCAAAGTATACTGTAGTAATAATTACCAGAAAAAAATAAAATAGGAGGTCCTATTACTCTTTTCTCAGGTTGTTCCTAAGCTAGAAAAGTCAGTAGAATCAGGGAGGGTCAGTGAGATGCCTCAGTGGGTAAAGGCACTTGCTGCCAAGCTTTATTAACTATATGAAATCCTTAAGACCCACAAGGCACAGGGAGAAGTGTGACTTTTTCAGGTCATTCTCTGACTACTACACAGGTGCCATGGCGTGCCCATATACACACATTTACAAAGCAACACACACACACACACACACACACACGTGCGTGTGCGCGCACACACACACACACACACACACACTGAAAATTGACACTCAACGCTATTCTCTGACTTCCACATACATGAGCCTATACGCTCACAGAGAAGTGTACACATCATATACACATTAACGTACACACATATACAAAGATTAAAAATCTGGGGGCTATCAAGTCTCTTCTTGGCAACCTGCTGTCCTTCCTCTGAGTGCCACCAGGTCTCCCCCTCCAGGGGACATGGTCAAATGTGAGGCACCAGAGTACATGAGAAAGTCATATCACACTCTCCACTCAACTGTGGAGAATATTCTGACCATTGGCTAGATTTGGGAAGGGGTTTAAAGTTTACCTCCTGTATTGTCCTTGGCTGGTGTCTTAGTTTGAGCGGGACCCCTGGGCCCAACTCTGCCTATCATATCGTTCTACTTGTAGGTTTCTAGGACCCTCTGTATCCTTTTATTTTGCTATTCTCCCATGCAGGGCAGGTAATCCCCCTCAGGAACAGTCATAGGGGAGGGGAATAAGGGGAAAATGGGGGGGGGGGAGGAATGGGAGGATACAAGGGATGGGATAAACATTGAGATGTAACAAGAATAAATTAATAAAAAAATCTGGGGGCTTTAGAGATGGCTCACAGGTAAGAGGACTTGTTATTTTTGTAGAGGATGTGGGTTCAGTTTGCAGCACCCACATGACAAGTCACAATTTTTTGTAACTCTAGTCCCAGTGGATTCTATGCCTTCTTCTGACCTCTGAGGGTACTAAGCACACACACACACACACACACACACACACACACACACACACACACACACACTGCACACACACACTGCACACACACACACTGCACATATGTACTAGCAGGCATAATACTCATATACCTAAAATAAATAAATATGTAAAAATATATAAAAGAAAGGCTACAGATGAACAGCCAGGTGAAAAAGAACATAGCACAAGGCTAAGAAATGTCTCAAAACTTCTGTCTTCATTGAGTTGGTATGTCTTTGCCAACTGGGAAACTCTGAGTTTTGCCTTTGTGTATGTGTAGACTTTATTACACGGACACAATTGATTACACCATTGTCATTGATCAACTCAGCCTTCAGCTCTTCTTCCCTCTTGGGAGACTGAAAGATGAGCTTATGTTTTAATCCTCTCATCATGTGATTGGTTTCCCCTGGCAACCAGGCTCTTTCACCACCAGTCATCTTGCTAAAAGATAATTATCTCTTTGGAGATGCCAAGGACTTTTGGAGTTATATGCTAGGAGCCTGGGACATACTTTTATTATTTCAGAATTTCACATCATTAAATCTTCTAGAAATGTCTGTAAAACCTTCATGAGTTATAGTGCCAACATAATAAGCCACTGCAACCAGAGATTTTAAAGACCAGAAATTTATTTCGAGCTTTGGTGATTGATCCTTTTGTTCATATGGTGTAAACTGAGTTATTTAAGTGTACTTAGTGATGGAGAGGTTGGTATGGAGAATTCAAGATGGTATCACTGTATTCCCATGTCGGGTGCCTTTGTGGAGATGGCTATAAGTCTGGATTTACCTGAAATACTATTCTTAGAACAATTAAGCTTCTTACATGGAAATTGGCTTCCTTCACATGGATTATCTTAGAAGTCGGTAGAAGCTAGATAGCTTTTTATAACCTAACAATGGAAGTCATGAACTATACTTACTGCCATAGTATGCTGGTTGAATTAGTTACAAACTGACCTTGATAGCAGGGGAGAGAATGTAGACCTTGTTTCTGAATGCAAGGAATCATAATAAATTTAAGGCTATCTTATAAAACTTTACAGTGTCTAATAGCTATACAGTACTGTGGAAACCTTAAAACAGCTATACTGCCAAAGATCTCTCTTTCTAATCTAGCTTGGAGTCCAAAGAAAACCACAGGCTCTCAAGTTGTTGTAACCTTGGCCTACCTAATTACATGCATGCTTAGTGGCAGAAACAGCTTTGGGTTGGAGGAGGTTACACCTAGGAACCTGGTGTATAGAGCAAGGTTATTCAAGGATGCTCAGGGGATATGACAGACTGTGTTTACTCATTGATTTAGTCAGATAAACCAACCAACAAAATTGATTATATTATACCATTTATCTCATTTTGGAAGTTCACCCTAAATAATTTCACAATTATATTGCTACATTGCTATTTTTTTAAACCAAGAAATGAGGCTACATAAACATAATACACACAAACTGAGAATCCACTTTAGTTCTTTTCCTATTTTGTGAGAAAGAAACTTGTAATGTAGCATAGACTGACCTCAAACTTACCGTCCTTTAGCCTCAGTCTGTTATCACTTTTTTTGAATGTATCAAAATAAATATTTATTAACATTTACTGCTGATGTACACCTGTAATAGCAAACATGCAAAAATGGACTTAAAACCATTACCCTCAAAGTAAGCATAAACAAATATTCAGTCAGTAGTGTCACCATTAGAATAAAACTCACCACCTGTACCTGTACGCACACCTTATTTTGGCTTAAAAGGAGTTGAAGGAAGACACAGAAAAAGGTGTATTTATCATTGGCTAGATCTGGATAGGGGGTCTAGGTTTACTGCATGCATTGTTCTTGGTTGGTATAGTAATTTGAGCTGACCTGCCTGGGTCCAGATCAGTCAGCCTTAATGGTCTTCTTGTAGGTTTCTAGGACCCTCTGGATCCTTCTGTTTCCCCATTCTTCCTTACCTCTCTCACCTAGAGTCCCAGTAGGAAATCCCAGTATCTATCCCAGTCTCTGGCTAAATGAAGACTTTCAGGGTACATCTCTATTGGGCTAGTGTCCAATTATAAGTGAGTATATACCATATGTATCTTTCTGGGTCTGGGTCAACTCACTCAGGATGATCATTTCTAGTTCCATTCATTTGCCTGGAAATTGCAGGATTTCCTTGTTTTTCATAGCTGAGTAGTATTCCATAGTGTAAATGTACCACAGTTTCTTTATCTATTCTTCTACTGAGGGACATCTAGGTTGTTTCCAGGTTCTGGCTAGAACAGGGACTGACTCAGATATGAACTCTGGTACCCCCTATTTGACCACTTCCCTTTGGTGAAGATAACTGATGGCATACAAAGGAAGAGGAAGCAGGCTACCAGCAAGAGACCTGATAGGCTGTGATCATATGGTGGGGGAGGAAGTCCCCTTCTGTCACAGGCCTAGGGGAGGGGAATAAGGTGAAAGAGGGAGGGAGGGGGAATGGGTAGATACAAGTGAAGGGATAACAATTGAGATGTCATCTGAATAAATTACTTAATAATTTTTTTAAAAGCTGTGCTTAATCTCTCTCTTTCCTGCCTCCCAGCCTCCTCCTTTTGTAGCACATATACGTGGGCAGTCTTGGTTCCCCTGGTTCTACTCAGACTTCCAGGAGATGTGGGATAGTTTCTTACTGTTCTAGGTCCCTGGGATCAAAAAGGATGAAAAGAATATACCATGCAGAAAAAGGAGAGCGAAGAGAGCCAAGAGAAAACAGTCTGGTTATTAGTTTGCCTTAGGACTATATTTTCTATGCTTCACTCTAGTAGAGTGGTCTAATTGTGTGGTTCCAGAATGTCATGTATGCCAGTTTGGACTCGAATTCACTATTTATAGGAGGAAGACTGTGAACTGCGGAACCTCCTGTCTTTACCTCTTAAAGTTCTGAGGTTAGAGGCCTGTGCCACTATGCTCAGTTTATGCAGTGGTATGGATCAAACCCAGTGCTTGGTGGATAAGCACTCTATCAACTAAACCACATCCCTGGCCCCTCAATTTCATTGTTTTAAAAAATAAAACTTCTCACATGTTTACAAAACAATTTATTATGGACATTGATTAATTTTTTCGAGGAGGAGTATTTGTGTGCACCACAACATACCAGGTAGAGGCCAGAGGACAACGTTCAGAGACAGTTCTTCTGTTTCATCATCAGGATTGAATTCAGGTTGATGTACACTAGACCATGTACTCTCTAAGCAGATGAGGGACTTTGATAGTTTTTACTTCCTTACGTTCACAGTGTTCACCACTTGCTTTTCTCACTGATTACTGACTTTGTGCGAGGCATTGTGCCATACATAATTATCCTACTTAAGACCTGTAAGAACTGTATGAGCTACATGGTATTGTCTCTAATTTACAGGAGAGAAATCCAAGGCTCACTAAGGTTCAATAACTTGTAGTTTACATTGTGATCATACAGCAAAAATTAGTTTGGAACTCAGGTAATCTGACTCTTAAAGCCTCAGGTGGTAATATCTGTGTGTTTTTCATCTGAGCAAGATAGACAAGAGTAATCATAAAGTTATAAGGACAATGCATTTATCATCAGTAAAACCGTTACTTAGGGGCTATGTGCAAGCAACTGCTATAAATGGCCAATATTAATAAAACCAGATTAAGTACTTGTAGGTAGTAAGTAAATATAATGATGATAGTTAGCATTTCCAGAACTTTATAGTGTACTAAAAATAATGAATCATTTTACTTATATTGATTTATTAATTACTCACAACAACCTGGATAACAGATAGCATTATGATCACAGTTTACAACTGAGGAAAATGAGGTATACAGAACATAATTAAGACAGTCATTGTCAAATGCCAAGTAGCAGTCTCAGCAAATATTTGAATGCAAGAAGTTTAACTAGGTAATCCATGTTCATAACCATTATATGGCAAAACCTCTTTAAACTGTATCCATCTTTGGAAGCTTAAATTAAAGACAGTGTTAGTTTTTTTTTTTTTTTTTTTTTTTTTTTGAAAAGGTGAAAATTTCATAGCTTTCTGTAGATGAGCAAGTTGTTTTCATTCTGGTCAAATTTGTTAAGAATGAACAGTGATTACAATCCAGTTGTAATTTGAGTAAATAATAATAATAATAATAAAAGAAAAAAGAATAAACACCCCATCATGACCCCCCACTGCCTCAAAAAAAAAAAAGAAAAGAAAAGAAAAGAAAAGAATCCTTGGTGAATGAGGAGGCTGTGTGCTAAGCATGCAGGATAGAAATGAAAAAAAAAAAAAAACAATACTCAAAAGATCACACCATATTATTTCTTATATATATGTAGCATTTTCCCTTTCACCTTTAAAGATTACCTTTCTATACCTGATCCCTTAACCCTAGAGCTCTTAGAGTATTATAAGTTAGTGTCATAGTTGCCCTCAGCTGTCAACTTGACATTACTAAGAGTCACCTGGGAAGAGAGAACCTTGTTATGTAGCAAAACTTTTCCTGGAGAGGTTCAACACACACACACACACACACACACACACACACACACACACACACACACACACACACATCTACTCACCCGAGATAGGGAACCCACAACAGATCAAAGTACGGATACCATTAAAGTCTTACTTGGTGTTTTATTGAGTTTTATTGGTGTTACAGGAATATGGGGTGAGGGGTTACTTCTAGAAACAGAAATGACTCAAAGACAGTGGCATCACCAAGGCATGCCTCATCATGAGTGACAGCTCACAAAAGCTGGGAAGCTAGGAGCACAGTGCACAGCCTCAGGCAGCTCAACATTTTGGAGTGCCTTTCCCAAATGGCTCTGGAGCAAACTTCTTCCAGGCAGCTGACTGATTTCTGCTTCTTCCAGGCAGCTTGTTTGATCTCAAAGTCTTCTATTTAGTTTGTCTTGTCTGATAGTCTTCTATACGGCTTTATATTGTGAGTTGGAGGGGCCTAATGAATCTGGTCAGTTTCTGAGATACCCTGAAGCTAATTTTGAGTTGTTTACCTTCCTGCTGAAAAAACTTCCCTGCCAGATGCAATGTTTCAGTCTCCAAGGAAACTGTAAACACAACACATATCAACCCAAGACTTGTTGAAATCAGATGGGCCTGTGGCTATGTCTGTGAAGCATTTTCTACGTCAAGTCTGATGTAGGAGGGCTCAGCCCACTATGGGTGGTGCCATTCCTATGTAGGTGGGCCTTGGTTCTATAAGTAAGGTATCTGAGCAAAGCAGAGGAAGTGAGCCAATAAGCAGCATTCCTCCATGATAGATCAAGGTCCAGGTACCTGCCTTGAACTCCTGTCCTGGCTTCCCTTGATTATGGAATTGTATCCTGTAAACGGAATGAAATTTGCTCTTCCCAAAGTGGGTTTTAGTCACTGTTTTAACCCAGCAAGTAAGAGGAAACTAAAAGTCAGTCTTGCTTCCAACTTGAACCACTTCTCTAGAAATGATACCTCACACAGAGATGGGTGCCTGCTTTGCCAGACACTACTTACCGTGCAGCTGCCAGTAACTCTGGTCGAAAACCATTATTGCTGTAATAGCTTAGCTTTTTATCCATGTGATCCCAAGAAATGCCAATTAATTTGATTACAGTTTACATACAAACTTATAAACTAATCAATTTCAATGTTTTCTACATCTGTCACCACCCACACCTAATCTCCCCATCTCCTTCTTCTTATAAAGACGTCTGGGCAAACAGATGTCTACGCCCAGAAATTATACAACATTCATTTGTATCTCTATATGCTTTTATTTTCACTTACTTGTGTGTTGCTTCTTCTATTACTGTTAGAAATCCTAACCAACCTAACACACTTCTATTATTGTGACAGGCTTTTGATATTTCCACGTATCATCTTGGTTTCCATAATATATAGTGAATATCTTTAAAGTTCATAGTATCTTGCTATAACTCTCTTTGTTCTCTTACATCAGTGATTGATATTTTCTACTGTCCTCTCATGCTAGCTTTCCATGTAAAGTTAGACAATTTCTCAAGTCAAAATGGCTAGGTTTACCATACCTTAATTCTAAGGAGACTATCATATAAGATAAAAATATATCTGCATCATCAGAGAACGAGCCACAATATCTCTATGAAAGAATTGCTCCACAGAAAAGTATAGTATTTCTTAATACTATACAAAACAGAGCACCACCATAGACATTACAGATATCAAGGGATAGTAAGGAAATACTATGACCTCCATACATAGCAATTGGCCATTTAGAATAAATGGATCACTTTCCTGAAAAATATAAAGTACCATGGGGAGGTTATAGCCTCAAAGTACATTATAGACCTGCATGAAAATATCCCTCTGTTGTATAATGAATGCATATTGATCAAATATATCTATTAAAAATAAAATACCAAAATTGACCTAATACAAAACAGGTATTTGGGCTATCCCTGTGACTAGTAAGGAAAATAAATTAAAACATTTTTAAAAAATCCTCTAAGGACAGAATTCTATACCTCAACCAATGGAAGCTATTCAAGAATAAAAGTAATTATATTGAAAAATATAAAAACCAATAGCTTTGCTTTTTTAACTTCTATTTTTCCCTATGTAATTTAAAATGTAAAAATTAAGTAATGATTATAAGTTTATATAGAGAAATCTTACTCTTTGAACATGGCTGCTCTGATCACATCCAAAGACCTTTTAGGTCTGTGTGATCTGGCTGGAATGCAGACATGCCCTTGGTACACACCTTTAATCCCAAACACAGATGTTTGAAAATGATGTCTAATTGAGAGACAGACAAGTGACAAATTGGAGAAAGATTTGACAGAATGAGTCAGAGATAGAGTAGGGATACACCAACTTTCACAAAAAGAAAGAAGATAGAGGAAAAAGCAATTATGTGAGAGAGAGTGCACATTGTCGGGGCGGGGGCAGTTTTACTGGGAGAGTTTTACAGAAACAGGCTGAAGAGAGAACAAGCTAGACACAGGTGAAGACAGAATGCGCCAAAGAATGAGAAGGTGCTAGGAGATTAGAACAGGTTGCTGGAGTTAGTTTTAAGCCAAGCAAAGCAATTCGGACAGAGGCAGAGAAGCCAGACTGACTCATATAGCTTGGAGAGGGGTTTGAGCCACAACAGCTGAGTTGAATCAGCCAGCCAGAATTCAGAAAGAGCTAGAAAGTCTCAGAGGCTGAAAACATTCTAGGCCTAGTTCAGGAGGCTAGAAGCTTCCAGGACTTGGCCTAGGTTAGTAGATGGAGGCAGTAAGCCTTGGAGATGAGAATTAAATCAGGCGAATAAAAGTTACTTTACAATTTTATATCACGCACATGTAGAGATGCAGGTTGTATTTGTGTTATGTGTGCAGATTAGTGTAGAGTCATGTGTCTCTTTTTCTTTTCCTCTCTACCTCCCCAGGATTTTCTGAAATTATTTAAATAGTCTCCCCTCACAAAAGCAGTGACTTCAGGCCACTTCACTCCTATCTGCATTTAGATCTTCCATTTCCTCTGCAGAGGCTACCGCGTGCTTCGCAAGGATCAAAGGCATACCTTAGGGCTAGGATCTGGGACTGGATTGCAGGTTTTCACTGGCGGACAACACCAAGAGGATTTGGGACATTAGTGGTGGGGGGTACAAGAGCCTTAACTCCATCTCTCATAAAACACACAATAGCAGAACTTGGTAAATGAGAGCAAGGCTTGTGGGATTTGGTGATGTTTTTATTTTACACCCATACATTCAGCATTAAAAGAGAATCCGAAATAATCTGCATTCCTTTTCCTTTCTAGAAATGCTGATTCCTGTCTTTTAAGGAATTGGTACTCCTCTCATTCCTAAATGAGAAGGCAAATCTCTGTAGTCCATTTTAAAGACTTGCCTTTTATTATTAAAATGCTTTCACTTAGCTGTTCATACCTGCTACTGAAAGCATGTGGTATGTGTCAGGGTTTTTTTAATTAATTCATCTATTTATTTATTCTACATCTCTGTAGGAAGCTTCTCTCTTGTCTCTCCTTCCAATCCCCCTCTCTCACCTCTCCTCCTCTCCTCGGAGTCAAGCAACAGCTATTGGCTTGGATTCTTGAGAGAGTGTCATTTTTGTTTGTTTGTGTGTTTTGTAGTTTTGTAGGAGAGAATTTGATTACATTTTCTAGCATTCTGTTACAAAATTTCAAGAAAAGTTGAAATTTTTATCTTACCAATCATACTTATCACATGGATTTTGCAATTTACATTTTACTGAACTTGCTTTATCATACCCCTATGCATTTATTCAGTCCTTTGATATCTTTGTAGACATCAGTACACTTCCTTCTGACCACATTGTGATGCATGGTTGACTATGGCTCTTTTAAAATTTGACGTTAAATTGCATACACAAATGTGCAAATCTTCCATGATACTTTGACTAAGTTTGTTTTTTAGTTTAATTTTTATTGTGTGTGTGTGTGTGTGTGTGTGCACGCACGCATAAAGGCACATGTGTGGAGGTCAGAGGATAAGCTTCAGAAGATGTTTCTTTCTACCATGGATTCCAGGATGTAACTTAGGTTGTCAGGCTTGTTTAGTAAACAAATTACCTGCTGAGCTATCTTGCCAGTTCCTAATAAATTCTTTTTTGTAAATATTTGCCATACTTGGCTTCCACTATCAACTTGACACACTTGGGAAGAAGGAATTTTTGTTTTGTTTTGTTTGTTTATCTAGACAGCGTTTCTCTGTGTAGCTATGGCTGGCCAGATCAGGCTGGCCTGGAACTCACAAAGATCTGCCTTCCTCTGCTTCCCGAGTGCTGGGATTAAAGGCATGTGCCACCATGCCCTGCTGGAAGAAGGAATCTTAACTGAAGAATTGCCTACATTGCATTGGCATGAGGCATTTTTTTCTTTTATTTCTCTCTCATAATTACATCCTGACTGCAGTATTCCCTCCCTCCCCTCTTCCCAGTCCTCAGCCATGCTTCCTCTCTCCCCCAGGTCCACCCCTCCTCTATTTCCATTCAAAAAAGGGCAGGCTTCCCAGGGATATCAGCTGCACCTGGCATATCAAGATGTAATAAAACTAAGGGCAATCCCTCATATCAAGGCTGAATAACTCATTGGGAAGACAAGGGTCCCAAGAGCAAGTGAAAGAGTCAGAGACATCACCCCGCCACTCCCACTGTTAGGAGTCCCACAATGCCTAGCTACACAACCATAATATACATAATATATACAGAGAACCTAGCTCAGAGCCATATAGGGTCAATGATTGTCTATTCAGGCCCTGTGGTTTCCTATGAGCCCTGCTTAGTTGATTCTGTGGACTGTGTTCTTGTGCTGTCCCCCATCATGAGGCATTTCTTTTTCTTTCTTTCTTTCTTTCTTTCTTTCTTTCTTTCTTTCTTTCTTTCTTTCTTTCTTTCTTTTTGAGACAGGGTTTCTCTGTGTAGCTTTGGCTGTCCTGGACTCACTCTGTAGACAAGACTGGCCTCGAACTTTTCTGAGTGCTGGGATTAAAGACGTGAACCTCCACTCCTGGCTAAGAGGGATTTTCTCAATTGCTAATTGATGAAGGAGGGCCCAGCCCCCTGTGAGTGGTGCCACAGCTCAGTAGTTGGGCCTGGGCTATATAAAAGCAGTAGATAAACAGGAGCCTGGAAGAAAGCCCTTAAGCAAAAGTCCTCCTAGGTGTCCTCTTCAATTCCTGGCTCCAGGTTCCAGCTCTGACTTTCCTCAGAAATGTAAGATTAAGTAAAACCTTTCCTACTACAAGTTTGGTTTTGATCATGGTGTTCATCATAACAACACAAAGCAAACTAGGATAACATTCATTGTATATATTGGTTGGCTTTATAAAGACATTTTCATCTCTATTAACTTGAAACACCTATCTTGATCTAAAAACATCTTTAGCCCTAACCAACTAAGCTTATTGTAAGACTAAACTATCTGCTCTTTAACCCCATTAGAGACTTGAGAAGGAATAAAACTTAAATACCAGAGTGAACAGGAAGTACAGGTTAGCAGCTTCCAAAATGAAAAAATGACTGAGACAGTTTACTGCCTGAAAAGTCACCCAACACTCTTTATAATGTTTATAACTCTTTATAAGCTTAGTTTGTTAGGAGTTAAGATGTTTTTAGATCAAGATAGATGTTTTAAGTTAATAGAGATGAGCTATGATAGATACTGATTTTCATTCAGAAATTTAGACCCAACAAGATAGGAAAGATGTTTATTTCAAGTTTGTCAAATACATATAACCAAATCACTATGAATGTAACATTTATATAATTCCTGATTGTCTCATAGTTCTTCTTGCTGTATATAGTTTATTTTACTCATGTGTAATAATATAAATGTATGTGTTAAGGATAGCAGGCTACCAAGAAGAGACTTGATACCCTATGAGCATATACAGGAGGAGGAGGTCCCCCTCAGTCACAGTCATAGGGGAGGGGAGTAAGGAGAAAATGGGAGGGAGGGAAGAATGGGAGGATACAAGGGATGGGATAACCATTGAGATGTAATATGAATAAATTAATAAAATAAAATAAATTAAAAAAAGAAACATAAAAAATGGAAAAAAAAAAAAAGAAACCACCTATTTAAAAAACGACATTTTCATGCAAGTATATCACGTGCTTTGACTGTATGGAGTATTTTAGGCTGGAAAGAACGGAAAATCTACAAAAATGACAATGTCTGGCTCTTCCTGGCCCCTCTCACCCTGCATCATATACCCCTTTCTGTTCCATCAGGGTTTGACACAGCTATTCATTTCATCCGACTTCACACGAAATAGGCAGTTTTTCTTGGTTCTTTGAGTTTTCACTGCTGGAGACTCCTATGTCAGGTAAAATGTGTTAAAGGAAGTTGTGTATTTTTCTCTTGTTATTCTGACAAGGGCCCTACAGGTGTTGCCTCATCTATTGCAGCAACATCACTCATTCTGGAGTACTGAAGCTGATCTTTTAACTTATCTTTAATATTAAACCAAGTTACTACACTGATCAACACTGGGATTCTTTCTGTTACAGCGTAATATTCTATCAGGTAGAAGCAGCACATTTTGTTCATATATCACATATTGAAGTATATTTATATATTTCTGATTTTAGGAGATTACAAATATTGTTTTTTAATTTTTATTTAAGCAATTTATTCAGATTACATCTCAACTGTTATCCCCTTACTTGTATCTTCCCGTTCCCCCTCCCTCTTTCATCCTATTCCCCTCCCCTAGGTCTGTGACAGAAGAGGACCTTGTCCCCCACTATAATATCACAGCCTATCATGTCTCTTCCTGGTAGCCTGCTTACTCTCCCTCTAAGTGTCACTGGGCCTCCCCACTAAGGGGGCACCAGAGTTCATGTCCAAGTCAGTCCCTGCTCTCTACACAGTTGTGGAGAATGCACTGTCCATTGGCTAGATCTGGATAGGGGGTCTAGGTTTACTGCATGCATTAACCTTGGTTGGTACAGTAGTTTGAGCTGAACTCCCTGGGTCCAGATCTGCCAGCCTTAATGGTCTTCTTGTAGGTTTCTAGGACCCTCTGGATCCTTCTATTTCCCAATTCTTCCTTAACCCTCTCACCTAGAGTCCCAGTATGAAGTCCCAGTATCTATCCCAATCTCTGGCTAAGTGAAGACTTTCAGGGGACATCTCTGTTGGTCTAGTGTCCAATTATAAGTGAGTATATGCCATGTACAACCACTTTGGAAATCAACCTGGTGCTTTCTCAGAAAACTGTAAATAGGGATACCTCAAGACCCAGCTATTCCACTCCTTGGAATATACCCAAGTGATGCTCCACCACACAAGGACATATGCTCAACCATGTTCATAGCAGCTTTGTTTGTAATAGCCAGAATCTGGAAACAACCTATATGTCCCTCAGTCGAAGAATGGATAAAGAAACTGTGGTACCAGTTTAGATGCAGGCAGAGTCGACAGCTGCACTCTGCCAAGACAGGGTAAGCAAGTCCAAAATATTTCTGGCCCTGCGAATAAAACTGGAAGAGATATTGGGCCAGAAAGCCGAAGATGAAACTCCAATGTTATAGAGAGTGTTGGGTGACTGTTCAGGCAGTAAACCGTCCAAGCCAATTTGTACATTTTGGAAGCTGCTAACTTGCACTATTGCTTAACTCAGGAATTTTAAGTTTTATTCCTTCTCAAATCTCTGAGGGGCATTGAAGGCCAGATAGTATAGTTTTACAGTCAAGTTTAGTTGGTTACGGGATAAGATCATTTTAGATCAAGATAAAGAAGTTAAGTTATTAGAGTGGAGATAGTATAGATATTGAATTTCATTCAGAAATTTAGACACAACAAGACCGGAAAGATGTTTACTTCAAGCTGGACAAATACAAATTGCCAAACCACATGAATGTAACACTTATAGAACTCATGATTGTCACATGGTTCTCCTTGCTGTATGTAGTTTGTTTTATACATGTGTAATAAAATGAATGTATTTAAAAAGAAAACAAGAAACCGGCATATTCACACTATGGAATACTACTCAGCTATTACAAACAAGAAAATCCTGAAATTTGCAGGCAAATGGATGGAACTAGAAATGATCATCTGGGCGATTACAAATATTGTTATAAACACAGAGGGATAGCCTTTAAATAATTATAATATATTTTGGTCATTTTTACTTCCATTTCTCTCTCATTCCCTGAACTCCTCTTCCCAAAAAATCCCCACCTATTTCTTGTCTCTTTGTTTTCTTCTTCTTCTTCTTCTTCTTTTTTTTTTTTTTTGGTGACTCGCTGAGTTTAATTAAGGATGCCTATGGTAGCATGGTTATTTATTGAAGCAGGGCAAATTTAACAATGCTGGATCACTAAAGAAAATGACTCACTGTTCCTTAGCAACCAATATCTGCTCAAGAAGGAACAGAGGCACATGAAGCCCACGCTCTTATACATGACGGCATGCTGATGTGTCCAATCTTCAGCAGGTAACCACAGATTATTGTGAGTTCATGAGTGCAAAGACCATTTCATGTCCAGAAGAGAACATTTCATAGCACTTCACCTGAGGGTTTCTCCTGTATTGTTTTTCTGTATCTATCTTATTTTTAACACTTCAAGTTATTTAAATACATAGTTGCTTATGTTTATTCACATATCAAGTTCTTTTATGTGGCAAATTGGCTTTCTTAAGATGGAGGCCGTCATAGTTACCATTTTATGATATTGTCACTCCCATATTAAGAGGTACTTTTTTTTGAGACCAGGTCTCTCTATGTAGCCCTGGCTGTCCTGGAACTTGCTATGTATGTAGACCAGGCTGACCTAGAATACAGAGATCTGCCTCCTGACCAGTGCTGTCCACAACTGCAATCCCAGCACTTTGGAAGCAAAGACAGGCAAAATTCTGTGAGTTTGAGACCAGCCTGGTGTACAAAGCGAGTTCCAGGACAGACAGGGCTACACAGAGGAATCCTGTCTCAAAACAAACAAGCAAGCAAACAAACAAAGTACTTCTTTCCATATTGAAATTTGGATGCTTTATTAATCAATAGAGTGTGGTGGGAGCAGACTTTTTTGTTCAGAGATTCAGATATGGATGATAATACATTTTTTTTTTTACCTGGTTCTCTTGGCAAACTTGATCTCCAGATTTACCCAAGGAAGGGCCAATTGCAGATGCATATATTAGTCATTTTTTTCATCCTTTGGACAATGACAGAAACAACTTAAGGAAAAAGAGATTTATTTTTGCCCTTAATTGCAGAACATACAATCCATTATGGCTGGACAGGCATAAATGACTCTCTAGTGAGAGCCTATAGCTTCTTCTTATTATATCTTTGACAATCAGCAAGCAGATCTTGGGACTCTAAGTCCACAAAATGGTTAGGGTTACAAACCTAAAATGGACCATTCAAAGAAATCTACTTCTATCAGTTATACCCCATAACCCAAAACTTTCACAACTTCCCAAATGGTGCATTCATCCATCTGGGGACCAAGTTTTCAAACAAATGAGCCTATAGGAGAAATTTCACATTCAAATCACAGCAGAGCTAGGATCAGTAATCTTCATTTAACTGTCTTTGTATTATCCCAGCTTACACAGGACAGAAGCATCCAGGTGCTAGGATATTTTATACACTTGAGTCATCTCTAACACTTTATGATATTCCAGGAGAGGCCTCATGCATAAAGCAGAGACCAGTCCTACTTACGGCATACACAGGCTTTTCTGTAGAGCTAAATTTTCATTTGTCAACTCTATTGATTATGTAGACACATAAAACTAAACAGAGTTTCAACAAGTTGAGTTTAAATATAGTGTTTTTAAATTAGCAACCCAAAAACCAGCCAAGAAGCTATCTATGCAATAGCAAGGCTCTTCATAGAGCTCGCTTTAGTACAGAACACCATAATCCTAGTGCTTATGAGGCAGAGACAGGCAGATCAATAGTCCAAGGCAAGCTTGAGCCACACAGTTAAGTTCCAGCTTAGCCTGCCATAGTAATAGGTTTTTAAGAAAAAACACTGCTCCAACAAGCTTGGCAGATTGGCAGATCATTTAGGAAATAGCACAGTCCACAAAGCAGATTTATTAACATAAGTGAGTTGATGTAATGTTTCTTATGGGATTAAACAGAGGAACCTTCAAATTCATTGTGGTGAATGTCCTGTTTTTTAAAAATATATTTTATTAATTTACTCGTATTACATCTCAATTGTTATCCCATCCCTTGTATCCTCCCATTCCTCCCTCCCTCCCATTTTCCCCTTACTCCCCTCCCTTATGACTGTGACTGAGGGGGACCTCCTCCCCCTGTATATGCTCATAGGGTATCAAGGAAGAGACTTGATACCCTATGTCCTGTTTTTTTTTTTTTAAACAGTCCAATTAAGTTCAGTTTGACTATGTTGCATCTACCATGAGTAACTTCATTTTGGCCTGTTTGGATTAGTATAAGAGTCCTGTCTCCCTTAAATTTTATTTAACTGGTGGAATTACACAGCTATATGACAAGTGCGTGTTTAATTTAATCAATTTATTGTTCATTTCCTTTGAAAGTTCATTGTATATATTCAGTGTACATGCCTCTATGTACATAAAGTTATTTTCATGAAAGTATCTATTGGTGAGCAAATTCCTCCTGTTATTATTAGTTTTTTTTTTTTTTTGAGACAGGATCTTGGTGTATTCATGCTGTCATTAAACTTGTGATTCTTCTGTCTCAGTCTCCCATGTCCAGCTTTTAACTTTATAAGAAACCGAAGAACTGTTTTCCAGAGATGTACAGTATCCACTATTACACTTCCACCAGTAACGTATGAGTACTTCTTACCAGTGTATGTTTGTTATTGTTACTCAAAGTACTGGGGATCCAACCCATGGCCTCATGCACATTACACAAGTGCTATCCTCAGAGCTCCAACTGTTCTCAATCTTCAGCAGCATTTAGGATGCCCTTCCCCTCCCCTCCCCTGCCCTCCCCTGCCCTTCCCTCCCCTCCCCTCCCCCTCCCCTTCCCTCCTCTCTTCTTCTTCTTCTCCTTCTTCTTCTTCTTCTTCTTCTTCTTCTTCTTCTTCTTCTTCTTCTTCTTCTTCTTCTTCTTCTTCTCTCTCTCTCTCTCTCTCTCTCTCTCTCTCTCTCTCTTATTATTTTAGCCATTATGATAAGCATGTAGTGATATCATTGTAGTTTACATTTCCCTAATTGAAAATAAGAGTGAATACATTTCCATGTAACTAATTGCTATCCATATATGTTGTTTAAAGCACTCATTAAAGTTTATTTAGTGGTTGTATGTGTTTGTGTTACCCTTTGCCTGTGGAGGGCAGAGGACAATCTTTATGATGAGTTAGTTCTGTTGAACTTAGGTCATTGGGATGACATAGCAATTACTTTTACCCATTGAACCATCTTGCTCCCATTTTTTTTGCTCCCATGTTTTACTTTTTTAAAAAATAAAATATAATCACATCATTTCCCCCATTACCTTTTCCTTCCTCCAACTCTTCCCATGACACTTTCTATTTTTTTTCACGGCCTCTGCTTCTTTTTTTCCTTTTTTTATTTAATTAAATTGTTCAGATTACAACTCAATTGTTACTCCATCACTTGTATCCTCATGTTTCTCCCTCCCTCCCACTTTCACCCCATTCCCTTCCCCTAAGTCTGTGACCGAGGCCAACCTCTTCCCCTACTATATGGTCATAGGCTATCAAGTCTCATATTGATAGCCTTCTTATTCTTTCTTTGAGTGCCACCAGGCCTCCCCACCAAGGGGAGGTAGTCAAATATGGGGCACCAGAGTTTGTGTCAGAATCAGTCCTGGCTCTCCACATAACTGTGGAGAATGTCCTGTCCATTGGGTAGATCAGAGTAGGGGTTTGATGTTTTCTACTTGTATTGTCCTTGGTTAGTGCAATATTTGAGTAGATACCCCTGGGCCCCGATCCACCAGTCACGATGTTCTTTGTGTAGGTTTCTAGGCTCCTCTGGGTCCTTCTATTTCCCAATCTCCTATATTTCTCTGACCTATAGTCCCAGTAGGATGTCCTCACATCTATCCCAATCTCCTGGTAAGTAAATACTTTTGTGGGACATGCCTTTTGGGCTAGTGCCCAATTATAAGTGAGTATATACCATTTGAGTCTTTCTGCTTCTGGGTTAACTCACTCATTATGATCATTTATAGTTCCATCCATTTGTCCACAAATTTCTGGATTTCCTTGTTTTTAATAGCTGAGTAGTATTCCATAGTGTAAATGTATCACAAGTTTCTTTATCCATTCTTCAACTAAGGGACATATAGGTTGTTTCCAGGTTCTGGCTATTATGAATAAGGCTGCTATGAACATGGTTGAGCATATGTCCTTGTTGTATGGTGCAGCATTCTCTGAATATATTCCAAAGAGTGGAATAGCTAGGTCTTGAGGAAGCCCTATTCCCAGTTTTCTAAGAAAGCACCAGATAGATTTCCAAAGTGGTTGTACAAGTTTGCTTTCCCACCAGCAATGAAGAAGTGTTCCTCTTTCTCCACACTTTTCTTTCAAACTCCTGATCATTTCTTCCTTGTTATTGTTTTACACACACACACACACACACACACACACATACACACACATATGCATGTACGCATGCATGCACACACATACATACACACACACACAGAGAAAGAGAGGGGGGCAACCTACTGAGTCCTTTCAGTGTTGTATGTTCATGATTTTAGGTTCACCACTTAATACTGGATACTAATTAGAAACCCCTCTATGGGAGATGACTACTCCTACTCTCAGAATTCCTTGGCTGCCTATAGTTCTTTGGCTAAGAATGGAGCCCTATGAATTTTCACCCTTCCACCTTAGTATGTCTATTTCTGTTGTCTTTGTTCAGGTTTTGTTTAGGCAGACATATTTTTGAGATATCATGAGTAAAGCTTTTCTATAATTTCTAAGATATATAATCTCACAGTAGAAACCCTAGTCCCCTGTCTCTTACAGGATTCCCATGCCATCTTCTACAATGTTTTCTGAGTCTTAGGTGTAGAAGTTGTGTTATAAATGTAGCCACTATCAGTTGCTCTTTGCGTTTTGACCAGCTGTGGTTTTCTGTAATGGTCTGTGCAAAGATAAGCTTTTTTTTGGTGAGGATTGGGAGTTACACTTATCTTTGAGTAGAATGCTGAGTATTTGAATGCAGTTAGAAATTATACTGGTTTAGGAAAAGTAGATTCTCCAAGATCCATGGCCTCACAGCCTAGCTTATGAAGTTGGCAAAGTTTATTGTACCAGCATGTTTCCCCCTCATGTTTAGTGGGCCTTGAGTCTAATTAGACAGTCTTTAATTACAGCTAAGATATAAGTGCCGCTATTGCACCTTTAGGAATATCTTACCCTACTAGTCACTGTTGTGGTTCATAGGTGTCATAGATGTGTATGACTGTTGATTGCTTTCCTTCCTACATATTGCATTTCAGTACTATGAAGGCTAGGCATTGGGGATGAGACTTTTGGGTCAGTCTAAATAAAATTCTCTGAGTCCTACGTGCAAAATATGTGGAAAGAGAAGGAATAAAACCCACCAAAGACACTTGAAAAAGACACAAGGAATAATTATTTTATGTTTACCTAAAATTACATATAATAGTTATAAATGTATACATATATACATGTATATTTCATTTCTTTTTAGTCCTAAGTAATATTTCATTCTGTAAGTAAAAAAAAAAAAAAAAAAAAAAAAAGTCTATCTATTCCTCTATTGATAGACCCCTGGGATATTTCCAGTTTTAACAACTGTGAATAAATTTCTTTGAATAAGCATATATAATCTTTTTCTATATATATATTTGTCATTTATCTTGGATAAAAACCCGGTGGCTGAATTTATGTATCATAAGATAGTTATAGGTACAATATTATAAGAAAGTGTCGCACTTTTCCAAAGTATCAAGAAATAATTATGTCGTCCAAGATGCCTTAGGAATCTCTGACTCATTCATTAGAAGCGCTCTTTAGTCTGGAAACTGTGTCGGTGGCATGATGTCCACCCCCTCCTGGATCAGAATTGATTTAGGAATATATGTGGCTCTCTTAGCAGCTCTGCTCACACAGCTGTCAGCCCTGGTCAGAGGGAGGTGGGAGGTTTAATTATAATGCTTCTGACAGTTCTGAGCAGAGATCTCGGTGCCTACTGCAGCAACAGCTGAGCCCAGCCTGAAGCTGCCATGTGGAAGGCCCACCTCACAGTTATTTGACTCCTCTCATAGCAGCTTGCTTAATGGACCAAGAGTTTCCTGTTTCCACATGCTCAGCCCTGTTCAGTTGCAGGTGGCAGCCACACTCCAGCTTAAAAGGCCTTATATCCTTTCCCTCAGCTTACCCAAGTTTTAGTAGCAAGATATTCGCAATGAGACCACTGCAAAGGGAGTTCTCAGCACAACCCATATTTTAGATTTCCTTTCTTTTGAATATACATTTTCTGGTTGTCTTTGCCAAGGTCCCTCTGTGATCCATTAATGTACCCAACTTTCTTTCCTCATGGCTGATTAGAAGAGCAGGGGCCCCAGGAGAACAGGGCTTCTTGGCTCTCTCCTTCCATATATTCTCTATACTTCTTATGCCATTTGAGCTGTAATATTTTTATGCTTTAAAAAATTATTTTCAGATGAATTTTGCATCTTAGCTTGGCCTTGTATCCCAGGATGGCCTTGATCTTGTAGATAACCCCCCTTCTTCTACCTCTCGAGCGATAGGATTGCAGTTGTGCCCCACCACACCCACCCTCTTAGCTGCACCTGTTTTGTGGAAGTGAATATTTTCTACTTTGCATTATTAGCATCTGAAGTGGCTCTCTTCATATACTATTTAAAACCATAAATATAAGGATGAATTAGATGTAAAAGAATACTATAAATTTCAAGTGAAATGAAAGAAAAGCAAGGATGGGGATATATAATGAATCCAGCAATGCTATTTTTACACATTTATTATTAGTCCCACTGAGATCTAATTAACATACTATAAAATTCATCGATTTAAGTATAAAGTTCAACAATAGAGCTATACAATTATCATCACAGAACACATTTGTTTATTGTTGTTGTTGTTATTATTATTATTATTATTATTATTATTATTATTATTATCCAAAGAAGTCCAGTATCACTTAGCAGTTACTCTCCATTTTCCCGTGCACACAGCCTCTGACTACCATGAATCTATTTTCTGCCTATTCTGGATATTTCGTAAAACTGGACTCCTACAATATTGTCATCCATATTTTTCACATAATATAATGTTTTGGTCATTCATGTTAGGACATTTATCAGTACTGGATTTTCTTTGATTTGTGCATAATATTCCATTATATGATTATATCACATTTGGTTATTCATTTACTGATGGAAATTTGGATTACTTGCATTTTTGACTATTTTGAACAATGCTGTATGCATACACACACACACACACACACACACACACACACACACACATATGTTGTATATTTCCTTGGTGTATGCCTAGGAGCAAAATTGCTGGATCATATGGTAACTCTATTTTTAATTGCTTGGGGCACTATTTGCTAAACTGTTTTCCAAAGTGAATGCACTATTCTAACTACCATGGCATGAGGGCTCCAGTTTCTCTACAGTTTTGTCAATACTTGAATAAAATGTTTTTCAAATTTATTGTTTGAATATTCCATACACATCTGCCATGTCTTTTGATGAAATCTACTCCAGTATTTCTGGGACTCTCCTAAGTCTTCTCCGTTCCAAACTCATGTCTTCTTTTTTTTTTTTTATTACTCCTATTACTAATAACTCTCTGAATCAAATTAATACTAGCAATATATGCACAGGATGGGACTATCCACTGGGGGGCATGGGCAACCTACCAGTAGCCATCTACAAAAAGAAAAGTCACTCTCCTTTTCTTCAGCAGCTGTCAACTATGAACAGTCTCCTCTCCCAAAGGGTTGGCCTTCATATACCACTCTTCAATCCATGCTGAAATCTTGTCTGACTTGATCCTGTACGCAGTGGTTCTTGACCAGTGGGTTGTGACCCCCACAGGGATCACATATCAGCTAACCTGCATATCAGATATTTACATTACAGTTCATAACAGTAGCAAAGTTACAGTTATAAAGTCACAATGAAGATAATTTTATGGTTGGGGGGTCACCACACCCTGTGGAACTGTATTAAAGGGTCACAGTATTAGGAAGGTTGACAACCAGTGCTGTAAAGGTTTTATGCAGGCAACCATAATTTGTATAAGCAGTATCATGCCCAGAAGACAGCTCTCCTTCCCATTCCTGGCTCTTACGTTAAATTTACTCCTTCTTTAGTGATGGTCCCTCATCCTTGACTGGGAGGAGCTTTATAGAGATATCTTGTTTAGGTGTTCACTCATAGTCACTTTTCAGCACTTTGACAAGTTATGAAACTCTGCATTAACCACTACCCACTGCAAAAAGAAACTTCTCTGACCAAGGTCAAGAGCAGCACAGATCTACAAGATATAAACATAAATGCTAGAAGACAATTTGATAGCATAAACATTTAGTGAAACATCACCAATAGCTCTTCACTAGGACCCAGGAGCACTCCAGTCATGGGCTTTTCATCAGGGTTACAGTACCAGACATGAAATCTCTCAGGTGGAGCCTCAAATCCAAGGAAAAAGTTATTGATTGTCCCATAACCACCATATCACTATTGCACCAGTGAGCAAAACTTGCCTGGCATTTTAACAATGTAAAATGCAGGGTTTAGTACTGGATGAAATCACTGATGCCTTTTCTCTCCCAGTAAACTGCTATAGCACATTCCAGCACTGTGGACATCATCCAGTAGGGAGAGTTGACTGACTGGTAAATTGGGAAGGATTTCTCCATGCCTTGCATTCCAGGTGGTAGTATCTTCAACATTTTGGCCTTGTCATCTAGTTTTGATGTGCAAACAGGAGCAGTGTGTTATTCTGTGTTGCTTTGGATGCCCCTGATATCTCCCTGACCAGATCACTTACAGAGAGGTATACCATTCCTGGAACTGAGATTAGCAACCCATGTCTTCTGGGAGAAGTATTGTCCACACATATAGGGTAAGGAAGCTTTGTGGAAATCCACTAGTTTGTGATCTAATTAAAAATTCATAATATAAAAAAGAGTTTATCATTGGTACCCCAGCAGTACCTTTTATTATGTCTCTTTTTTGGTTCAGTCTTCCTAGTGAGTATGAAGTGGAATCACATTTTGTTTGGATTTCTCTAATGACTAGTTATAGTAAATATGTCATCATGTGCTTATTAGCCATTTGTGTATTTCATTGGAGAAATGTCTGATCAGAGTCTTTACTTATTTTACAATTTCAGATCTCTCTCTCTCTCTCTCTCTCTCTCTCTCTCTCTCTCTCTCTCTCTCTCTCTCTCTCTCTCTCTCTCTCTCTCTCGTATATGTGTATGACCGTGGAGTCCAAGAGTTGCTGTGAGGATATCTTTTTTTATGTCACACCCCATCTTATTTATTTTACTTATTTTCATGTTTATATGTGTATCAGTACTCACACCATATGCATGTAGAGATCAGATGACCGTTTGTAGGAGTAGGTTTACTCCTTCTACCATGTGGGTCCTGGATATAAAATTATGGTCATTAGGATTAACAGCAAATGACACTGTCTCACTGTCTCACTGTCTTCTACCTTATTTATTATATATTTATTTGGAGATTCTATTTTAATTACAATATGTATCACTTCTTTTTCTTTCCTTGAAATCCTTCCATATACACCTCCCCACTCTTTTTCAAACCCTCAGCCTCCCTTTTAATAAATTGTTATTGTGTGCATAGATGTATTTGTATATACATATATATTCCTATATATGTATATACATGTATTCCTAGTTGAGTCCATACAATGTTGCATGTATATATGTTTGCAGGGCTGACTGTTAGTCACTAGACCACTAATTGGTGTTCTCCTCCCTGGGAAGGGTCACCTCTCCCACTCCCAGCTTTATACATTTGCCTGCAATTCTTTGTATAGGGTTGAGACCTATGGGAACTTCCCCATCCAGTTTGGCATGGCCATTGGTTTCATCTTTGTTTCACTCAAATTTAGGTAGTCATGTGTGAGACTTGATGAGTGTAGCTTCATTCATGCCTTGGTGGTAACCAATTCCTCTATAATTGGATCCTCTTTGCAGGAGGGAGGCACTGCCTGGTACTGGAAACCTAGCTAACTACTCAGTGCTGGGGAAGCCATGGATTATGGAGGAGAATCTACAAGAACTAACTTACTCAACCAGCTGTCTTAGTCACTGTTCTATTGCTGTGAAGAGACGCCACAACCAGGGCAACTCTTATAAGAGAATTCATTTATTTGGGGCTGGCTTACAGTTTCAGAGGGTCAGTCCATGAGTGTCATAAGAGGAAGTGTGGCAGCAAGCAGATAGATGTGGGGCTGATATTAAGGCAGCAGGTAGAGAGAGAAGGAAGATAAGAGGGATGGAGAGGGTAGATGTGGGGTTGATATTAAGGCAGCAGGCAGAGAGAGAAGGAAGGAGAGGGAGAGGAGGTTGGAGAGGGAGATGAAGGAGAGGGAAAGAATGGATATGGCATGGAGTTTTGAAACCTCAAAGCCTTCTCCCAGTGACATACTTTCTCCAACAAGGCCACATCTACTCCAACACAGCCACGCCTTCTCATCCTTCTCAAGCAGTTCCACTAACTGAGAACCAAGCATTCAAACATATGAGCTTATGAGGACCATTCTCACTTAAACCACCATGCCAGCACAATCCCTAACAACAGTCTATCAACATCTGCCCTTATACCTACAGATAAGTGTAGTCTTCCTCCCTCATCAGTGAAATGTCTCTTGGAATAAATGGAGACCACTATAGGAAACTGTAACCATTAAAAATGTAGGGTTGTGGAGCACAGCCTCAATGGATCTATTCACATGACATTCTCACATTTAAGGCTGAGGGAACATTGTGGAAGAGGGAGATGGAAAGACTGTAAGAGCCAACAGATCAGGGAATATACTGTGAGAGTGTCTTCTAGCAACAACAGAAGCTACACCATAAAGTGTCATCAACATGATCTACCTTATTTTTTTTTAAACAAGAATTTCTCACTGAACCTAAAACTTGCTGTTTCAGTTAGAGTGGTTGGCTAGCAAGCCCTTAGGATCTGTCTGTTTCTGCACACACATACACCTGCCTCTGGCACTGATGTTATAGATAGGCAATCATGCTAAAGCATTTATGTGGCTCTTATGGATCTGAATTCAGAGTCCTACACTTGATCAGTAAGTACTTGTCCACTGAATCATCTCCCCTGTTCCATGGTTTTTGTTTTATACGTGCAAGTGCTTTTATCCTTTGAAGCATATCCCAGCTCATGGCTTTGTATTTTATACTTACCAGGATTCTAAATACAAGTCTTTTATCAGCTATCTAGTTTTGTCATACTTGCCTCATTCTGTATGTTATCTTTTTGGCTTCATATCACTTGTAGTACAGGTGTTTTCAATCGATGAAGTTCAAGCTGCCATTTTTTTTCATTTGCCTCATGTGCTTTTTACTCTGTGATTAAGAAAGTGTTTAAGCTGAGGTTATGAAGATTTCTCAGCCATTTTCTCACAGAATGGATAGACTCACATTTTACAACAGCTACCATTGGTTGAACACTTGCATTCTGCTTGACACTTTGATCTACAGTTTTCAGAGGAAGCAATGATAGCACCTAATCTAATGTACATGGGTGATATTCTTCAAATATTACAACAAATAGTTGAGGTAAATATTAATGTTTCCACCCTACACACAGGAGGGAAGGACTGGAGATATTGCCTGCATGGTATCAAAGTCCTGGAGTTGGGTGTTCTATTCAGGAAGTTGTCTCCTGTGCCAATGTGTTCCACGTAGACACCCAGTTAGACCAACACCATTTGTTGAAGATACTATCCTTTTTCCATTGAATGGATTTAGCTTCTTTGTCAAAAATCAAGTGACCATATGTATGTGGATTCATATCTGGGTCTTCGATTCGATTCCATGATCAACCAGCCTATAGCTGTGCCAGTACTATGCTGTTTTAATTACTGTTGCTTTATAATACAGCTTGAGATCAGGTATGGAGATTCCTCTGGAGGATCTTTTATTGTACAAGATTGTTTTAGCTATTCTGGGTTTTTTGTTTTTTCATATGAAGTTGAGAATTGAACTTTTAATGTCTTTTAAAAATTGTGTAGGTATTTTGATAGGGATTGCACTGAATCTGTAAGTTGCTTTTGGTAAAATGGCCATATTTACTATGTTAATTCTCCCGATCCATGAACAAGGGAGGAATAATTCCATCTTCTCATGTCATCTTCAAGCTCTTTCTTCAGAGTTTTGAAATTTTTTTTCAAACAAGTCCTTCACTTGCTTGGTTAGAGTAACTCCTAGATATTTTATATTGCCTGAGGCTAAAGTGAAGGGTGTAGTTTTCCTAATTTCTTCCTCTGCATGACTGTCATTTGTATATAGGAAGGCTACTGACTTTTCTGAGTTAATTTTGTATCCGCCCTATTTGCTGAAGGTGTTTATCATCTGTAGGAGTTCTTAAGGTCAACAATTAATTAATGGGACCTCATGAGGCTAAGAAGCTTTTGTAAGGCAGGAAACACTGTCAACAGGACAAAGCGACAGCCTACAGACTGGGAAAGGATCTTCACCAACCCTACATCTGACAAAGGTCTAATATCCAAAATATATAAAGAACTCAAGAAATTAAATACCACCAAACCAAATAACCCAATTGAGAAATGGGGCTCAGAACTAAACAGAGAAACCTCAGCAGAAGAATATTGAATGGCTGAGAAACACTTAAAGAAATACTCAACGGCCTTAGTCATCAGGGAAATGCAAATCAAACTGACTCTGAGATTCCATCTTACACCCATCAGAATGGCTAAGATAAAAAATTCAAGTGACACCACATGCTGGTGAGGATGTGGAGAAAGAGGAACACTCCTTCATTGCTGGTGGGAATGCAAACTCATACAGCCACTTTGGAAATCTATCTGGCACTATATCAGAAAGCTGGGAATAGGGCTTCCTCAAGACCCAGCTATTCTACTCCTTGGAATATACCCAGAAGGTGCTCCAGCACACAACAAGAAAATTTGCTCAACCATGTTCATAACAGCCTTATTCATAATAGCCAGAACCTGGAAACAACCTAAGTGTCCCTCAGTAGAAGAGTGGATAAAAAAACTGTGGTACATTTACACTGTGGAATACTACTCAGCTATTAAACACAAGGAAATTCCAAAATCTGTGGACAAATGGATTAAACTAGAAATGATCATAATGAGTGAGTTCACCCAGAAGCAGAAAGACACAAATGGTATATACTCACTTATATCTGGACACTAGCCCAAGGGGCATGTCCCATGAAAGTCTTCACTTACCAGGAAAGTGGGACAGAGGGGAGGACATCCTTTTGGGACTCTAGGTGAGAGAAGCACAGGAGAATGGGGAAATAGAAGGATCCAGAGGGTCCTAGAACCTTACCAGAAGAACATTATGATGGGCAGATCTGGGCCCAGGGGTCCTGCTCAAACTATGGTGCCAGACAAGGACAATACGTGCAGTAAGATTCGAACTCCTACCCAGATCTAGCCAATGGACAGGACATTCTTCACAGTTGAGTGAAGAGTGGGCACTGACATTTACACAAACTCTGGTGCCCCATATTGGACCACATCTCCTGGATGGGGAGGCCTGGTGGCACTCAAAGGAAGCGTAGCAGGCTACCAAGAAGAGACTTGATACCCTATGATCATTTACAGGGGGAGGAGGTCCCCCTCAGTCACAGTCACAGGGGAAGAGAGTAGGGGGAAAGCGGGAGGGAGGGAGGAATGGGAGGATACAAGGGATGGGATAACAATTGAGATGTAATGTGAATAAATTAATAAAGTATATATTAAAAAGTCCTGGAATTGTAGCAATATTCAAGCTGTAAAATAAACATGGAGGTTAAGTTGGAAAATGTGGAAAGGACTAGTTATCAAATTAAAAATCAAAATAACATTAATGCCTAACGTATTGAGAACTTTACAAGACTTATGACTCTTAATGACATCACTCAGTTCTTTGCAGAAAAAATGTATTATGGTGGCTCATACTATGAGTCTCAGAGACATTCATTACTGTCTCTCACCTTGTTAGGTCCTTCCATTTTGTCTATCTTGGGAATACCCAAGTTTTCATCTTCCTGTGATCAACAATTATTTTCGTGTGAGGCCAATCTGTCTCCCGTTTTGTGGATGTGAATTACAATTAGTTTGAGTCAATCAGTGGTTACATTCCTCATGCAAGTATAGGTTTGGGTCACTTTTGATTAAAACTGTCAGTGTATGATACATAGAGCATGTATAACTCTGTGGCTCATTTGAACAGATATTGCTAATTAATCAAGGAGAACATAGAAGTTTATGAAAACTACTGGAGTCCTTCAGTTTTTTTCTGAGGGCCAATGACTTTGAAGAGCATTACATGGTAATAAGAGTGCTAAATGCCTTGTTCTTTAGGTACAGGGAGCTCTGCCATGTGTTCCTTTTGACCTTATATATCTGGATTATATGAGTGGTCATATTTTACAACTTTACTACAACACTATAGCCTATATGTTCATTTCTTTTACTTTAAAAATTAGAGTACACATTAATAGGTTTTGTTATGACATCTTCACATGTGTACATCATATACTTTTCGCATATTTCCCCGCATTACCTTCTCAATCACCTCCCCCCTCCCTGCTGGTCTCCTTTCTCCCCACAAATTGTCCCATTCAACTTCTATGTCATCTATCTCTCTATCTCTCTATCTATGTATTTATCTATCTTCCTGTCTATCATATGTGATCTACATATAAATCTAAATTCTCTATATTAAAAGAAACATGAGGCCAGGCATGGCGGCACATGCCTTTAATTCTAGCTCCTGGGAGGCAGAGGCAGGTAGATCACTGTGAGTTCGAGGCCAGCCTGGTCTACAAAGTGAGTCCAGGACAACCAAGATAACAGAGAGACCCTGTCTCAAAAAAAAAAAAAAAAAAAAAAAAAAAAAAAAAAAAACAAAGAAAAAAAAAAAAAAGAAAGAGAAAAAAAGAAACATGATACTTGTCTCTCAGTTCAATTTTCATTTGTTTGACATGAAGGCTTCTAGTTCTACTTGTGTTTATATAAATGAAAATTTTTTTTCAGTTTGGAAAAACAATAATCCATTATGTATATTTATCACATTTTCTTTATTCATTCATCTGTTGATGGACCTCTAGATTGATGTTCTTCCTACTAAATGGAATAATTTATGGTTTACTTCTTTGAATCTCAACAAGGCCTTGACTACTGCTCCAATCGATTAAGTGAAGCAAGAGGGTGCCACATTATTTTAGAATTTAAGTATTTAAAAACAAACACACCTTCTCTAGATGAAGATATTTGAGTTCCTGAAACCACTCACCTATCTAAAATACAAGGCCTCCCAAGGGAGCTCATTAGTTATAAATCCCTTTCTAGAAGCAATGATATGTTGCCAGAGGTGTGAAGTTCCCAGAGGTGTGAAGTTCCCAGAGGTGTGAAGTTCCCAGAGGTGTGAAGAAGGCTCCACACTCAAGCAAACACAACCAACCAATCATATCTCCCACAAATTTCCTACAGGCCAATTCATGTATCCAAAGAGTTATTTCATTTGTTTCTGAATACTATTTTTCCTTTCGTTATAAAATTCATTTGTTCATTACTTCTACTTCTCCCCTTTCTCCACTAAGCTAGCTATTGCATAAATCCTAAACTGTATCCCCCCTCTGCAGTAATCTCTATGACGTGCCATGTGCATGTGCATAACTAAGCTTAATTTTTCCCTTTTTGCTCATCAGCTTTTTATTTTCAGTTTAGTTTTCAGGCCTCAAACATATAAGCAATAGAGAAATAGTTTTCCTCCCCAACACCAGCTATCACACTATGAGAAATATGAAACAAATCCAAGCAGAGACTCTACAAGAAAAAGACTCAGTATGAACAACTGAGGCCCCCAACTCACAACCAGATGTTTGCGTGAACGAACCTAGAGGAGATTTCAGCATTCTCCCTTAGGGATAAAAGTTACCAAGCAGGTATAAACCACTCACACCATGCCCTGTTCGAATTCCTAAACCCCAGAATCTATGAGAGTAATAAATTGTTGCTTTATGATTTTGAAATAATAAGGTAATTTTAAGAATTAACATGCACACAGAACTTCAAAGACATTTGTAGAGGGTAATTTTTTAATACTCCTCTATGAAGCATGACTGTTATTTAGATTTACTAACTATGAGCCTTGAACTTTACAGTCACTATTTCATTTACTTTTTGCAAATTACATCCAGGCATGCTATACTATCTATACTATGTAGCTGAGTAAACTGAAACTATCTGAGAATAACATGCTTGGGGCTAGACAGTTAAAGTGTGTATACTTTTCCCAATGCCCCATGGTTTACTTAGGAAGACTATATTTTATACGAAACAAAAGATAGCAGTCTAGGATGTGATTCCAGAAATCTGTCTCCATTTCCATTTCTTCTCCCCATCAGCTGTTATAAAGCCACCTTCACTAAATAACTGTGATTAATATGCTAATTAGCTTCTGGTTACCTCCCATGCTTTTAAGATACTTAATGTGCAATGATTTTTAATTGCTACATTTTACTTATTTGTATTATGTGTGGGGTGCCACTGTGTGAGCATGGAAGTCAGGGGCCAGTTTGTGGGAGACTGTTCTTTCTTCTACAATACAGAGCTAGAGGATGGAACAAAGTTCACAAGGTTTTGGATGTATTTCCTTTACCTACTGATTCACCTATCTCACCATGGTTCAGAATTTTTTAAATGATAATTCCTCCTATCTGGGAGTGAATCTGGCCAATGTAAAGACAGTGAGAGGAATTGCATATAAATTCCACTTGAACAAAAGCTGAAAAATGTTCTCAACCTATGTCAACAATGAATTTATGAGTGATTATGCCTTCCCAAACATTTACAAAAATGTGAGGGATATATGTGACCATGGGCTTATGCCAAATCTCAGGAAAAAAAAATCCAGGGAGCACATGCTCAACTATAGGCAGCTCCAGTTAGCAAGGCTGGTTAAAAATATCCTCAGAGGCAGAAAGGATGGGCCAGTGGGCAAAAATCTCTTGCCACATAAGCCTTGTGACCTGAGTTCAATCTCCACAATCCATGTAAAGGTGGAAAGAGAAAACTGACTTCACACAGTTGTCCTCTCATCTCTGCACTTATGCTGTGGCATGTGTACCTACCTGCACACAGCCATCAGGCGCACACAGGCACATACACAACCACAGTGAGCAACTACTTAAAAAAATGTTCTTTAAAGTAAAAATATCTGTGTATAATTCAGGAAGTGAAAAAAGAAGAACTCTATTTTTTTTTATTAATTTATTCTTGTTACATCTCAATGTTTATCCCATCCCTTGTATCCTCCCATTCCCTCCCCCATTATCCCATTATTCCCCTCCCCTATGACTGTTCCTGAGGGGGAGGAGTTTTCATCCCAACATCTATTTCTGAGCATGTTCTCTGTGCTAGGGTTTGTACTAGCACTTATGGATAAAGTGACTAAGAAAAAGGAAAGAAGTGACAGGCACTGCTTACAGAGTTGATGGCATTCTTCTCAATGAATCTTTTGGAAATGAATGAAGCTACTATCTCAAGGCCATGGGAGAGTGACAAGTCTAAACTACTGATGATGCTCCAGGACGATTATTGACCTAGTTTTATGTTTGTCTGGAAAGTATCTTTTCCCCCTTTTATTAAAAACAGCCCTCCTCCTTCACACAATATGTCCTAATTGCAGTTTCTCCTCTTTATATTTCTCCCAGTTCCTCCCCATGTCTCCTCCTATCCAGATCCACCCTTTTTCTGTCTCTCACTAGAAAACAAACAGACTTCTAAGGAGTAATAATAAAACAAAACAATAGAATAAGATAGAATAAAAACTAATATGTTGGAATAGAACAAAAGAACCAAACAGGAAAAGAGCACAAGAAAGGGCACATGAAGCAGACATAGACCCAGAGACCCACTTGTTTGCATACCTGGGAATCTCATAAAAACACTAAGCTGAAAACCATAATATACACACAAAGGACTCTCTTTTTACCTCCTCTTCAGCAATGTTCTCTGAGGCCTGAAGAGAGGGATTTGATGGAGACATCCACTTTAGGGCTGAGTGTTCCAAGCTCTCCCATTCTCTGCATAATGTCTGGCTGTGGGTCTCTATGTTTCTTCCCATGTGGTGCCTCTCTGACAATGACTGAGCAGGGCACTGATCTATGCATATAGCCGAATGTCATTAAGAGTAATTTTATTACTTTGTTCATTTATTTATCTATAGAACAGTAGTATTTGGTTTTGTGTTAGGTCCCTGGGCTATCTAGTATCAGGTTCTTGGTCACTCAAGCAGTGTTAACTATGGGTTCCATCTCATGGAATGGGCCTTAACGTTAAACCAAATATTAGTTGGTTACCCCCATAAGCCCTGTGCCATTATTTCAGTAATATTTATTGCAGGAAGGATTTATGGGTGGGTTGGTACTTAAATTTTTCCTTTAGTAGCCTGCAGAGTACCTTCCTGTACCAAAGATGCTAGGATGTAGAGTTGAAGTATTTATGTAGGTACCAGCTGGACTTCTCCATGTTCATGAGTTGTGTAGGTACAATGGGGAGAATAACCCTTAGTTGTGGCAACAGTCTGGATTATTTGGGGATTCCCATGGGACCCCGTTGGGCAACAACTCAATTAGATGTAACCCAATCCCTGGTATTGGAAACTTCATTTGGTGACATGAGATCTATCTTTTCAATGTTTCATCCACATTATTCTTTTTAAATTATAAATTAGCATTCAATTACAATATTAGAGTAACAAAGCCTGAAACAGAAATGAGATTTATAGCTGCAAATTATGAGTAATTATTGTGCAGAAGCCTCTATTGGCAGCAGTGCAAATGAAATGCTTTGCAGTTTAAATCTAGAAAATAATCTCACACATGTTTACTTAGTCTTTACCTCATATTTTCCTGAAATAATAGAATATAGTACCTATACAATAATTAGGGAAAACTAAGAAGGTTATTCATTCTTGAATAAGAAATTGCATGAGATAAACCCTATGAGCCAGAGTGCCTTATTTGGGGCATTTCCATATGTTCCACTTGGCACAGAGGTAGCTTTGATGAATGAATAATGAGAGGTAGAGATAAACTATTATAGCTACGTGTGAGACTTGAATTTGTGTAGGAAATGGGCTGCATAAGGACACCTTTGCATTGTAGCATGGCTTTTCAACAAGATCCACATTCTGTCTGACCCAGGTGACCCCATGTAAGCTCTTCAGATAGCAGACTTGCAGAATATGAATCCAGCATTAAGGCAGCGGAGGTGGATGCTAATGTTATTAAGTAGCCACAGGGGAGAGATTTCAATGAGGTACCAGGCAGAAAGAATAAGGGCTAATTCCCTCACTAGAAGTATGCCTGTGTGCAAAGAACAAAGATGCAAGATCTTACACAACAAATGATGAGAGCAGGGGGATCAATTTAGCTTCTTCTAAAGGAATATCTTAAGAAATTTTTATAAGAAGACAATATCTAGATTTTCTGAAATTTATCATTAAAAAATTTTAGCACCAGTAAAAGAGCTCACTATTTTTATCAGTAATATTATCAATAATCAAAATAAAACAGTCCATTAATAAACAAGTGAAAATTCAATAATTAATTGAGTACTCAGGTACATATCAATAGCTATTACTAGAAATACATTTTGCACTAAAGAGAATATTATTGTGCTAATAAGACACAAAGGAAATTATCAATAATGGATATTATAAAAATAAGAAGTCCAATATACACAAAGAAAAACTGGTTGCCAAGGTTTGGTATCAGATTTTAGGTATCAGGGAGAAAAGCAGACATGATAAGAAATTATCTAGCATCAAATTTAAGAAGTAAATTATATAAGCTATTAACGATACAGTGTAAAATTAAGCTGTGCAAACATCTGTACAAACAACATTTCAGGATGAGTTAAAAAAAAAAAGAAAAAGAAAAGAAAAACACATTGAAAAATAATTGCCAATTTTTCAAATTTTAATATAAATTTCAACATAAATATTTCTTTTTATTCTTTTTGCTTCTGGATTTTATTACCTATTTTAGCTACATGAATGTATGAGTATTTCTAATGCCATATATAAGTCTTAGAAAACTTAAATAGCAGGGTTTTTTTCTCATTACAGAGGCTGTATGCTGAAAGTTGCCGACTTAGCATATTCAAAGAATAAATGAGAAAAAAATGATAAAATGCCTCATGAATCCATTGATTAACAGTAAGACCTGCTACCATATTTTCTTGCAGGTTTTTAAAAATTATTTTTCTTTTTTACATATACATTTATATTATTACACATATATGCAATATACTACCTACAGCAAAAGAACCATAAATCAGGAATTATATAAATATTACATTCATAGTGTTTTGACTATTTGTATTTGGCAACATTGAAGAAAACATATTGGTAAATCTTGGTAAATCTAAAATTCTGAATGTAAATAAGTATCTATCATATCTCATCTCAATCAACTTAAAACATCTACCTATCCCTAAAAACATATTAACCCCTGAACAACTAAGCTTAATTGTAAAACTAAACTATCTGGTCTTCAACCCCATCAGAGACTTGAGAAGGAGGAATATAATTAATTACCTGAGTAAACAGGAAGTGGGATTAGCAGCTTCCAAAGTGAAAAAAATTATCTAGACAGTTTGCTGCCTGAGCAGTCACCCAAAATGCTCTGTGTGGGACAGTCTGAATTGCTGGACCAATTGGCATTGGAAGCTTTCTCTGAAGCTGTCCTGTTCTGATGGGGAACAGCAACTGAAGCATTTGGTGCTGAAACATGAAGGATGCAGGATATTAGTGTCCAGCGTGCTGAGAGGAATGAATTCTGTCAGGTCTGATCTGGCGTCAATGTCTGGTTCTTTTGTTCTGAAAACAAGCATTATACAGACCTAAAATTATAAATATATGAGGTGCGCATGATGCACTGAACAATTAAGGTTGGTTCTCTGCTCTTTCTATGAACAGAAGAAAGACATCTGAAAAACTTCATTCATGCTACACGAAGAATGGCATCTAGTAATAAATCACAGGGATTGTGTAACCAATGCATAGACATTCATGTCTCAGCCAGTCTCAGAGCTATTCCCATACAGTGGGATCAGGAATATAAATTACCTGCTTGTTCTGCAGTTTGAATTCTTCACATCCTGATTGTAGCCAACTCCCTCATTGCCTCCTGATCCCCCTTCCCGCCCTCATCCCCTCTCCCTCCTCCCCTAGAAAGGGGAGCCCTCCTCCCCTAACATCTGACCTCAGCCTTTCAAGTCTCATCTGTACTACCTGTATCCTCTTCCACCGTGGCCTGGCAAGGCTGCCCTGCCAGGAGGAAGTGATCAATGCTGGGGTGCCAGAGTCCATGTAAGAAGTAGGTCCCTACTCCCCATATTGTTGCCCACAATAGTCTAATGTTTATGTTATTGCCTCTTTAGGTGAAAAGGCTTGGACCTTCCTAATTCTCCACTTGCTGATGTCATGGACTCATTCCTTTAACGTATCTGCGTCTATATGAGTTTTGTGTACGCAAAATGGAGTTGGGATTTGATTTTACATTTACTCTGATAGTGTCTATCCTTATTGTACATAAACCATTTACATCCTAAGTGAATGTAGTTATAATCATATCTACCATATTTGTAACTGTCCACCCATTGTCCTCAAATTTATGATTATTTTGCATCAGTTTTCCAAGTACTAAAATTATAGGTATGTCTCACTACACCCAGATTCTGGGCTTGTTTATTTATTCTTACTTAAAATTTATTCATTTAGTATTGTTGTGCATGTCCACAATGCAGGGTGTCATTGTAGAAGTCAGAGGACAATTTTGTGGAGAATGTTCTCTTCATTCATCTTTATGTGGCTTCTGGGCATCAAACTCTGGTGGCTAGGTTTATACAGAAAACATCTTTACAACTCCTGGCTTCCAATATTCCAAACATCTCATTTTCTTCTTCCTAGTTATCTAACAATTAGCTTACTGTTATGTTTGAGTCTCTGTACCACTTTAAATCAACAGTTTTAGGATATTGCTCTACTTGTTCCCACATCTAGTGTTGCTAATGTCAGAAGGATTCTTTTTTTTTTAAGATTTACTTATTTATTAAGTATACACAGTATTTTGTCTGCAAGTGCACCTGCATGCTAGAAGAGAGCACCAGATCTCATTATAGATGGCTGGGAATTGAACTCAGGACCTCTGAAAGAGCAGTCAGTGCTCTTATCCACTGAGCCATTTCTCTAGCGTGTCAGAAGGATTCTTATTCCATTGTTGGTGGTGTTTGTTTTTTTCTCTCTGAAGTTCTGTACTATTTTCATATAGTCTTGACAGTCTAAAGTTCCACTGAGGTGTGCGTATTTTTGTCTTTCTTTTTCTTGGAAAATAACAATTGTTGAATAAAGAAGAGAAATAAATAACCTGACTTTAATTTATGGAGTGTGTGTATGTATGTGTGTGTGTGTATCTGTGTATGTGTGTTTGTGTGTGTGTATCTGTGTTCAATCTAGCCTTTACAACCTAGCTAAAAGACAATTAACTATGATTCTGGCATTAAAAACAGCAAAGAAGTAAATATTGCCCATTAAGAATTCAAAGACACTGGAAGCTTTGCTCTGTTGAAACAAGGAAGCAAATGAATGAAGAAGACACAGGATTCAGGAAGAAGGGATCCAATAAGGAAGAACTATGAAGGGGTGTACCAGGACAAGGGCTGTTTATCGGGTCTGTAGATTATATACTTGGAGTCTTTGGGAGAATGCTGTTAGGTTTGGGAAATATGCATATTGACTTGAGAAAAGAAGCATGATTTTTTAATACATGCACATGAGGATGATTTTTTTAAAATAAAAAAACCAGACACTTGCTAACTACAATAAAAACAATTTAATAAATTAAGAAATGTTTATGTACTATGTTAATGGTAAATATATACTAGAATAATTGGACATGTCTGAGTCTAAAGAGTAATACTTTGAGCAAACAGTATGCTACTTATATAAATAAAATTTATTTATATTTTAAAAGCTATATATACCCATATGTTTGATTTAACATATTTAAATAAAAATAGAAATAAAGTACCAATATTCCATTCAGTGGTGGAAATGTTGCTATAAATTCACTGTAATTTTTACATAATTTTATTGTCATATTAATTACATATACTGTGTTCATTATATTTTCACATATGTATATAATGCACTTTGATCATATTCATTCCCAGTATCTTCTCTGCTCTTCCTCTCACTATTGTAGATCTACTTGTTCTGCACAATTAGATCTTCTTTTTGTGTGTGTATCCCATGAGTTTTATTAAGATTGGTTAATAGGAGCATGGCCAAGGGCTTCTATATAGGCACATAGGCAATTTATTAATGGCTACATCACTGAAGAAAATGTTTCCCCCTCCCCTAACAACCAGTAACTGTCTGTAGATCTTTAAAAAGGGATAAGATCTAATGAACTCCTCTTTATTAGCATCTGTAGGAAGGCATTGGGCCCTCCCCCTCAACTTTTGGTTACCTATATAAATCCTCAAGCAGCAGTTGAGTCCCACCTCCTAGTATCTGTTAACTGGCTATAGCTCTTCAGGGAACTGTGGGGCTTCATGAGCCTCTATCCCCTTCCTCCCAGCATTTCTTAACTGCCCATAAATCCTCAGGGAAAGAAGGGCCTCCTGAATTATATTAGCTTACAACTGAGGACATCTTCCATCCCCATGGGAAAGACAAGGCAATAAGAGCTTGGAGCAGCTGGTCACATCACACCTATAGTCAAGAAACAAAGAGAAACGAATGTATGCTCCTGCCTGATTCCCTTCCTCTGTTCAATCAACCCAGTATCCTAACCAGAGAGTGGTGTCACCCAAAATGGGAGGATCTTTCCAAGTCAGCTAGTGTGATGAAGGTAATCCTCACAGGCATGCCCATACAGGCCCATCTCCTAGGTGAGTCTTAGTTCTTTTAAGTTGATGACACTGGCCTGTAAATGTCTTATATATGGTATGGAAAACTCAGTTTAGTAAATCTTTCATATAGGCTTGGTAAAGGTCTTATAAAATGTGAGAATTTTTGTATTATTATAATACATGTATGGAAAATCAGAAGACCAATAACAGCTAAAATAATTTTGAAAGTTAAAATGAAAACGATCAGTCACTTGATTTCCAGACAGTGAACAGACACTGTAATCAAAACTGTATGATAGTGGTGAAGGCATATGCTAACAGAATAGAGAAACCAGAAATAAACCTACACCAAAACACATGAGTTGACACATAGCAATTATATTTATTTATTGGATATGGTATATTATTTAATCCATACATAATGCATATTGATCTAATCTGGATATTAGCATTTCTACTGCCTCAAAGATTTATCAATTTTATGGGGAGCTGGTTACCATAACATTGCCTTTTAGTTATTTAAAAGTTTATATGAACTTGTTGAGCCTGTAAGATGTCTCTGCAAGTAAAATAGTAAAAATGCTGCCAAACAAGACTAGCTGAGTTCAATTCCTGCAATTCACTTAGTAGAAGAAAAGAAGCACCTCCTCTGACCTCCAGATGCTTTCGCGCGCGCGTGCGCGCGCGCACACACACACACACACACACACACACACACACACACACACGAAAAGGAGCAAGCCACACAAATTAACAGTGAGGAGGAAGAAGGGAGTAAAGAGATTATACAAAATGTCAAGGAAACAAATGAGATGACAGGGAGAAGTTCTTGGTCATTTATTAATAATAACCTTGAAAGAAAACATGCTAACTTGAAAAAAAAACTAGGGCCAGGATGCTCTTGTATTATCAAAACTATAATCTGAATAACCCTTTTTTCTTTATCTTACTTGAATGTGTTTTTTTAAAAAAAAATCATCAAATATATTCTGCTTATGAGAAACATACTGCACTGGTAAGAATATTCAGGCTAAAAGTGAAGGGATGGAAAAAGATATTTCATACAAATGGAAAACAAAAGTAAGTAGGAACACTTGCCAAAGTAAGTATCAAGTACTCGTATCAGATAAAATAGACTTTAAGCCATATGCTGTAAAAAGAGAAAATATATGACAAAAGCAGCGATTCAGCAAGAGGACATTACAAGCATAAATATATCATGTCCAAACCAGACCACCCAAGCACATAACACAAATACTGTAAGAGCCAAGAGAGATAGATTCTAGTACAATAACAGCTCAAGACTTCTACTCTGCAATTCAATAATGGGCAGATTATCTAGCTAAAAAGAAAAGAAAAGAAAAGAAAACAGAGTTAAATTATACTATAGGCCAAGTGGATTGAACGCACATGTATTGAACATTTTTCACAAGAACTATAAAGTGAACCCTACTAATCAGCACAAGAAATACTTGTTTGGTTTATATCTTTGAAAAGTCATAGGCTGGGCCAAAAGAGAACTCTCACGAATTTCAAAATATCCTAATTGTCTTAGGCGTTGTTCTATTGCTATGAAGAGACACCATGAAACAGTAGCTGAAAGCTTTACATCCTCATTCACAGGCAGCAAGCAGGCAGGGAGCGGGGAGAGAAATGGTGAGGAGAGAGAGACAGAGAAACATAGAGAGAGGGAGAGAGAGAGAGACAGAGACAGAGAGACAAAGACAGACAGAGAGACAGAGAGAGGGAGAAAGTCTGGCTTGGTCTTTTGAAACCTCAAATCCCACCCCCTCCCCAGTGATATATATCCTTCAAAAAGGCCACATCTACTCCAATGAGACCACACCTGCTAATTCTTTCCAAGCAGTTCTACTAACTGGAGGCCAAGCACTCAAACACACAAACCTATGGGGACCCTCGTCCTTCAAACCATCACACTAATCGTGTTCCGTATCTTCCTTGATTACAAGATAGAAAACAGAATATCAATTACAAAAGGAACTTTAGAAATTGAACAAGTATAAGGAAACAACATATTGTGGAATGACCCATGGGGTGGTAAGAAATTAAAAGGGAAATACGAGAAATTCTTGACAAATGAAAGTGTTAGTACAACCTACCAAACCTTATATATGACTCGAATCTGTTCTCCAGGGCCTGTGGAAGTCAGGCCATCAGTGTGGGGAGAACATGAAGAGGTGGAACTTTAGAAAGTGACGCTTGCTACAGGGTGATTAGGTCATTGGATATGCTATCCTCAGGAAAGGTTAGCATTAGTCATGGAATTAATTTATTCTCATGGAAGTGGGTTATAAAAAGAGCAAGTTGGGCTCTTGAATCCCTCTCACACTTGTGTGTTGTCATGTAACCGCTTTCCCTTCTGCACTTACTTTAAGATGCCATCCACCAGGCTGTGCTTTATAAAGCTGGATGCCTCACTAGGGCCAAGATGCTCTTGTATTATCAAAACTATATTCTGAATATCCCTTTTTTTCTTTATACATATCAAGGGTCAGGTATCTTATTAATAACAAAGTGGACTAATGTAGTTTGAAATATAGCAAAAGCAGTACCAAAGAAGGAAATTAATATTAATAAATTTCTACATAAAACTAGATTGCAAAAATAATATAGCAATAACTTAAGGGCCCAAATTTAGCAGAAGAAATGAAGTAACAAAAGAAAGCAAATTTAAATAGAATTGAACCTAAAAATACAAAATGCCAGCAAAACAGCAAGTTGTTTGTTTGCAACGATGTGCAAACTTAAGAAATTCTTGGTTAGATTAAGAAAACAAGAGAAAAACCTCAAGTAAATAGAACAGAAGCTGAACAAGGAGATGGAAAACAAGTACTACAAAATTACAAAAGATGACTATGAGCAAATATTTTCCAGTGAATGGAAAATATAGAAGAAAGAATAAACCCCTGAATACATTTATCCCACAAAGATTGAATCATGAAGAAATAGAAACTCTGACCCATAACAAATAACAAAACTGAATCACTAATAAAAAGTTTCCCAAGAAAGAAAAGCCCAATATTGAATGTCTTCACAACTGTGAGAGAAAAATCACTACCAATTCTCTTTTATTTTGAACTAATAAAAGTAAATTCTTCTGAGTTTATTCTAGATGGCCAGCATTATTCAATTACTAAAACCAGAGAAAGAGACACACACCGCCACACATGCACGCACACGGACACATGGGTATATGATAAGGTAGGGATTACAGAACTTATTGGACACAGATATAAAATACTTCAACAAAATACTAGCAAACCAAATCCAGTTGTACATATGAAATATTTCGTGGCATGAGAATGGAAGGGTGGTCCAGCACGTATGAATCAATAAGCACAATACATCACATCAACATAAAGAAAAACACAAACCACAAGATCATCTCAACAGGTATAGGAAAGCATTTAATAAGATCAATACTTCTTTGTGATTTAAAAACCTCACAAATTAAGTATAGAAAGACCTCACCCACAGTCAGTATCATACTGGAGGAGAAAAACCAAACTATTTTATCTAAGATCTAGAAAGAGAGAAGATGTCTTCTGTAACTTGTATTTAACATTGTATGGGAAGTCCTAGCCATCTGAGCCATAGCAATTATGCAGGAGAAAGAAATAAAAGGTATTCCAATTATAAGGGAAGAAGCTAAACGTGTCCTCTGTTTTCAGATGCCATAACATTTGCATAGAAAAACCTAATGCTACAAACAATAGAAATAAATGATAAACAAGCAGAGCAGAGCTTCAGAATATAAGATCAGCACAACGACTTTATATTAATACTTTGTGGAGGAATAAGTGAGAAACAGTCCCATTCGTCACAACTTCAAAGACACCTGGGGAAATATTAACTAAAGTGGTAAATGATCACTACAATTTGAAAAGTATAAAATATTTTTCTTTAGAAGAGAAGGTGTAAAGGGCTAAGAAGTACAGATGTGCCTTGTTATATCCTGCTTCCTGTCACTGCTCTTAGCAGATATTGCAATGTTTACGAGTTGAAGTTTCATGACTACTTTGCACTGAAAAATCTGTCAATGTCATTGTCCAACAGCACTTGCTTCCTTTTGTGTCTTTGGGTCACATTTCAGTGATAATCCTAATTTTTCAAAGAATTTTTTTGTTATATCTTTTATGGTGATCTGTGACTGGGAAATGTTGCTGTTTATATTTCAAATGTTCTGGAAGACCCACAAAACTGTGCCTGTCTAAGAGAGTGATGTTAACTGATGAACATTGACTGTGTTCGTATTGTCCCATCGACTACCTGTTCACATACCATTCTGCCTTTCCTCTGGCCTTCCTATTCTCAAAGATATTGACCCTAGGTCAATTATCACACAATGTAATTATCATACAATGGCCTCTAAGTGCTCAAGCAAAAAAAGATACTTCTATATAAGTCAGTTCCTTTACTAACATTTTCATTTGGTAAATTTAGAACCACTAAGTACTAATGAGTGTGTTGTGTGTGTAGTCAATTTTTATAATTGGGTCAATGTATGTATGCGTTTCATATAATTTTCTCTGTACCACAGCCTGTGTTGCTATGGTAACTTTGACCACCTACTCCTTTGTTGAGTCACAAAGCCTAAGTGGCAAGCTGACCTGAAGCAGGTGGGCCTGGTCAGTACTGTGCCTCCTTCAGTGGGGTGCAGACTGATGAACCTGCCAAGAAAGTTATGGTAGCTAGATTCATCATTGATGTACTTCTGAACTAATAGGTAAGAGCTTATTGATTAAGGGATAAAGAAACGTGTTGTATGAACAAAACGGGCCACTGATAATCCGTACAAATAATGAAATCTTGTTGTTTGTACTAACAGTGAGATGGGACCAGAAGAGATTAGGTTAAATGAAATATTTCAGGGACAGAAGGATATATATTGCATGGTGTTATTGATGTGTAAAAATTAGAATTTCATTTCCCAGAAGAATAGAGTACCACAAGCTCAGAGGTGTGTGTGTGTGTGTGTGTGTGCCCCCGCACGCACGCGCGTGTGCTGGGGGTTGTGGAGGCAGATGGGAATAGAGAGATGCTAGCTAATGGATTCAAGTGTATTTGGATATTTGTTCTACAGCACTATGATAGTTAAAGTTGACAAAATTAATTACATACTTTTAAAAAAGAAGTAGAATTTTGAATGTCTCCTACACAAAGCAGTAATAAATGTTTAAGGTTGTGAATATGCCATTTACCCTGACCTGATGTCCCCTTCCCTCCAAGCCTCTCTCAGTCTTACCCCCTACAACCTACTTATTTGCCATCCTGTCTCTCTCTTCCCTTTTGCTCTCCCCACCCCCTTCCGCTGCCACCTCCTATTCTCCCCTCCTCCTCTTCCACTCTTCCTTTCTTTATTCTCCTCTTGCCCTCCCTTCACTTCTGCCCCTCCATCCCGTCTACCCTACTTTCCTCCCCTCCCTTTTCCTCTCTACTAACTTCTCACCACACCTCCTCCTTACCTTCTCCCTTCCCCTTCTTCATCTTGCCTTCCCCCTTCTCCCTCATCTTCTCCATTCCTCCCCTTCCCTTCCCTTTTACTCTCTTCTTTTCCTTCCAACATCTCCCCTCTCCCATTTTCATACCTTCTTTCCTTCCCTCCCCTTTCCTCTTCTTCCCTCTTCCTCTTACTTTCCCCCTTTCCCCTCAGCTCCTCTTACTTTCTCTCTTCTTTCCATTCCCTCCTCCACTTTCTTTCTTTCCCTTCTATATTTCCTGCACACCTCTCTTCCCTTCTCTTCATCTTCTGCTCCCTTCACTCTCCCCTCTTCCCCTCTCCCTCCCATTCTTCCCTCTCTACCTCTTCTCCCCCCTCTTCCCCTCTTCTCCCTTATTCTATTCCCTCCTCTCTTTCTCTTCTCCCTTCTTCCTAAACTTCTTTTCTTCCCTTCCTTCCCTCCACTTCCACTCCCCTTCTTTCTTCTTTGCATTCTTACTTTCTCCTCCTGTGCTCCTCTTTCCACTGCCTTACCCTCCTTTCATTCTCTTTCTTTCATCATCTCCTCCTCCCATATCCCCTCCCCTCTTCCTTTTCCCTCCACTTCCTTTGCTACTCACTTCATGCCCTCATCCCATCCTCCCTTTCCCTCTTCCTCGTTCCTACACTCTTCCCTTTCTTTCCCACTGCTCTCTCCCTCTTTTCCCTCCTCCCATCCCTCCTTTCCTCTCTCTTCCCCTTCCTCCTCTCTTCCCTTTCTTCCCTCTTCCCCCTCTCTTCCTCCTCTCCTCCTTCCTCCCCTCCATCCTCTTCCTCCTCTTCTCTCTCCTCCCCTCAGTCCTCTTGCCCCTCCTCTTTTCCCTCTTCCCCTACCTTCTTCCTTTCCTCCTCTTCTCTCTCTTCCCCTCCCTCCTCTCTTCCCTCCACCCTTTCCCCTTGCCCTGCCTCCTCCCCTTCTTCCTCCCTTCCTTTTCCTTCCTCCCCTCCCTCTTTTCCCCCTCTACTATCTCCTTTATTTCCTCCTCCCCTTCTCCTCCCTCCCTCCTCTCTCCTCTCCTCCCCTTCATCCTTCGCTCCATCCCCCTCCATCCTCTCTTTTCTCTTCTCCTCTTTTCTCCCCTCCCTCCTTTCTTCCCTCCTCTCCTCTCTTCCCTGTTCCCTTTCTTCCTCTCCCTTCTTCCTCCTCCTCTCTTTCCTCTTCCCTTTCCTCTTTTCCTCTTTTTCTTCTTTCTCTCTCCCTTTCCCTCCTCCCCATTCCCCTTTTCACTCTTCAGTTACTCTCCTTCCTATTGCCATGTCTCTACTTGTCTTCACTCCCTTCTCTGTTACTCCCCTCCTTCTTTCTCCTCCTCCTCCTCTTGTCCCCTCCTTCCCTAACCTCCTCTACTACTATTAACCTCCACTCCTCTCCTTCCTCCCACTATCTTCATTCCTGCGTCTCCTTTCCTTCCCCCTATTGGTACTTGCAATCATCTGTACCACAGCCTGGGTTGCTATAGATACCACTGCTTTGTTGAGTTATAAGGCCTAGTGGAAAAGACTTGAACTAGCCAGGTCCTGTTATACTGTAGCTGCTGTGAAGGTATACAGATCAAGGTCTCCTGGAAGACATTATGATAGAGATCCAGAGCTTCTGAAATAGGAGGGTAAGAGTGTGTTGGTGAGAGAAGGGTATACTTAGGGTGTAGAGTGACCATAAATGAATAAAATTAAGTTATTTGACATTTCTAGCTGCTGAGATAAAGGCTCTAAGTGTATATCACGTTCTAGGAATTGTGTTTATTTCTTGTAGCAACATTTGAATATATACTTGACAAACAGTGCTGAGATCTCAGCCTTGTTATAAGTCTGGAGACATTAGGCTAGTGAAAGAGGAAATGAAGAGAACTAACATCTATTTATACAACATCTGCTTTGATAAACTTATTACCTTGTGTTTTATCAAGGTAAAACCAACTTCATCAGATATGAGAAGGGGCTGAATCGACTAGAAAGAACAGCTCAGGTCACCCAGTTTTGTCCAAATACATACAAGTGTCCTCACTTTAATTCATGCAGTCTCACCAATACCTCAGTGGAAAAGTGTTCTCATTCTTACAAAAAGAGGAAAAAAAGCTTACATACTAAAATAGTAGTAGGGTTTTATGTGAATATTTGGGTAGAAAGCTAAGTACTGTATGAATGAATACAGTCTAAGTAATAGTGGATCATAATTTTAGGTTGACAAAACGGTATGTGTCTGCTTACCATCTAACTTCCTAATATTGACATGAGTTTTTATTTCCCTTTTATTTTTTTATTCTTTAAAATTAGCCAACAAAGGATCAAGTTTTGTTGTTATTATTGTTGTTTGTTTTTTGTTTTGTTTTTTGTTTTTGTTTTGTTTTTTGCAATGGACATCTTTAATTGTAAACCTGACATAACCAAATCTGGGAAGATTTTTACATAAGAGTGGCTTGCGGGCATGTCTGTGGGCAATTGTTTTTTTTTTTGTTTGTTTGTTTGTTTGGTTGGTTGGTTGGTTGGTTTTTCGAGACAGGGTTTCTCTGTGTAGCCTTGGCTGTCCTAGACTCGCTTTGTAGACCAGGCTGGCCTCGAACTCACAGCGATCTGCCTGCCTCTGCCTCCCGAGTGCTGGGATTAAAGGCGTGCGCCACCACCGCCCGGCTTTTTACTTTTTTGGGGGGGGCGCAATTGTTTTAAGTAAATTAATTGATACTAACTTAAACTCCAGCCAAGTATATTCAGTACTACTCATTAGGCAGGGTTCCTGAACCATAGAAGTACTGAAAAATCAAGCATACAAGCAAGTGGGCATGTCTACATTCTGTATGTTTCTTTATCTCAGGGTGTTTGATCAGAGTAACAGATATGAAATAAGTATAGTTTCCAAACCTCAACTACTAAACTACTACCTAAGTTACAAAATATCTTCCCATGTATTTTTGCTTCTCTCTTTTTTTAATTTTATTTTTAATATATTTTATTAATTTATTCATATTACATCTCAATTGTTATCCCATCCTTTGTATCCACCCATTTCTCTATCCCTCCCATTTCCCCCTTATTCCCCTCCCCTATGACTGTGACTGAGGGGTACCTCCTCCCCCTGTATATGCTCATAGGCTATCAAGTCTCTTCTTGGTAGCCTGCTATCCTTCCTCTGAGTGCCACCAGGCCTCCCCATCCAGGGGACATGCTCAAATATGGGGCACCAGAGTTCATGTGAAAGTCATACCCCACTCTCCACTCAACTGTGGAGAATGTCCTGTCCATTGGGCAGATCTGGGTAGGGGTTTGAAGTTTACTGGACATATTGTCCTTGGCTGGTGCCATGGTTTGAGCAGGACCCCTGGGCTCAGATCTATCCATCATAATGTTCTTCTTGTAGGTTTCTAGGACCCTCTGGATCCTTCTATTTCCCCATTCTCCCATGCTTCTCTCACCTAGAGTCCCAGTAGGATGTCCTCCCCTCTGTCCCACTTTCCCGCTGAGTGAAGACTTTCATGGGACCTGCCCCTTGGGCTAGTGCCCAATTATAAGTGAGTATATACCATTTGAGTCTTTCTGCTTCTGGGTGAACTCACTCATTATGATCATTTCTAGTTCAATCCATTTGTCCACAAATTTCGGGAATTCCTTGTTTTTAATAGCTGAGTAGTATTCCAAGTGTAAACGTACCACAATTTCTTTATCCATTCTTCTACTGAGGGACACTTAAGCTGTTTCCATGTTCTGGCTATTATGAATAAGGCTGCTATGAACATGGCTGAGCAAATGTTCTTGTTGTGTGCTGGAGCATCTTCTGGGTATATTCCAAGGAGTGGAATAGCTGGGTCTTGCGGAAGCCCTATTCCCAGTTTTCTGATATAGCGCCAGATAGATTTCCAAAGTGGCTGTACTAGTTTGCATTCCCACCAGCAATGAAGGAGTGTTCCCCTTTCTCCACATCCTCGCCAGCATGTGGTGTTGCTTGAATTTTTGATCTTAACCATTCTGATGGGTGTAAAATGGAATCTCAGAGTTGTTTTGATTTGCATTTCCCTGATGACTAAGGAAGTTGAGCATTTCTTTAAGTGTTTCTCAGCCATTCAATATTCCTCTGTTGAGAATAATCTGTCTAATTCTGAGCCCTATTTCTCAATTGGGTTATTTGGTTTGGTGGTGTTTAAATTCTTGAGTTCTTTGTATATTTTGGATATTAGACAAGTAGATCATAGACCTCGACATAAAACCAGAGACACTAAATCAGTTAGAAGAAAAAGTGGGGAAGAGCCTGGAACACATTGGCACAGGAGACAACTTCCTGAACAGAACACCAACAGCCCAGGCCTTAAGGTCAACAATTAATAAATAGGAACTCATGAGGTTGAGAAGCTTCTGTAAGGCAGGAGACACTGTCAGCAGAACAAAGCCACAGCCTACAGACTGGGGAAAAATCTTCACCAACCCTACATCTGACAAGGATCAGGGTTTCTTAAGAAATTTCCATAAACATCCTCCCTGTTTTTGGTTGACAACCCCCCCCCCCCCCCCCCCGAGCCTCTCATGGCCATCTTCCTGCTTCATTACTCCCTTCTACTGCTTCCACTCCTGGTATTCATTTCCCCTCTCCTTTCCTTAAAACCCATGTTCCTTACGGGCTCCTTTGTAGTTTCATGACCACCACACAAACACATGCACATGCACAGGTGCGCATGCGCATGAACGCGCGCGCACGCGTACACACACAGACGCACACACACAGACACACACACTATAAGCTATGAGTTACATATGAGAGAAAACAAATACCTTTGTCTCTCTCTCTGCTTAGGACACCTCACTCAGTATAATATTTTCAGTTTATCTACTTTCTTATAAATCTCATTTCACCTTTTAACCTATAGATTTCTAGAGTTGTGTATATGCATTGCATTTTCATTAAGTCATTGGTTGATAGACATCTAAACTGATTCCACTTCTTTGCTTTGTGAAAAGGGCAGCAATAAAATAGAGGTGCAAAATCTCTATAGTATAGTATAGTTTCTTTTGGATATATTCCCAGGAGTGGAATCGATTAGACATATAGTAGTTTGATTTTGTGTGTGTGTGTGTGTGTGTGTGTGTGTGTGTGTGTGTGTGTGTGTGTGTGTGTGTTTTTTCAGGCATAGATGAATCAAGTTCTATAGCATCTACATCAGATTATACTGCCAACATCAGTATATAGGATTCCCCTATCCCTACATTCTCATGAGCATTTGCCTGTTTTCTTGGTGATAATTATTCTAACAGAAGTTCTGATGAAATCTTACAGTAGTTTTTAAAATATATTTTATTAATTTATTCATATTATATCTCAGTGGTTATCCCATCCCTTGTATCCTCCCATTCCTCCCTCCCTCCCATTTTCCCCTTACTCCCCTCCCCTATGACTGTGACTGAGGGGGACCTTCTCCCCCTGTGTATGCTCATAGGGTATCAAGTCTCTTCTTGGTAGCCTGCTATCCTTCCTCTGAGTGCCACCAGGCCTCCCCATCCAGGGGACATGCTCAAATATGGGGCACCATTCATGTGAAAGTCAGACCCTACTCTCCACTCAACTGTGGAGAATGCCCTGTCCATTGGAGTTCGAAGTTTACTGCACGTATTGTCCTTGGCTGGTGCCATGGTTTGAGCAGGACCCCTGGGCTCAGATCTACTATCCATCATAATGTTCTTCTTGTAGGTTTCTAGGACCCTCTGGATCCTTCTATTTCCCCATTCTCCCATGCTTCTCTCACCTAGAGTCCTCCCCTCTGTCCCACTTTCCTGCTGAGTGAAGACTTTCATGGGACATGCCCCTTGGGCTAGTGCCCAATTATAAGTGAGTATATACCATTTGAGTCTTTCTGCTTCTGGGTGAACTCACTCATTATGATCATTTCTAGTTCAATCCATTTGTCCACAAATTTCGGGAATTCCTTGTTTTTAATAGCTGAGTAGTATTCCAAGTGTAAATGTACCACAATTTCTTTATCCATTTTTCTACTGAGGGACACTTAAGCTGTTTCCATGCTCTGGCTATTATGAATAAGGCTGCTATGAACATGGCTGAGCAAATGTTCTTGTTGTGTGCTGGAGCATCTTCTGGGTATATTCCAAGGAGTGGAATAGCTGGGTCTTGCGGAAGCCCTATTCCCAGTTTTCTGATATAGCACCAGACAGATTTCCAAAGTGGCTGTACTAGTTTGCATTCCCACCAGCAATGAAGGAGTGTTCCCCTTTCTCCACATCCTCGCCAGCATGTGGTGTTGCTTGAATTTTTTATCTTAGCCATTCTGATGGGTGTAAAATGGAATCTCAGAGTTGTTTCAATTTGCATTTCTTTGATGACTAAGGAGGTTGAGCATTTCTTTTAGTGTTTCTCAGCCATTTTATATTCCTCTGTTGAGAATTCTCTGTTTAGTTCTGAGCCCCATTTTTCAATTGGGCTATTTGGTTTGGTGGTGTTTAATTTCTTGAGTTCTTTATATAGTTTGGATATTAAGATCTTTTCCTAGTCTGTAGGCTGTCACTTTGTTTTGTTGACAGTGTCTCCTGCCTTACAGAAGCTTCTCAGCCTCGTGAGGTCATATATATTAATTGGTATCTCATATTGGAAAAAAAATCAGATTAGTATACTAACTGTTGGTATTTGGGTTGCTTTCAGTTATTTCACTATTTGAAAGAATATTTTAATGGATATAGTTGTAGCTATTCCTTCAACACGTGTGTGAAAGGTTTCTTGGACAGTTGCTCAGTCTGTCATTGCTACTATCACAAAATATAACAGAATGAGTAATTTGGAAATCACAGAAATTCCTTTTTATGGTTCTAATGAGAAGGGAATACAAGATATAGATACCTATGGACTTAGTAGATGGATTAAAAAAATACTGTGTAGCTCCCTTCAATATATTTTGTAAGAGCACTCATTTCAGTTAGGAGTGGTGGTTGATACCTCTAATTTCAGCATTTGGGAGACTGAGGCAGGAAAATCATAGTCTTGTGGCTAGCTCAGATTATTATAGTGAGTTTCAGGTCAGCCAGGGCTAAAGAACAAAATCTTATCTCAAAAAAGTGAAAAGGTAGAGACTTAATTTCATTCAAGTGGAGAATACTCAAGACCCTATCACTTCATCAAAGGACTCACATCTTAATGTTTTTACCTAAGGCTACCACCTAAAAATTAGTAGAATCAGAATTTGAAGCCAGGTAGTCTGGGTCCAAAGCCCTTATTCTCACCATTACACTTTCATATTCTAAGTTCCTATTGATGCTCGTATCTGTTTGGTTCCCAAGATCTGTTTTCCAAACAAATGCTATAACTATACAATGGTCATTTCCCCATAGTTTTATAACAAATCTTGGTAGGCTAAATCATGATTTAGAATCAATCTCTCTCAGTTTAAGCTATTCTTCAAGCTTTGTATTCCTTCATGACAATTTTAACATCTTTTTTGGATTTCAGAACAATTCTTTTATTGGACTTTTCTTGAAATTGATATTCGTATGGCATATCTTTGTTTCTTACTGTGAGCATAATGTGAGTCCTTTTCTCACAGCAAACATTAACTTCCAAAAACTCCTATCCTCCCCCCCCCCCCGATAATGGTATGTTGAGGTCCTGATCTTATATTGGTCTTGCTCAGTTAACAACAGCTACTCTGAGTTCATGAGTGCCATGTCTGGAAAAAGAAACCTCTTTATCTTACTCCAGCTTTAACATTCTTTCATCATCCATCCCGCTCCCCGCCCATGCTTCAATAATGTATCTGAACCTTAGAGGGAATGATAAAATGTCCCATTTTTGGCTAAGCACTCAACAGTCACTTATTCTCAGCACATAGGCCAGTTATGAATTTCTGTGTCAACTGTTGACACTGCAAACAGGAATTTCTTTGACTATGACTAAACAGCCCTAATCTTCAATTAATCTTTAATCTCTTAGATGGAAATACAAACACTTGGAAGGCAGTTTGACACCATGTCCATTGAACAAAACAATAAAATAATAGCCTATAACTTCCACAGACATAATAGGCTTTTGACCAGTTTTAAAGAAGCAGATAATTCCATTCTATGGACTAAACCTCAATCTCCATCCCTTAAAACCCATTTCTCTTCTTATTGTCTCAGTGAAGTTTTATGACTTCTACACACACACACACACACACACACACACACACACACACACACACAGAGTTAGAGTCACATGTGAGACCATACAAATCCTTTTGCCTCTCTCAGTCTAGGATACCTGACTCAGTATAACATTTACAGTTACACACAATTTCTTGCAAATCTCATAATTTCACCTTTTACCTATGTATGATTAAAATTGTGCATATATCTTGTATTTTCATTACCCATTCATCTGTTCATGGATGTCTGGTCTGTTTCCGTTTTCTGGCTTTTATGAACAGAGCAGCAATAAACACGGATATGCAAGTGTCTCTATGGTAGGGTTTAGTCTCCTTTGGGTATATGCCCAGGAGTGGGTAGGTGAAATATTAACCAATACTTTACATCAGCCTAACATGTTTTGGAGAGATACAGGGCTTGGTGTCAACTTTTAATAATCAGGAAGCAAAACAGAATCCAAAATTATAGCATGTTAGAGGCCAGCCTGGGCTACATGGTGAGTTCCAGGTCAACAATGACTACAATGCCGGACCCTGTCTCAATAAAACAACTGAACAAACACTGGGAGGCGTGCCACTTTTCAAGTCTGGCCTTCTTGATTTCTGCAACTATTTTCCTTTGTATTGTCCATTTCCTATCCCTGCTAACTTCACTTAGAAAACAGTGTTGGAGGGACGAGCTCAAATGTTAAAGAATTTACAGATTTTATTTTCTTTGAAGAATGTGAAAGGAAGACAGCCATAATTTCTAAGAAACTTGTTTTGGTTTGCTGAGTCCAGCCGTTAGGCAGATTAGGCCAAGGTTTTAGCCAAGTAAAATTGCCAATTTTCTAAGAGAAAGGGCTAGCACATTGCTCATTAAAGCTTTCTGAGCTTGCCTGTGCAATCTTTTTTTTTTTTTTTTCCTACCCTGCAATTTCCTGTGGGTTATAAATGAAACCTTTCTAGCTGTTAATGCAGGCTGTGAATCGAAGAAAAAAAGCATGTAATTAATCATAGGAGGTTGGGGGGTGTTTGCTAAGCTTGAGTTACAGGGGAGAAGCTGGACAAGGCACTAGGACCTAGAAGGCAGCTATCCACCCTGGCAGGAATTTCTTGCTTGGAGCTCAGACAACAAAGGCATAGAGAGATTGGTTTTCTTTCTCTCAGCATCTCCACCCAACCAGCAGAAAACCGGTGAGTGGAGCTTTCGAGTGATTTTCAAGCAGAATGTAACAGATGTCAAACGGGGAAAGCACAGGCACACAGCTCTTTTTCTCTTGTGTGTCTCTCTTTCTTCTTCTCTTTTATTTGCCTTATTCTATAGGAATTTGATCCTCTAAGATTCTACCTGGGATTTTCCTTTGGAAAAGTGAGTTTGTTCTTTTGTTTTCACTAGGATGTTAATTCAGAATAATAGCATTTCTGATTCTAAAGCATAGCTTTATTTGCTCAGCTTGCCTGAGGGAAATGCTTGTCGCTTGTCTTGAGGAGGTGGGGTCTTACTACTGCAGGTTGTCTGACAGAGACAATGCTGAGCTCAGCATAGGTCATGGTGACACTGGGGGAAAAAAGGGGGAACTGAGCTTGGCAAATACACCAGCTACCAGTTCCCCCTTTATCTCCTGTCTTCCTGGGTCCTTGCAAATCTTTATGTGGCAGTATGTAGCAGCTGAGCCCTCTTGCTTTGTGAGTCTTTTTCCCCCATCTGTGAGATGAATGTTAATAGTTTGGTTTCTTGGATGTCACATTACCTTTGTAAGCGGTCAGGGCTTCGGTTGTGCTATTTGGTTGCATGTTTTTATTGTTTTGGGGTTTTTTTCTTCTGCTGGGGAGGGGTTCAACTGATGGGGGTGTGTGAAATTGAAGCTTGACAAATGACTTTTTTTTTTTTTTGGCCTCCCTGAATGCATTTAGGCAATAGACAAATTTGGAGTGAATTGTCTGCTGTAAGGGCAAAATTTCCTTCCGTTGGGGGAGAACCCCAGAACAATGAAAGGTGTACTTGCTTGTAAAGGTCCCATACGTTATTCAGGGATGCATGTGGGAATCTTTCCACAATTAAATTATTTCATTAAGAGGTGTCACTGCATTGGTGGTGGTGGGGGTGGGGTGGGGAATGAAACACCTGAAAGGAGAAAAAGGATTCTGTGACCAAACAGAAAACAAGAGAAAAACCTAGCTAATGAATAGCTTGCTAAATAACTGATTTTCCGACATCCCCACCCCTTTTAGACCCCAGCTTATTTCTTATGGATGCTGTATAGCAGCACCAGCTTGATGGGGAGAGGGTTTGATGAATAGCACAAAGACACTGGGTATTCCCTGGAGGCTGTCCCTTTAAAAGAGAATCCTAGTTTATTCTGGGGGAGGGGATACACATATTAGAGTAGGAAAAAAGGATTTGGAATAAAATTAACACACCCCTCTTCGCAGTCATTGTACTAAGATGCAAAGACTGCTTCCTAAGCTGGAGATGGTAACCTTGGCTAGTTCCCTGTTTTGTCAGGCTATGGGTTCATTTACAGCTGTTAGTCATGTGGCCATGTGTGAAGTAGCAGATGCCAGTTTTAATGTATTTTGCCCCAAGTTACAATTTGATAGGAGCCACTGTCAATAAGTTCCAGGTTTTTAAGCTATTTCAACAATCCCTTTCAAATTTGGAACAGTGCCAAAAGTGCCACCCCCTTTTTTTTTATCTCTTGCTCCTTTCCCCCTCCCCACCATCCAGTCCTCAGCCTAGTGCCCAGCCCCCTCCTTCTTCTCTATTAAGATCAATATTCCTGCAGGTCAGGGACAAGCAGCAGATGGGTCACAGGCTTTTTTTCAACCAGTTCTTTTCACAGGCAGCAGATTACAGCTCTGGATCTGGCTAATATTTTAATTCTTTTTTTTTTCTCTCTCTCTCTTACCCTTCCTTATTCTTTGCCTCTCCTTTTCCCCACCCCTTTCTCTAACAATCAGGTTGCTGTGGTTCCACAAGAATATGGAACTCGATTTTGGACATTTTGATGAAAGAGACAAAACAGCTAGAAACATGAGAGGGTCACGAATGAATGGGCTACCAAGCCCTACTCATAGTGCCCACTGTAGTTTCTATAGAACCAGAACCTTGCAGGCACTAAGTAATGAGAAGAAAGCCAAGAAGGTACGTTTTTACCGCAATGGGGACAGGTACTTCAAGGGGATTGTGTACGCTGTCTCTTCTGACCGTTTCCGTAGTTTTGACGCATTGCTGGCTGACCTGACCCGATCCTTGTCCGACAACATCAATCTGCCTCAGGGAGTGCGCTATATCTACACCATTGACGGATCCAGGAAGATTGGAAGCATGGATGAACTAGAAGAAGGTAATTCAAGTAGTGGGTGGTGGCTCCTGGAGAGAAAGGGCATCCTTGCTTAGAGTTACATTTTTAGTCTACCTTGAAAGAAACTAGGCTATTTGTTTGCCAAAATATCAGGTTGACTCATGCTCAGGCTTCTTATTCCAAAGTCACCAACAGGACCCTTAATTCTTCATGGGGTTCCAGACTCCACTGAGGTTGAAATAGAGATGGGTTTGCTAAAGCTAAATGCGCCTATCTGCCTGGGTATACAAAGGAAAATCTCAATTGTGGCATTCACTCCAAACCTTGTTTATAGTTAACTCTGTTGGAATACCATGTAGGCCATGAAATCACTAGGGAAAGGAAGACTGGTTGGTTTAACAGATACGAAATTGTGCCCACATTCCCTATGAACTACTGAGAAATCATTTGGGAATTACCATTCATTAGGAATTCGTGCCCCAATGCAGGACTTCTTGGGTATGTTCACAGAGGATTAGACTTTTAGGTAAGTGGTTGCTGGTCAGCTGTTGCTTTTAAAAAGCTCGCTTCAGGGTGTGTCCATGAGGCTGAGATCATTGGGAGAAATATGAAAGAAAGCTGTAGGTCTGTCTGGTATTTAAGGAACACCATTTCTATTAGAGTAGGGATGAGTCAATCTACCCACATCTTTTCAGATCCTCTCTGGATTTTGGAATTGCAACTGATTTTTTGAGTTGATTGCTGAAAACCTTGACAACCTGTATATCCATGGGACAATAGAAAAAACCCCAGACCCTTTTTTTATGGATATTTAGAAAATAGATCAAACTGTAAAGATAGCCTCAGGGAATAGTGATAATGAAAATGTTCTTCCAGCATCTCTTATGTTATTCAGAGCTCCTTCCCTCCCTCCTTCCCTCCCTCCCTCCCTCCCTCCCCCCTCCTCACTGCCTGCAATCTCTGAGCAAAGGTGAATTCAGTGCAAACAGACCTCTAGGGAATCCAGATTATAAGTAGCCAGCAAGGAAAGAGAAAGAGCACATTTGGTGACCTAGTAGGAGTACCGCAGCTTGGAGGTTTCCTATGTTCCTAGACAAAGGACCATGAAAGGTTCCTTTATGCAAGGTCTTATTTTCCTCATGTAGTTGTGGTTTTCAAAGTATCTATGAAAGGTGCTTTGGGCAAGCAACTAAGAAGAGACAATGTCCACATAGTGCCTCTATCTGAGTCTCAGGATTCGAACTGAAGAGTTTTCCTCATAGCTGGCCTTGAAAATCCGTGTGGAGAAGGCCTAGATGATTTGATTATATACGGAGTGGATAGGCAAACATTAATCCTAGCCTTATCAGATCATTAAAGGGTTAATCATTTTAGTGCATATCTTAAAATAAAAGGAGGCCAGCTGGGGTCAACTCCAAACCTTGATGGCTCAGTTGAGGGAGCTGTCCAACAAAGTGGTCAATAATATGGTATGTGTCTTCAGCTGCCGTAGAATACAGATTTTACAGCATCTTAGTTGAGGGATTTCTCTGCAATATCTTTCACAAACAAAGCACACTGACTCTCCCAGTTTGCCTTAATTCCCATCACCTGTGAACATCTGAAGCCCACAATACATGATAGGTCAGAATTCTGAACCAATTGGCATAGTTTTCTGTGTTGAGAGTGAAAATGTTATATTTACTAACTGTTTTTCATATATTTCTCTCATTTTTTCAAACTTACCCCCATCCATGTGTATATGTGTGTCTGTATATGTGTGTATTGAGAAAAAGATGATGATAAACCATCTCAATTTAATCTGCATAGGTGATCAGTGTGGATTTTAAAAACAGATCTGAGCTTTATTCTCATCTGTGTTCTTTTATTTCCTGCTAAATTGGACCTATCTACCATTTCCTGGGGCAATGGTCTTTTCTGATATGTTCCTGAACAGTACAGAATATGGACGGGGATCAATTAAATGTACCCACATTGTCTTCTACAAGCCCAAGTGACTGTGGGTGCCAATGCTTTTTCAGTTGTATGTTGAGAAAAACCAGAGGTATTCCTGGGAGAGCATTGATAATGTGATAATTTTCCCCTCTGTCATAGAGCTAAGTGGGAAAGGGCACTGGGGCAAGAAACATAAAGAAAGGATTTTCTTCTATCTCATTTTGTTAGTTGGAACTACTTATCTAGGAACAGGGTCAGAAATCCCTTTATTTTGTTTACTTCCAGAAGATAAAAAATTATTAATGCACAGCTTCCTTTTAATCTCAAAATTGAGGATGTTAGGAAAGATTCCTGGTGAATAATCAGTTCACAGGATTACAGGAGCAGATTACAATGGGAAATAAAATATTAGGAATAAGATTTGTTTCAAATTACCATCTGTTAGCATCTAGCCTATAGAAACTTGAGGAAATTAGAAAAAAAACCAAGCTTCAGTTTTTTTGAGTCTATGAAATGAAAACAATTATATTGAGAATTAATAATATGAAGTGCTTTCTCGAACACATCTCAGGTCAACTGAGGCTGGACTTCCAAGTTTAGGGCCTCTACATTTATTTTTACAGTCTGTATTGATACTTTTTTGAGTATTAACACCTGGAGAGTATTAGATGAAGTAATTTTGATGAGTCCCTCCCATTAGCAACTGTGATGCAGAGAGTTCTTAGCTGTAGGAACCCTCATTTCTGTCCCCTTTCCCTTTGTAGATCTCAGAGGAACGAATCATACAACCCACTATGTTTCCAAATGATCAGAATAGTAAATACTTAGCCTAAAATTAGATAAAGTAAAAAGAAACTGCTAATCACTCCAGCCTTATGGCACTGATGGCACTCCTTTTGTCTGGTGACTCTAGTCAACTGTCTGCTGCTAGATTAGGACGGCATCAAGGGAAACATTTTGAATCGAAATCTCATTTTTCATGTCAGCCTTTCCACAGCTTCTTGCATGCACCAAGGGTCTTGGCAAAACCACAGAGGATGTGGCCCTCATTAACTGTATCCCCAGCTGGTCAATGAAGGAGATCCATTGGTGGGATTTCCTTTTGTCTTGCCTTTTCCTTTATCTTTCATTAGAGCACCACTCTCCATTTTCTTCATATTTAATCATTCCCTCACCTTCATGTTTATGAACACTCATCAATTTAAGGAGCATATTTGTGACTAGCCAGCTTTTGTGTATTAAGACAATTTTAAGCACTATTAATTGTCCAGAACATTGGAAGAATACTTAAACATTGGACAAACTTGTATAATCTGAGCTATATAGTGACACTGTGTTATCCTTTACTATTGCTCACTTGTTCCAATGAGATGAAACCATCTTTTCACTGACTTATTCTCTAATCACTAAAACAAGTGCATCATCCATACCAGTGGTCTTAAAATACTCTGGAGTGATGCATTGATGGGTATGATAATACAACGTTAATATTTTAATGTAATAATGCAATAAAGTATCATTCAATGTTTTCTTTCTTGAGTTAGGAATCCCCAGAAAAGAAGAGAAAGCCCAGGAAAAAGTGTTTCTTCATTAAGAGATTATAAATGTAAACAATTCTTTGAAAAAATGGGGCCTTCTTAAAGGTGAAAAGGGATACAGATTGGATCATTTTGAACCTAATGGCTTCTCTTTCTGCCATTTTAGTTGTGTTTCCACCATTTCATTTCTCTCACCCCTCATCCCAAAGCAGGTTTATTCCAGCAAATTGTCACCTTGCCTGGCTGAGAAACAGCTTTCTTTCTAGGTTCCCAGAGGGTGGAAAATAGCCTTTGGTGGCTGTGACAGGGTGGAGACTCAGCCGTGGAAAGCGGCAATATGCCTCACCAAGCCCAAAGTGCTAGGTAACTGCTTGGCTAGAAAGCACCAGGCTCTGAAAATAGACATGGGAAATGTTTGCAACATCAGAACAAGGAAACCTTATGTACTCCTCACCCTATATCCTCTCTCTCTCTCAGCTTTTACTTCTTCCCCTTTCTCTTTACAGTTTTCCCCTAGTTATCTGTTCCTTCAGATGAGGGGCTTAAAGATAATAATGAAAACTTAGGAAGTGCTTAGTATGCCCCAGCCTTTGTGCTCAGCACTTCATCACTGGACTTGTGCCCCACAGTGACCCTATAAGGTAGGGCTTATTATTAACACCCCTACTTTGCAGACTAGTGACTGCTGCCAAGGAAGTCAGGTAATTTGCCAAAGGTCGTGAAACTAGAAAGTGTTAGGGATAGCAATCTGACTGACATCATACCAGCTGTTCTTTTTCCACTGCTATGTATTCAGGCCAAGAGTAGAGAGAGGAGTGATTAAAATGTACCTTCAGAAGGTACTCAACATAGATTTGGCTGAGGGCTGAGCCCTGTGGAAAGTTCTCGGGTGTCATATGATACTCTAATTATTTGCCATCGTATTCATTTTCATCTGGGGGTAGTTAATGATACTTGTACTTCAGAGGCTTAGAGGTTTAAGAGGGGGCAGTAAAAAAAGGTCCAGAGCCCTAATAGAGCTACACAGCTGACTCTTCCGAAGAGCCTGTGGATGAGTGAAATCATAAATAAATATAAGCCCTGAATGTTTCTACTCCACCAGTTGTCTGACAGAGTTGAAAGTGTATGGCAAATTATGAAAAACATCTTGGGGAGATGTCCATGAATGTGATAAAGTGCAGAAGCAAGAGGCCATTTCTAGTGTGGGGGGCTTGGCTAGGAATAGACCCCTTCATTTGAGTCAGGATCTCTTTTAGCTTGTGTTCCCAACATCTGGACATGTGTGCACCAAGTAGGGGCAGGGCCAATGCTTTCCTATGATCCATCTCTTGGGTTGTCTATTGCATCAGACCATTATGAGATTAAGCTGTCTTGTGTGCTACCCTCCCACTACACAAACATACTTGTCCCCTCAAAGCTATCCTGGAGATTCCCACTGAATCTTAGCACTGACTGAGAAATTGCCAATTCAAATGACTTAAAGGATTTGGTACAATCAATATTTGCAAAGAGAATGAGTTGCCAGTTTGTTGTTTCTGGATGTCTCTGTGTAGTTATCCTGCTGAGACCAAAGGCAGCAGATGAGCCATGAGACTTTGATTATGTTTAATTTTTCTCTCATTGGCTAGGGATTATACATTTGTCTATGTACTTAGTTTTATCACTGGTGACCGAAAGCTTGATCAAATCGCTGATTTTTGCAGCTCAACCTCTGGATGAACTTCTGTATACCTTGAGGCTAATGTGCTTTACTCAGCAAATTCAGCTCGTGCTCCCTCCCTCCACCCTTCTCTCTCTAATATACTTCTCCCTCAGGCTGAGCATAACTCTCTTCCAAGTTTCTTCAGTTTCTACTACTAGGCATCTAATGTCCTCCTTTTGCCTCTGGCCGCTCTATTTCTTCCACCATATTAGTCATTTCCCCCAGCCCACAGTAAATGTAAAACTTATATTAGACCTTTTCAATTCAATCAGGCTGCAGAATGCAGCCATCTCCCACTCATTAATGGGGGCAGCTGAAAGCAATTGATGGCAGTGGCGCCAAATACACAGATGTAGTGTGCAATATTTAGGAGAATGGAGAAAATGTAAAGAAGGTAGTCGAAAAAGCAACCTATTTTCCAATGCTTTGAGTGTGTGTGTATGTATGTGTGTGTATGTTATTAAGATACTTTCTTCATTTAGATGAGATACACAGTAGATAACACAATTATACATACATTTAGACATTCAACTTATGAGCACACACTCAAACACATACCCATAACCTTTCAATTCTACCAATAGCTCAATAGTCTGTGCAAAGAATGGGTTGTTTTTTGATCAAGTGTCTACTGAATGCCTGTTATGAAAGGGCTTTTTCGTTGTGTTATTTTTGTTCACCTCATTTTGAAATAAAAATAAAGTAAAAATAAATTAACTTTCCCTTGGTTCATACTATAACAGAAAAATGAGACAATGAGTGCAAACATAGCACAGGAACATTAGGAAATGGAGACAAGTTGAACATGTTCAAGTTTACATTCCAATAGCATCATATTGATTGTGGGAATGCCACTTATTGAATCATGCATAGAAGCGTTTTTTAATAACCCTTAGATTTACACAGTTCTTCAGCTAGCTCTGCCATTGTATTGAAGAATGTTTAGGTGCTTTTTTTTGAATTTGAATGAGTCAAGTTGTCAGAGGACTCATTCAGGAACTGAATGTAAGGTTGGTTATTATCTCAACCCTTCATCAAAAACCTTATTTCAGTATGAGTATACTATTTCCTGTAGTAGGTTGATCTGCATCTGCACATCTACTACTGAACTAATCTCCTAACCATTTACTTCTTTCCCTAGGGGAGAGCTATGTCTGTTCTTCAGACAACTTCTTTAAAAAGGTTGAGTACACCAAGAACGTCAATCCCAATTGGTCAGTCAACGTAAAGACATCTGCCAACATGAAAGCCCCTCAGTCCCTGGCTAGTAGCAACAGTGCTCAGGCCAGAGAGAACAAGGACTTTGTTCGCCCCAAACTTGTGACCATCATCCGCAGTGGGGTGAAGCCTCGGAAAGCAGTGCGTGTGCTTCTTAACAAGAAAACAGCTCACTCTTTCGAGCAGGTCCTCACTGACATCACAGAAGCGATCAAGCTGGAAACCGGAGTCGTCAAAAAACTTTATACCCTCGATGGAAAGCAGGTCAGTGTCCATACGTCTTTCATTTTCCCAACTGATAGTCATCTTATACCTAAGCCATTACTCATGGTTGAGGGTCTTTCCCTCTATAGCCCTTCATCCTTAACTATTTAACTCATTTGGAAAGATCTGAAGGACAAAGGAATAAACCAGAAGTTGGTTGCTTTGGAATTCATTCTACTTTTGATTGATCAGGCATAGTGGTCAGTTAGCCCTCAAGTTCTTTACTTGCTAAGAAAAAAATTATTTTAAAACTAAATTTTACAAATTGATATGAATTTATATGCATTATGATGCAACCTTTATTATTCAATCCATAAGACTAAAGATGTGGTTTGTCCCCCTCATTTTTAAAGGATACTCCCAAGTTGTTGCTGTTTTACTTCCATTTGGATGAAAGGAAGTTAAAGTGACCTTAATATTTATATAAAAGAAGGCAAACAAGGGGAAAGCACTGATACTTCTGGTTCATTGTCTTTGCCTTACACTATATATATATATCCCTTTTCCATGTGACATAGCTGTTTTAATTTGGTTCCATGGATGGTTTGTGTGAGAAAAGAACTATTTCAGGATTCTAAAATTAGCCCAAGAAAGATGCTACCATCTGTTCCACTCCAAATCAGGTTCTTCATGTCATTGGTTACACTACTGAAGTGCCACCTATATTAGTATCTGGGAAGGAATGCAGCCAGGCGTCTCCATAGAACAGATGAACCATTCTCTTGAGCATAGAGATGTGTAAATATGTAACAAAAATGTTCCAAGGGAGTTGGAACACTGGCTGGTTCTACTGGCTCAAAAGATCATTTTGGTCACCCATCTACAAGACAAGTGCGGATTTTTTTCAGTCCATAATCCTACCTCTTAAAGTATCTTTGAACTGAACTGTAGATTTCTGTACATCAAAATGACTGATGGGTGTTTAAAAACAGAAGTATGCCTATATTGCAGCCTATATTGCAGGCTGCAGGATTTCAAGTTTCATGAAAGGTTACTGATATGCTATGCACTTGGCAATTTTGATAAATCTGTCTTCTTTCTACTTATATTTCTTCTGTCTTAAGGGACTAGACAGAGAGTGGCAGAGCAGCACACCTATTGTCCTATTTTCCACTCAAGCATGGTCACATAAATCACATGCATCACATCACAGACACATAGCACAAACATTCACACACACACACACACACACACACACACATGCACACACACCATACAAACATTCATACATACAAAACCTACATCCCACAACCATTCACACAGAACACCATAATAATCACACAAATATTACAAGGATTCCCTCACACCACAAGTATTCACATATGCACAAGCCACACTCACAAGTATTCACACATATCACAAGCACACACACACACACACACACACACATACACACTATTAAAAACAAAGCTTAGCCCTTCACATTGGCAGCCAGTTCATAATTAAATAAATTTATTGGTAGTCACATACCTCTTAATAAGCATTAGTGCTCTTACTCTACCTCTACTATTCTTAGTATGGGTTTCCAGTGCTGTGTGAAAATGAATCATTCCTTGGCATTTTTGATTGTTCCTGATAATATGTAAAAGGTAATGTACAACTCTTAAGTAAGCAACCATCTGTCCAATGATGAGTAGATTTTCACCTCTGCAGGCCAGTTCTTTAGGGAAGATGCAACAAAATACCAGGGTATGACAATAGTATGTAAGTACAGAAACATGAGTGAGGCACAATGGACAGTAATAGAGTCAGAAATCAGTCAAATCAATCAAAAGATTAGGAGAGGTATTCTAATCTCCCATAGTGACAAATAACTTTCTGACATCCATCAACTGGAAAGAAGCCTAGACAGGAATTCAAAGACTCAAATTCTAGCTTTTCACTTTTCACTATGTGGCATGGAGCCAATCATGTCACTTTTCTGGGCCTCAGGTTTTGTTTTTTGGCTTGTTTTGTTTTTTCGAAACAGTATCTCTCTATGTAGTCCTGGAGGTTAAACTGGACTTGAGCCTCACAGGGATCCTCCTGCCCCTGCCTCCTGAGTGTTGCGATTAAAGGTGAGCACCCCCTTAGTGGATCTGCTGTTCTGTAAGATGGTCTCTAGATGATATTCGCACTGATCTTACACTAACCTCCTTCTTGCTATCTGAAATGGCATGATAAAAGGCAATTTTCAAACTTGTAATTTTTATTTGTCTTCACTAAGGAGTAGAAAGAAGATTTACAGACAAAAGCAAGGGAACAGGCAGACTATTAGACTGGTGGTAGTGCTGCAGAGGCATGGTGCTGGGCAAGCATGATCAATATACGTGGGTGGTTAGTGTCTGAGACAGCGTCACTATTTTTTTATTTTTGAAAACACTTATGGGTGTTCTTCTTTGTTGTACAAGAGATGTGTTTCACAACGACATTTTTGTGCCTGTATATCTTTGCAGTTTGACCACCTTCACCACCACCACACCACCTTACTACCTTTCCCTTTCCTTTTCATGAATATCTGATTTTTCCAGTACCAATTGTTGAGAAGAAAAAGCAGAATTGGTATGTCTATCTGCATTAAGGAGGTTAGCTTGCAGTCTTCTCTTTGTTGCATCTTTATGTGGTTTTGCCATAAAGGCAATATTAGCTTTATGAAAAGAGCCGTCTCATTCCTTCCTTTTCTAATGAACGTCATGGTTTCTGAAACATTGTTGTTCTTTCTTTAAAGGTCTAGTGGACCAAGGTCTGGGTCTGACATTTTTTATTTGTTTATTTTTAACTTTGGAGATTTTTAATTGTTGTTTCAATCTTGTTGCTTGTTATAGATATGTTTAAAAATGGTAGGTTATATGTAGGCAGAAAAACACTTTTGTTAGTTTTTTAAGGTATAACCTAATTATTTTCTAGATTTCATTGTTATGATAGTTCTGTGTTGACTGTGATTTTATTAATTTGGTTTTTTCTCCTTTTTTGTTACTTTGCCTGAGGGTTTGTCCAGTTCCTTTGCTTCACCGACTTAGTGTTTTCATATTTCTATCTCATTAATTTCTGCCCTGATATTATTTCCTCTTTGATTAATGAAATGTCAACTAATTAGTAATCTTAATAAAACCATAAAAATGTTTTGTCACGTAACACCAAATGATGACATCTGTCCACACTGGTAATTCGAAAAAAGGAAATTATGCAAAGGTAAGCATCACTGACGTGGTCATTCTTAGAATTTTTTTATCATTGGTGAAGTAGAAAGAAGAGAGCTCAGTGGTAACTCGAAGGTAACTGGGCAGAAATAGCCACAATTGTGTGAGACTGTAAGACACCGGGTTTCCTGGCAACACCTTATGCTGTGGGTTCATCAAAACTTATCTGTCCACTGTTCTATAGTTCCTCTTCCTGTTCTTCTGGTATATGTAGTTGGTTGCTGAAACACCATTCCTATATACCTCGTGCCCTATATTCACTTTAACATGAAAAGCTAGCCCTTAGTCCAGCTGTAGTTTTGATCTATATTATCAATTAATGCCCTACCGCTGCATGTATCAGACTCTTCTTTGGTCTTATTTTTTCAAGCCCTTGATTTCAGCACACTGATTTAGTCAGTAAGTCTCTAACAATTTAACTTTTAACAAAAGATCAGCACTGACCAATTTAGATGACATTTTAAAATTGTTATATGCAATATTAGTTAGAGTGTTCTATAGTCAAATAAAGTAGCATTGCATAGTATATTATTTTATTATATAAAGATTCAAAGAAAATCTTTAAAGAGACCTACTTGATTTTGTTTAGGCCAGTATTCTTCAAACTACTTTGAACAATAATGCCTAAAAATAGGTGACAATATGGTAGAATGCATATGGGGAATCACTGATCTCTGTGCTAGGTATTTATATTTGCATTTTAATTGGAATATCATGAAAAGAAGAACCTTAGGCCCAGAGAAATAATTACATGGAAAGGAAACAGCACGAGTGCATTTTGGCAGGGTTTAAAATCTAGAGCAAGAAGGCTTTCTTAGCTAGAACACTGATAATCACAGAGGTAAAAGCTACCGTCCCAACCAGGCGTAGCGGTGCATGCTTGTAACCCCAGTACTCTGGGAGGCAGAAGCAGGTGGATCTCTGTGAGTTTGAGGACAGCCTGGTCTTCAAAGCAAACCCAGGACAGCCAGGGCTACAACAGAGAAACCCTGTCTTGAAAAACCAAAACAAACAAACAAACAAACAAACAAAAAACCAAAAAACCAAAAACAAAACAAAACAAAAGGAAAGAAAAGAAAAAACCAGAAAAACCATCCATAGACCAGAAAAAGCTTGAGAGCACTCATCCTTGACACAGCATCTAGAAGCATAAAGAGAGACTAAACAAAGGGGATAGTTTTTCCAGATGATATCTTGAAAGCCCTCTAAAGTCAAAAGACATTAAGAGAATCCTTTGGTCCTGGGCCTCAAAGTTGGGCTTCTCTAGGCACAGTGGTAAAGAGGTAGTAATGCCAATTGCTAGGTTTTGAACTTCCACATTAGATTTAGTTCTATACAGACCCCCTTCTATAAGCCCATGTGCAGCTTGTGAGGAAGTCAAATAGGCTTAATAGTGATAACTTCCATAGGTGGTGCTATTTAACTAGACTGCAGTTCCCTTGCCCCCAGTCCAGATTTCTCCAGGTGGCAACAGTTTGGGAAACTGTACAAGTCTGAACCATTTGCCCAGCAAGGTAACAATTTTTTTACAAGGCTTAGGGCCAGAGACCAGTACCCTGTGAAGTCAGTCTGTGTCTATATGTCCTTAAAAAAAAAAACAAAAAAAAAACCAGATTTATTATGTATAAAATGCTCTGCCTGCATGTATGCCTTCCTGCCAGAAGAGGGCAAGATCTCATCATAGATGGTTGTGAGCCACCATGTGGTTGCTGGAACTTGAACTCAGGACTTCTGGAATAGCAGCCAGTGCTCTTAACCTCTGAGCCATCTCCCCAGCCATCTCACCAGCCTGCCCTGTTTCTTTTAAATGTTGGCTGCCTCATCCAATGATCTCAAATGTAAATATTTGTAGGTCTAGACAGTTTTGATCTTATTCGCCTAAGTCATTCCAGCCTTGCTTGATGAGCTAAAATATCTGCCTTCACAGTTTATGTACTATCGCAGTTGATAGGTGAGCTTCCTCTCACTTTCCCAAGGTTTCCCATACTAGATAAGCACTCTACCAACTAAGCTGTAGCCTCAGTCTTCATCTGTTTCTAATCTGAAAAGAAATCAGATATATAAAAATATCATGAACCCCAGGCACCATGCTGTTCCTAATGGATAATTAGCTCCAGGCTAGGTGATGCCTAGATTCATATTGTGATCTCACTTGCACTATGTAGCGAGTGAGAATTCTGACCTGAAAAATCAATAAAAAATAGTGGTAGCTTCTTGGATCTACCAATTGGTAAGTAAGAATTAGCAAGAAAGACTGTTCTCTTTCTCCAGTTCTAACATATTTTACCCAGTGTACAAATCATGGTAAGATGTCATTGCTAGTAGGCATTTTCTATGGCTTGTTTGACTCAAGGTAGGGAATAGAGATCTGTTTCCTCAGCATCTTCCACAAAAGGCTTCTGGGACTGATGGATGGCACTATCCATTTCCAGGCTAGAATTGCTTCTGTCATTTAGGCTGCAGTTCTGGACAAGACATCTCTGAAGGTGGGAGTGAAAGTTGATTAGCAATAAGACGATTATAGCAGCTTATCCAGAGAGAAGTGGATGGGTTATTATATTTTTTTCTCATGTCTGTATTTAGTGGCAATTAATGTGCTTTAATCTCAACTCCAACCATAAATTTCCTGAGCAGCAGCCACCCAGCCTTGTATGAGATTCTGAATGCTACATGGCTGTTATGTTGTCTAAAGAGTTTTTTGGCTTTATTTATTTACCAATAAACCCCATCTGGAAGCTGGTGGAAATTGAGGTTGGGGATGAACTAATATGGGAAATAAGAATTTAAATGGGATTCTCTGATGGGAATTTGCTTTACATAGCCATACTTGATTTAAATTTTTCCTTAATCAGGACTCTAAAGGAAATTGCTATAATCTAGCAGGAAAAAAAAAAGTCACACACCCACCTTCAACCAGCTTAGCAGCCCTGGCTCTGGTTCAGTTCAATGAGTAGTATCGACTTAGGCTATTCTACAGGGACCTTGTTGGAGACCTTGAGGTCAGACAGCAATCACCCCCTCCCTTCTTGTAGAGCAAAAAATCCGTTTAAATCAATAGGCTCCTATTCCCCCAGCTGAATGTGGCTTTTAGGAATGACAGCATCTGTTCCATATTGCCCTTGCCCTTGTCAAACCCCAGCATGAAATAGAACAGAATGATACGGAGTAGCTGGGTTTGTGTATGTAATACATACAGCATAAGTGTAAAGGATATGGGCCCTGGAAGTCTTCATATAAAAGGTTGAGCTAGTGGGAATATAAAACGAGAGTAATTATACTGAATATAATTAGAAATAATTAAGGTTGAGCAGAATTTGCAGTCTCTAAGAAATGTCTCTTTGGAATATATAGAAGGACTTGACTTTTTCATTATTCAAAATACAGTATATTAGAGGTCATTGGATGCTAGATTTTAAAAGAAAGTGATAGAAAATATGTGATCGAGACCATGCATCACTGCAAAATCAAAATTTTTATTGTTACATTATTGTATGTATTTATGGTGTAAAACATTTTGCCATGTGTGTACATTGTGCAGTGATCAAAACATTTTGATATGTGTACATTGTACAGTGATCAAATTGTGGGTGATGAGTGTTCCTATCAACCGAAGCAGTTTGGATTCGCTTTGTGCTGAGTATACTCAAAGTCCTCATGTAGCACTTTGGAAGTAGTTACAATGCACTATTGTTAGCTACAGAGCCACAGAACTTAATCTTCCTCTCCAACATGTTTATTACATTAACTGTGTTAATCAGAGTTCTATAGAGGAGCAGACTCCATAGGCTACATTGATATGCAGACATTTTATTTTATAGAATTGGATCATGTGGTTAGGGAGACTAATAAGGTTGAAATGAGTAGAGCAAGCTGGCAGGCTAGAGATCCAGAGAAGAATTTTCAGCTTGGAGTCTAAAGCCACAGATAGTGCCTGACAGATAACATGGGCCAGCACTTAAAGTTCAGTATGAAATAGCAAAAAGGGCTCTAGAGAAGGGACCCAGAGATGCTTGTTCTGCAACCAAAGAGCTGGACTAAATGTAAACCAATCTACTGCCACTCACTTCACCTTCATCTGTTTCTGTCTATAAAATAGACTCCCCAAACTTCCTTCCACAATGGAATAATTCTACACATTCAATTCCCTGTACACTTAAAGTTCTGTGATTCCAAACCTCAGCTTTGGAAGAATAGCAAAGAGTCCAGCTGAATGTACCTCCTGGCAATGTCTAGAGGTAACGACATGCTCATAACAGTTCTGACAATCAATCAATTTTAATTATCTTTAACTAAGGAATAAGCAAAATGCCTCATTTTCCCAATTTGTTCATGTCGTTCTCAGTAGTAGACTTCATTAATGAGAACTGCCTCTGACAGTTCTTCATGACTGCTGAGCACAGCATTTTTTTACTCTATAAAGGCAGCAGAAGGAAGAATACTCAGAATTGAGGTGTTCTCCGGGAGAAAATGGCAGGGCTAAAGCAGAGTGGTTAGTGTTTTAGGTTTACCTACAAACTGCTATTGGGAACATTGGCATTGCCCTTGCTCATGAATGTTTTCTCAGAACCTTGAGCACTGTCTAGAAGCTGGCATATGTCTAATGTGTACTGCATGTTGAATGGATGAATGAAAGAGCTGAGGGCAAATTGTGAGTAGTATGTACTGAGGGGACTGTCAGGACCACAAAGAACAATAATAGATCATAGAACTTCAGAGATAAAAATGACCTTAGATATAAAAATATTCATAAAAGTAATTTGAGTAGCATGAAATTCATATGTAAGGGATCAGCATAGCAACAGAATCAGAAAATATTAATTAGCAAGTAGTTCTAAGTCACTAAATGGAATAAAAACTGTGGACAAAGTCTTAATTTTCTTCCCATTTTCCTGGTCCCCCTGACTTAGCAATAAATGCTCTCTTTCAGTTGCCAGAATATGGACTATTGGATTAGAGTCCCAGTAAATAAAGATGGCATATATTGCCCAGGAAAAAATAAGATGACACAGATCCATAGTAGAGGATGTTATTTAGTCCATTTTTAGCATATTTTAGTCTAATTATCTATCTGGAGCATAATCATGCTTGCAAGCAGAGTGAGGCTCAGAAATTTTAGCCTAGTATGAGACATTGTTTCCTGGGGGAGAGGAGACTTCCCTTGCTCCAGGTTCATGCCATCTTGCACTGAGCTTGTAGGTACCATACTGCAGAGCTTCGGAAGCCAGTGTAATTACTACTAAAGATGCTTCCTGATTTCCAACTGTTCTGTATTTAATTAAATCCACTCTTTGTAGCTCAGACTTCTGTTTCAGAGTGACAATTGTAGAGTTAGTGGATTTTCTGGTTTCCTTAGTTTCATGTTGCTGTGCCATATTTGTCACTATCTGAGAGATCATTTTTGTTGTGCGATTCCTTAGGGGCAAAATGACACCATGTAAAATACAAAAACTTGATGTATGCTTATCTCATTTGTGAAGTTTCTTGATTCGCAAGCCTTCTTTTTGTATCAATTATACTGAGAGTATCAGAGAGCTTCTCATACCCTTGTTAGGTTATTTCCATTTATTCTGGGTCTGTCTTCCCAGCTTATCTACCATTCTTCCTGATCTTTGGTTTTCCATCTGTAAAATGCGGAGAGGAAATAGTATACACCAATTTAACAAACATTTATTCTGCCTGGCATTTTGCTATGTGCTGGGAATATATTAAGATGTGTGAGCTGCAATCTCATTTTCTGACTTTGAGGAAGCCACTGCTACCCCACTGAATGCAGAAGAGTACTCGAGATCTTATATAAGATTATGTATGTAAAAATGATCTGTGCTATGTAAAGCATTTTGCAAATGTCATGATTTGGATTAATTAAGCTTGTTCCCATTTCTGACATTGGATCCAGTGGTTCTCTGTAGGACTTGAGCTTTGGCAAACACTCCATTGATAACAGCTGGAAGAAGGAGATTGAGTCGTGGTAACAGGTTTTCTGCTCATCTTATATACTTCATACTTTTATTCCCTATCGATTGTCACAGCAACTCAAGTGGCATTGAGTAAATATAATCCTTTCCATTTGCCAGATGCACAGTTTGATATTTCATGACATGACTTCACCCAGTATCACAGAGCTGATCCATAGCAGGGCCAGAACTAGAATTCATATCTCTTGACCCCCTAGGTCAGTGTTCTTTCACCATAACAATCTTACTGGAGGAGCAAACTCCAGCTCCAAAGTTCACCCCGTGCTAATTAGGTTTCTGCAAACACAGATGTGAAACAAGCTGTAATCTTTTGGAAACATCTTAAACCTGTCCAGCTTTTCTTCGTCTCCTTGAGTTAATGCACACAGCAGCTGTCAGAGAGGCAGGGCTAAATTCTTCTGTTTTGAATTTCTATGTATCAGAAACCTTATCAACCACTGGCAGGCAGTTGGATTACATGTACATTTCAATAATCAAAGGCTTGCATTTGAGGGTTGCATTAGGAAATCAGAATAATATTCTTGCATCTCCCAAAGCCCTTTAGAGTAGATTAGAAATAAGAACCTCTATCTTTCAGAACAGGCTGAAACTGGAGGCCTCCTGTGTTCTCTTGGATTTCCTTGTTTGACACATAGCCTAATTTTCAGAGCAAATAGGTGCTGAAGAATTTCAACTTTGGACAACCACAGACACTAGGACTTATGGCTTATTACAGATATTTCCCATTTGAAAGTAAGCACTACAGAATGACATATTCTTCTTGAATATACATAATATATTTTTTCCAAAAAGAGAATTTCTTTGTTAAAAATAAGTTCTGGATAGGGCCATCTTCAGAAAATAGACACAACGACTAGCTATCTGCTTGGAGCTAGAGGCCAATGCTGCATTACTTCATGCCAGTCTCTTTATTCCCTCCTACGAAACCATGACATCTAAACTAGTACACAAGGTAATTTTCTATCACGCTAAATTCCACTTAAAGTTCCTCCAGAAGATACATGTGTTTCCAAGGTTTCCTATGCAATGAACCATTCACTGGCACTATCATTTGACATTATACACGCTGTTCAAATCTTTGTGTTACATTTTGGGTTGTCCAAGTATACTGACCCAGGAACAAATGCTACATAAATATTTAGAGCATAATAACTTCAGATACAATAAACATAGCACAAAAAATATTAGGACATCAAATAGGCTCAGTCAAACTTACTGAGAATATAGGAAAGAGGGCTTATTTTCCAAGCACAGAACTAACAATGTTTTCAAGAATATCTTTTCCATAAAATCTTTATTTTCACAGTGCTATGTGCATGTTTTTAAATCCAACACTTACACGGTTAGTTGAAGGCAATATGATAATGAGTTTGAGGCTACCTGAGCTATATAGTAAAACCAAGGCAAGCCTGGGGTAATTCAAACCTAAAGTAAAGCAAGCCAATATAAAAAAAAGATAAAAACCCAAACCCCAAAACAAAACAAAACAAAAAAACCAAAAAACTCTTTTCAGGAACAAAGCGTAGGGCTTCTAGGGGAAACACCACTGACGCTGAGTGAGAAAGCCAGAGTTTACATTGCAATTCAACTGTTACGCTGCTGTTCAACCGATTAGGCAGCCATTTAGTCTCTTAGAATGTGAGTTTCCACATCAATGGTAAGAGGTAAATAAGCTAGCATTAATGAAATTATATAGTTAATTTTCAAAAAAGATAAAATCATAACTCATATGTAGAGATAAAAATTATATTTTACCTGACAATGAGAAAACTAGAGAGGTGTTATAAAAAGCTCCAAAGTGAATCTACAGTACTGTTAAGGTGATAATCTTCCCAAAATTGGTCTATCGATTCAATGATTCATTTCAAAATACTAGCTGGTTTTATTTATAAAAATTGATAAGCTATATTTATGGTTGTGAGCCTAGCCTTTACCGGCTGAACCTGGGCCCAGGGATCCCGCTCAAACTAAGGCACCAGCCAAGGACAATACAGGTGGTAAACTTTAAACCCCTACCCAGATCTAGCCAATGGTCAGAACATTCTCCACAGTTGAGTGGAGAGTGGGATATGACTTTCTCACGTACTCTGGTGCCTCACATTTGACCATGTCCCGTGGAGGGGGAGACCTGGTGGCACTCAGAGGAAGGACAGCAGGTTTCCAAGAAGAGACTTGATACCCTATGAGCATATACAGGGGGAGGAGGTCCCCCTCAGAAACAGTCATAGGGGAGGGGAATAATGGGAAAATGGGAGGGAGGGAAGAATGGGAGGATACAAGGGATGGGATAACCATTGAGCTGTAACAAGAATAAATTAATTAAAATTTTTTTAAAAAATTGATAAGCTAATCTTAAAATTTAAAATAGAGGAACAAAGCAGGACACAGCCTGGGTATATTAGGAAATGGGATATTTTGGAGTTAACTTGTGACGTGAAGAATATTGTTTGATTGTATTCAGAAAATCTGTGTTAAGAAAAATCCTAAGCCAATATTTTGTATTGTTGCACCGAGGCCACATACATCAGGAAGCACATGGGAATCTTACTGAAAATGTTAGGTAAAAATGAACTCTAGGGCCAGGTGTGGTATCCCACATCTTTAATCCCAGCACTTAAGAAGCAGAAGCAGGCAGAGGCAGGCAGATCTCTATGAGTTCAAGGCTAGCTTGTTTTATGTAGAATGTCTTAGGCCACCACTCAAACATAGTGAGACCCTGTCTCAAAAAAAAAAAAAAATGGATTTATCCCAGGCCTGCTAAGTCACATTTGAGTGCTGCATTCTTGCATGACTTTTTCTGGAACCCTGACTAGGGGTGATGAAGAAATGAAGAAATGGCAGACACACAGTACAGAAAAGTTGGGGTCGGGTGGTCTGGGCTCTGAGATAGAGAAGCCACAGCACCCTGGAAGCTCAGTGCGCTTATGATGAACAGAGATGCAAGGTTATTGTATGCGGATAAATGAGGAGGGAGAGTTATTATATACAGCTGTAGACAGGGTTAGCAAATCTCAGTAGGAGCAGGTTCTGTAAGGGAACACTCATAAATATCATGGGGGAGAGGAGAGCAGAGGAGAGGACAGGAGAGGGGAGAGGAGGGGAGGCAAGGACAGAAGAGGGGAGAGGAGGTTAGAAGAGGGGAGGGGAGGGGAAAGGAGGGGAGGGGAAAGGAGGGGAGGGGAAAGGAGGGGAGGGGAGGACAGGAGAGGGGAGGGGAAAGGAGAAAAGAGGAGAAGGAAAGAGAGGAGGGCGAGGGGAGGAGAGGAGAAGGAAGGGGAGGTGAGGAGAGGGAAGGGAGAGAAGAAGAAGGGAGGGGAGGGGAAGAGAGGAGAAGGGAAGGGAGAGAAGAGGAGATAGAAGTGTCTAATCATCAAATATGGAAGATGAACATCATTGTTATAAAAGAAAAGCCATGTGCACCACACAGAGTATTTGACATTATTGGGAAACATCTTCACTCTCACACACCTTCCTGTAACCCTCTCATTTTCACACCTAGGGGTGATTGCTAGAGCAGGTGGAGGTGACAGAAAGCTGAGCCCAAGCAGTCTGGTTTGGCATTGATTCACAACAGGAAGGGCCTTCAATTCCTGCTTATCTTGCACTCTAGCATAGTATTAGACTCTAAGACAAAGCTCAGATTGATGCAAGCCCCACCCCACCCTTTTTCTCCTGGCTTCCTTTCCATAAGTCATGCTTTCAGTGTTTGGAGTCTGGCAGCTGCGAGGCCTGGTTGCTAGGAAACAATTTCTCAGCACAAAGAACCCTCAGCTGGGAAGGTCAGGGCTGTCAGTATGAAACAGCTGTACAGAATTTTTATTTGTCTTCCTCTTGTTTTGGTTAATCACAGGGCATGAAACCAGAATCAAACTTTTCATAGAAATAAAAACTGCTGGAGAGTACCAGTTCAGCTGCTGCTGCTTTGGTTCTTTTTTTTTTTTTTTTTTTTTTTTTTACCCCCTTTTCTTTTTGCTGATCTTCAAATTACCGCCTTTGTCCTCTGCCTCAAAACAGCCCCAACAAGCTGATCAGGCCAGAAGTGAAGGCTACAGGGGAGAGTTCAGGTGTTCTTTAACCTTTGCCTGCCTGCCCAAGGCAGCAAAAGCACAGCTGAACTGTGAGCTAAGTTGACGCCCTTTTTTTAAACCAACCATTTCTTTAGGATTTGAGCTGGATGCCCTTAGATTTTTAGATTCAAGCTGTGTGTGTGGTGATTTACGCTTATAAATGTTAGGTCTTATAAGGAAGAGGCAAAGACATTATGAAGTTGGAGGCAGGTCTGTGCTACATAGCAAGTTCCTGTCTTAAAAATTAACTTTATGTAAACAAGGAGGCATTCAAGTTAAACAGCATCTTGTGTTTGACTTGATACATATGTCAGCCCTAACCTGGATGAAGTAAATTTGGTATGAAGGTTGCATGGACTTGATACAAAGATAATAAGAGTTAAGAAAGGGATGGTTCTAGGGATGTTTTGACTAGTATGGTGGGAGTAGAGGTAAAAGGTTGTAGCGGTAGTGTAATGGTAGATTGCTTACAGGGCCTGTGAGTTCATTATCTAGTACTGCTGAAAATTGTAGGCTGAAGCCAGAGGGAGATTTTTAAATATAGAGCCACATAAAGAAAAGGCAGCATCTATTTTTAGTTATTCATCGTGTACTAGTCGAGTGATTAACTTAAATGTTGTACAATGTGAGCAGCATGAGATTACAAACCAGGAAGCATGAATTATAGGACTGCGTGCATGGAGGCAATGAGTTGAGTGATCTTGGGTAAATCATTGGTCTTTTAGGAGTCAGTTGCCTTTCCTAATCCATGAAAGATTTGAAAGGGTGCTTTCTCAGATGTGTTTCCCCTTCAACCAGCAGTGTGAGCAAAGCCGGGGATTCGTTAGAAATGGGGAACATTGGTGTAAGCGTCTGACCTTCAGAATGAGAAACTGGGTGCTAAACCACATTATCTATTTTCCACAACCATCTTGGTGGTTTGAGACAAACACATTTGAGAACCACTGTGTGAGAGGACTGTGGAGGAGCACTTAAGCTCTTGCCTTCATTGGCTCAAACTCCAGTGTTTGGTGGGTTATTTTTAAATGTCTTTGTCTTATTCCCATTCTCAGGAATTTGTTCTAAATTAGTGTGCAGGGTAGGCTTTATGTCACAGCACAGAAATTTCCATTATATTTATAGCTTCTTTTGTCCTTGTAGCTTCTCTTATTTTCAGATATCTCCTGTTCTTCTTATGCAGTTTTGGCAAGGTCTTCTAAGACCTGTTCTGCCAGAAGGCCAGTGTGAAGGTTTCTGTAAGGATCAGCAAGGCCTCTGACTGCTATGTGTGTGTTTCATATTGTTGCTGGACAAAAGATGGTGCTGAATGAGGATGACGTTGTATAGGACAAATTGGCTAAGGACACATCTCAGCTTAAGTTCATTTGACCAATGAACTTAACCAATTTTTAAGACAGGATGACCAATGAACTTCATTTCTGTTTGTGTTTTCTTTTAAAACCTAATGTTTTCCAAAAGCACTTTCTGTCCTCAATCTTGATTCTTCCTGCAATGTGGTATAAAAATATCCCTCCACTGTGTTTATAAGTAGCTTATTACTAAAGGAAGGGAAGATGATTCAAAAGAGGCAACTCATGAAGCTAATGACTGCCTGCTTACCATGGTAGCTGGCACCCAGTGTGTTGTCCATGGTGCTGAATGTAATTGTTTATGTCTTAAAACACAGCAATCGCTGTGAGAAATATAGATAGGCAAAGGAAGAGATGCTGGATTGCCCTAATAGTCTGTCCCTTTCCTGTTTCATTTCCCAATGGAGACAACCTAATGAATTTGGCAATCAAATCATGCCACTTAGCCAAGATGATCAGAGTAATTATGCCTTTTATAGAATGTTGCCTTCATTCTGAGCTTTTCTATTGGAGGAGCAGGCAAACAGTACTCATAGCTTGAGTAGCTCTATTTTATTCTAACAAAGAATATTTGATGTAAAGTGTGTATTTACTTAAGAACAAAGAATTATCTTCCAAGTACCTCACTGTCAGTGTGAATGAATATGAAAGGAGAGTTGCAAAAGAAAGCCATCAAAAGCACAAGACTAGATGCTCACAAATTGCCTTATCAACCACACAAGCATGCTACAGTACCTTAAGTACTAGGACCTGGCTCTTTTTTTACTTATCTTGGGATTTTTAACATATTTAATCTAACTTTCCTATCTACTATGAAAAGGACAAACTAGGGAAACCCATACCTATTCTTGGCTTGAGTATGGCAGAAAAAGGTAGAAGGAATCTAGTACCAAATTGGTTTAGAGTGTTATATTTAGGCATGTATTGTGACCCTAAATAAGTTACTAAGTCTTTTAGAACCTCAGTGTTACAATCTGTAAATTAGGCGCAGTGGTACTGACTATTATATATTTAGTGGTTCCTACATTCAAGCAATGATTCTTAATTCACAAGACACTTATGATAATTATATACCACTGCTGTAAATTACCTAGTGGCATAGCAGATATGCAAAAAATGAAGTTCATCAATCTTATTGGCAAATACTTTACTTCTAAGGAGACCTGAATTCATCCGGGCCATGCATGGTGAATCAGGATTTTTTTTTCATGGCCAGGGGATGATTCTGCCCAATGTTAGTTCTTAGCATGTCTAGCAAATATGACCCACAAACACATAATTATTCCTGAAGAAAAGAGTAATACAACTAATCCTTGGATCAGCAAGCATCATTTTTCTGTACTAATAACATTGAATGAAGACCAGAACCATTCCTAAAATATGTGCTGTTACAGCTTGAAAAACAAAACATACAGGTGAAATGTCATAATAAAAGTCTAAGCCATTAATTTTTGATAATTATTTACATAAATATCTTTTACCTCTCCTGTAGAATTACAAACCTGGGAAGGGGTTTCTTGTGACTTAATCTTGATCCCTGTTTTATCCAGTTTTATATTTAGATGGACTGATCAATTCTTCTGCTAGAAGGGTAATTATAGAAAGGGCAGTTTTACTGTGTTTTGACCACAAGTCCAGTAGCTGGAAATATAAAAGTCATGACAGAGATTCTGCATAGGGATATTAACTCCATGAATTCTGTGATAATGAAATATTGACTTCCCCTAAGAGAACTACATTTCATTGCATTGGGTTATTGCCATTCCTCTATTGAAACACATCCTTTGATTGCTGACTATCATAATCCCAGGCACTTAGTTAGCTAAGATGTCATCTATTTCCTTTCGTGGATAGAAGGATATGCAATAATCCTTTGCACTATTGAAAGAAGCCTGAAAGTCCAGAGGAGCCACTGAGCTAGAAAATGTGGAGCTCCTATTTATTCTTGTCCCACTTCTTTCTGCTTGCTTACAGAAATGAGACTCCAAAGCTTTGAAATTGATTTACGAACCCATTGGTAGGTGGCTGTTGGTAATAAAAGAAGTTCCGGTCTTTTTCCAGTTGTAACCATGTTTCCATGTTCAGCTCTAGAGTTTTCTAGCAGATATTCATCTACTACCCTTCCCAGAGCAGGTCCTTCTCTTCTCCATGCAAACTGAATAACATCATTCAGGCTATGAGGGCAGACTGATAGGCTGAATGAGCTATTCGGGGACACTGATAAGACGCTTCCGTGGGATGCTGCCTTTCTTAGCAAGAAATGGCCCCCGATGTGCATAAACAGCCACCTCAGACAGAGTATGAATAATTGTCCGACTTAATGGGATATTCATTAAGCAGACTGATAGCATAATGTAGTTTGCGTGAGTCCCAGCCCTGCCCATTCTCTAGTTCTGTGGAGATGTTAATCACACTGCTCCTGGCAAGTCTGTCAGTGCTGAAGCTGATGATGTAACCAATTTTGCAGCAGGCCCTTTGTCTGAGTGACTGCAGCACAGCTGCAGAACAGAACACCAGGGAGCTGAATGTGTTAAAGGGGAAAGATGCTTTTTCCACTTCTTCCTTCCAGTATGGTGTTGTCACTGAGTGCTTTGTGTGTCAGGCAGCACAACCCTGTCCATGTATGTATCAGTGGACAGTCTTATTGCAGTGTTTCTCAAAGTGATGATTCCAAGGGCATTATTGGGAACACAATAGCTCTCAAAGCTCATGCTAGGATTTGGACCGGCAACATTTATATGAATACATCAGTATAAAATACAAGACACATATAATAAACGTGATGATGGGAAGGCCATTATTGGGAACACAATAGCTCTCAAAGCTCTCAAAGCTCATGCCAGTATTTGGACCAGCAACATTGGATTGTTGAGGTTTCTAGGCTTTTGTGTGGGTGTTGGTTACAACCATCTTGTTTTCATTTAGATGCTTCACCTGAACAGATTATGTACATAGCAGGTAAATTTATAAGCATACATGAGTATAAAATACAAGGTGCATATAATAAGTATAAAGTATTTTCATATCATTTTTGTCATGCAGAGGGAAGAAAGTATGATGGTTAACTGTGGGAATGTGGCTCTTAGAGTCATACCACTTTCGAGTTGTGTTTTAGGCCTTCCAGTTGTTAGTAGTTGATTTGGGAAACTACTCATTCTGAATCTTTTCCCCTATGCTATGGAAATCATAACAGTAGGAATGTGCAGATGAAATAAGACTTGTCATTACCTTGATGTTTAACAAATTGTAATTCTCTCATAAGCACCATCCTTCTTACCAATTGATTTACTTATTTGAATGAAGTCTCTCAGTTGTCTTTCTGGGCTAGGTACTATCGTTATTTTTACTTCTTGGGGGAAGAAATTGGGGAGTATGCACATGTGATCTTGCCTGAGACCTCTCACAGATATTGTTGAATGAGCTGGATTTGGCTTCAGGATTGCAAATGACAGAGCTGTTAACTTAAGAGAAACCTCCGTTATTGAGTGCTAGGAAATTTAAATATGAATTTCCCAAAATGGGTTTTCTTCCATAGCTATGAATTAGAGTCACTTTGAAAAACTTAGCCCAGAACGCTGGTTGTCTCTTAGGGAAAGAGGTGAATGCTTACTGTAAGAAGAGTGAAGGAATTTGCTGTCTTGATAAGGATTTTATATTATATCTTTATGCATTTGTCAAAACTCATCAAATGATGCACTCATAATTTTTGTATTTCACTGTGTGTAAAAGTCATGTAGCAAAGTGAACTCCAAACAAATATTGCAGAAGTTTTGAAGGATGATGTGTACTTGCTAGAGTAATATGTTTTATTGTATCAAAAATAAAACACATTGGGGCTGGAGAGATGGCTCAGTGGTTAAGAGCGACGCCTGCTCTTCCAGAGGCCCTGAGTTCAATTCCCAGCAACCATATGGTGGCTCATAACCATCTAATGTAATCTGATACCCTCTTCTGCAGATAAAGCACTCATATGCAATAAATAAAATAAATAAATCTTAAAAAAAAATAAGACACATTGATAAAGGTGTAAATAAAACAAATATACCAAATGTTAATTGTAGAAATAAGTGAGACAGATTTTATTATATGTTAAAAAGTCTTATAAAGCATTCAAAGAAGAAACTAGAATCACCTTGAATTAGTGTTGCTTTTTATTTTGTTTTATTTTAATATTATTGATATTATTGCCTGGAGATCCCTCCAAATTTAAGAGTATGGCACACTTATAAGATTCCCAGAGTTTTTTGTTTTGTTTTTGTTTTGTTTTTACTATTGTTGAAGTTCCCAGGTAACTCTAACACATACTGAAAGTTGAAAACAACTTCCAAGGTAAGTGCTGTTTTGCTGTGTTACCTTTACAACAAATTGCAGGCGTTCAAAGTACACCTGGGCTCCTAACAGGGAAGTGGGAGAAAGGGCCCTGACAGACCTAATAGCTTTGTGACTCCGATTTGTAATATGCATACAGCTGCTCCATCCATACCCTAAAGGATTGTTCAGCCTGAACTGTTAGTAGAGCCAAAATTGAGGAACATTGCTACAGAGCCATATCTCACAGACTGAAAAGTGCGTAACACCCACATGGAAATTAAATAATTAAATTAAATTAAAACATGTATTTAATTCAGGAAATGTGAGGTGAGGTATGAGAGTTTGTCTCTTTCTGACAAGTCACTAAGTGATGGCCATGTTGTCAATGTACAGATCTATACATTGAAGATCCAGGACCTATAGCTATCTTCTTTATATTTGTAACAAACAGCCTATTTGAAATCCTACTTCTTCCTTGGATATATTCTAAGACTGACAACTATGAAGAAGCAAGGGGGTAATTAAATGGAAGAATATAGATTAATGGTGGGATCTTTGATGTCTGAAACCAAAGGCTAATATCACTGAGAGTTTGAGGAATTGAGCCTAAATAAATAGATATTTGGTTCTGGGGTATGTTTTATGGAGCTATAACAACATTTTAAAGCAGAATTTTTCACAGAGTCTAGATGTGCCCAGATTGGATTGATGTATGCAGTCTTGTGTAATTTCATATCCCCGTTTCCCTGTACAATGCCTGGCTCAGAATAGATGCCTAAAACATTCCTGTTGAAACCATTACAAAGAGGATGCCACAAGAGTAAACACTGGCCCTCAGGAAAGCAAGTTATGGGTGTGGGTTACCAAGAAAAGCATGCAAGTCAGCAATTCCCCCACTTGAAACCATAACTGTGAGATGGATCCATTCTTGGGAATGCACATTTTCCCTTAACCCTTGGATGTGAGTAGGAACAATTAAAATAGTTACGTGTTTTGTTTTGTTTTGTTTTTGTCTCCCATGTTGTAAGTTAGAGAAATACACAGCACGGTGAGTTCAGCAGGGGGAATACTTTGCCTGTTCTCTTTCTTTTGGGAGTAGGACATAAACCTCAGACTCTGGGAGAAGGAGGTGGGTTGCTGAAGAGAGGTATAACCCAGCAGTGCTGGCTTCTTTTCCTTGATTTCTGTGCCTTTTGACCCCATACCTTTGCCTCTTGGAACAGTGTGCTAATAGATATGATTTGTTGTGCAGCAGCTGGAGGAACATCTTTGTTTCTCTTTAATCATGCCGTAGGCCTGTCATGGTACCCAAAAAATAACTTCTTTGAGATTATCTCCCTGGATAATGTGGGTTTTCTAATGGTTTGTACTAAAATAGATGGGTTTGAGGCTGCAGTTTTGTCTTCATGGTAGAGCACACATTAGCGTGCATGAGACTATGTGTTTAATACCTGGCAATTGAATTAGCTCATTAATTAAATATATAAATTACCATGGAAAGAGAAAGTTAATTGATTGTCTTCTTTGGCATCAAAAGAATAAAAAGAAAGGGACAAGAGATATTTTTGGAGCCATAAGCTCATGCTGAAATTGATCGTTGTGACAGTTACCCAAATCTATGAGCACATCAGAACTGAATTGTACACTTTGAGGGAACTGCACAGTAAATGAAATATATTCTGTAAAGATGTTATATATGTATGTGTGGATTAAACTATGTGATTCAGAGTAGTTGAATGGATAACTGAAGGAAATCTGGAGTTCCACATGGTAGTCGAGAAGAGATGATTTTACAATCAGGAGGGTAAACACTGATACAATACTTAATTTTTCAACTTTCCATAAACCCACTTCTATTCTAGTTGAAAATAATCCCAACTGTTACCAAATTATTCAATTTCATTTGCTTAGAAAAATATCTAGGAAATACTTGAATACAGTGAACAAAGCAAGCCAGATATCCTACAAAAGACAGCATCATTAATAAAGGATGAGATTAGACACTCAGGCTTCTGCAAGCTCTTGAAATGGATCAGGCCACTTAAATCACTATCATTTTCTACAAAGAGCTACAGTATCTGAATTGCCTTTTGTCTCTTTAGTCTCATGTCCAAAGACTTCAAAGCCAGGGTGAGACCCTCTTTCTCTCCACACATAGCATCCCATGAAGCCACTGCAACTTGGCATAAGCATGGCACAATGGGAGCACAGAAAACAGGTTCGATTCACTAAAGTATTTAAAATATAAAGAGGGAAGAATCTAGGACCTCAACACTTCTATTTTTAATTCTGAGCCAATGCTAGTTGGCTATAGAGGAAGCATGTTTTCAACCATGGTAGAAGGTAGTTCCTCCCTCCATTTTGTAATTTGTAATGCCTTGGAAATGAAATAGTAGCATGTTTAGCTACCATCAGCATTTGTATCTTGTGATGAATAAGGCCTCTATGGAGTAAGTTAGGATGGCTTGCGTAAAGACATGTCACTAAGGGGGAAGTAGGTAGAAAAATAAGACATCAGGGGACTAAGAGAATAAGGATTGTGGTTGCTTTTGCTCTAGGCTTTTCTTGTGTGCATGGCTAGTGAATTCTGGATATAAAAATACACCTTGAGACAGGGCTTTCACAGAGACCCACAGTTACAACTTGACCGCCAAAGGATCACTGGGCATACCATTATATAGTACAATATCCAAATTTTGTCGCTTCTTTAGATTTTCCCTAAACATGCAAGACAAAGGGAAACTACAGAAGACAAAGGGAATGGACATGTGGCTGAGTTCTTACATATTGTGCCTCACAGCAAATCATTATCTCCACTGAATGCCAGCTGGAAATAGTCCAGCACTTGGCCAGTGACTAACCCTATGTACAAAAACGTCCTCATTTTCAAGAAACTATTGTGGAAGCTTCACTGCCTGAACTTATCTCGCTTTTCAGAGGAGCATGGGTTATTTACAAGGCATAATGATATCCTCCAACACCCCCTTTTCTGCTAGGAAGAGATTTTTATCAACTCTTTAGATTTCACACCAGGGTCAGGCTCACTTGGCTCAATTTCATTATGTCTGTAGACTTCAAATAACCAGGGAACATCTTGTCAAGAAAGGCCAGATGGGCAGACAGGGAAGCAATCCAGCCCCTGAGGAAATTAAGTGTTCAACCTGTCCCTGCTTCCCCACGGTACTGGTACATGAGCCAGGCAGCTAGATAGACAGACGTGTAGACAGACATTCACACTACCTCAGACCTGGGGAATCCAGGCAGGGGCACACTGGGGGAGTTTGGGGAGCTAGAAATTCAAATTCCCATGTTGTAAGCTCACACAATGAAATCTGATAACTACCCTCCCTGTGCTCTGGAAATGAACTCAGGCCCTCTCCTTGAACTGGGAGTCTGAGGCCCAGAACCAGGCAGTACAATTCTCCATCTCTACACCTTCCGGGAGTGTGAGAGGCAAAGTCAAATGTTGGAGAGGCAGGGAGGTATGCATGGTCTATGTCAGTATTCAAAATAAGGGGGTATTGTCACTACTTTTTCAGTTTATGTTTCTGAGCAATTTCCCTAGATATTAGGTGATAAATAGACTTTGGAGTATAAAATTCCAGAGCCACATTTGCATCCCTTACACCTTGAGTAGTGTTGGGACTGTGGTGGTGTTAAAAATTCTCTTAAAAAATGGGTCTCACGTCTGGCAGTAAGCTCCCCAGCTGTATTGGATTTCTTGATTACTAGCCTTACTCTTTGACCCACGATCTGAACATTAGTCCACAGATGTCAGGGGAAGAAGCTTGGGGCTTACTGCTTAATTGCTTTGGTAGTGAGGAGCCAGAGTACACTACTAGATTATGAAATCCCAAACCAGCTCATTTAAAGGAGGTACTGTCAGGAAGCATTTGTCAAATTTAGGCTGAACATATATAGGTAAGGATCTCTCAGGCAAGTGACAGATACCATATTGGCATTATGTTTGAAAACATGGGCTAGATTGTGAAGATTAATACCATGACATTATACTAATTCTACTCTGAATCAGTAATTCTTGGCCAGGAGTTATTTTGTTCAACTAATGAAATATAACAATGCCCTAAGAAATTATTGGTTATCTTGACTGTGGGTGCACTACTGGCATGTAATAGATAGAGGCCTGGAATGCTAGTCAACATCCTATAGAAGTGTGGACAGCTGCCCACAGCACAAAATTAGCTGACTCAAAATGTCAGTAGTGCTATGGCTGAGAAGCCTTGCAATAAGCAAAAATGCAAGATCCAAATTATAGGTAACAATTATTAACAATTACACAAGAGAAAATAAGACTAGAAAAATAAAGTGCCAAACTAACATTAGTGGATATGTCTAGATGGCAGAATTCTGCATCCTTTTCACTTTTTCTCTGGCTTACACAGTTTCTATTATAACTAGGGAGCCTTTAAATTGAACAACAGACACATGTGAATGTACGTCCTGTTTATTAAGTGGTACATGTAAGATAGAAGTTTTTTCCCACTTGTGTCCCTTTCCCAGAGATACCAGAATTTATGATTTTGGCCTCTAAGAACTTAATCCATATGTTTACACATACATTATGTGCAGCTATATAAGAAATATGTAGATTTTTCCCCCCAATTTTTAACAGCTGCATTGTACGTGCCTCCTTGAACGTACTTGCAAAGGCATCTTAAAGTGGGTATTGGGGATGTGAACTTGCTGGGCTATAAAAAAGGCATATGTACATTTTTGTTAGCTAATTGCCTTCCGAATCACCCCATAAATTCAATTTTCTGACATCCTCATCAACACTAGGCGCTTATCTACCTTGTATACAATTTGCCAATCAGATAGATAAAAATAACATTTTGTTTTAGTTTGCATCTTTCTTGTCACTTAACTGAGATACTCTTCATGTATTTATTGAACCTGTCTGTCCTATGAATAATATTACTCACATTTGTTTTTTTTGTTTTGCTTACATTTGTATTATAATCCCTTGCTTAATCTTTATGAGCTAGCAGGAACAGGTTTGCAAAGAAAACACCAAAGTCAGCTTACCCAGGTAGATCCTGAGTCTGTCTCAAACCAAAGTGACTCTTTTGCCATTACTAAGGGCCCCAAACAAAGCAGCTATATTATGAACCAAAATATCTAGGCCTGTCCCCGCCACTTTTGCCTGCTTCTCTGGACTGAGTCTTTGCTGGGCCAGCATTTTAACAAAGAGCAGCCAGCAGTTACTGCCAGTCAGATTCGCTCCAGCCACATACACATGCGTTATGTGGTAAAGCATAAAAGAGCATGTGAGGCAGCGTGTGAACTGGATGCTGTCTGTGGCCCGTGCAAATGGCAATTAGGACCATTAAAGTTCAGTTAATCTTCATTAAGAACATCTGTTGTCTAGCGAGCATGAGAAAACGAAATATGGGATTGGGCGATCATGACCTCTACAAATAGTTTTATTTCTGGTTTTTCACCATGTTAGGCATTAAACTGAAAGAGATGAAGCCGTAAAATATATAATGTATAATGTATAATAATATATAATAAGTAGTGGCCAAAGACTAAAACTAGATGGAACACTTGTTTAGGATGCTAAGATGAGCCAGGTGTAAATTCCTGAAATCCCGACACTTGAGAGGGAGAGGCAGGTATATCAGCAATACAGAACCACCTTTGGCTACATAATAAATATTAGAAACCCTAACTCTACATAGATAGATAGATAGATAGATAGATAGATAGATAGATAGATAGATAGATATTGTTGTTTTTTTTAAACTAGATAGCTTGTAGGTTTTGTCTCTGAGTGGGAAAGCTCCAAGGAATCAACCAAAATTTGTCTTTCAGATTGAGTATGTCTGAATTGGGCCATATAAAATCTAACTTTTATGGTCACATCCATCCCTTTGGTTTACTTTGTCAATGCCTTTGGAGCTATGTTGTCTGCCACAGAACTCTGGATTTGAGGCTTTTCAGAGCTCTCTAAACTTGCTAGCTATCTACTCTCCCCTTTCCATATCTGCTTCCATTCCTCTTTTTGCCTGTGTTTTGTTGTGGAGATCAGAGAGCTATCCACACTAGGTCCAGAAGAAATGCTGGAGAAGGGCAGGGCTTCCTGCATTTTAGCTGGAGCACACACAGGTTAGACTTTCCCTAACTATCCACTCCTGTGATGATACTCTGCCTTTCTAATTGAGAAAAGCTTCTTTTGGGAGGTAGATGAGTAGGTAAATGATTCTCTTGTTATATGTGCCCAAAACCTTACTTTCATGACTTTACTGGTTTTAACTTTACATTGATTTGATCAATGTAACTTTTGAGTCACATGTCAGTTTTCACTATCAGTCTGTCAACATGGTGGGAACAGGGACCACATCTTTTTTGTTCCCCATCACTTATCACAAATGTCTGTCACATGCTAACAGCTAATTATTGGTGAATAAATAATTTAAGTAAATGTTTGTGGCCCTGAGGGTCTATGAACAGAGAAAAGCTAGGTACTCTGGCAGGGGAATGGTGGAAATGCACTTGTGAGGAGCAAATTGTCTCACCATTTCTCTACTCTCATCACAAAGAACACATCTCATTCCATGACTCCACAATTCAGATTTGAATTCTGCTGTCCTCAGGCATAGTCGTCGCTCAACTCTGATAGTAGTACAACATTACCCAGACAGTTTGGGAATGGCTGAAGGTGAAGGCTTCCTTTGACAGTTTACTATGTCCCTTTTATTTCAAATCCACTCTCTTCTCTAGGCCAGGCATCCATTAGCAGGCACAAATCCATCTTGTCCCTTGGAGCTTAAGGAAACTAGACAAGTGAGTCATAAAGATGGAATGGTAGGGAAAGGGAATGACTTGGGGAATACAATTCTATTACATTTGAAACTCAGACATACTAGTACCTTTATCGGGTCAGAATTGTCCTGAGAATGTGCCAGGGCATCACTCCTCTGACCCTGAAAGAAAGTGACATGGAAGATGAAGTGGAGGAAGGGCTCTGCAGAGAACCTAGAAATGGAAGAAAGTTAGTGGTCTCAGGGAACTTGACTAAAGCTGAAGTGAGGACGCTTGCTAAACTCTTCCCATCATCCCTTTTTGCGTATTTCTCTACCCTTGATTTCCACCCACAACACAGTTCTTCTACTGATTTCTTAGTCATTTTCCTGAATTCTTGCAAGGCTTTATTGTTAACAACAATAATAACAGCAGAAATGGGATTCTTTCACACGTGGCTCAAGTTCTGATACACAGGAACAAGAGCCAAAACCTCGAATGCTTTAACCATATCACCTCAACAGTTGCCACTAATCAGAATAATGCTTATTCCCAGAGCCAGCAATTTCCAGTGAGACCATGCTAATCTCATAAACTCGGGCACTGGATAAAGCAGTTGGCTTCAGTATTACTAATTTCATTTTCATGCTTATGTTTGCCATCACTCACTGAGGGACAAGAACAAGTCAGCTATGATAAGGGCAGATTCTGCCTTAGCATTGTGCATTGCAGCAATAAATTTTTACCATAAATGAAATGCATCAATGATTTAGAGCCATTACAGAGGAAACACAATGCTACAAATGAGCCTGTGATGGAAGATAACTTGGTTATTTGCTTTGTTGGGTCTTTGGATTGGTTTATTTTTCACAGTTTGCAAGGGGACAGTTCCCCACAGGCCTGAATATTGGATTTATAATATCAGTTTAGGAGCTTAATGTAGTTGATAAAAATCAAACTTCAAATGTACTGAGAGTATATTCTAGAAGCATAAAACATATTAGGGCATAAGAGTAAATTTTGGGGGTCATCTAGTCTCACCTCCCATGTAAAACAAAAACTTCATAAAGTGTGACCATTTCTAAGGACAGGAACCTATTGTTCTTTATTATGTTTTAAACACACACAGTATTATCAAGTTTGGTAAACTAATTTACACATAGACATAGAGGTATATCTTCTTAAATAGGGTCATGTCACCCATCATTCTGTGATCTACTTATGTTGACTTATAATCTATTCTGAAAATTTTCCCTCCAGTAGTTCTAGACCACCTTTAAAGAGCTCAAAAGAACAATGCAAATCCTCTTTTACAGGATCATTCTTCAGATATTTGGATATACTTATAATGGTTACTTTCTAAGCCCTATCTTGCAACCTTAAATATATGGTATGAATACCCACATTATTTTCCATATTAGTCATCTTTCCCTAAGCACACTCAATTTTTTGAATATCCCAACACATAGTGTCTGATTAGAAGAAAATTCAGGTATTTTCCAACCTTTGGGAATATATAGAAATTAATTTTAATAACTTTATTAATTTTCACAAGTCCAAGATTTCAATGTTACATTAAAATGCTTCAAACTATTATCTAATGCAATGTACTTTAAAAATGATATCTTAGCCAGAATCTCAGTTCTTAAACTGATTAAGAGTAGGATTTCCCTCATTGAAATGAAAAGAGGATGAGAAATGACAGAATCTTTATTTCAGCTTCCTTCATGTCCCACAAAGTAGCCTAACAGGAATCTTAAGGATCTGGATAACATAGCTTGAAAACCACTAATGGAGTTCAACTTCTTCAGGGTATGCCTCAGAGATGCAAAATGACATACCTAGGGCATACTGCTGCTTGCTAGAATAGATGGAACTGAAGTTTGGTTTCCTTCCTCCCATTTCAGAGTCCTTTTCACTATTAACCTCTTATTTTTATGATTCTTATTAGCCTGAAGATAAGTTGGCTTCCAAGGGCTTCCGTTAATAATCATTTTAGTTTATCTTATGGAACTGTATTTTGAAAATATAAGTGTGGATATTTATATTTATTAAATGTATTCAAGAATCTAAAGAGACAGGTAGCATCTTTTACTTTGCTCTGCCTGCCCTGCCCTTGTAAAACTTTCTAAGTCTTGATTTTCCTTTCATCTAACATCAGTAACTTGGGTGGGTTTTATTTTTCTGGCAAGATTGTTCAAGTACAATTAATTCACTGTACTAAAATTCCTTGCTTTGCCAATAAATATATAACTGAGACATCATTTCTGAAACCCAGGTTTCATATTTCATAGCATTTTTCCTTTACCTGGGGAACCCTCCTCAGCCATTGAAGCTTGGTTCCAATGTCACTTTCTTTGTGAAGCATATATAAGCTCCCAATCTCAAAATAGAGCACACAGGATGCATTTCTATTCTAGTACCCAAGAATAATGCCTAACAATATTTCCTCTACTACGTTTTAATTTCCTTAAATATCTTCTCCATTCATTGTATTCCCAGGCCCTGAGCTGATGAACCAAGTGGACTGTTCAGAAAAACTGTGACATAGGGTTGGAACTTAGTGGCAAAGATTGAACTTAGGGCCCAGTATTTTGGTAGAGCATAGTCGGTAGCGTATTTCTCAACAGACTTTTCCTCCACAACTAGATGTCATTTTATCAATAGAAAAGTTTGCTGTGTGCCTTTCCTCAGTCTTTGTATCCACCAACAATAATTTCTAATGAGTGCTGAAAAGTTATACTCTAATAATAAATTTCTGTCCTTTTTGGGTATTAGATTTAAGTTAATTATTGATTTATATTTTCTAAGATATATGTCTTCCTTTTTGCAAAAATTAGGAAAATATTTTCTTGTCTTTAGCCTCCTGGCTTCTCTTCCATTTTCCAAGAACTTTCCAGGTGGTGGTGACTCATTTGGAGAAAATGGCCTCTTTCACTTGGACCTTTCAACAGCATTGTTTGTAATGGTCAACGGCCATGACTAGGAGAGCTGTTTCTTGGAAAAAGTGTATTTGAATTGGGCAAATCAGAGGCTGAAAGTTAGGATGGCCAATAAATGTGTTATTGACAGAGGCCTGGCTTAAAAAGAGAGCCAAGTCTAGGAAGGCAGTTTTCTCTGAACCATGTCCCAACAAACATTTCGGATGGCCCTTCTGTCTTTCTTCCCTTCCCCCTTTATTTTGGCTCTATGTTCTCCTTACTGCTGTGCTGTGACTCCTCTGAGCTGAGCTTAGATGGCTACAGCCTCAGCACCAAAGTGACCAGAAAAATGTACAGCTGCCTCTGAGTTTCCAATCAGGTCCTCGGTCAGGAGCTGTTCATGACTGAGATAGTAAGCAAACCAGGAAATGATTTCAAGAAAATAACAAAGTATATTAATAATCAATATACTTTAGAATATATATATATATATATATATATATATATATATATATATATATATATATATATATTTGAAAAAGAGGAGGCATCCCTTACATAGATAATAGACAAAATACCTCAAAGCAGCAATTCATTGCAACTTTAAATATAATATAACATTTTTTGGGGAACCTACTATATATCGTGTCCTGTATTAGATATTAGGATATAGAGACATGGTATTAAACATGTTGCAATTATTAAAATATTTTCTATCTTTAGTAAAAGAATGACTATTTTTAAAGCATTTTCTTTAACAACATTTGAAACCAAAATACAAATGAATTTTTTTAAAGGTTAGCCTCCAGTGACTGGAAAAGGAAATTCATCCAAACACTGTTGCAACTATGTGTTAGTCAAATGACCCTCGATCTACTGTAAATGTGAAGAAATCAAATTTGAAAAGCCTACAGTTTGTCTCCTGACCTAATGCTATGGGTGTCTCTGCAGCAATGCAATAGGCCTGATTCTTACTGAGACTGAGAAATCAGATCATTCACAGTCAGTGTAGCTAAGGTTCGTTTCCCTTCAGCATAGATCTCACTACTTACTTGGGGGTAAGTCCTGCAGTGAAAAGCTGCCTGTGGTCCTCTAAGGGGTTGGTTTGCTGCTGCAAGCCTGGAAGCTGGACTCCTGATCTCAGCAGCCCATTCAAAGGGGCAAATGTACACAACACCCCTTTGCTCAAAGTGGAAAGGTTTGAGTTGAGCGCCTTCCAGGTGATCAGACTGGTGGCCATTTTATGAAGTCTATTTCTGTCTTGTACACATCCCTCAATTTGCATTCCTGCTGAAACTTGCCACTGGGTCGGCTTCTCTGTGTGGGAGGTAGCATGGATTTAGAGGGCGGAAAAGAAAGGCCCTTTTGTGAAGGGGGCGGGCAGGAAGAAGACAGAACTTTCACTTAGCATCACTCTTAGGTGTCATATGGCCTCTTTGAAGGTTGTTGGGGAAACTCTTTTAGTATGGACATTAGCCATTGTCCCTCAAGCATTTGACATTCCCCCCTGAATTTAAATGAAATTGACTCATTAGATTGAGAGAGTGTGAAGATGATGTAACAGAAGTGGAAACAGTTCTAAAGATGGTTTATATGCAAAGGGTGAGGAACAAGCAGTGCTCTTCAAAATCTTCTACCAGATTTTAGGGGATGAAAGATGTTTGCTATAATAATTTTATTACATCAGGCTCAGGTGTGGTCCTCTCTGTGGGTCTGCCTCCTGTCCGGGGATCTGAGATTACCTAGAGAGGATGACCACTGAACATTCCAGCATGAATGAACTTATCAGAGTTCTTCAACCAAGTAACCATTTCCTAACTACAAGTCCTTGGCCATTGTCAATGCACTGGGCTCAGGCACCCCCTTTTGGTGGGGATGAATTTAATTGTGTAAGTATGCAATCTAAAACGGCTCAAAAAGCAACTGCTTTGAGTAAAAACTTGGAATAGCCAAGCAATTTGGATGATTGTATAAACAATGTCCAAAGTTTAATTTTTTGGGAGATTAAATGTAGGTTGTACTCAAGAAGAGAATTAAGTTGTAAAAAAGAGCAAGTCAAAAGAGAACATTCTACCAGAAGAAGGGACATCTGGAGGACAAGAACCATTTCTTTGTTCTTTCTTAATAAGTACCATAGTGAGTGAAACATCATGGGCACTAAGTGAACAAATTTAGAATAAAATGTTGACTACAGGATTAATTCTTAAGTATGTTGGAAGTATGTTAGTAATTCAAAGAGATCCTTATCCATAGATATTTCATAAAATAGTAGTTTTAAAAAGTACTACTAAGTAGAGAAGCCAAGTGCTTCATAGGGACAAAGAGAAATAAAATAGATAGCTCCTGCTCATGAGTTATCTCATTTCATTCCTCACTCCCTCCCCTTCCCTCCTTCCTCTGAAAAATAGCCTGACTTCAGATGCTTCACTTGATCACTGTGATTCCATTCAGGTGTTTTTCCAAGTAGCTATAATTTGTCATAAAATACTGATAATTTTCAAGGTATAGACAGAGTTAAGATCTCTTTATGTTCCCTTCTGAAAGACAAAAAATTAAAAAAAAATCATAGGCAATCAAAGTGCATTTACATCACTCACCACATAAAGAATCTGTGATGTTTCACTTAAGGAACGTGTCCCCGATCACACGGCAGGATGTGACTGAGCTGCCTGTGTTTCACAATTCTGGAAGAGAGGTTTGTGAGGGAAACAGGAGTTACTTCTCGTACATTCATGATAATTCTTTTGGGAGCTGTTGAAGGCACTTCATCATTCCACTTTCCAGGCACATGAGGCTGACACATGAAGTACAGCCAAACTAGACATTGTCCCAATATATACTCCCAACTTTCTTCAACTGGGAAACAGTTGCTTATCTTGCCCTAAAGTTCTATTACATAGGACAGCACTCTTTCTGTGTTTATGGTCAACAGACATTAAAGTCTTTTGAAATGTGCTGTTTCAGGATGTCTCCTCAACTCCTCTGTCTGTCTTGTACCAGTGATAGTTCATTAACTTGTTTCTTTCCTAGAACAGGCACCTTATTCACAGAGATTTGAGAGGAAGCAATTACCAACCCCAGGCCCTATTGTTCTCTCAGATTAGAATGAGTAAAGCAGGATTGCAGTGAAACCGTGAACCTCAGAAGGATACCTAGACTAGAAGAGTTTCCAGAACCAGACTGAGGCAGGTGGAGTCATGAACCAGCAAAGCAGTTGGAAACTAGGAAATAAGCTTTTATGAGGTTTGAAGTAAGGCCAAGGGTCAAAAAGTACATAGCAACCAACAACCGGAACAACTGTAGGGAGATGCCCTGTGAAGTGTGGTGCATGCACATCTTTCACAGACTAAATGCCAGACAGCAGCCACCCTGAGTTATTACAACCAAAATGTTCTCCAACTGTTGCACAACGTCACTTTTCTAGAAGCCTTAAAATTTGAAAGATTATTGCTCTTGAGGCTTTTAGAATCACCATTTTCAAAATCATTCTCTAAGCAGCAGTCATGGAATAATAAGCACAGGTACCTAACGTTTCACTCTTTCTAAATGTTCTTTCACATTGACTCATCATTTCCATTAAAGTTAATGGAACTGCCAGAAATTCCTCATATGCCATCTAAGTCCAAACTCAAGTCATACTCCTGGTTTTCAGTTTTGAACACTATATGGTTTACATCTGAACTGAAGGCAATTGTGAACACCCATTTGCCCAGTTACCAAAAGGTAACTGCACTCTAAAACATATGATACTCTCTGCTCTTGTTGCTTAGCTGCCATTTCTTCATTTCCCTTTCTTTCCCTGCTTTCATTCAACCATATCCCTTATAGTGAAAGTAAATAATGGTTGGAATGGCATATGTACAGGCCAGAGAAGAAAAAGTGGGAGAGAAACTTTGGCCAGAGCAGTTTAACTGACTACATGGGCCATGGCTGAAAAAAAGAAAGGAAGGAATTATCATATTCTGAAACACAGAAGAGGTGAGAATAGCATGTGCAAAACAACATTAATATTGCTGAAATGCTACTCACGCCTCTTCTCTGTTTCACGGTACAACAATTCCTTCCTCTTTTCTACAATAGTACACGCATGCTCCAAGCTATCCCTTCCAGGCACACTATACTGTCCCATATTCTTCACTGCTATATGGCCTTGGAAGCTGAACCTAATAAGTAGGCTCCCTTTTTGACTACAGTGGTGCTTGGAAAAAATGAGCATAAACCAGGAGGAGAAAAATGAGTGAAATTAGACTGTGTGTTCCCTGGCACCACGTCTGAGAGTTCACTAGCTATCGCTACTAAAGGTCACGACCCCTGACAGTGAATCCTCCTCATATAACTGTCATTCTCTGTTCTCTGAGTTCTGGCAGCTGCCCCTTTTTCTTTAGGCCTAAAGAAGGTAATGGGCTCTACCATAGGTGTCCCTGTGATAACACAGTATCTCCCCTGATTTCTCTGTATTCTTCTTCCATTTCTGTAATATGCTCTTTTGCTAAACTGTACTTAGTGTATCCACTCTCTGTTTCATATGTTTTTGGAAACTCTGAAATTCCTATCAAACTTTTTGATTTGTTTCTTCCTGATGTTTTAGGGCAGGGAAAGTAAATTACTAAGCTGCAAAGGAGAAGATAATATGTACAGAAATATAGCAGATTTATGGTCATTGTTCTGCTGTCTGGTCACAATAAAAAAAAAAAAAGCTCCTAAGAGAAATCTCAGAACATTTATGATAGCGCCTGTATACCCTTTACCAAATGAACAATCAAGCTTTTTGTCCTGTTTGTAATCAGCCATGAGAAACGTAGAGAGGCCATGACTCTTTTGCCTACTTACTCCTGCAAAGTCAGTCTCCCCCAGCAAGCCGGGAGGCAGTGGCTTGAGGCACATTCAGGTCTCTGCTTTGCTGTAAATCAGTTTGCACTCCTTTGCTTCCCTTGGACTTAGTTTGCAGAGAATGAGTTTATATCCTTTTGCTTCCCTTGGAATAGAGTCTCAGGAAGCCTGGGAAGGGGGGTACAGTTAAGCCTCTGGGATTCCACAACAGCTGCCAGCGTTCTGGCTAGAGTGTATCTACTCATTAACTGTGTCCAACCTGGAATGTTTCATGCTGTCAGAGCTAGAAGCGTCCTCGGGAAACCAACTAGTACAGAGACTCAGAATCTCTTGATGGGCTTCAGGGAAATTCTTTACAACCAGCCTCCACATCACATCCCCAGTTATATTGAAACTTATTTTGATAGTTATCTAGGCATATTTTTTTTTCTGGAGAGAAGACAGCTTTTGTCAAATTCTCCAAAGGACTTACGACACAAAGAAAACTTAAATCTTGAAAGATCAGCATCATTACTTTACAACAGACAAAGCTAGGTCCAGAGAGAAAGCAGTGGGCCAGTAGCCAATTTTAATTTTCAATATAGGTAGACAGACACTTTCTATAAAAAGCATAGATTTTCCCCCCTTTCTATTAGATTCTAAAACTTTGCCTTTACCATGCTGTGAACGTAACAGGCAACAAATAACAGTTGTACGCAATAGATAACTGCAATAGGTCCTATAAATGCACTCTCTCTGAATTCACCTTACTAAACAGAACCTGGAATTGTGTGGGGCCCAGGGCCAATCTTGGAGTTTAATGGTGCCAAAGGATCAGGCAGGGTTTTTCCACCCCAGTTCTCTCTGATGAATGGAGTTCTGTCTCTTCCTTGTTTCTCTGAGCCAACTTGTCCCCAGGGCCCCATGGAAGGGCAGGTGTCAGTTCTGAGCATGGCCTCAAGCACTTCTACTCCAGCACCTCTGCAGCTGCTCTCATGCCCCAGAGCTCTCCAGTGGGAGCTGATAAAGACTGCTGGGAAAACAGCAAAACTAAGGAAAAGAGACCTGTCAGTACTGACGGGCTACCATGGCTTCCAAGAGGCAGTCATGACCTAAGATCATGTGGTTAAATCACCCGATAAAATACAGTAGAATGTCTTCTTCCTGTTTCCTCTTTGTGCTTGTCTTTCTTAAAGCAGTCCTCTCCCAAGTCTCTTACTGTATTTTCCTAGCAAGGACTCTTCTCTCCAGTGGAGAAAGGGCCTTTGCTGCATGCCTTGGGCACTCTGTGCATCAGACTGGAATAAGTGTCAGCTGTGTCACTAGCTAGAAATGTGACCTGTAAAAATCACTTAAACTTGATGGCCCTTCTTTTTGCTTTATTTATTTAAAAGGAAGCTAATGAACTAAGTGAGGTAGTGGAAGTGCAAGCACTTGGCAAATGTAAACCAGCAGCAGCTACATAGAGAAACTGCGACCTTTCACCATGCAAAGACAATTACTGTGAAGAGTGGACAAAGGATTAGTTTGAGTGCCAATATCTTGACTGAATTCTGACATCCCAGATTTCAGTCTTGAGGGTGTTCAACAATGGGGTAAACAGAGTCATGGTTGGCTGTTAGACTAAGACCAGTGGAAAGATCAATTGACCTTAAACACAATGTATTCCCTCATTTTCCTACAATATTTTACTACCTGAGCACCCATGAAAATGTTTTCTACTTTAGTGTCAAAGGATCAGACTGAGATGGTTCAGTATTATTTGTCATAAGAATAAATCTGCAACAGAAGGGTTAAGAATTTCTGGAGAATGATACAAATAGTGCGAAGGGAGTATCAATTCCCTCCTCCACAGTCAGCCATCAAGATCGTTTTCTAAAGCCATGGGATGGGTCACAAACTAAAACCTACCACCATCAGGAGGTAAAACAAGGGACAGAAGAGACTAGATAGACAGTGTTCTCAAGATGTAGTTGAAAGAGGGAGAAAGGGAAACAACCCATGGAAAGCTTAAGGTGCTTTAAAAAAAAGTCTTTAGTTGAGAAAAGGATTGCATTGTTTTTAAGCAAGTGGTTGGAAAACTGACCCAGAAATTGATTTTTAAAAATCCAAATCTTTGTGTTATATAACTTTCTCCAAAACTAGGCCCTCCCTGGAATCCAAATGATTTAGTTCAATCACATATAAACGCACAATAAAATATACTAAGCACGCAAAGAAAGAAATCACCAAATGAGAGAATTAAGGGAAACACTATTTAGACTTCAAGTGGTTTGAACATTCGAACTATCAAAGACACAGGAGAAATGACTTGGTTATGAATTGGTTAAAGAAATAAAGATACTATCAACTAAGAAGCATTCTAGAAGCTGGGAAGGGAAAGTGTTCAGGGAAGCCTTATTCACCTTCTGACCATTAGATGTGTTTAGATGAGTCCAGAAGGTGGACCTGGATCTGACAACATGCAAGTTGATGATCTTGACAAGAGCAGCCTTGCTGGAACCAGGTGTAGATCAAATCCTGATTGCATTGGGTTGGGAGAAGAATGAGGTGGGGAAAAGAATATAACATAGATAAATCCAGAAAGGGTTTCAATTTACTTTTTATTATATTCAGTCATGAAGCAAAATGCTGTATTCTATTATATTATTTTCATGTGTGTATTTAATATTCTTTGGCCCTATGATTGTCTTTTGTTCCCTTTTCAACCTCCTTTACTGAGCACTTTCCTTTTCCTAAAGAGTCTCCCTCCTAGAAAGGTTTCAAAAGCAGAAAAAAAAAAAAAAAAAAATGTAGAAATACAAGTATCATTGTTTTTATTTCCTCAAAGGCTTTAGGGAAGGCAGATATTGAATAAAAAGATTTGTGCCAAAAAAGGCACTGCAGAATTAAGGAGCTGTTTGCTCTGGCCAAAAAAAAAAAAAAAAAAAAAAAAAAAAAAAAAAAGTGTCGTTATGAAAAACCCACAAGCAAAACTTCAAGATAACTTAAAGAAAAAAAAAGTTTGATAAGAAAACAACCAGGGTCACCTAGAAACACTGCACAGCTTAAGAAAGCCAAGAAAACCGGGGTCACCTAGAAACGTTGCACAGTTTAAGAAGCCAAGTCGGTGTCAAGCCCTGACTGGAGGCAGTCCAGAGCTGGCAGGCAGGAAACGTTCCAGAATGAGAGTGGCAGGAACTTCTAGAAAGCCTCCATGGTAATGTTTACTGAATCTTTCATTAACTCACTTTGCAAAGCTTGCCAGCCACACTCTATGGCCAGGGCACATTGTTGGCAAGACTGGGAAATCAATGTGGTTTGTCTGCTTTGCCACAAGGGTTCCCTCATCCTCACCACTGGGACCAGCCCTCCCCATAGACATTCTTTGCCCTTCCCTGAACCCTGAATTCTACCAGGAGGCGATTAATTGGATGTTTTGTCTGTGTAGCAGGTTAGCATATGGATTTAGGCAATTGTGCTGTGTAGCATTTGGGGAGGGGGTAAAATTGTTTGCTATAGTCAGTAAGATGTAGCTCTGTTTCTCCAAGGCTGTTAAGAAAATGGCATACTCCAGCCTCTTGTCCTATGTTCACACAGTTACCTCTACCTAGGCCACCTCATGTTTCCATTAACCTATATCCGGTCTGTGCTTCCAGATTCAGTTTTTGAGTTTTCTTCTGTGTCAAGTCTTCCTTAGTTCTCTGCAAAAACAAATTTTTATTGACATACATGCATTTATGGGTTTCATAAACATGTTTTATTCATTCTAGCTTATTGTGTACTTTGACCATCTTTGTCTTCACTATCCCCTGACTAGTCCCATTCTTTGTCCCTGGTAGTCTCACGTTTTCATGTCATGTATATAAATGATTGTGGGAGGCCACAGTGATCTTTAGTTTTGTTACTTCCTTTGTCTTCTGTGTCTCTTCTTGTTCTTTCTGCCACCCCCCCTACAGCAGTGCTAACAACAGCCTGTGTTGTATTCTAATTATTTGTATAGTTCACACATGCTTATTACACTGTCAACTGTGAAGGCAGGAGCCTTTTATTGTTCATCTCTGTAGTTCTCACATAGTTCCTTTGCCATAGAAAGTGTTTAATGATCAATATGCGAGAGATGAGCTTTCACTAAAAAAATCATACATGCCAAAATGAGTCTCATAGATTAATAAATATTCCTGAAGAACATTTCTTTTTGAGGAATTAGGTAAGTGAATTATAGAATATAGTAGCAGCAGGCACATGCAAGAATAACCATTATCTTTAATATGTGGATGCAGAATCTAATCAACCTTAAATCAAGTCACAGAGTGGATTTTCCATTTACAGCTAATAAACTCAAACTGCTTCCACACAGTGATTTGTTGCCTTCATTTATCCACATGTCCTTCGGCATCTGAGACACTGAACAATCCAAATAATTTGTTGCTCATGCTAATGTACAACCATGCTGGCATCCCTCTCCCTACACCTGCTTTTTTTTTTTTTTTTTAAAGCAAGAGCTTTGAGGTAATGAGTCAATGTTAATGCTAGTTAATTTTATTGATTTTGTGGTGGCAGTTGATTATAAAGATAGATGTCGTGCTTATGTGTTCTCTCCTCTGCCTTAAATACTCAAGTATGACTCATACTTGAGCTGATGTCAGCAAGACCTTTATTCTTTGAGGATGTAGTGATACCACCCTGAGTATTCTCTTACTAAATGTGTTGTCATTTTACTTTAAAAATGATTGCCTCAGACAGCTAATTAGAAAATTATGCATCTGAAGATTTGAAGTGGGAGGCAAGGTGGACTTTGTGTCACGGTAAAAATTTTAAAAGCAGGCATCAATGACTTCATTTGAGATTTGTTTCTTATACTCGTTATTATCCGTTTCTTTCCTTTTCTTTTATTATTTCCTTCTTTCTCTTCTTTTTTGGTTTTCCTTTTGTTTGTTTGCTTTGTTTTGTTTTGAGACAGAGTTTCTCTGTGAAGCCTTGGCTGTTGTGGACTTGCTTTGTAGACCAGGCTGGCCTCGAACTCAGAGATCTGACTGCCTCTGCCTCCCTGAGTGTGCACCACCACACTTGGCCTTTCTCTTCTTCTTAAAATTTGTCCCTCTCTTTGTCCCTCTCTTTCACCACATACTCACTCTTTACGGATGGATATGATTTTTCTTGTCCATACATTAAAAATATGGTTAACAAAACTTGATTTTTTTTAACAACACAACAATCTAATGTGTATTGGACATTGAATGAGACTAGAGTCCCCTGTCTAGAGTTTTAAGGAGTCACATTCTCTCAAGCGATCCAATTGTTTTGTTTTGAATTGAAGCAGGGTAGTGAGTGCTGGTCCCAACCGTGTATCCTTGGGAAGCTTTAATACCTTGTGTCTGTGGATCCTCTTTTTAATATGGAAAACGTTCGATTTTCTCATCATATAATAAAGATGGGGGCTGCTGTGCCTCAACACCAAAAGTATTTGTAAAAGCTGGGTATACACACACACAAAATGTGTTTGTCTACATTTTGAAGCCAGTAAAATAGGGTGCAGGATCACACAAGAAACCTAATGCTGAACAGCTGGATTGCAACATGAATGTGTTTGAAGCCAGAACACCATTGTGAGTATGTCAAAAGCATAGGGAACATTGCCTTTCTTATAAGTTCCCCAAAGGGAGGGCTATCCAAAAGCTTTTTGCTAAGCCCAAGAGGAGGGGGAGGGACTTGGGCTTGGCAGAGAATGGGTAGTTGTAACAGCAAGTACTCTTGAAATCTGTACTGCTTTGTTATCCAAGACTAAAATCTCATGGCATGTGACTGAGCGGAAAAAAATCATCCATTAAATATTACATTTGAACAATTGCGATATCCCTGTGAAAACAATGACTCTGTAGACATTTCTCCTTTCTTAAGTTTGTGCTTTAGTTGCTTTTCAAAGTCTCTGAATGTTAATGTCTGTTCCCATCCACAACTGATGTTTTCTTTCTATTTTTCTTTTATATCCATTAAAATTCTTGGAATGTTTTGCTGTCCTCTCTTCTTTGTATGCAGTCTAAACAGAAATGGCCTAAGCTAAATTCTTTAGTAGGCCATAAACTCTTAATCGGGATCCACAAGGAAATAGAGAGGGAGGGATGAGCCTGACCTGTGGTCCCAGTGGGATGGTCTAGGTAACTATCCATGAAAGCACAGTCAAGGCTCAAAAGAAAGTGCTAGTTCCCAGAGACAACCAGGGAAGTTCATGGGTAAAGTATTGCCCGCTCATGAATAAAAATGAAGGCAGCTAGTCAGGTCAAGGGCGGCATCAATCAAGAAAACAAAGCAGACCCATTTGGTGTATAAAAGTTAAAAGCTTTAGACTGTATTGATTCAGTGTCGAAGACATTGGCAGGTGGTCTAGAGTAGATCTGTAAGCATCTAACTGACCTCTTTTATTGGAACCAATTCCCAGACCACATGAAGAATGCCCCTTGAACTAACTTTGTCAGCCAGGGACTGGGTCACTTGGATATGATTGTTAATCAATAGCTTCCGTGACAGTTCTAGGTCCTCTAGTCCTTGAAACTAAGTTGAAATGCGTTCTTTTTCAATGTGTATCATACCATCAGACTGTGAGCTCTGGGATGTGTTATCTGTGAGTCTTATTCTTTTGTCCCTCAGTTTCTGTGATATATGTAAGTGTCCATATTACTGCGTGGTTAAAGGCACATTGGATAGATCTGTTCACTTAGATTTATCACTTTTTACCTGGGTAATTTACTTATAAATTCTCACTCTTGGGTTTCTCATCTCTAAAATAGTGAATAAAATAGTGTTTTTTAAGCTTAAAATGAGATGACAGATTGGGAAGTACTCAGGCCAATCTAGGTCTTATCTCAAGAGTAAGAATTCAATCAGTTGTAGCTCTGATAGTCATTGCAAAGGGACATGGGTGTATTTGATGAGGATGAGGCAGAAAACTTGGGAAAAGCTTAATAAGAGTGACCCTGGCAGTTTTCCAACTGTCCCTTCCTTCCTGTAGCATCTTGCAGATGATTGGGAGACTCAAACAGTAAGAGATAATCTTTAAATCTCTCTCTCTCTCTCTCTTTGTGTAAGGCTTGCAATCATCTTGGCTGGGGAAACAAAGATTGAATAGATCTTGGGTGGGGGATAATGTTATTTATATAAACATTTTTTCAAGTGTAGTATACTGCTTTCTGCACATAGCAAGCTGTTGTTAGATTGTGAGGCCTGTGCCTTTGGAAAACCATCGCTGGCAGCTTGAATGAGATTCTTAGAACAATTAGAGGCTTTGAACACTTACAAGCCATGGTTTTGACTCCATGGATCCTACTGGGGTTTGCCTGATGTGCTGGGATGATTATCAGATATAATTAGGAAAGCTGACAAGTGAGGAGCTTCAGGGATAAGGATACTTTCCCAGGGACCTTCATTTCTCTGCTCAGAAGGGATCTGGAAGACTGTCTCCACTGTTAAAAAAAAAAAGTAGCAATGTGTACCACACACAGAGGCAAGAAAAGTCCATGGAACATAACTTTAGGGTACTCGTGTGTTGCCATTGATAGGTTTAAAGTGGTCAATATAGATTTCCTCTGTTAGCTTTTCAGTGTGGAATAAAACTCTTGTGCATTATTGCACTAGGTATCTGTATCCAGTATCCAGTATCTGTAATTTAAAAAATTGATAATAGTCTACTTTTAGAACATATGAATATAAAGAGAGGATTTTCCAACTTTGGGTCTGCTACAAGGTCTGTACATCAGAAGCTGCAGACAATCTTTCTCACCTCCTTGGCATAGACCTAAATTTGCCTGGACCATGAGTGTTTTGGGACATATGCTTGCTGACTTTCCTTTAGAGGGAACCATTCCATTTGAGCATCATCTCAGTCTTAGTCTTGATTATGTGGAGACAATGTGACAATACATAAAACATAGAAAGGTAATGATGCTTTTATGCTTACTAGCCAGGGATCATAGTGCAGACTATGACGGTGGTTAGTATTTTAACAAAAAGAGATGCCTGAGAGTTAGTGATGATGACTTAGATGTGAAGTTACATCCCTTGTCAACATGACATGAAATTATTGTTATAAGGACTTCAAGTACTAATCCAGTAGTCCTGCTTTCTCCTATAGGTCACCTGTCTGCATGATTTCTTTGGTGATGATGATGTGTTCATTGCTTGCGGTCCTGAAAAATTCCGCTATGCTCAAGATGATTTTTCTTTGGATGAGAATGGTAAGTATGATCACTGGGCTTTGTTTTGCTTTTGTTCTTCTCATTTCTATTCCTTCGGACTTTCATGAGCTTGTGTGGCCTGGAGAATATTCAAAAATGGTACCTCATGGGCTGATATTGTTAGTATTCCTCTTTGGTATCTGTGTGCATGACACACTAAGCGTAAGGTCAACTGGATCTCCCAAAAGTGAAGCCTTCATACTACATGAACCTTACCATTTACCCCAAATAACGAGCACATTTATTGGACCATATACTATATCAGCTGCACCATCAAGAAAGAACTTTTGGAGTAAGAACTGCACACATATTGTACATGCACATGGTTTTCCTAGTCATTTTCCTTTAGCTTTTGGTATATGGTGATGGTTTCAGTTTTAGAAAGTTTTTTTTCCATACTATTCTTAGTGTCAAACCCAATTTCTACTTCTGTGCATGCTACCCCATTCTCTCTGCCATGATTCAGGAGGAAAATTTGAACAAACTAAAAAGAGTCTCACTAACAGACATCCCACAAACAACTCAAGGCATTTTTACAGCTTTTCTTTTAGAAAAGGTAAATAAATGGCTGTGAGATAGTTAACCAGACTCAAGCCCTATCCGATTTTTCATTCCTTATGCCTCTGCAGCTCTTGATGGTGATCACTAAAGTTCATCAACCAAAATATTCAGTGAAACAAACAAAAATGAGCTATCCACTCAATTCAGTTTCCTAAAAAGTTCAGTTGGCCAAAAATTTGTCCTCTATCACGTTGTTTGATTCTACTTTTCACATCATAAAACAAAAGTAAGAATCTATGGCTAGTGAGCTGGAAAAATGGCTCAGTAGTCAAGTTCACTTACTGCTCTTGCTCTTAGGCTTTATTTCCAGAACCCACACACTGGTTCATGACTGTGCATAAATCCAGTTCCAGGGGAATCTAGTACCACCTTCTGATTTCTACGGGCACTTGTCACATACACAGCACGCATGTGCGCGCACACACACACACACACACACACACACACACACACACACACACACATACACACGGGCACACACAGATACATACAAAAATGAAGGACACCTTGTAGTCCTGAGCCACTTAAGTGCTTTGGCCTGGGGGATATTCCTGTTTTGAGATTCTGGTAGGGGGCTTCTCCCTTCTCCTAAGCTGCCTGTTTCCTTTTGCTTCTCAGAATGCAGGGTCATGAAGAGTACTCCATCTGCAACAGCTGGCCCAAAAGCTTCCCCAACCCCTCAAAAGACATCGGCCAAAAGCCCAGGCCCAATGCGTCGTACCAAATCTCCAGCCGATTCAGGTAACGACCAAGACGGTGAGTGTTCTTCTCCTATGTTGACTTCATTTATAGAGGCTGATGCCCTCTGCATGAGACAAATGATTTCTTTCATGGTCACCGGTGTCCCCATGAGCATGAATTATACCATTTCAGAAACATAAAACTTTTGTTTGTAGACAAATATATATGTTCCTCAGGAGCTGTCCACTTTGTTTTGTGACGCAGGGTTCTCACTGGAATTGGGGGCTTGCTGATTGAGCTAGAATGCCCAGCATGCACCAGGAATCATTCTATCTATGTCACTCCAGTGCTAATATTACAGGTGCATGCACCACATGCTGGCTTTTAAATATGTAACTCTCTCTTTAGCTTTTGGGTCAAGGGACACAAAACAGTAAGATTCTAGGAAAGAAGTATAATCAGTGGACTGTCCTTTGTTAAACCCAAGCAGCCTTTTCTCATTGTTCTGATCTTCCTGACAGACTAATGCTGTTTAATAAAATTTAATAATCATAGTGCAAGCTTTGCATATTATATACTTTTTGAAAGCTGTATTATTAATTACACAAAATATTGGGTTTCTTGTGACATCATCAGATATTGTTTAATTTAAATATTTAGTTGTCACATTTAAAAGTTAAAAGAAAATGAATTTAATATAAATTTTATTTACTAATCCATTCAAAGGTAACTATTTCAGCACATGATTAGTATAAGAAAGTAGTGATGATTTACTCTATTAAGCCACATAAGAATGTCTTTCTTTAGCTGAGAGAGGTTAGACTCAGGTAGCCATTCTTCACATGAATTAAACATTTCCATCATTTCTGTTGTCCATCATAATAGCAGTATGAATTAGGTTACAAACGAGTAATTATCTAGGTTGTTTTTTTTTAACATTGAGAACCTGAGGTGCAGTTCACATTCTGATGGTCTCCCCAGTGTCACACAATTATTGAGTATCCAAGGACCAGAACCAGGACTCCTTACCCCTTAGAAGGCTTTCTGTGTACTGTTCTATGCACAAGAGGCAGGGTGTGGGATTCCCAGTGTGTTGAAGAAAGGTGTCTTGTGGAAGGTCCTTGCTTCTCAATGTCCTTCACCCTGGCTTCACCTCCAGGCCAGGGATGTGGGTCGGCCAAGAAATGTGGGGGTGCTTTCTGGGTCATTACCTCGTGCTGAGTTGAATACAATGACACAGGTAAGTTGATGTTGGTGCCTCTGTAGCTAATGGTCTGCTGTGAACAGATTCTATTAGTTCCCCTAAAGTCACTTTAAGATGAACTGAAATCCTTGGCAGAGATACAAGAAGTTGAGAACTCCACACACACACACCAAGATTTCTCCTCCTTGAGGAAAACTCGTTTATATTATATTTCAAGATTGACTATGGATATATTTCAGGTGTAGGCACTTGTCTAATGTAAGTGAAATGCTAGGTTCCACCCACAAATATTGCAAGGTTGGGTAAATGTGTTTTCCAACAGGGAAGACTCTTCTCCATTTTATTTAAAGGATCACAACTGTATAATTTCCAAGATATAGATATAGGTTTAAAAATTCACATTTCGTCTTGTAAACCTACAGCATCTCACAATCTATGTTTGAATTTAGCTTGAGAAATAGCTCAATGAACAAATTCCAGAAGAACTGTTTCTGGGCTCTCAGTTCTTGTTTTCTTGATGGATTAGTCTGGGAAGAGGAACAAAAGCATTTTTATTTAGCAGAAACAATTAACCAAAGCAGTCCAGACACAGCACCTAAGGGCACATTGGAATGGATGTGTGACAACCATAGGTCTGTCTCTTGGCTTTGTTATGAAGTAAGTCTTAGCTACCTTGGCTCCTCTTGGATAGGCTTCCAGAGAAAGTCTCTGTGCAAGTACAGAGGAAACAGGGAATATTTAGACTAGAACAAAAGAAAGCCTAGAGCATCTCGATATGAGAAAACGTGGAACTGACTGACATATGAGTTGAGATCTCCCTGTGTAAGGCATTAAGAAGATAACAATCACAAGGCTGAGAGTAAATCATACAAGCATCACAGTAGGAGATAACAGGGAAATTGTGAAATAGAGACTGTGATCAAATTCTGAAGCCTTCCTCCATAAAGAAGAGGAAGAGCTACCTACTTTAAACTAGGCCAATCTTCCCGAATCTCCATCTCTGTGGTTAAAGAGATGTTAATAACCAGAAGAATCATGTGAGATAACATATGAAATGTTTCAAAAATAACCATAGAAAAAATAATAATGGGGGAGCTAGAGTTTTTGGATTTGGGGGGAGGTAGGCTGAGATTACGTTTGGCGAGTCCTTTAGAATAAACACCCTATCAAAACAAACAGGCTTGATTTTTGAGTGTGTCTCAATATTGATATTACAATGGGGTGATCAGGTCAGGATGAAGTGAATGAGCATTAAAGTCAGCTTGGTAGCCAATTGTCATGGGTTGGAAGCAAGACACATGCTGAGAGCCTTCTTTTTTTTTTTTTGTGGGCCATCTGGCCAAGTGAACTTGAATTAAGAATGTATACTACAACTTGTATTACTCTCTACCTAGACATCTCTTTAACCACTTAGACACATCTTCGTCTTTGGGGATGTATGCATCCTCCAGACAAGGGAGCATACAACTTGGAGAGTCAGGATCAACTCTACCTGGCTGGTGACACTGTTAACCCTTTTTTTTGACTACCCATACTTGAAAGTGGACTCTTTTTCTGTTCCTTGAAAACTAGGACTCTAGGCCACTCATTTTATTGTAATATATTTAAATCCCTGTAAGTCCAGGTAGGTCAGCCTACTAACCTCACCAGCCATCCTGTTTGGGCATGCCCTGCTCCATTTAGACAGGAAACACTGACAGGGCCAAGGAATTAAACACGAGAGCAGGAGTGAGGACAGGCATAGCCACCACCACACCACCCCTCGCCAAAAAAAAAAAAAAAAAAAAATCCTGTGAGACAAGACCATGCGAAGTTGAGCTTGGCAATTGTGCCACACAGCTGATGACTGCCAACTAAGGGAATTGGCAGACAGAACACAGATACCATCTTCTCAGAGAGTTCTGTGACATGAGAGCAGTTATGCCATGCTGTCCCTCTTTCAATGTTCTATTGTTTCGTGACATTGTGTATGTGCCCAGCTGGTTTGTTTTATTTAAAGGAAGCTCTTGCTAACCACTTTCTAATTCGAACCAGATCAGATGCCTTCGTGAAGATGAGTCCCAGGTCTAGTGACTGCTCTTACTTTCTTCTTGCCCTCCACCCACCATTTTCCTGATTTCCCCTAGTTCCCGTGAGAAAATTGTCAGAGGAAGATCTAGGAGTACTTGTTTTAAAAAGGAAAGGTATATGTCACAAAAGCTGAAAACAAAGAGAGAAGAGTATCCATGCACTTTGGAGTCACAAATCCCTACACCCAAATCCTGCCTCGGTTCCTCTACCTGGATTAAACCTGGGGAAGGAGTTGCAGCTCATCATAGATGCTCAGTAAATGAATAATCTTATTTTTAGTTTTTTAAATATCGATAAGGTGGCCAAAGAGATTGGAATGAGTTTAATACTCCTCACTGCAATGGGGTAAAAGGAACTGCATTAAAAGAAAAGAAAGGAGATTTGGTCTGTAGATAAAGCTGAGAATAGTGAGACAGTTTTTGTGATTCTCAGGTAGAACAGGAGTGACAAGAGTCAGTGAGGGAAATGAGTCCTTTCCAAGATGCTCCCCAATTACTAGAGAGCTAAGGATTACAAAGAGAGGTAAGGGAAAAGGAAGCCTGTCAGTCAGTGGCACCACTTCCATTCACTCCCAAGGTGGAATGTAACATGGTGCTCTTTCTTTAACAGAGGTCTCAAAGTTCCTAATGATGTGACCCAGTAATACAGTTACTCATGTTGTGCTGACCCCAACTGTAAAATTATTTCATTGCTACTTCACAACTGTCATTTTGCTACTGTTATGAATCACAATGTAAACAGCTGATATCTGCAGGGCTTATAATGTGTGACCCCCAGAGGGGTTGTGGCCCACAGGTGGAGAACTAACTACTGCTTTATAAGAATTTGCCAGTCTAAAAACCTACACAGGGTTCACCAGTCACTATTTACACCACACCTTGCTTCTTTTATTTGATATTTACAAAGATTTGCTCTGGAATCCATACTAAATTGTATTACTTCAAAGTTTTTCTCCCATAGGCTGAATGTAAAATGTGTGTATAAATACATTTTGATCTAGGGTGCAAGTGCAGGGGTTCCTTCAATTTGCCAGCTCATGTCTACAGGTTTCTCCATCTCTCCATTATCATCTTCAGATTTCATCCCTTCAGCAACCTCTGAGAAAGTATGAGAGAATGTCTTCCTTTCTTCCGCAACATAGTACAGGACAACAAAATTATGAAAAACTAGTGTCCAAGCTTGGAGAAGGTCAATGAGAAAGTAAAGACCTTTATTTACAGACAACTTAATATTGATCCAGTATGCTAGGGACATAAAATATAAGCATTTAAACATATGCAGAAGATGTAGAAACGTGAATATATGGAAAGGATATTTCTACCTCTGAAGTCATTTGGTTGAAAAGAGTTTCTGAGGGTACAGAGAAAATGATCTGGAAGTTGAAGCAGAGCCCCCAAAACTCAAATCTGTAGCTGGTTGATGAAAACTGATGCATGCACATACTTATGGCTGGCAACATTCCATCTTCGGGCACGGCCACTGAGCTCATTTTCAGATAAGCATGCAAAGAAATGAGGACAATTTTCATATTGGATCTAGAGGAGTCGCCTCTTGTAGTTAGAATGTCTCATATCTTGAGTAGGAACATTATTTTTTCGGGGGAGGGACTCTGCTGTGTCTGTTTACATAGGTCTCTATGATTGCTCCTTATTCTGGAAGCTTTTGCCACGTTTTGCTGGGAAAGCCCTTGGGCACTGCAGCTAGTCCATTAACTCCTTTAACTATTAACTCCTTTATTTCCTTCCTACTGAGAGTAAATGATTGTTCTGCCTCAGTGAGGCACCTCAGCCTCTTGCCTTGCTTTAGATGACAGACAAGTAAAGAGTATTGTGCTCATTTATTCTGTAAGCCATGCCCCCCAAATAAATAATATTACCTGTGCTTGCTGTACATTTTGATGCACAGTGCTTAAGTACAAGACTTTGCTCTCTGGTAATTTAATTACAGAATAAACGAGCACAATACTCTTTACTTGTCTGTCATCTAAAGCCCTATCTACCCAAGGGTCCGTCTTTCCTTCCACATTACCTTAGTTGGAGTGATCAACACAAATTGGCTACAGCTATATCTTTGAAGTTATGTCTGCTTCTACTCTGAATTCATCGCATGCCATCCTTGTCTTAGTTCAGAGGCTGGAGTAAGTTTTAAATCTAAATCTAAATCTGGCCCCATACATTTCAGTTTAAAATGCTCTGGAGACTTTCCTTAGGCAATCAAACCCAAACTTTTATTGTATAAACTGAAAAATAAACCCTAGAACTACTGAGTTCCTTTCCCAAGTCTTAAATTGCTGAAAAAGCCCCGAGGCACTGCTAAATTGCCCAGGTTGTCCTTAAATTTGCAAATCTTCCTGCTTCAGACTATCAAGTGTTGGGATTATAGGCCTATCCCACTATCCCAGCTCCACCCTAAATGCCTTACTGGGTCACACAAGAGACCCACCAAAATCTGGGTCATATATTTAGTCTTCTCCTATGCTGTTTGAATGTCCCCCTGCCACCATCCCCTCAAAGCTTTGTGAGCTATTTGCACTTTGGAAACACATTGTATCCTCTCACACCTTGTCTGGTGCAATTCTAATGCCTAGAATACTTTTCCCCCCTCCTCTTTGCTTAGCTAGTTTCAATTTATTTTCTTAAATGTAGCTTTATTGATATGAATTAATTAAAAACACACAGTAGGTTTTAGTTAGCTACAGAGTTTGCCATAGTCATCATGATTTAATGCCAGAATAATTGTGACTCCAAAACAAAGCTCCCAACCATTAGCAAAAAACATTCCACTTCCATCCACCTCTTTCAATCCCTGGACACTTGCCTGTCCAGATTGTTTTCAAAATACTCAGTGTTGCTTCTTATTTACTTCCAAGTCCCCTTATTTCATATTCTGTCTTTTGGGCTCTAAGAATAGCCCGTGAAGGCCTTTATCCTCATACTTACTTTACCTAATCCTTTCTTTCCTCTCCCCAGGAAGCTATGCATTTATTTCTCAACCCCAATATCTAATCTTTGCCTGGCTCATGGCTAGTGCTCCATAGCTATTGCTAATGGTATGAATGACAGGGCAGATGCCCAAGTGGTCATTTTTCAGCTCATTTGAACATGAATAATCTCAGCAATCACCACAATGGAGCAACTTCTGTGCTTCTGTTTCTTCCCTTGATGGGTGTGTTTTTGAAAGTAGGGAAACACTATTGTAAGTGGTGGAGAGGAGGTATATCCTCAGGGAATATTCATGATACAGAACTTTAAACCATATCTGTGGAACTAACACAATATTCTTACACTACCTTTTACTTAAATGTTTACTATCCTTCTGCCTCACTCAACTATATACCTCGAAGACACTCTGTTTTGGTAGCATACTTCAGAATGTCTTTCTAGTAATATAGGTTCTATGATTAAAACATATTTCAGCGTAAGAAAGCAGAACATCTCATGAGTAACCACTTAGTTATCCCATTTTGTTATAACACCTTTCTTCTTTCATATTAAAAGTGCTCCTTATCAAGGGGACAGAAAACAGTTTGAAATTGCTATGGAGTTAGCAAGATGTTCAAAACTCAGTTGTCACATTTCTATTCTGTTCTCGGCTGAACACAGGTTGGGCTTGTACCGTGATGCTGTTCACAATTATCTAGAATAGATTTCTGTTTCTCTATGCCTTTTTGCTCTGTTCTTGGTTCTAACCTCATTATCTTTCTTGCCTCCATGCCAGATCTTCCACTATCCCTCTTCACTCTTCTGTGACATTTTTTCCCATTGGAGCTCTTCTTTAAAATTTACTTTCTGCTTCTCCAATGGATTTCATTCTCCTTTCTGATAAGTCTATTTTCTGTTTCCTTCTGTTGTTTTCACCCTGGACATGGTAGTAAGGGAAGAGGAGGTGGGAAAGAAAGGGTAGAGATTGGTAGTCGGTATGTTCTATACCAACCTCATTCAATTGACTCCAGCGGGGATACGTCCTAGCCAAAGTAGCCATATTTCTTACCCTTAATATAAGGCACATATATTCTCTGTATCTTATCTTAGCTACAATATTAAGGTAAAATAATACTTTCTCAAGCTGCCTCCCACAGATGTGAGGATCAAACCTGGTAAGTAATATGAAAAAGTTTTGAAAAGAAACAGATCCCTGTTACTGAGAAGCACTGGGTAGGGTGAGGATTATGGATGGCTTCCACTGTGTGGGACCACATTAACCAAGGGTGGAAGTTTTTAGGACATTTGAAGAATGTCTTTCTTTTCGTTTGGTTTGATTCCATCAAATCATTTGGTTGATTTTGTACTTTGTTTGAATGGTCTTAGTGTCTTAGGAGAAGAGAACCTACTCTTTTATATGCTGTTGGTTTTTATTCTGTCTTTTTCTCTTGCCTTGGGTTAGCAAATGGCACTTCCAGCAGTCAGCTTTCAACACCCAAGTCGAAGCAGTCTCCCATCTCTACACCAACAAGCCCGGGAAGTCTGCGGAAGCACAAGGTATTATGTCTCTTATACCTTACTAAACCCCTTTGCACTTAGAGTTTCTTAAAAGGCTGGGTGGAGGTGTGAGCAACCATTGTACTTCAACAATACTGGGAAGCCAGCAGTCCCTCTATTGACTCCATTAAATTGAAGTCCCAAGAATCCCAGCAGGGAACAAACCTTGAATCAGTTGAATTGATTTCCCTAGCCCTTGTTTTTAAATTTTTCAGTTCAATTTTAGCATTTTCCCCAAAGTAGTACCAAGATTTTCTTTCTGAAGCAACGATAGAAATCAAACCATTGGCTCACCAATTCCATCATATAGTAAAGGGGATGCTAAGGGCAACTTATGTCACTGGGTTCCAGTCAATGGATGTACTGTAAATATAGCAGTTAAAAGTTTCACTGAGTTGGGCCTGGAGAAATGTCTTAATAGTATAAGAACACATACTGCTCTTCAAGAGGATCTAGGTACAGTTCCCAAAACCCACACCATCTAGCTCATAAACACCTATTAATTCTAGTTCTGGGGAATCTTCTGCCCTCTTCTATTCTGCACAAGTACTGTACACGTGTGATGCACATACTTATGCTGAGACACAAACATTACAAATTTTTAAAAGTTGCAATGGGTTACTTTCTTTAGATTTGCTGGACATCAATGAATAATTGGACCTTAGTTTCACTGTGTGTATTCTTCTTAACTAGGGAGATTGTTGGTCAGTGAATACATAAAGGAAGCTCATTTTGCCAGTAGCATTGGGAAACATTTTGACCCCTTAGCTAGCTCAAAGAAATACATCATTAAATCATGGCAGAATAGGAGCTGGAGATGTAGTTCCATGATTATTTGCCTGCTATACCCAAAACTTTATATTTAATAAATACTGTAAAAATTTCCCTAGGATCAATTTCCAAAAATATTTCTTCTCAGAAATATCTTCTATGTAGAGAATATGGCATGTTCACTGTTTTAAATCTCTTATACCTCAGATCATAAGGGGTTCTTTTTTCCTCTGATTATCACACTGGAGAGCAAGTTCCACTAGAGCTTTTTGTCTACTGGCCCAAAGGTCTTGATGTGACATGCAAACTGGCAAAGTCTCACCAGTATGTTCAATTCCATCATACAGTCACCAGAACAGAAGATTTTTAGATTGAAATATTGTATAGGACTACTCCAGTAATACTATGAAGTTCTACATAGACAAGGAAATTGAAACCAATCCAGTTAGCTAAATGACTTACTAGGGCAACAAAATTAGCAATGGACCTAGAATGCAAGTCATGTTAGAGTCAGTTAACACTAGTTTGTGTTTTTTAATGTGGAAGTGGGAAGCTCATGAGGCCTCAACCTTAGACAAAGAACTACAGGCAACTAAGGAATGCCAAGAGCAGGAGAACCAGTCTTCCCTGGGGAAGAGCACACCAACTGGTTATCCAATACCAAGTGGTCATCCCTGAAAACACACAGACAAGTAACATTATATAGACTGAGCATGTTGCTATTTATGTATTTGGAAACACACACACACACACACACACATGCACACACACACACACACACAGAGCTCTTTTTTTTACCTCTATGTGTAATAACATCCTGCTATTAGCCTTAACTTGGTCACAGAATGAATATTTGGACCATAGAAATGAGCAAATGAATCAAGATTATCATTTTCCCCACAGAAAGTCAATTGCTAAATACTTAACAGCAGGGCTGGAGAGAGACTCAGTGGGAGAGGCACTTGTCAGGAAGCCTGACAACTTCACTGCAATCCCTAGAAATCTACCCAAGGTTGACCTCTGACTTCCATATGTGTGCTGTAGTGTAGGAAAGTATAAACACACACACACACACACACACACACACACACACACACACACACACACACAATTTGATGTAACTTTAAAAACATTTCCGATACATCATTATCTTTCTTTACAGCACTCCTTTAGTTTCCTGGTTAATTTGGCCTTTCCCTTCCCTGTTATTGATGATGCCTGCTCTTTTCCTGTAATCACCCCTTTTATTTCTGGTATTGATGAACTCAGCTGTCTCTGTTATCTTTTTTACCCGGAGGTTGTGAGAGGTGTGACAATCACTTTACACTTTTGGTTATCTGTTAAGTACCAAAGTTTGTGAATATAGATATTTCAAATGGAAACGACCCATCTCTGATGATGCAGCTTCCATGAAGATCCTTCTAGACGTCATTGCTTCTTAATGTCCTTTCACTCTATGATTTTCTGCGACAACCTTTCTTTCTGGGAAGTGTGCTCTATGCCAGCACTTTCCCTTGAACTTTCCCAGGGTGCCAGGACTGCTTGGGCATTTTCTCTGCACACACATTTCATTCAGCCTCTCCCTGGCATGTACACCCAGTTCATTTAGGTTGAGAACCAGTTCTGTGTAAATCATTCAGGTGAGTTTTGGTATTATCAAATTGGTTTCTCATAGTTGGATTTGTAGACACTTGTAGCTTGTTTATTTTTTACTGTATTGTATAAACACTTTCTGTCACTGAAGAACTAGACAAAGATCATGAGTTGCAGCATTGCCAGAGCTGGACTCTTCTCTTTGTGGAGTTCTCAGTGTATTGTGTTCTTTATTTTTTTTCTTTATTTTTTAATTTATTCAAATTTAATTTTTTATTAATTTATTCAGATTACATCTCAGTTGTTATCCCTTCATTTATATCCTCCCATTCCTCCCTCCCTCCCTCTTTCACCCTATTCTGCTACCCTAGGTCTGTGACAGAAAGGGAACTCCTCCCCCACCACATGGTCAAAGCCTACCAAGTCTTATCCTGGTAGGTGTATTGTATTGTTAAGGTTAATTTGTACGACAGAAAAACATAATAAGTTATATCATACTTTTCTAGTCAAGCTGTTAAATAAAATATATACTTAGATTTTGGCATAATATACTATTTAAAACACTTTTTATCACTTCAAACTTGCAGAGGATTTGTAGTAATACTCTATTATTTCCATTTTGCCCCTAGTTGTATATGGATATAAACCTTTATTTTTAACTGTTTTTCTGAGGCATTTGAGATTAAGTTGCAAATATAATGCTCTATAATACCGAAACATCCAATGTATGCTTCCTAAGAACAAAGAAGTTTATAACCATCGCACAATTTTCAACAGCATGAGATTTAATCAACAAAGATTGTTATAGTCTGTGTTCAAATTTTATCAATTACCTTGGTGACATTCTTTTTCTGGTCAAGGATTTAATATAGGATCAAGCCTTCCATTCATCAGACAGTAGGGTTTTTTTTTTTTTTTTTTTTTTTTTTGCATTTTTTTTTTTTTTTTTAAATCTGGAAGGGTTCCTGAAATTTTATCTTTCAGGACAGTACATTCTAGAAATGAAGCTGTGTATCCCTTTTTGTGTATCCTACCAGGAAGCAATGGCTTCACAGTTACATGGCCAGAAATGGTGACTGAGTTTACTTTTTGCAATAAGCTAAACGATGGTTGTAACCTTGGCTCAGTCCTTCCAGGTCTGAGCTTTGCATCGTCCCTTCACCCTGCTTGCTACCTGAGCCTCAGGACCAACAGTGTCCCTAGGCAGTGTGCAGAGCAGATCTCATCTGAACTTCTATCCAAGTGGACCTGAAAGGTGTGAGTCATAGTGGAGACAGGAAGCAGGTGGCTGAGGCAATCACTTTCCTTCTGTGGGACTGGAAACAATCTTGAAGTCCTAGCATCCCCTTGGTGACTTTTGATGGCTGTCCTGGGGCTCTAAGCTGTAATCAGATGTTTGGCTTCTCTTAGGCAGCTCATGGAGAATCCTCTAATGCAGCTGCAATGGGGTTAGCCAAAGTCCGCATACTCAAGTGCTGCAATATGGACACACAGTACATCTTAAGGTCGTTAATGAGAACAACATTTCATTTTGTATTGCTATACTGCTTTAACCTTTCACAAGCCACATTCTTGCTTATCCTTGCAATATCCTTGTCAAAGAGAAAGGACAAGTTAGCCTTCCCACTTTACAGAGGAGGGCAAATGTTACAGAGAGTAATGACAGACTCAGTATGGTTTGACAAATATTTATTGAAGACTGCTTTTGGAGATAATACCCTGTTAAAGATGTTTTAAAATATAAAAACATAGGGAAGCTCTTTGATTTAATTAAAATCATTTTCAGTTCAGTTTAGTGATTTCGCCAATAGTTATAAACTTGAAGAATTTTCTGCAAAATGGAAATGAAAGGAAAATATACCTGATGTAGTACCTGAACATATCTCCATAACATCATTTAAATACACACTTTTTTTCTACTTGCATATTTCTTTTGCCCTTCTAGCAGTGGTCAAAAAGACGGTTTGATGAATAAAGTCAGGTCCTGACCCTAAAATCACAGGCATAATTAACTCGAATATAAATGGCTTTGGATAATATAAGCAAGAGTACAAAACAGGGTGGGAAGGACATTTGATGGGGACCCAAGGAAGGTGGGAGCTGGCAAAGACTTCACAGATGTGCTACTTACCTTGGGTCTTGAATAAGCTTTGAAAAGGCTGGTGAGGCAAACAGATGTGCAAACCATAAAACATCAGTAAGAGCAGGGTTTGTTTGAAAAAACTAGCAGGCCCTAACTAGAAGCCAGGTTTCTCCAATGTCCTTCTTGAATTCTTTTGGACTATAAGCTTCTTGGACCAAAGACCAACTTTTGTTTTCTCTAATGCAATAGTATTGCCAGCACAGCTGTATTTGTTACAAACATTTTGTTCTGTAGGGCTCCAAGGGACTAAGCAAATGAATTTCAGGTGCAAATTATTTGTATTGTTAAGCAATATGTGTGTTTCTGTATTTCTACCTATCAATCAACAAAAATGGAATGTTGAGGTAATTACATTTTCTGAACATTGTTCTTCCCTTACAAAACCCCTCAGGCTTTAAATATGAAATGAATTGATAGAAACATAAAAGCAGTTCATACCTAACTTTATTCCTACAGATTCTTTCCATAGCCCAAATCTTAACTCTAAGTCACAGCAATTACAAGAAGAGTTCCCACAATTCTACCCTTAGACCTCTTCTCATTTCTTACGAGATAAAGTCTTCAATAATCTGATGTGATTATCTCTGCCAAACAAGCAAATAATTAGATTTATATTAACATTTTAAAATAACTCAAGATAAATTTAGTTAAAAACAATCAACAATGAAATTATACACCAGACAATACGCATTTACCTCAAAACTAAGAATTGAATACTGAGCAAAGGAGACAAGACATAAAAGAGCTAGACCCCGATATAATTCTTCTTTACTAGAAACTACTTTAAATATTAGTAGATTAAGTGTTTAAATCAAAAGCGGTGATTAGCAGAATAGTTTTTTTTTTTTTTTGATGTCACGACTCATCTTTATGCTGTCCAAAACAGAAGCAATATAGACAGAAAGACATAAATGTGTTGAGAGTAAAATCATAGGGGAAAAATCTATTAAGAAAATGGGAAGATAGAGGTAAAAAGATACAAATTAGCAGATAAATTAGATGAACAAATAGATCTAACATACTAAAGCTATGGTGGATATATAAACATTAGGAAAAAGTGAACTTAAAGGAAGTTTGTTACTGGGGAAAAATACAAAATATTGATGGTGAAAGGGTTAATTCTTCCAGAAAAAATAGATTTATAAATATCTGTGTGCCCCTTAAGAACATTGTACCAGTATACATGTAACTGAAACTAAGATGGGTAATTCAACTGTATTAACTGAAAAAATCCAATACCCCAAATTGAAAAATGAGTATTATCATGAGATAGAAGACCAATAAGTAAGCCCTTTTAAGGCCTTGCTATGGACTACAAAATATTTAACTGTCCTAGTCCTAAAATTTTATGAACTATGAGCCCAGTTCTGCATTTTGTTTTCCCCAGTTGCATAAAAAGACAAGAAATGAGATGGATACTGAAATTTAGTGAACTGTCTGGGTGTTTCTCAGGAAGTACATAAAGACTTTGAGTAATATAAAGGCCACTTGGAGACTTTTACCCCACTGAAGCACTGGGCCTCAACATTCATCTCTATATTCAATTGTTTAATTCCTATCTTAATACAATTTAAATTAATACTAACTTCATTTAAATTCTGTCTAAAATTTTTGCTACAGGGTAGCCCTATTTCTTTTCTCCTCTTTTGGCTTCTTAGAAACATACAAATTGTGTCTTTATACACAAAATGACCATCAACACATTTTTGTAATTACCAGATCATACAGTTGTCTTTTGAAATAAACCAGACACAGAAAGAGAACTATTATATGATCTCATTTGTGTGTGGATTTTTTTTTGAAAAAAAAAAAAAAATTCAAATAACTAGAGATGGAGAACAGAACAGAAGATACCAGAGGGACTAGAGGGGTGGAGGAAATGGGGCATGTATATCACAGATACATAACAGAAAAACTGTATGAACATATCAGACAAGCCATGTGAACCAATATACAAATCTAATCTACAAAGGGACTGAATTTAATAAAACTATTAGGAAGGAAGTAGATTTAATTGCCCTTCTTGTACAAGAAAAGAACTGTGAATCCATAGATATTATTTACTTTTCTATAGTAACTATTTTATTATCTGTATATCCCATAGCCTCATGTAATAAACCTAAAATATATAAAATAAAAATATAAGCATATTTTCAATCAACATGAAAGAAAACATTTACAAAAGCTAGTGTATGTAGTCTCTAAAACGTATTTACAACTTTACCCTACTGATTTTTTATTAATGTAAATCTGAATTATTACTATAGTTCCTTGAGAGACCTCTCTTTAGTATTTGTATTAGGACAAATATGCCAGTGGGAAAACTATTCGAAAGGATTTGAGTTCTTTAAATGTTTCCAGTAAGCCTTTGTTGTTAATTGGCTCTGTGAATGTTGGGTCATGATTTCAATAGTCTATCGGGCAGTTAACAACTGTAGCCTACCCTTTATTGCTGCTTTTACAGAGCCCTAAAGTCATCTGAGGCTGAAAGATTAGGAGCATCTCAGGTTTTCACTGAGCATATACTAAGTCATCAACATGTAGCTAGACACTTAGAGTCCCTAGTATATATATTTAGAGAGTTTCAAAGCTCACCATGGACAGATAATTTTACAGTTTTCCTTATATTGTTTTTACACATTTTATTTTCCCAAGTTTTATCCATGTACACACAGACGCACTTTATGGAAAGCTTTATTTTTATTTTTATTCTTTTTTAGAGACAAGGTATCACGATATAGCTCTGGCTATCCTGGCACCTACTGTACAGACCAGGCTGGCCTCAAACCCACAAATATCTGCCTACCTTTGACTCCCAAGTGCTGGGGTTAAAGGTGTGTTCTACCACACTGAGCATTACTAAAAAGATGAATACCTCCTGAAAGTGCTAATTGCAACAAGTGCTCTATGGATCAAATCAAATAAAGGAGAACTCTGTGAGAAGGCTCCCACACAGGTCAATGTGACAATTCTTTGGAAATAAGACATTAGGGGTTCTTCAAATGCAACTGCATTACTCAGTGCCTTCTAAGTTGCAGTTTTGTGGATATTGGAGGTTGCTGGTTTTCAAAGATACTGTGGAGGGAAAATGGAAACAGGGCAAGCCAAGACACCAAAACTCTTAGTAGTTTTTATTTAAACTCAGTTGTCTTTCTTAAATAAATACTTCTTATTTTGTTATAAGTATTTGATTCATTTCAAACCATTTCAAAGCTCACGGTACCTAGTAAAGGAGAGTTAACTTTGTCTCTTCTTTTCTTACAGGACCTGTATCTGCCACTGTCGCTGGATGATTCCGATTCACTTGGAGATTCCATGTGAAAGGTGATAGGCCATATTAAAGCCTATCATTAAAGCAAAATGCTTCCTTTCAAGTGACCAACAAGGCTATTGGTGCTTAAACATTTTTGTTGTTATTGTTCTTGTTGTTATGTTTCAAAGCACTCTGTAGTATGTAGGGTTTATTTTCATGTGACTTCTCTTCTGGGCCACTAATTCACAATTACCAATTCTGAGAGATCGATTGATAACCATCCTTTTGAGTGATTTTCCAGAACTGCAAAATGTGCTAGTTTATGACCTCTCTACTGAATGCTTAGGGGCCTTTGTATTTCCCCCACTCAATTTGTTCAGATACTAGTCTTTCTTCTGTGGAAGGCTGTTTACATACATATCACTTGTGTGTGGGAAAGCATTCATATGCAGATCAAAAAGTGAAAAACCCAAGTGTCCCTTGCCTCTGTATCTTCAGAATGCTGGAGGATCTCAGGAGAGTGGCAAGTCAGATCCTTGGCCTTACTCATTGCTCTTAATTGAGCCCCCAGTGTATTGTCTAGCATTAATCCTGGCTGTTGACAGGGAGAAACACCAGCTAGTTATAATGTGACACCATGTGCTTAGGGCTATGGTATAGGGCTAGCTGAAAGAGATGAGGCAGAATTGGGGGCAAAAACTGCCCAAGTTTCAGTAGGATGTATATAAAGCACAGTGGATTCCTGCTTAATCCCTGTATTGGGGAAAATTGGAGTCAATAAATAATCAATGAGTTTGGGGTACATGATGTCACATATATGATTCCTCCAGGAGGTTTTCTAACATACAAAGTTAGTACATGAATGGTATGGTATCCATCTAGCTCTGTTCTATTGAATGCCTTGTAAACAACCAACACTACAAACACTGTGAGAATTTGTTTTCAAGTCTGATACCTTTTGGTCGCTTTTTATAGCAAGAAACCATATCCTTTTTATAAAAACTCAAGTCTGTATTTCAGGAGCAAAACTCTTCAGGCTCCTTTTTTATAAGCTGGTGATTTTTTTCCTTTGTCTAAAAAACACAAGTAGAAAATTTAGCAAAAAAAATACAGAAGAATACTGTAGTTTAGAAATCATGCTCTCACTGCCAAACAGAAAGCTCCAGGAGAAAACACAATGACTAGAGGCCACTTCAATAGAATCAGTCTTTTGATACCTTTTTAACAGTTACACTTAACAGTAATAATTTCAATGTGGACCAGACATTCTAATTATATTTTAAATGAAATGTTATGGCATATTTTAAGTAACTCTTTTTTATCTATAATATTTCATACTTAAGATGCAGAGACCTTTCACTTGTCTTTAACATTAGAAAGGATTTCTCTTTATTAAGGATTGATCACTTGAAATAACTCTCAGTCTTTGAGGTACAGGTTTGTAACACTGTTTTTTTGTCTGTAGTCATAGCCCATAATAGCCAAGACAGCTAAATTTAGGTGAAAGCCATGCATGCCAATTCTGTGTTTGATTTTAATAGATAGGAAGATTTCCTTTATTTCTTTGTAATTGTTCAGATAATTTGAAAGATGCTGCATTCAAAGCCAAGATGTTGTTTGGCTGCTGAATGACATGCAGTTGTCCCTTCATTCTAAGTAGAATGAGTATGGGGATCATGTGTGTGTGTGTGTGTGTGTGTGTGTGTGTGTGTGTGTGTGTGTGTGTGTGTGTGTCTAGGCTGCTTCATAATTAGGAAATACTGCAGGATAGCTCAACATGAATTGATGGCAACTTGGTGGCATTGCTGATGTTCAGGGGGAAGGAGGATGGAAGGGATAACTAGAGCCCCCTTGATAATTTTCAGATGTCCTTAATTACCAGATTACAAGAATCATTTTCTTTTTTGGTTCAGGAGAAGTGGGATGAGGAGAGTTCTGGCTTCTGGTTAAACTGGTCATCGAAGAAGCAAAATGATGAGGTTTTGCTCTTGTCCCCCATTTATTTGTATATCCACATGAAATGATTAAGAAGCCCATTTTACTCAGCTCCTATTCCTTTCTAGAAGCTCAGTAATTTCTTAGTGCCTCCAAGAACATTTGAGTTAAGTATGGAAAATTGGTTTTTTGAGATGGATAGAAATTGTGGTGGGAGGTCTATTTTTAACCCCTGGCCAGGGCCTCCAACACATTCTAAGTGGGTCTTTCAACACATTCCATGTAGCTCTCAGTATTCATTTAAGATGAAACATGGAAATCCCATTGAAAGAGTAGGGGGAAAGAAAATTTAAAGTTCCCCATGACCAGGCTTCTTGGTAGTTCTTTGAGTGTTCCCATACTTGTAGCATATATAGCACTAGAAAATACTAGGGGCATATCTTTTTTAGAATGTTCTTGCAACAGACACTTGCCCGCTGTCTTTCTTGAAATGAACTACAGGTAAACGTTTAACAAATACTTTTTATTTATATACAGGCATATATGAAAGGAAACGGTTTTTTGTTTGTTTTTGTTTTTGTTTTAACTGCTGGTTCATGTGACAGGGCTTGGTATAGTTGAAAACTCCAATAATTTCCATTGAAATTGGCTCATATTCAAGTATTATTTTTTTACACAATTGAGTTCCTACTCATTCTCATTTTTACCTAATCCAGTTTTACCACTTTAGTCCCATTGAGTTAGGTATGCATGGTCAGCAAGGATTTGCCACTGCTTCCCATAACGTCTCTCTCTCTCTCTCTCTCTCTCTCTCTCTCTCTCTCTCTCTCTCTCTCACACACACACACACACACACACACACACACACACACACACACACACACACACACAGAGTCCATGTTGCTTGTTCCTACCTCCTGACTTTTCTTCCCCACTGAAATAGAAATAGGGGCAAAAAAAAAGGGAAATGTATATATGGGGGCTGGGTTGAACAACTAACTTCATAAATAGTGCTAACTAGAATTAAAGAGAAAAGCTTCTTTTCTCATAACTGTTTTGGAAAGGATAGCCATTAGCATGACTTCTTTGTGTCCTTATGAACTTTAGTATTAGCCTAGTCAGAAGCATAACATTTTCTAGCTGGAAGGAAGCTTAAGATCACATCATCTGCTCCAAATTCTTCATTTTCTTAAGGCCAGGAAACAGACAAAGAAGTAAAGTGATTTTCCCCCAAGGTCACACAGCTGCCCACTGGCAGTGCTGGCATTAGAACCTACACCTCTTGGCTCTTATGCCATGGTCTCTTCTAACTAGCCAGTATTGTCTTCTGTGAGGCTCCTGAAAATTCTTTCCCAGGGTCATGTTGCATCCTGGATCCATATGCTATTTTGTTGATCTCAGCAAGAAATCCACTTAGCAACATGTGCTGCAGATGGCTCCAAAGAGAAGGAGGCATTGAGGTATTGAGCACCAGAGGCCCACCTTGATAGATCTTCTGAATAGCCCCCCCGAACTGCTCTAAGTAGAATAGGAGATGCCTACTTTCCCTCTTATCAGCTTCCTTCAATGTCATCTCACACTGGTGGTTCCTCCCAGGACAAGGGGGAGTGGTTGCTTGTTTCCAGAGCAGAGAAAATAAGAAATGAAGAATAGCTTTGTTTATCCTGGGTTGCTCAGATGACTCTTTTATCATGTAAAAAACTAGTCAGGCTACCAGGTAGTGAGCTAAGCAAGAGAAATATAATCAAGTCTTAAGTTTCTTCTCAATCTCAATGTCCCCATAGTCATGCTGCCTGATGCAAACAATTTTCAGGTATAAGCAAGTGGTTTTGTCACTAAATTGTGCCCTGGATGATATTAAATATTTATATTTGTACCAAAATAGCACACAGTGACTTTACATACTATATCCTATCCCTTTGTGTAGCTTCTTTCTGTGGCTTCCCATGACAGAAATTAGGGCAACATAATCTGTACGTGTGGGTTTCTTTGCAGCAAGGCTCTCCGGAAACTAACGAATATTAATTGAATTCTAATCACCCTCTTACTGGGTTTACCCAAGATCAGGAACTTCTCTATCCTTTCTTCTCCTCTCTAGCTGAGAGTGACCAAGGAATCCTAAAGTGGGCATGTGGCCTCTCTATTCTAGATACTTCTTAGAATCATCCAGCCTAAGTTTAAGTCAAGTAACTCGATTGATTTCTATAAAAATGTGTCTCTATGCCCAGTCTCTTCAATATTCTAGGGAGAGGTTCCCCTATTTCCTCTCATATTTGATTCCAAATGGACTTCACTTTTAGAAAATGGAGAAGTAAATAGGCCCCATCTCCTTGGGATAGGAGAAGTAGCATGTCCATGTGTCCCGAATGAGCTTCTGCAGTGGTGAGATGACACTGCCTCAGGAACAACTGTGCCAAGAGACCTCTCTCCCAGAAGCCCCATATGACAACATAGATTTCCCAACTTACTTCATGGTGGTCTAGTTTGTTATGGACATAAGAGGCATTAGATATTTCTCTTTTCTTTCTTTCTTTCTTTTTAAAATGGTGATTGGAGTCTACTCTTGGGTTCATGGGGCCACTTGGACACATATCTAGGCCTTAGTTATATATTGCCTTTACTATATTAAGAAGTTTAGCTTCTAGGCTCAAACTGGTTTTCTAAGTAGGTCATGGATGTTCTGAAGTGCATTTGGGAAGCAAGAATAGTTCACTGACTTTTTTGTGTTTTCTTTTTGGTTAGAGAGCCATCTTCCCTGGGTTGAAAATAGGGTTTCCTTAGCCATCACACTAAAGGCCTCTTTCTTTCCGTGTAGCCTCTTTGTGTTGAATTGCACGCCCCCTCTTTAAGGACTGACCAAGCTGCTGTGAGATTGGCTATGATTGGCAAAGTGTGAAGTGTTTCTTACATTTACTGGTGTCAAAATCCTCTGAAATTAGAAGCGATTTTTTACCCCTAGCTGCCGTACATGGGCTAGGGGAGTAGAGACTTCTCATTGGAAAGTAAGGTACTTTCCTACTTGGCTTAGAAGGGCAGGTGAGTTGAAAAAGGTCAACAAGAGAGCAAAGAAGTCAGGGAAAAATCTTGTAAACTAAAGCAAAGACCCGAAGGCTTCGGAATTTCTCATTTCTGGGCAAAAACTCAAGGAAATAAATGGCTTTTTGTCATTCTACTTTCCATTTTCTTTATAGATGCCTATATTTGTTCTCAGTTTAAACTCTGTTATCAAGTGCTCATGCCATAGGAAAACCATGCATTCTTTGACTTCTGGAGTCCTTTGCTTCTTCCCACCTCTTCATAGCCTATAAGCTTTGCCTTGGGATTGAAAAGAAATTATTTTCAATCTCAATTCCTGGTCCTACTGCTGTTCAGTCACAAGTCGGTTGATAGAAATCAACCTGATTCTGGCCCCTTCTTTTTCTGTTTTAGTCTCAGCAGATCTTTTCTAGCATCATCCTTTACAGCTCCTAGATGTTAGGTCTTTACCTTCTAAGCAAGCATTGTACAGAACGCTTTGTGCTTTTTTGGTTTTAGTCTGCCATTTTGTACAACAGTGCAAGTGTGCTCTTATAAATAACCAGCTAAACAGGAAAAAAATTCTACCCATCCATTCAAAGTGGCAAAATATTCTTAGTTGATTTTGTGTGATTTGCTCGCTGCAATACAATATCATAGGAGACCACAGATTATTGCTCCTGTCATTTGGTTGGGCTGAGTGGGGGAGAACAGGAACAATTTGCTTAAAACTTTTACCACTCCTCATTAAGCTCTCTGTTATAGCATTGTGATCTATGTGTGCTGCCTGTTGAACTGCTTAAGCTAAACTGGTAGGCAATTGAAGTTAACTTAAGTTAAAAGAGTATTTAACAAATCCAGGCTAGAGAAGAAAAATATTTAGTTGAAATGTATTTGTTCTTCTGATACTAGATTTACCTAACCATTTTTCATTTAACACCAATTGTTCATAATCCAGCACTGCCTGTCCACGTATAAAAAATTATCAGGCTTCTAATTAAGTCAACAGAGTGCACAACCCCTGGGAATGTCAGTGTCACTGCTTGGAAATACCAGATGCATTGTCTAATTTTCTAGTGACTTTTCTTTCTAAGTTCTCTTAAAGGGGTTGAGAAAGTTAGAGGTTATGCTAAAATATATCCAATGTTCGGTGGTGTATTATATTGCAGCATTAAGTCAACAACCCCTTATAAATTATCCACAGCTAGTGCATGGTTAGAGACTGGGTTTTGCATTTTTCATGTGCAGTAAATTATTTAAAATGTTTTTGGTCACCTTTTTTTTGTGCCATTAAACTTGTACAGAAAATGCTTTTATGGCCATTTTCAAAGGGAGAAAGTTTAAGATGGAAACAGCCCACCCTTTCTGCCCTATAGCTGTAGTTAGGATTGAGTAAACTGTAGCAAAACAGCTGTAATTGGTGGTTGTAGTGTTAGAGTTCTTAGCTTGTTAGTGACTACCTTTGGAGAGTAAATGCATGGTCTTGTACATCACCTTTCTTAAATAACTCATTTTAACCTCTGAAAAGAATATATTATTCTATGTGGCCCTCTTCCCTCCCTCGGCTGCCTGCTCCCCAGTATCTTACAATTAACTGTAAATAACTGATTTAGGGGCCAAGAATTCCTGCCAAGTAAAGTCAGCAAAGAGCAAATAAACCAAAAAAGGGGGATGAAAATTTTACAGTTTCTCAGAATTTATTAACCATTTCTCAAGAAATGGCATGTTGATCAAAGGCAACTCTCTTTTACATAAAAATCAGAGGCAAATTAGGAATGTCTTTGGCTGCCGGATTACATTACAGAATTGGATAATTCTTAGAATCACACAAAACAACGATGTCCTTGATCCCTGCATTGTGAGGCATTTGGAGACATCAGAAGCCTGGTGACCAATAGTTATGTGCGGGTGGGGAGGGGGCGGGAAGGAAAGCAAAACTGAGACAGACCTGAAACACATGTTCAGGGGTTTCAACTACCCCTTAGTCAGCAAAAGCAAGGATATAGGTTTAGGTGCGTTGATGTCTGTTTCCCAGGCAATGCTTAGCACACTCTTAGACTGTGAGTGATGCAGTCTAAGGCAGTGTTTCAAGAAGACAGTCTTTTTGGTTTACTGTCATCTCTTGGACTGTTATGTTTGGCAAGGCCAATGTAAGCTGGTTGGAGCAGGCTCTTTATATTTCCTGTGACCTTTAACCTCCCCCACCATAATTTGATGAGGGTTCTTTGGTTTGAGGACTTCAAGGTTGTCTAGAGAAGTTCCCCCGTGTGTGTGAGGTGTTGTGAACTGTGAACACTGTGCATCTTCAGTGTTCAATACTGGGCAGCCAAAGAGCTGCTCTTGCAATCTTTTTTGGCTCTCAAGCTCTGTTCTCCATCGAATTCTCATTTCTGTGTATATTTGCAAGATGTGTGTAATGTCATTTTCCAAAAATAAAATTTGATTTCAATATTTCTGGCTGACATTCTCTTTTTTCAATCATTGAACCAATGATCATATAACCACAAAATGTCCAAGCTGGCAGGAAAGTTAGACATTAGATTGTTCAACCCCTCAATTTTATAGATGAGGAAGCTGAGAATCAATGTATGATGGAAATACCATAATTAACAGCACAGCATGTCTGCAGCATATAAGATCTTGGATCTCTCTCTATAGTTGAGTAGGAATCAAATCTTCTTTTGTTCATAAAATATTTTGGCTAAGGTAAGTCTGTGTCACCAAATAAGAGGCAATTTCTGTTGCTGTGCTTTCTGAAGGAGTAGAATAAGCTTTTCAAAATTCTTGAAAATATCTTTATGTTTATGATAATATCTTTAGGAGGTTTCTGGCGCAGCCACTCAGGGAGAAGGGACACATAGATGTTGAACTCATTAATGATTGAAACTGTTTTTTGTTTGTTTGTTTTTTCAAAAATTGGGCAGGGAAGTAAATAGGTATTTTTTCAATATCCTAATCAAGCAAAATTTAAGGCAACTAATTCTCCAAGGGTTTCAAGTCAAATCTATCTTTTTCTTTTAAATCCCAGTCTGTGGCAAACACTGGTTTAGCTTAAAATGAAAAAGAAATAGAGAAATGGATATGGGCTAAGTTTTAGAAATCAGGTATTTGATATTTGAAGGGAGTTTTTCCTGTGAGCACCCAATTTCCTCCCTCTTTCCCCTCATCTTTCATCATCTTGGCCACACATTGAGGAACAACCAGCACCACCTAAGAAGCTTGTGGGTAATGTTCAGCCTCAGGGTCCTCGCTCCAGACACGGCATCAGGAACTCTGAGAGCAGGACCTGGGGATTATGGGTGAACTAGTACTACAAGAGGGCTCTGAAGCCCTCCCTCACTTGGCAACTCCATGAATTGGTGAATTCCATTTCTTCTTACTTAAGACTTAGCTAGAATGAATGATGCCATGAGCTATTTGGGTTCAGTGTTTGCATCTCTACCTAAAAATCAGACCGAAGAGACTTTTTTCATAGGATTTCTATAATTGTAGGATTTTTTTTTTCTTTTCTCTTTTCTTTCTTTTTTTGGAGAGAACTGTGGTTTTTACAACTCAACACAAAACTTAACTAAATAAAGAAGAAGGGTTTTTCCCCGCTATTGCAAGGGGCCAAGACGGGGACTTGAGATGAAGAGCAGAGATGTGGTGATTAGAGACTGTGGATAGAAAAATGTCAGAAATTGGTGGGCCAATTGGAATAGGAAAGGAATGGGAATCAGGAAAGAGAGAAAGCCTAGGCTTGATCAGTTAGGCCTGAACACGCCCTGTTCCTGACAGCCCAGTAGCCTCTTAAATGCCCCTTCCCCTGACTTTAGCCCTGGCGCTACAATGCTCACTCACACTTCACGCTTGCTGACACAGTCTACCCTTCTTTCCTTGCCTGGAAAAATACCCTCTGAATGCCCTTCCACATTTCTCCACCTGTCTAAATGTCAGATGTAGCCAAAACCTACCAGCAACGGAACTTAGGCGTATTTATAAGAAAAACAAACCGAAACATGGAGGAAAACTGGCAAGTTTCTACCCTGGAGTTTCCAGAGCAGGCCCGATCTTATGTAATTTCCCGCCCCCCTTCCAAACAAAGGTGATTTGTTAAACATTTAACTGAATGTGATTTTGTTTTTATACATTTCTAAAAAAGAATTGCCATAAATACACTCCTAAATTGGAAAACATCCCTTGCCAGGCCACACATCTGCACTGAGGGTGTGGAAAGTGGGGTTCCTTTAGGAGAGAGGCTTTTCCCAGGTTTCCTCATCAGCTTGTCTGTCCTCCCCCATTTCCAAGACAGTATGGGAGAAATGTCACTCTTCATGTCTAGTCTCTTGTTTTCAGTACACTGTGACACTAAGAACGTCTTTCAGGTGGCTTGCTTGAGACAACCCTGACTGCTTCAGGGAGACAGCCTTGAGTGAGAAAATAATTTCTCCTTGAAATATCCAGGCTGCCGATTTTCTCTAACCAAGACTAGTCAGTTTACATTCTTACCATCCTTTTCTTTTCCCTGCCTGTGTGCTTCTGAATAGTTCTGAGAATGTTTTCATGGACCAAGAGTGGGGTGAGTCCTACATTTCTGAATTAAGGGCCATGACCTCCCCCCCAGCATGAAATGAACCAAGGCATATAGAATTGCAGACTGTCAAAGGTGGGCAGGCCTTTATAAACCATGTGTTCAGTGTTTTCCTAAGTTTCCTGGTTTGGGGGTGGTGGTGGAATGACATGGAGAAGTTATTACAAAGACCAGTTTCGGGATCCTGTCTCAAGCCAACTTTGTTAGACTGTCCAGCAGGCTGGGAAGCTGTACAGAGTGATTCAGTAATTCTTTCATCTGTGAATTTTAGCACTCTTTAAGCTTTGCTGTGGCTAGTATCATCTTGTGAGAATGTAAAGCCTGGTTTAGATGTTGTGGGGAAATCAGGCTCTGTGATTTTCCTGAGATACTCATGAATTGTTCTAAGCTTTGTGCGGAAAAGGAAGAAATGGAGGCCTAGGGAATAAAACTAATATACTCGTGTTCAGACACAGAGGCAGAGATGGCTAGCGCTGAGGGCTCCTGTCTCCAGGAAAAGTGCTCTTTCCATAAGACCAGGTTGCCTATCATCAACAGGTCCTTAAAGCAGCCCAGCTGAAATAGCACTGTTTCCAATCAAGGGCTAATTGGGAAAATGATGTTTCCTGAAAGAGAAGCAGCCCTGGCTTGTCTCAGTAATGAGTGGGCACACTGGCAGGAAAAAGACAAAGGCTGGGGGAAGGGGCAGAATTTATGTCTCACTTTAATTGAAGAAATGAGCGAAAGCTCCCTTACAAAGAGCCAGGGGTGAGAGAGGAATTATGGTCATCCAATGCCCTCCTACATCATCTAGGGGAGGGAGAAACTGAAACACACACACACACACACACACACACACACACACACACACAGAGCCCTAAAACCTTGTGGAAACACTGTGATGGGAGTGCTGCAAGGAGCTGAAAGCACTCAAAAGACTGTTGAAGTAGCGTGATGAAGGCTGCAAGATATAAGCATTAGTATAATAAAGCATTAATGATGAAAAATGAGCTAAGAATTACTCCGACTAGAATAAATCTTTACTTTAATGGTTCCCTTCTAGTACAGGCTTCACTCAGGAGGTGAAACTTGAGCCGAGGCTTAAAAAAGTTGAAGTTTGTTAGGCAAAGGGTGAGGTGGGATACTTCTGACAGAAATGCCAGTATGAGCAAAGGCAAAGAAGTCTGATCTATATCTAATATGTTTGGAGATCAGAAAGGCCTTTAGTCGAGTAGAGCAGCCAGCAATATGCAGTGTAGGAGAATGAGTAGTTGGACACCATGTTGGAAAGGTCAATTGGGATGCATTCCCTTGAAAAATATGCAAAAAATTTTGCTAGGTCCCATGCTAGGCCCTAGGAGGTAAATAGACATGGTTACACACAACACAGAACTCCAAATATTTCTAAGGTGACAATAATTGTGACACAGTGTGTCAAGTGCTGAGACACAATGAGCATAACATGACAGATGAATCACACAGGGTACCCGATCTACCCGATCAGGGCTGGGAGAGCCTTTCCAAAAGAAGTGACAAGTTAGCTGAATCCCAAAGGGGAATAGGTTAGCTCAGGGGAAGACACTATTTTAGGTGAGGAGAGAGAAGTATGTAAAATCCTTGAGGGGAAATGCATTCAGCATTGGAGGAGCTGAAGGAAGAGCAGCATTGCTCAGCTGTGTGTCATGATACAGGAAAGGTGGTGACAGATGACATCAAGGAGGCAGACAGGCCAGACCATGTGGGGCCGATTTGCCAAATGATGGAATTTGGATCCCCTTCCCCCGAAAAGCACTCAGGGAGTCATTAAAGAGTTTTAAGCAGAAGAATGAGATGAACAGATAAAAATGTAGTTAAAAATCTCTCCTACCACTGCCATTTGGAGGCTGGGCCTGAGGGACATGGGAACATGAGACAAGAAGTTCATTGGGGCCTGGTGTCATGATCTAGCTGATACGTTCTGTCAGCTTAGACAAGAGTAGTAGGCATATAGACCAAAAAGGAGGGGAAGTAGTAGAGATTTAGGTAGAATCAACAAGGCTTAATGAAGAACAACATATGAGTGGGAACTAGGGAGGAAAATTTTACCTTCTGGCTGGAAGATGTGCATTATGGCAGGAGGAACTCTGAGGTACTCTGAAGGACAGTAGGACATTTGGGGGCTTCCTGCTGGCCAGAGGCAAGCTCTCACAGAATCCAGGCCATGGGCATTCAAGGTACAGGGATGGGTGCTGAGGAGGGAGTCCTGTTCCCATGTAAGTGGCTGCCTCTTGAGCAGTGGAATCCAGTCTCAGGGGTCAGGCTGCATTACAGCTGGGCTGCACAAGTGCACAGGGCTACCAATTACCCAGTGGGATCGACCTTTCCTGCTGAGCCAGGTGCAGTGCCCCACCACCTAGTTCCTTATCAGGAGCCAACTTCACCTAAGCTGGGGGTGGGGGGTGGGATTGCTCTCAGGCTTAGACATGGGAGGACAGGCTCAGAGAAGGGGAGTGGCCTGCCTATAGTCACAAATCCAGAAAATGACAATCGAATGGCCTTTCCATTAGACTCTGACCACTTTGCATAATTTTAAAAGATACACCACCTCACCAATAGCTCTTAGCCTATGACTGGCATGAAAGTAGAGTGGTGAATCCTTTCTAGTGTAATGACAAAGAGGTTACAATATTTGAGGCTACCATCTTCTTTTGTGTTGTCACTTAATAAGGTAGACGATATAGGAATGTAAGAGACCAACAAAGATGTGGGTATTAAAGGAAGATAATACTAAACACAAGGCCTCTTCTTTCCAGAAACCCAAAACTAATAGGAAAAGACAAAGAAATGTTCCCAAAAGCTTAAGACAAGGCGCATCTCCAAGAGAGCTGGAACACAAATATATTGAGCTCAAAGGAGTTTGAAGAACTCATTTAATTAGCCCTGTGGCTTATAGGCCGCATACTTACTGGGTTAATTTTCCACTTTTGATACATTTTCTTTGTCTTTAAAAAATGTCAGCTGGGTACAGTGGTGCCTGCTTGCAATCCCAGCACTCTGGGAGGCAGAGGCAGGATGATCTTTATGAGTTCGAGGCCAGCTGGGTCTATAAGGCCAGTCCAGGACATCCAAGGCTACACAGAGAAACCCTGTCTTGAAAACACAAAAACTGTCCCTCCAAATATGTCAGCAGTGGTGGTGGGGGCCGAGCAGGGAAGACTGGTGAGATAGCTTAGTGGTTAGGACTATCTGCTGTTCCTCCAGGAGACCCGAGCCCAGTTCCTAGCCACCATGTATGGTGGCTTACAACTGCCTGCAACTCCAGCTTCAGGTGATTTGATAGCCTCTGTCAGTACCCAATATACATGACTGCACACAGAGAGACACACAGACATGCACACAAGTAAAAACAAGAGACTCTTTTAGAAGAAAATTTAGACCGTCAAATGATGTTCTTAGCACAAAAAGATTCTTGGAACTCACTATTTAGACCAGGCTGGCTTTGAACCCCCAAAGATATGCCTGTTTCTACCTCTTGAAAACTGGATTAAAGGTATGTTCCACCATGCCTGGTTTCTGATTATATGAAGACGTGACTATTCAGAGTTTGCGACTCCGTATTGTATATATCGTACATTACACATTCAGAGTTACCAATGTTCCTGTTATGTGGATTTTATCATAATTGCATTTCCCCAAAGTTGTTTAAAACTGTAGGCTGAGGTCAGTGTTTCCTTGGGAGGGCTTTCTCTCTGTAGAAACCTCGGTCCCTCCCTTTCCTTAAGTTTCCTTAGGGTTCCTTCTAAGTCTCCTTCAGAACTTCCCTCGGGCTATGGAAAGGAGAGAAAGTACTCTCTGATTAGCTTCCTTCAAATCACTCTATCTTCTCAGTCTACAGAGTTCCAACTCCCTCCCTTGTATCCAGCATTTATTCTGAGTCTATTGTGCTTGTGTAAATGGAACAAGCCTGTTCAGAGGTACGAGATGAATGCTGTTGATGAGAAGGGGAATGGTGTGGACAGCTTGTCCCAGCTCTGTAAGTTATAAGCAGCCCTGTGCTTGTCCGGCAATAGCAAAGCTTTGTAGACCTGAGGCAAGCCGTGCTTCCTCTGAAATGTTCTTTCACTGCAGGCACAAAAACACAGTAAACCGCGATCCAAAAAAAACCTGTCCCCCCGTGAATGGAGCTTTGTAAGCACGTTAATGTATAACACTTTAGAATGCTGGGGACAGAGCATGTTTACTTTTCCAACAGGAACCACATCAGGAGTGTCAGATGCCAAGAATCCCAGGATTCTGTGGTCATACACTTTGAATCTGCAGCCAAATTTTGGCATCCAGACGAGAAGGCTAGTGATTTCCACCCTCTTCCCCACCAAGGATCATTTTCTTTATTATTTTTTCCCCTGTGAGCCCCACATTTGGAAAGATTTGTATCTGGTAAAGCTACACTTATTACAGAATGATTCATTTTCCCAACATTTTACTCACTCAGCTTCTAATCCATATGAGATAACCGCACAGAACTAATACAATTTCAGTCAAGAGCAAAGAAACATGATATCTCAGTGAGGCCTCCGTGGCTTTGTCTTGGCTGAGTATAGGATTCTATTAAATTTCCTTAACAGTCAGAAACAGCTTGAGAGCACTACTCACTACCCTCAGAGACACCAGATCGAGGGCTGCCAATACAAGGTGACAGCAAATTGAAAGGATGACTATCAGCTTAAGAAAGTCCAAAGCTCATAAACCACATGAACAACAGACTAGGTCGCGGTCTCCCTACTTCATTTCACTAAAATTTCAGTATCTTGAATTCTTTTTTTTTTTTTCCCTTATGTGAATGGCATTTTGAAAAGGAGAACTCCCCAAAGAAAAATAACTTGCATTTACCAGGCACATATGAACCGCTTCCTACTGCTACGGGAAGAGTCTCATATGTGAGGGTCTCCTTCATCCTCAGACTTGGACCCCTTCAAAATCTGAGCCATTGACCCTCTAGATCATGGATAAATCAAAAGTTGTCTAGAAGTGCATCTAAGTCAAATATCCCTAAATCTCACCAAGTACAAGAGAATATACGTCCATCTATGCCACTCTGCTAGCAGTGTTTGAGGCAAGGGATCTTGTTGGATTTTTCTCTGTAGCCAGTACAGTGCGGTGTCTGGCGTCGACCAAATCTAGTGGAATGAATCACAGTGACATCTAGACAAGATGACTAATTCAATTTCTAGGAATAGGAAATAGATTGTGAACTCCTGGAAAGAAGAGCGTCTTCTCCATTTCCGTTTTTTCAGTGTTTGACACAGAGTGGCCCCTCAGCCATGCTTGAGTGAATCAATGGTGCAGTACATTACTGAAGAGCTGGAGAACAGTGGTTGCAGGAATATAGGTTACAAATGGCAGGTAGAAGAACTTTCTCACCATTTCTTTTTATCAGTTGTCACTCAGTCCTGCTCTGTCATTGGGTACTAATTGATCACCACAAGCTCACCTGTGAGACTCAATAGGACCTTTTCCCCCCCTCAATTTGCTCACTCTCATACATTACCATTGTTTCCACACATAAAGCCACAGGCACTAGTGTGATAAAAAAGGACATGGGTCAGAACCCTTGGCATACTATTGTGGAAAGGCTGCTGCTCCTCGCTCTAAAAGCAGCTTGGAAAGGCCTGAAAATGAATGCAGCCTAGACATGTCTCTCTCCCTGTGGTGTCACTGGGTGTAATTTAAGCAGAGACATTCTTGCAGTTGTTACACCCAGGCAAGTGTGGGGAATGAAACAGTTGTCTGTGACTGATTTAAACTGTGGGTTTGGACAACTGTGCCCCTGATTGAAGTGTCCCATCTGTTAATTTTAGTGTCCAAGGGAGCTATGAAATGAGCCCCAACAGCAGCAGGATCCATTCTGTGGGGCCCTTGACAGCACGGGAAGATTTTTCTATTCCCAAACCAAACTGAACAGTCTCTCTACATAGAAGTGCTGTTTACTCAACATAGTTCTTTCTGGCAGGGTCCCAGAATGAAGGGACAAGGTGGGCAAAATATGGAGTGGTGGTAAATGGGGTAGCCTTGGGAGAAGGCTCTTAAAATTGTTCACAAATAAGCAAGGCTGTACTTATGCAAAGGTCACCAAAAGGTCCACCTTCTCAGATTTCCACCCCTACCCTCTTGCTCACCCTATCCTTACCACACACACCCCCGCCCCATCTCTAATCTTCAAGTCTCCCGTCAGCCCTCACTTCCAGCAAACTCATCACATGCTCCCATTTCAGATTTCAGCATTATTTGGCCATGAACAACATTGCCATTTACTGAGGCGTTGTCTCTTGATTGGCAACATGAGAAAAAAAAAGGTGATGTTGTGTGAGTAGGAGAAGACAAGGGACAAGTGGCTGAGAGGAAAAAAAAATGCTTCCTGTGGAAGGTTGCTTGAAGAAATATCTGGACAAAATGCAAGGGGTCTGTGTCTGGAAGGACAGAATGGAGATAGAGAATTAAGCAATGAGGACAGTAAATAGAGAGGAAGGAACCTAAGGTCCACAACTTTGCTTTGGGTGGATCTTGCTTACCATGTCTATTCCAGAAGAACTTAACAGAAACATTTAAATTCTACTCCCCCACCCCCAGGCAGTGGCGGGATTCCCAGATGCCCAGCCAACGAATCTATGACTGTCCTTACAGCTATATTTGGCCAAACAGGCTCCTGTCTCCACATACCAGCTTGCAGAACACATGTGAACTTGCTCTACATCTAGATTCTCTCATTGGATCTCCCATTGTTTGCCAGCATGGACTCTGGAACCCATCCCGAACAACACCACATTTCCTCATTAATTCAAACCTTAAAAGTTCTACAGATATCCTTTCTATGTGCCTCCAGTGCCCCCTTTTCTCTCAAAAAAATTCTCTGTTATTCTTCTAGTCCCACCTCAAACTTACCTATTCCACCAAGAGATGTTCCTGGCAAGTAAGGAATTTTCAGGTAAATAACCACACAAATCTCAAAAACACTTGTAGAGGCCATTTTACTGTGGGTGTGTATCTACGCTCTTACGAATGGGATGTCTCAGGAGTTAGAGCCTCTAGAGAGACAAATGGAATGTATGAAAGAAAGAGAAAGTTTGCTTTGAAAGACTAGACATCCCAAACCCAGGCCCATGTAACCACGGCAGCATAACACAAGTATTGAGGCCCTGCCATGAGAATATTTGGATTTGAAGGTTAACTCTGCCCCAAAGAGATCTAGCTTATTAAGGTGACAACTAAGCAAGCTAGACAGTACTGAAGAAACCTATTGCCTGTGAGAGATGTGCAATTTCAGTAAGATTAATCAACAGTGCTAAGGAAGAGTTTTCTTCCTTTGTTTGAAGTATCAGATCAGGTAGTACAGGGGCTACTGTTCACCCAATGATGCTCTCAGCAGTCTAAAGGCGTCATCACATTTGTAATCCTTTATCTTTGTTCTCTCTTGAAAGGAGCCTAGTTAAGAGCTCAGAGTGGGTATCACTGGGCAGATATCAAGTCTGCACTGTCTGGGTTCTGCTTTATTTATTGTGTGCTAGGTGTCACCTGTCTCATGATCTTCTCCTACTCCCATTCGTCTTTACATGCTTTTCCTCCACCCATAGTCTACTGTTTTTTTTTTTAACATACCCTGCAGATACTCACACGATTCTACTATGAAGTGAGTTGTATAAAATAAAAACATTACATTTGCTTTTTTCATTGCTCCCAAGCTGAATGGAAGTAATCCCAGAGCTAAGAAACAGCATCCCTTCTATCTTTTCTATGTTTTGTTGGGGATCAGAGAGAAATTGTGTGTGTGTTAGGGTCATTCCTTCAATCTTGAGCAGTGGAGCTACAAAGATGAATGTGACATAGTCCCTGCCTTCAAAATGAAGACAAACATCAAATAAAGATCTAAAATGAGCACTTCATCTTTGAGGCATTTGACAAGGGAAAGGTATCCAGGGTAGAAAAAGGGCACCTGGAAAAGGAAAGGGCATACTACATTATGAGATAATTCAGTACAATATAGTGTGAACTTCAGCCAGGTAGCATAAATTAAGGCTGAAAGTTAAGGAAAGCTATCTCTGAAGGGATTGTGGAAGCAATGAGGAGTCAAAGGAGTCTCCTCCATCAAAGCAGTCCTCATATTCTGTCAGTTTATCTTAAAATAGTGATTCTTAACTGCAAACCTTCTTCCTTAGATGACATTTGGCCAGATATATGGATACTTTTGGCTGTCAAGACTCAGAGAAGTCAACTTTGTCATAGATAAAGTTCAAAATTAGGACTATTTTACAAAGCACATAATAGACTTGGACAATGATAGAAAATCCTATCCTATATGTGAGTAGCTATGAGTTGAAAAGTTCTATATTTAAATACTGTTGGGGTACTGAGATGGCTCAGTAGATAAAGATACTTTCCACCAAGCCTGAGGACCTGAGTTTGACCCCTGGGACCCATATGGTAGAAGAAAAGAACTGATCTCCACACACCGGTTTCCCTTTTTTCCTGCATGTTTTGTCATGGCACAATGCCTCCCTAGTTAACTTAATTAATTAATTAAAATTAAAACAAAAAGGGGTTCAATGGTTAAGAATGCTCACTGTTCTTTTTTAAATTATTTATTCACTGTTTATTCTAGCCATAGCCCCTTCCCCTTCTCCCAGTCCCATTCTGCCTTCCCCTTTCCCCTCCCCAACTCCTCAACCCCCTCAACTTCCCTACCCATCCACCCTAGCTCACCAAGTCACATCAGGATTGAGTTCCTCCACTTTCCCTGTGGCTTGGCAAGGAAGTCCTGCCAGGGAGAAGGGATCAATAAGCAAGCAACAGAGTCCATATCAGAGACAGCGCCTGCTCTCCTTACTAGTGGACCCGCATGAAGCCTGAACTGCTCTTCAGCTACATCTATGTAGAGGACCTAGGTCCTGTCCAAGAATGGTCCTTGGTTGGTTCTTCAGATTCCACAGGCTTCTCTGGGCCCTGGTTAGTTGGCTCTGTTGGTCTTGTGGAGCTCCTGTCCCCTCCCGATCATTTTCTCCTTCCCTCTATTATTCTACAAGACTCCCTATGCATTGCCCAATGTTTGGCTGTGAGTCTCAGTGTCTGTTTCAAACCACTGCTCAATGGATCCTCTCAAAGGACAACAATGCTAGGCTGCTTTCTGAAAGCACAGCAGAGTATTGTTAATAGTGTCAGGGATTGGCTCGCTTCCATGGGGTGGGTCTTGGATTGGACCAGTCATTGGTTGGACAGTGCCTCAATCTTTGCTCTACCTTTATCCCTGTACATCTTGCAGGCAGGATAAATTTTAGATAAAAGATTTTGTAGGTGGGTTGGGGTTCTCCTTCCTCCACTAGAAGTCTTGTCTAGTTAGAGGGTGTCCTCTTCAGTCTCTATGGACTCTGATACTAGGATTCTCAGCTAGAGTCTCCCTCATATCATCCCAGACGCCTACTCTGACTCAGGTCTCCAGCTTGTCACAGAACTGTCCCTGATCAGTTTCTCTTTTCTCTTCAGCCCTTCAGTCCCCCCTTCCCTGCTTTCCCAAGGTCTGATCTCCAACCTTATTTCTCTTTGCATTCCCTCTCTTACCTTGTTCTCTCTCTTCAAATACAACCCTTGTCTATTCTATTTCTCTATCTTAGGGAGGTTTAAACATCCTCCCCTGGGTCCTCCTTGTCACTTATCTTCTTTGGGTCTGTGAATTGTAATATGTTTATCCTGTAATACGTGGCTAAAATCCACTTACAAGTGAGTATATACCATGTGGGTCTTTCTGGGTCTGGCTTACCTCATTCAGGATGATCTTTTCCAGTTATATTCATTTGCTTGCAAATTTTGTGATTTCCTTGTTTTTAATGGCTGTGTAGTATTCCATTGTGTAAATGTATCACGGTTTCTTTATCCATTCTTCAGTGGAGGGACATCTAGGCTGTTTCCAGATTCTGGCTATTACAAATAAAGTTGCTATGAACATAGTTGAGAAAATGTCCTTGTTGTATGGTGGAGCATCTTTCAGGAGTATACCCAAGAGTGGTATAGCCAAGTTTTTAGGTAGAGCTATTACATTTTTTCTGAGAAAGCGTCATATTGATTTTCACAGGGGTTGTACAAGTTTGCACTCCCAACAGCAAGGGAGAGTTGTTCCCTTTCTCCACATCCTTGACAGCATGTGCTGTCAACTATAGGTTTTTTCTTAATCTTAGTCATTCTGACAGTTGTAAGATGGAATATCAGAGTTGTTTTATTTGCATTTCCCTAATGACTAAGGACTTTGAATATTTCTTTAAGTACTTCTCAGCTACATGAGATTCCTCTGTTGAGAATTCTGTTTAGCTCTGTGTCCCATTTTTTAATTGGGTTATTTTGTTTGTTGGTGTTTAATTTTTTGAGTTCTTTATATATTTTGGATATTAGCCCTTTGTCAGATATAGGATTGGTAAAGATCTTTTCCCCGTCTGTAGACTGATTTTTAGTTCTATTTGACAGTGTCCTTTCCAATTTCATAAGGTCCTATTTATTAATTGTTGATCTTAGAGCCTGGGCCCTTGGTGTTTTGTTTAGCAAATTGTCCCCTGTGCCAATGATTTCAAGATTCTTTTTCTTTCTCTTCTAATAGACTTAGTGTATCTGGCTTTATGTTGATGTCTTTGATCCACTTGGACTTGAGTTTGTGCAGGGTGATAAATATGGATCTATTTGCATTTTTCTACATATGGACATACAATTAGACCAGTGTCATTGTTGAAGATGCTGTCTTTTTTCCATTGTATGGTTTTGGGTCTTTTGTCAAAAATCAACTGTCTGTAGGTGTGTAGGTTTATTTCTGTGTCTTCAATTTGATATCATTGATTAACCAAGCTATTTCTATGTCAGTGCCATGCAGTTTTTATTACTATTTCTCTGTAGTATAGATTGAAATCAGAGATGGAGATACCCCAAGAAGTTCTATTGTTATATAAGATTGGTTTAGCTATTCTAGTTTTTGTTTTGTTTTGTTTTTTATATGCAGTTTAGAATTGTTCTCTCAAGTTCTGAAAAGAACTATTTTGGTATTTTTCTGGGGGTTGTATTGAATCTGTTGCTTTTGGTAAGATGGCCATTAATACTGTTAATCCTACTGATCCATGAATGTGGGACATCTTTCCACCTTCTCATAGCTTCTTCAATTTCTTTCTTCAGAGACTTGAAATTCTTGTCATCCATGTCTTCGAATTTCTTGGTTGGAGTTACACAAAGATACTTTATATTATTTGTGGCTATTGTGAAAGGTATGGTTTCCTTGATTTCTTTTTTCTTTCTTTTTCTTTTTCTTTTTTCTTTTTTTTTTTTTTTTGGTTTTTGAGACAGGGTTTCTCTGTGTAGCCTTGGCCATCCTGGACTCACTTTGTAGACCAGGCTGGCCTCGAACTCACAGCGATCCGCCTGCCTCTGCCTCCCGAGTGCTGGAATTAAAGGTGTGCGCCACGACGCCCGGCTCCTTGATTTCTTTCTCAGCCCATTTCTGTTTGTATACAGGAAGGCTACTGATTTCTTTAAATTAGTCTTGTATCCAGCCACTTTACTGAAGGTATTTATCAGCTGTAAAAGTTCTCTGGTGGAACTTCTGTGTCTCTTATGTATACTATCATGTCTTCTGCAAATAGCAATAGTTTGACTTCTTTCCAATTTGTATCCCTTTGATCTCCTTTTGTTGTGTCATTGCTCTAGATAGAACTTCTAGTACTATACTGAAGAGATATGGAGTGAGCAGCCTTGTCTGGTTCCTGATTTCATTGGAATTGCTTTGAGTTTCTCTCCACTTAGTTTGATGTTGGCTATGGGCTTGATGTATATAGCCTTTATTGTGTTAGGTATGGGCCTTGTATCTCTGATCTCTGCAAGACATTCATTATGAAGAAGTGTTGGATTTTGTCAAAGGCTTTTTTATGCAATTAGATGATCATGTGTTTTTGTTCTTTCAGTTTGTTTATATGGTGGATAACATTGATGGGATTTTCATATGTTGAACCATCCCTGTATCTGGGATGAAACCTACTTGATCATGGTGGATGTATTTGATCTGTTCTCAGATTTGGTTTGCAAGTTTTTTATTGAGTATTTTTGCATCAGTGTTCATAAGAGAAATTGGTCTGAAGTTCTTTTTCTTTGTTGAGTCTTTGTGTGGTTTAGTTATGAAGGTGAGTGTGGCCTCATAGAATGAGTTTGGCAATGTTTCTTCTGTTTCTGTTTTGTGGAATAGTTTGAGGAGTATTGAAGGTCTGGTAGAATTCTATACTGAAACTGTGTGGCCCAGGGCTTTCTTTGGTTGGGAGACTTTTGATGACTGCTTCAATTTCTTTACAGGAATATTTAAACTGTTTACCTGATCTTGATTCAACTTTGGTAAGTGAAATCAATTTTTAAAAATCATCCATTTCCTATAGATATTCAAGTTTGTGGAGTACAGGCTTTTGAAATACAATCTAATGATTCTTTGGACTTCCTCAGTATCTGTTATGTCCCCCTTTTCATTTCTGATTTTGTTAATTTGGGTACTGTCTCTCTGCCTTTTAGTTAGTTTCGCTAGGGCTTTGTCTATCTTGTTGATTTTCTCAAAGAACCAGCTCTTAGTTTTTGTTTATTCTTTGTATTATTCTCTTTGTTTCTACTATACTGATTTCAGCCCTGAGTTTGATGATTTCCTTTGTCTACTCCTCTTGGGTGTATTTCCTTTTTTTCCTAGATCTTTCGGGTAAGCTGTTAAGTGGCTAGTATGGTATCTCTCCAATGTCTTCCTGAAGTTACTCAGTGCTGTGAACTTTCCTCTTAGCACTGCTTTCATGGTATCCCGTAAATTTGGGTCTGTTGTGCCTTCTTTTTCGTTTAATGTTATGATGTTTTAATTTCTTTCTTTTATTTCTCCCATGACCCAGCAGTCATTAAGCAGGAAGTTGTTCAGTTTCCATCAGTGTGTAGGCTTTTTGTTGTTTCTGTTGTTATTGCTGAAGTTCAGCTTTAATCCATGGTAGTCTGCTAAAGTACACTGGGCTAATTCAATTTTCTTGTATCTGTTGTGGCTTGCTTTGTGACTCACTATATGGTCAGTTTTGCAGAAGGTTCCATGTGGTGCTGAGAAGAAGGTATTATTTGTGTTTGAGTGAGAGGTTCTGTAGATATCTATTAAGTCCATTTGATTCATGACATCTGTTAGTTTCATTATTTCTCTATTTAGTTTCTGTTTCTATGATCTGTCCATTGGTGAAAGTTGGGTGTTAAAGTCTCCATTATTAATGTGTGGGATTCGATGTGTGATTTAAGCTTTAATAATGTTTTACAAATGTGGGTGCCCTTGTATTTTGGCCATAGATGTTCAGGATTGATATTTCCTCTTGGTAGGTTTTTCCTTTAATGAGAATGTAGTGTCCCTTCTCATCTCTCTTTATTAATTTTGATTGAAAGTCTATTTTATTAGATATTAGGATGACTACTCCAGCTTGCTTCTTGGGTCCATTTGCTTGGAAAGCCTTTTTCCAGTCCTTTACTCTCAGGTGATGTCTATCTTTGTTGCTGAAGTGTGTTTCTTGTATGCAGCAGAATGTTGGATCCTGCTCACACTTCCATTCTGTTAACCTGTGTGTTTTTAGTGGAGAGTTGAGTCCATTGATGTTGATAGATAATAGTGACTGTTAATTCCCTTTTTGTGGTATTGGTGGTGAGAGTGTGTTTGTGAGCTTGTCTTCTACTGGTTTTACTATTGTGAAGTTATCTATATCCTTATTGGGCTGGAATTTTCCTTCTAGTATCTTATGTAGAGCTGGATTGATGCACAGATATTGTTTACATTTGGTTTTCTCCATCTATGGTCATTAAAAGCTCTGCCAGTATAGTAGTTTGGGCTGGAATCTGTGGTTTCTTGGTGTCTGCATGACATCTGCCCAGGCTTTTCTAGCTTTCATAATCTCTCTGGAGAAGTCAACGGTGATTCTGATAGGTCTGTCTTTATACATTACTTGGCCTTTTACCATTACTGTTTTTTAATCTTTTTCTATTGTTCTATAGATTTAGTGCTTTGATTATTATGTGGTGGGAGGAATTTCTTTTCTGGTCTAGTCTACTTGGTATTTTGTAACCCTCTTGTATGTTTAAAGGCATCTCTTTCTTTAGGTTATAGAAATTTTCTTCTATGATTTTCTTGGAAATATATTTTGGTCCTTGGAGCCTGGAGTCTTCTTTTTCTTCAATCCCTACTATTCTTGGGTTTCATTGTTTCATGGTATCCTCTATTTCTTCGATGTTTTGTGCCTGGAATTTTCTTGATTTAATATTTTCTTTGACAGATGTATCAAGTTCTTCTATTGTATCTTCTGCACCTCTTCTGAGATTCATTCCTCCCTCTCTTGTATTCTGTTAGTAATGTTTACCTTTTTGGTTCTTGTTCTCTAAGTTTTCCATCTCCAGGAATTTCACAGTTTGTTTTCTTTGTTGATATTCTATTTCCATTTTCAGGTCTTGAACCATGTTATTAATTTTCTTCACCTGCTTGATTGCATTTTTCTGTATGTCTATGGTGGCCTGTATTTGTTTGATTGTATTTTCTGAGGGATTTATTCGTTCCCTCTTTATATGCCTCTACCTGTGTTTTGACTGTATTAGAATATCCAGTGTTTTTATGGGGTTCTGGTGAAGCCATAGTGCTATAATTTTTGTTGTGTTTAAATTTTTTTAATTTTAATTTTTTTTTAATTTTAAAAAATTTATGCATACGACATACCGATTACCCCCTTGATCGTATCCTCCCAATCCCACCCTCCCCCCACCTCCCCCCTCTGACAGGGGGGCCCTCCAAAGCTGGACTTTAGCCATCTGGTTGTCTGGCATTGGCTGTTTTTTTCCTGGAACCCGCTGGGCTTTTCTAATCCAGTGAGGTCCTGTTGTCTCCTTAAGCCAGACGGCTAATAGAGCTTAACTGATGGCTGGATCTCCAGGTCTCTGGAGTCCAGAGTCCTCTTAAGGGTGGAGGGCGGAGAAATCCTGAGGAATGCAAGTGGGCGTGTTTTAGAGTCAGCTGCTCAGCAGGTTTTTCACCCAGTGGACACTGTGCTCCCGGCGCTCGGACGCAGCTGACCCCGCCATCTTGGACTCGTGACTCTGACTGCTCCTATTGTGCAGCAGGTCGCTCCTGGGAGATCAGTGGGACAAGGACTGAAGGTTGGGGTGCTGCTCTCGCGAAGCAGGAGGAATCCTTTCTCCGGTTGCTGGAGTGGAGAGCTCCTGGATCTTCGGACCAGCACTCGAGTAAGTAAAAACGCTTGACTAGCAGAAAGTGGCGGGTGGGAACCATGGTCTCTCCTGGACCAGGGAGACAGACAGCCCCCCGCGGGTCTCTCCTGGACCTGGGAGATAGCCCCCCGCGGGTCTCTCCTGGACATGGGAGACAGCCCCCCGCGGGTCTCTCCTGGACCTGGAAGATAGCCTTCCACAGGTATCTCCTGGACCTGGGAGACAGCCGATCCCCCCACCCCCCGTCGGGTGTCTCCCAGCCCCACCCGGGTCTCAGCTGGACCTGGGAGACAGCTCCTGGTGGGTCTCTCCTCTAGGACCTAGGAGATAGCCTCCCGTGGGTCTCTCCTGGACCTGGGAGACAGCCTTTCATGGTTCTCTCCCGGACCTGGGAGATAGCCACCCCACCCCCCGCCCCACGGGTGACTCCCGGCCAGGGAGACGGCCCCACCCTGGTCTCAGCTGGACCTGGGAGACAGCCCCTGGTGGTTCTCTTCTCCAGATCTGGAAGACAGCCTCCCGTGGATCTGTCTTGGACCTGGGAGACAGCTTCTGGCGGGTTTCTCCTGGACTTGGGATACAGTCCCCTTCCCGCGGGTGTCTCCCGCACCAGGGAGGCAGTCCCATCCGGGTCTCACCTGGACCTGGGAGACAGACCCTCGTGGGTCTCTCCTCCAGGACCTTGGAGACAGCCTCCCGTGGGTCTCTCTTGGACCTGGGAGACAACCCCCCGTGGGTCTCTCCTGGACTTGGGGTACAGCCCCTGGTGGGTCTCTCCTCCAGGACCTGGGAGACAGCCTCCCGTGTGTCTCTCCTGGACCTGGGAGACAACCAACCCCCTGTGGGTCTCTCCTGAACCTGGGAGACAAGCTCAGGTCTCTCCTGGACCTAGGAGGCAACCCCCCACGGGTCTCTCCTCGACCTGGGAGACAACCCCCCGCGTGTCTCTCCTGAACCTGGGAGACTACCCCCTGTTGATCTTTCCTCCTGGACCTGAGAGGCAACCCCCTGCGGGTCTCTCCTGGACGTGAGAAACAACCCCCCACTGGTCTTTCCTCCTGGACCTGGGAGGTAACCTCTGCGGGGGTCTCTCTTTCACGTGGGAAACAACCCCCCACTGGTCTTTCCTCCTGGACCTGGGAGGCAACCCCCAGCGGGTCTCTCCTGAACGTGGGAAACAACCCCCCACTGGTCTTTCCTCCTGGACCTGGGAGACAACGCCCCGAGGTCTCTCCCAGACCAGGGAGACAGCCCCAAGCAGGTCTCTCCTGGACCTGGGAGAGAGCCCCCTGCTGGTCTCTCCCGGACCTGGGCAACAACCTCCCGCGGGTTTCTCCTGGACCTTGGAGACAATGCCCGGGGGGGTCTCTCCTGGACCAGGGAGACAGCCCCACGTGAGTCTCTCCTGGACCTGGGAGAGAGCCCCCTGCTGGTCTCTCCTGGACCTGGGAGACAATCCTCTGCTGGGTTTTTCTGAACCTTGGAGAACCTCCCTGGTCTCTTCCGGACCAGGGAGGGAGACAGTCCCACATAGGTCTTTCTGGACCTGGGAGAGAGTCCCCTGCTGGTCTTTCCTGGACGTGGGAGACATCCCCAAGTTGGTCTTTCCTCCTAGACCTGGGAGGCAACCCCCCCTCGCGGGTCTCCTCCTGGACCTGGGTGGACAGCCTCCGGCGGGTCCCTCTGGGACCTGGGAGAAAGCCCCATGCGGGCCCCTCCTGGACCTAGGAGACAACCCCCGCACTGGTCTCTCCTCTTGGACCTAGGAGACTGCCTCCCGCAGGTCTCTCCTGGACCTGGGATACAACCCCCCAGTGGGTGTCTCCTAGACTTGGGAGACAGCCACAGGGTGCCGGGCTCCTGGCACCTCCCCTCTCTGCAGGGAAATACCAAAGTTGGTGTTTTGGAGTCAGCTGACAGGTTACTTACCAGATCGGTAGTCTGTGACCTTCTGCCACTCAGATAAGGTATGTCCTGGCCACTGCCATCTTGGAAGTCGCTCATTGTTCTTGCAACAGATCTGAGTACATTTTTCAGCACCCATGTCAGCCAATACATAACCACCTCTACCTCTAACTCCAGAGGATCCAGCAGCCTCTCCCAAACTCTGCAGGCACCTGAACTCATATGCACATGCTTACACACACACACACACACACACACATTCATGTAATTAAAAATAAAAAAACAAACCATTAAAAAAAGCGTTCGTTCTTGAAGGCAGGAACTGTGTCTGAATCTCCAAGATCCAGAAGGTAATTAGATCATGAATGTTTGAGGACATAATGAACACAGAATAAATGAGTAACTAATATACTACCCTAGGAAGCGTATGTGTGAGTAGATTCCCCCTTGGATCATGACGTCTATGACGTAGTTTAATTTTGGTTTATATTGGCATGGATTTCTTTTCTTCCTTTCTATTAGTATATCTTGTGATTATAGTGATAGGGGCATTGCTATATGAGGGAAATGTGGTAGTTTGTCTCTTGTTAGAAAATAAGGGGTCTGGAGAGATGGCTCAGAGGTTAAGGGCACTGACTGCTCCTCCAGAGGTCCTGAGTTCAATTCCCAGCAACCGCATGGTGGCTCACAGCCATCTCTAATGTGATCTGATGCCCTCTTGTGGTGTGCAGGTGTACATGCAGGCAGAAGACTGTATACATAATAAATAAATAAATAAATCTTTTTTAAAAAGAAAATAAACAGGCTTCTAGGGGATAGTAATAAAGTATAATATGATATAATGAGATAAAACAAAACCTAACAAATAGAAGGAAAAGAACCCAAGAGAGGGCACAAAAGTCAAAGACCCACTCTTTCACACACTCAGGATGCCATAAAAACTTCACACCGGAAGCCATAATATACACAAAGGACCTGTAGGGCAAAAATAAGAATAAGGTAGATTAAAAAAAAAAAAAAAGAAAGAAAAATCCTGACACAAAATTGAGACAAGAGACCTCCGGAGATACCACTGAGAAAACTAAATTTAAAAGCTGTTAGCCTCATCCTATATCAGGTTTTTCACTATTTTAGCATACAGCTCTCTGCTGTACTACTCTCATGGGCGCATTGAAGTACTGAGAATTTAGATGTAAGGCAGACATACTACAAACTCAGCCCCATGGGACTCCACAGTAGTTGCATGCATTTATTCCACTCATGGTCAGTTTCAATAGCATGGGTATAGCCATAAAATGTTTTCCATTGTTAGCTTATCCTTTTCTTAGTTGTATGGCTAGAGGCAAAAACAAAATGAAACAAAACAAAAACAACAACAAAACAAAACAAAAAAACAAAAAACTTTCTCTGGAACATTTTTATTCTGTCTAGTGAAAGTTCCAGGTTGGAGTTTCTACAGCATCTTGCTTGAGACATACGGGTCTCTAAAAACAAACTCAGATAATTTACGATGGTGTGATCGATCCCTCAACCTTCCTGCCTGTATTTGCTGGTTGTGTCGTGCTTAGTTTTCAGAGACTTGACCTAATCTAGAAGTGTGGCTGCAGTCTCTTTTGTCGATCACAAGGGATTTTGTTTTCGAGAAAAAAAAAACATACAATATATTCTGCACAAGCTTTTCTCCACCCCAACTCCCCCATGTAACTCCATTCACTTTCTTTTTCTGTCTTTAAAAAACAAACAGGCAAAAATTAAACAAAAGTAGCAAAATGAAAAAAAAAAGAAACACACACATACATTAAATCAGAAAACATAATATATAAGCAAAAGACCAAAAAAACAAAGCAATATGAGACAAAAAAATTCCACTGAATTAATTTCGTGTTGGCTATCTACTGCTGAGAATTGGGCCTACCTGGAAGAGTGGTTACTATACTCACTGAGACTCCATTGGAGAAAACTAATTTTTTTTTTTTTTTTTTTGTAGTGGGTGTCAATTGCAGATATCTTCTTGGCTAGGGGTTATCACCAGGGATTTAAAAAAACAATTTTTGAGATTTGGATTTTAGGTGCATGAGTGTTTTGCCTGCATGTACATTTGTGTACCACATATGTGTAGTGCCTCTGGGGCCTAGAAGAGGGCATTAGAGTCTATGATTCTGGAGTTACAGACAGTCGTTAGCCACCACATAGATGCTGGGAACCAAACTCAAGTCCTCTGAAAGAAGCGCCAGCACCCCCCTTTAAACTAAACCAAAGAGCCAATACTCAAAAATATGCAAGGATTCCCAACACTATGACTACATAATGAATAGGCCTCAGAGGCCGCATAGGCCCGAAAACAAGGTAATGGCCTGTGTTTTAGATGTCGTAGCAGTAGGGAATTATGATAAATGTTATTTGAGGGAAAGACCTGGATAGCATGTAAAACTGTACTTCTGGGGGCTGTGCCTGGTTTAATGTCCTGTGTTTGCTGTCTTAAATTCCTACTTATTTTGAAAGAGTCCCCACACTTGCATTTTGCACAGAGCCCAACCAATCACCAGTTCTGGTTGGAACCTATCTGAACTTGTAGCCACATCTCTGAAATTAGAGGGGTTTTTCCCCCTCCTGGAATAAAGCAGAAGGACCTGCAAAGTTACAGCCTGAAGTGGGAGGCCCCCAAGCACGAAATCTGCTCCTTCCCATTTCACACCACATTCCTATTCCCCTGTGTTCAGCCAGGATCAGTGACCTGTGCTACTCCATGGGGAATGGTGTCTGAGCTGAAAGTCTTATTAACTATGTCTCTAAGTCATAGATAAACTGCTTAAAAATAACCAGCACATTGTACCTATATCTTTTGACAAAAGGTGTTCATTAAATTAGAGAGGATACATTTCAATTGTGGGTGAGCCATCTCATACATATTGTCTATTTTATTTTTAAAAATATAGTAATTGCATGTTCATTTCCAGCTATAAGAAATTGCAGCAAGATTCAGTTACTCTTTCTTCAGCTTTCCCCATTAGGAAGAGTCTATGAGACGCTACTATGGTAGCATAGTGACCTTGACAGAACTCACTGATATTTCTCATTTTATTTATATTTAACTGTTCACATACATTTGGATCTAGATATTGTCATCACATCAGGTCCAAGTATCACCACTTATAGCCACACTACTGATAAATGTCGTTGTCTGAGGGACCTTTGTGGTATTTCCCTGCTATACTGACACTCATCATCCCCTGCAATCCTGATCTTCAACCCTTGGGAAATATTAATCTAGTTGATATTTCTAAAACTGGGGTTGTTTCCAATTGAGTCTATTACAAACATTACGTATATTTTTGCAAAGTTTTTCTTATTAGTTCACAAACACTTAAGTGATTAATAAACAACAATTATTTTTGAAAGTCTTTGAATCACCCCTATCAGTTGATGGTTATTTTCAGTTTAGAGGCAATGTGTCCCAAGGAAAAAAGTGGGGCTTTGGAGTTTGTAGTATTTTTTTTAAATCAATATTCTACTGTTTCCTTCCAGTATGGCTTGAGGATGTTTATTTAAAACACACACACACACATACACACACACACACACACACACACACACACACACACACCAGAAAAAAACAATACTTCTGCCAGAGTTGTTTTATGAAGATGAAATGAGATTTCACAATGAATGTTTCTAGTACTTTGGATTTTTTGAAATCATAGTCCTTTCTTTCTTGGCTGCAACCAAGGAGTAGAAAGGAATCTAAGATAGTGAAATGTCAGAATTCTAGATTTTTAAATGAAGTCTTAATACTCCCAAATATTTGAAAAAGGAAAGGGAGGACAAGAATAGCTTATAATTAGTTTAATAAGCTTTCCAAAGAAATCTATAAGAGAGCTGGAAAAATGTCTTTCTTTAAGTCTAACAAGTCCTTTCCCCATCCCCGACCCACCCAGCATAGGAGGGCTTAATTAGCTCAGCAACTCTTCTTTTTCAAAATCTTCTTATACAAACTCTAGGCTTCTTTCGTCCAATTAATAAAATAAAAAAAAAAAACACAAAAAACTCCTAATCAGTGGAAGCCAGATGAATGACATTTTACTAGGATGAAAAAGAGTTCCTTTCCCTTAGTGCAGAAAGTTTTCTTAATTCTTTGTTTCTAATCCCTCCATCTTTATTTTACCCCCAGGATTAATGGCAACTCAAAGCTAACTCCTATTTTTCTTATTTCTATAAGCTCTCAAAGATCTTATTCACAGATTCCTGACATTTACCCCTAGACCAGAAGATATTATATATATATAGTGTATTCTCTCCCTCTCTCGCCTCCCCTCTCCCTCTCTCTCCTTTCCTTTCCTTTCTCCCTCCCTCCCTCCCTCTTCCATTTTCTTTCTATACACCCCACCCCCCGTGTGTGTGCATGCACGTGTGTGTGTGTGTGTGTATATGAGCACCTGCATACATATGTGTATGTGTTTTACACATGTGTGCATATGTGATGGAGCCATCTCAGGTTTCTTGCTAAGTTGCTGCTCATTCGCCTATGAATGTCTCTAGACTCCTTTGCCAAGTATTTTCTGCATACTAACTTGCTTCCTCATCCCATGTTTTCACAGTATAAGAAGTACACAATCCTGAGATTTGTCCTCAAGGGGTTTTGAAATCTCATGGAATTCAAGTATATGTATATAGGAAATATTAGAAAGCGGTATTTTATACTTTGCTGGTGACTAAACCCAGGGCATACCACACACTATATATAACATTAAACCTATCAATAGCTTTCAGGGATTTCTTTTTACACTAAAAGTTTTTTGTTTTTATTTTGTTTTCGTGTGTGTGTATATGTGGTGTACGTATGTGTTGGTATGAATGTGTGTATATGTGTTGTGGGGGTGTTTATGTGTGTATGGAAGTCACAGGCTAATGATGGTGGGAGTCTTCCACTATGACTCTCCTCCATGTTTTTTGAGATAGGGTCTTCACTCAGCCTGTAATTCATAGATTCTTCTAGGTTGGCCAGCCAATGAGCTCCCAAGATTCACCTTCCACTTATCCCACCCTGCTGTGGTTATACATACATAGTGTCATTCTTGGCTTTTCATATGTGTGCTGGGAATACAAACTCAAGTCCTCATGCTTTCATAGCAGATACTTTACTGACTTAGTCAACTCTTCAGTTGCTGTACTTTTTTTTTTAAAGAACTCAGTATGAAACCCAAGTTGACAGTGACTTCTTAATGTTCCCATACCCACCTCCAAAGTGCTGCGATTGTAGGTATGCAGGAGCCTTATGATATCAGAGTCAATAAAAACAAGACTATTCTGAGAGCCTGGATGGGTAATGAAGGAAAAGGGCTTCAAGGAGAAAGTATGACTATATAATCAAAGGGTAAGACCTGAGTAGATGGAAAAGTGAGACAGAGTAATCATAGTGGGGGTATTTTTAATAAAAAACAGAGGGAGAGGGTTTATTGATACTAGGCATGCAGGCACTGAAAAGTAAGAACCCGATCCTTGGTTTTGCTCTTGGCTTTCACATTGCATTATTTATCTCTGTCATACGTTGTGCAATGCTTCCTGACCTGTGAGTTCTGGATAATCTCAGTTCTTGACTTCTCGCTTTGTCTTATGTTTATAACTTTGCCCACTCTTATCTGCTTCTCAGAGCTTATTTCCCTGGAGCTAGCCTTATCTTTCCGTTAAGATGTAGACAATAGCATGCCTTTGTGTTGAACTGTGTGACTCTGTGACACAATGCTGTCATCTACAAATTTTATGCTCAAGAACCATGCAACTGTATTACAAAATGCATACATACATGTGTACATATATATGTGCATACATACTTAAAAGGGTCAAGTACATGGCTCAGTAAGTAGTAGTTTATGCCATGCAGTCCTGACAACCTGAGTTGCCATCCCCATATCTCACATAAAGAAAAAACAAAAACAAAACCACTTCCACTCAAACCTGCTCAGTACTGCTTCTGCTATTTCAGAAATAGTCCAATACTTGTATTCCTGGAAATGCTGTCTAGCCTTGAGAATGGAGCACAAAGGCCCAGATGGGCTAATGGCAAATAGTGAGGAAACCAGTCTTTTGGTTGAGGAAGGGCCTTGGTGACCAAGAACTGCTGTATATAGATTTGGCAGGATCAGAGATTATCAACCACTGTAACTGACTTTAATAGAGACAGTGATTTCTTTTGATTCACATTGAGAAACTAGAACCTTTAGATGACAAGGCAAATGAATTGCTTCCTCCTCTGATTAAAGGAATTTCTGTTCGTTACTCAATGGAGCACATTTTTATGTTAACTAGGCCAAGTAGAGAAAAAATTCAGTTTACCCTCTCTCAGAGTCTTGGTTGGACTCCACCCCACACTGGCACAAAGCTATTTGGTTTGGAAGCTGACAGCCATCCTCTTCGTGGCTTCTGTTCACACTTTTCCTGGCCCTGGGGGACTGTAAACTCAAAAGAGGCAGGGACTGCAGCTAGTTAGCCAAAAGCAAATGGCACTTCTCTGCACTGCTGAACCATACTATACTAGGGGGCACTGAATCACCCTTACTGGCACACTGGAGTAAGCTCAGTTTTATATTCTAGGTTGGAAAATGCCCAGGATAGAGGAAATGATTCAGATAGACTGAAATCTGGAGGAAGCAAAAGGCATGAGAGAAGACTGAGATAGGATCTGTCAGTCTCTATAGCACTGGCCAGGGAGTGGCCACCTATTGGCCTGTTATATCTGAAGCCTCCACACCAGAAGCCCCAGAGATTTCTGTAAAAGGTCAGTTTAAGACAAAGGAAGTAGAGAGGACCATGGTGTGTGTGTGTGTGTACGTGTGTGTACGTGTGTGTGCGTGCGTGCCTCAGGCATAGGTACTATGAAAGGTCAACAGGAAAATGGGGCGAGTGTCTTTACCTGAGAAGGGGAGAGGGAAGATAATACAGAGGGAAAGAGAGGGAGATGGTGAGAAATAAAACTAAGGCTGTTTGAAAAAGCCATAAGAAAACATTAGTTTATGTTTGCTTAAAAGTGTGTGTGTGTGTGTGTGTGTGTGTGTGTGTGTAATTTAAATGAAATTCCACTTCTTAGGTAATACTGTCCCATCTAAGAGCCACTGATTATCTAACAAAACCTCCAGTACAGGCAGTGGGAAACCTCCTTTTAAGTTGTTAGTTATGAGTACAGGGCACTTCCCAAGCAATATAAACTATTGATGCTGTCTTGAGTTTCATTCTTGAACTTGAAAATAGACCCCATTGTTGAAGACCATATATTTAAGACATGAGATTTGGAGGAATTGAGCTAAATGTGACCTAGAAGCCTCCTGCCTGAGGACTAGCTCTCACAGTATATGAATATGCTATATGTAAGTTGCCACAAGGTGCCATAGTGGCCCGTGTATCTTGGCGGTAACCAGCAGTCTTCTCACTGGACTTAAGGCTCATTCTTTAGGAGGGAGTTCATGCCTAATACAGTAAATCTAACTGATTTTCTGTGTCTGGTGAGGTTAAGACCCCAGTGGACAATCTTACTACTGTCATTTTTCTAAAATGATGTGCTTTCTAAGTGCATTTGAAATACCTATCCTCATACCTACAGATAAGTGTAGCTTTTACCTCCATATCAAAGTCACTTCCCTTGGCAGTAGATAGAAACCCTTAAAAATCCACAACTGTGGGGTGTCCGGACCTACTTGATACATCCATAACACAAAGAATATTCCTGTTGAACAGGAAACATCACAGAAGAGAGTAGAATGATTGTAAGATCCAGAAGACAGAGATAGCTGCCATGCGGTTGTATCTTCTACATTAGATATTTAATTGCACCCATGAAATCTTAACTATATAATCACCTAAACAAGAAAGTCATAATGATAGCACCAGTTGCCATGCCAACATGGGTATAGAAATATCACAATGCCCCACTACTGAATGAAAAACAACATGAAATTAATGACTGCCGGGAGAAGAATAGTCTTTTCCAGGGATAACTCCCCTGACAGGTTATTCTGTAAGTCTAAACACTTCTACATATGGACAATACAAAATGGATTTATCAGGTTGTACTTACACAAACATGCATGTATACACACACACACACACACACACGAATACACACATGTTAAAGTTGGAGAGTCCTTGAAATTGAGAGAAGATGGACAGGGAAGAGGGAGTAGTAGCAATTATTTAAATATAATACTCATGAATGAAATTACCAAAAATAAATAAAGGTATAAAAAGTCAAAATCAAAAAGAATTTTATTATATATTGTTATCAGTATATTTTATCTATGTAATTATAATAAAATGACATTACTCCCTTTCCTCCTCCAAATGCTCCCGTAAAGCCTTCTCTACTTTTCTTTAATTCACGCTTTCTTTTTTCACTAATTGTTATTGCATGCATATGTATATATGCATATGTATTCGTAAATGTAATCTGAACATTCCATATAATGTATGTATGTATGTTTTCAGGGCTGACCATTTGGCAGTGGACAGCCAGTTGGTGCACTCTTCTCTGAGGAAGACCACATTACCCACTCCCAGCTTTTCTTGGCTGCCTGGAGCTTCTTGTGTAGGGTTAAAGCCTCGGGAGCTTTTCCTCCCATCAACAAAGGGAAAAGCCATGTCTGGTACTGAAAACCTAGCTAACTCCTCAGTGCTGGTGATTTCATGGTTATTGGAGGAGGATCTACAACCTCTCATTTACTAAGCCTGCACAATCCCTAACAACAATCTGTAAACAGGTCCCATTATACCAACAGCTAAGTGTGGTCTTCACTCCTCGTCAAGGGACTTCTCTTTGCAACAGACAGAGACCACACCAGAAACCGATAACCAATCAAAATGCAAAATTGTGGAGCCCAGTCACAATGGACACATCTGCAAGACACCCCGGCACCTATGGCTCAAGGCTCGTTATGGAAGAGGGACAAAAAGATTGTAAGAGCCAGAAGATCAGGGATTTTGCTATGTGATTGTATCTCCTAGTAATGTCAGAAGCTATAATCGTAAAGTACCACTAATGTGACTGCCTAAGAGTGAGTTGAAAAAAAAAATGACTCCAATGAACATGTCAAAGGAAAGTCAGTTTTAGACAATAAAAATGTGTCCACTTTATCTAAACAGTGGAACAGAAATACAGACTGAAAACAATGAACTTTGGTTCACTGATATTTGAAGCCATGTTTCTGGATGTAATACATTCATGGTATATGATAAATAATGGTACAAGTAAATGCTTACTGAGTGAATAAATGAGTCACAGTAGTAATGACAGGAAGAAATGATTTTTGAGCCTCAATTATAGTTCTAAGTGTGATATATGAATTAAATGGGTCATTTAATCCTCACACTGGTGCTCTAAAATTTTGTAGAACAGGAAACCATATAGCAGAGAAACTGTGCCTTACCTTATGGTATATAACCAGCAAGCAATAGAGTTTGAATTAGTAGTTTGTAAGGGAAGGCTGGAACATTCTGGCTGTCTCTTGACCATTTGTGGTGTCAGTGTTCCTAATGATAAGCCAAGTAGTCTATGAGGAAGAGCCAAGGTTCTTTATTATGTCCTCTCCCCAAGGATCCATCCTCAATTTCCTCCATTGTCCCTACTGACACATACATATATCACTTTTCCCTTTCTACTTGAATTTTGCTTATTATTTATAATTCAGTTCAAATCCTACCTGCTTGGCAAAGCTTGCCTTATATATTCTTGCTAGAAGAGCTCTCTCCTACTTTGAAACTCACAGTTCTCACAGACCAGAGGAATCTTTTGGTACTTGAAAACTACATAGCATTGCAGTGAAGCTCCAGACTGCAGAGTCAGATAGGCAAGAGTGGATTTTTTTTTTCCAGTAGGGAATAGATACATTGAAGCTTTATTGACTTTTCAGTCTTGTCTAGGCCACATGCTTTCTTATTAATGATAATTAGTTATGCAGATTCAGAATAAATGGGCTAAAGAATTCTCCTTACACATAAATTAATTGTATAATGGTGGCAGTTTTCATGTTAGCATCATTAAAAGAAAATTTAAGTTTATTTTATTTTATTAATTTATTCATATCACATCTCGATTGTTAGCCCTTCCCCTGTTTCCTCCCATTCTTCCCTCCCTCCCATTTCTCTCCTTCTCCCCTCCCCTATGTCTGTGACTGAAGGAGACCTCCTCCCCCTATATATGCTCTTAGAATATCAAGTCTCTTCTTGGTAACTTGCTATCCTTCCTCTGAGGGCCACCAGGTCTCCCCATCCAGGGGACATGGTGAGCAAGAGTGGATTTAAATGCCAGCTCTGCCAATGTACTAGGTATATGGCCACGGGCACATTATTTAACCTCTCAGCCAATCAGCATGATCTGTGAACTGGAAAGAGAATTAAAGACCAAGATAGATGAGATAATATGAGAGTCTGAAGGTGCCTTCTGTGAGTTCAAGTTTCCAGGCCCAGGCAAATTACATCTGAATCTACTGAGAGGTTGTAGAGATGTGATCCCAGTGACAGTCTTGGTAGCCCTTGAGAAACTGTGGCCGAGGGAAGAGCTGAGAGATGCAGAGAAGAACATAGCTTAGTTTTCAGTGAAGGTGGGTGGTGGTTATTTGGTGTGGGTGAAATATAAATCTTGGAAAGTCAAGACCAGTGAGCATGGCATTGGTCCTCTGCACAAGTATAGAATGCGCTATTAAGCAGGTCATTTGTGAGGCTTTACAAAGAGCGGAAATAACTAGTGGTAAGCACGAGCTCACAAAAGCATGTCATGCCTAACTAAGCCCATTTCCTTTCTGAAAGTGTATCTACAAGGAGAGATTACAGGATCACCATACCTTGGTAAATTTCAGCAGGACTGTTTGAAAAGCCTCTGTATGAAGAAAAACAGGAGCTGGACGATAGCAAAAGTTACACGACTTGCTTCAACTTAGAATAAGCTCATTAAAAGTGATCTCTAATAAGAGAGGACTCTAAGTTAACATTTCAATAGTTTACACTATACCATATCTCATTCAGTGCACTTATTAGAGACTAATAAAATGTGTGAATAAAAACTTACTCATATAGAAATGCACTCTGTTTATATGTACAGACTACAGAGATACATACACACACACACATCTATAGAGTACATCTCTGGTATTAAATCCAGGGGATACAGTATCAACTTCCTCAGAAATTCATTTAAGTGTGTAATAAAGTAAGGTTTGAAAAGAGGGATAGAGTGAAATACACAAGGAGATGGATTTTGAGGATGAACATATGCTAACCATGGAAGTTAAATATAAATCTATTGTAGAAACACACAATAAGAGTTCATGAAAGAAACCACAGAGGGTTTTAATTAAGCTACAAGCTACACTCAAAAGACAGCTAGCTAAAAAAAAAAAAAAAAAAAAAAAAAAGCCTGGAGATTATATCCAAGGATGCTTATCTGAACAAGAATGGCTTCATAGATCTTGTAAATGCTGTTGTGTAGAAGAGGAATTAGACCTAGTTTGTGTGAAGCTAATGTTTTTTCAATCTAAGGACAACAATTTAACAACTAGAGAAGGGCCAAATATCCAAATATAAACTAAACCACTTTATGCAGGGATGAGTTTTTCAGATTATCTGGATGCTATTTCTGCACTGAGCAAGAAGGTAGATAACCTTTAATGCTAATGTTCAGATTTTATGTCTTCTTACTAATTTTACAATTATGAAGATGGAAACGATGGCTGAAGATGAGCCTAGACAAGACATTCTCCCTTGATTTCAACACCAACATCCTTCATAAGTCCTATTTGCTTAAGAAATAGCTTGCTATTGAGCCAAATTGGGTGCCAATATTTGAATTCCTAGCTCTCCTGGGCTCTGCGTTTTGTATTGCTCCAACTCTAGACTGATTTCCATATTGCATAAAAAAGACACAAAGGAAAATGTCAAGGGAAAATCACAGAGATTTAGTTATAGGAATGTTCGGATCTGTTTCATGGAAAAAAAAAATACTGGTATGGAGCCAGTGAGTAGGGAAACCACACACTCCCTCTCCCTCTTCCCCTCACCCTCCCTCTCCCTGTCTCTTTCTCCCCACCCTCTTCTTCCCTCTACCTCTCTTCTTTCAATTCTTACATCTTCAAATAGCAAGAATAAGGACTGATACAGTGATAGAGATGGAGGGGCATAATTTTTGGTGCACGAGTAACTAGCACACTAGGCAAGAAATATGTTGAGATGATGGTAGTGTTCAAATTTTGTGAACATGAAACCAAACCCCCAAATCCCAAGAATCATATCATTTCAGCTGTGTCTCAATGAAAACCTCAGGAAAGGCAGATCCAGGCTTCTAGGAGGATTCAGCATCATTATTTTACAGGGGCCAAGCATGCCACCAACACTTTTTCGCTGGCCTTTCACAGCAAACAGCTATTTGCTCTGCTTTTCACCCGACACTGCTTGGCAGAATCTCGACACTGCACTGTTGCTAGAAATCGGGCTTCTAGCAGCTGCCATGCAATCAAACTCCGTTCACCTCCCTTCTCTCTGCCTTTGGCCAAATGTTACTTAACTTTTCACAAAGTGACCATTATGTTCCTGCATCTATTAGGTGCCCTTTCATTCCCACTTGAGGCCGAAGTCCTCATTGCTATCACAGAAGTGTCTATTAGGAACATGTCTGCAGCCTAGCTCACTAGAACTTTGCCAACATTTGGAATATTTTTGTTCACTGTGTCCTTTCTTCAGTAAGGTCCATGTCTGCAGTCCCCCCACCCCCCATCTCTCACCCCCGCCCCTGGGATTGAGGAGTTAGAAACCTATCAGACACATTTCCTGAAAGTCCTATTTCTCCTTGAAACAGAAAGGCCTTTCAAATGTGGCTTTCTGGGTTTTTCAATTTGCTGGTGGGTGGATCTGGAGTGGGCATCCCATCTGCACATCTGGCAGGGACGCCTTCCAGATTTTCCTCGTGACTCAGGATCAGTTTCTGAGTGCTGGGCGGGGCAAAGGCTCCTGAAGTTGCTGTGAGGCACCTCCCCCTGTGAGCAGAGCTTGGTACAACCCAAATAGTTTCCAGGTTAAGAAAGCCAGAATCTTTGTTCAGCTGCACTGACTGAACAGACTTAGTGGGGTTACCTGGCTAAGAGCAGCAGCAGCAGCAGCAGCAGCAGCAGCAGCAGCAGCAGCAGCAGCAGCAGCAGCAGCAGGGCTCTGAGATAACTCAGGTGAGGAGAGCGGGTATCCACAAATTTAGTTTATAAGTTTATTCTCTGAGATGTAACATCTAAGACTCAAAGGAACCTCAGCTTTCGAGTTAATCAAACTTTGCATCAAGTAATGCTATGGTTTGTCTGTATAGAATGTGTGAATATGTGTATGCTAATGGCAGTTTTGAAACGTCTAAAAAGAAATTGAATTTTGGGGGCTGAATGCAGTGATTTTGATGGTGTTGCAGTAAGAAGTTTCTGGGAGCTAGCTGATCAATTCTCTGTGTGTGTGCTGTTTGTAAACACTTGATAAGCAAGAGCAAACCTGTGAGAGGAGTGTGAGGAGAGAAGCTGGACAGCTAGCAGCTTCATCCAGTTTCCTCTGACCCAAAGTCATAGGCAAAGTTTTAAAATTCAGGCACAATCTTGGAGCCACACCGTAACCCCTTGAAATGGGGTGAATAGGCTACAGGCTGCTGCACAATGAAGGAGTGGCAGCCTAGGCTATCTTAACTCCCTGTCTGCACAGTTGGGGGACCTTCCTGCCCTAGTGACAGGCTGATCTTGGCTATTCTATTATCAGTCTGAGGGCCTGGTTTGTTTTCCCTCTGATTCTATCTTTGGTTTAAATTTTGAATTGCAGTCAAGGTTCCATTCTCTACCCCACCCTACTACACTGTTGTTTGGGGCTTAACTGTGCTACTTTGACCAGAGCTGGATTCAGTCAGGGTCAGGAAAAGGGAGCTGCTACACATTGCAATGGAAACAAGTGGGTGTGAGGATTTAGAACTCAGTTTGGTGAAAAGCACATTGGAAAATTCAGCAAATTCTATTGCTCTGCCTGTCACAGCAAAATGTGTCCTGGTTTGTATTAATGTTTTATTAAACTTCAACAAATGTTTCATTTACTAATCTTTGTTTTGAAATTAAGGATTCTTTATGGCATGAATGAATAAACAAAACTTTGTGTGGGTAATTAATGCCTTCTCTGGATGCTTCTATGTGGGAGCGTGCATGCACACACACGTGTGTGTTTGTGTGTGTGTGTGTATATGTTCACACAGACATGCATGAACATATGCACATGCACTTGAGTGTTTGCATATGCACTCCTGTGCATGAGTGTGCACAAGTGTGTGTGAATACTTTGAATTTGAACAGCATTCTTTATTCATTGTTAGAGTTTTCAGTGGTCCACGAACAGCTTGAATACTTACATGGTCAGGAATAGGTTAAAAAGCAGACTTTCTATATCCTTGAAACTTTTCAGCTCCTAAATTAAAAGCAGAAAACAGCCTCTTTGTGACCCCAAAACAGTTTCTTTGATTAGCCTTGATTTGAAATCATATCACCTTCTGACAGCTTAAAATTAAAAAACAAGACTTCTAAGTGCATTCTTGCAAAAAGAGAACAATGAAAATGTTCAAAAGAAGTGTCTTTCTTGTAGTTTTGTGTCTTCATGTTGCCATTCCTATCACAGCTCTTTCTTATTTCAAAATATAATCTTAGTGAAAGAGTTGGTAGGTTCTTGTTTTAGTGCCAACTCTGTTGCAATGTAACCCTGGTAAAGTCTCTTCACTTTACAACGAAAGAAAGAAGTTGCACTAACTGATTTCTAAGAGTCCTTCCAGAAAAACTTTCTGTTAAAACGAGAATTAGAAAAAATAAAATAAAATCAGAATTAGATTCTCAAAGGACTGTAAAATTATAGACTTTTAGGATAAGCTTAGTCAGTCAAGAGAGCAAATCAGCCAAAAATAGGAGGGGGAATACGGAGTAAAGAATGGCAGAGGGGCCATTTTATATAGGTCTTTAAATGTCAATGTGTGTCTTATGTTAAGCATATGATCATATTTTCTCTGTTTCTACTAAGAAATGATATTTAATTTGCTAAAATCAAACGTTTCCTAATTACAACAGCTATATGTTAACTTATTCTTAACAATCAAAGAGTACACTCACATACTTACTTTTATTAGCTCTTCCCAATAACACCCTGAGGTAAGCAGGACAGCCTATGGAGAAACTGAGGGCAAAGGGTGTTATCTACTACAAGTGGTGGCATTGGGTACATGATCATGAATCTCCTGACTATATGTGTTCTTTTAATAATTTTGATATGTCTTTTACTTCTTGCTATCATTTTTCAACGCTGTAAATTGTGTGATTTTTCTCTCTTTGAACACAGCCTTCTCTCTGGACAGAATAAATATATCCTATGGAAAACCATAGAGTGGATTAAGGAACTTTTAAGGCCTCTTTCAGATCCCTGAAATTTAGCCAAAACCTTGAATGTCAACAGCCACATCGAAGTTCCTTGGCAGATATGTGACCACAGATGTAAGATAAGGTTCTACTTGTGCAGAAATGGAAAACACTTCTCTGTAGCATGTGCATGCTAATGAATCTCCCCATCAACCCCAGGAGTAGGGATAAGATTGTATCTAGAATAGGGCAGAGTTAGGTCTCCTGTACTCAGTTGCCCACCTCCACCCCACTTTTTTTTTCTGCTTTACCTCTATTTTTGCAGAATGAAGGGGAGAAATTAGCCAGGTACAGTACCATCAGAGCCATATCTTCTTGCCCTATGGCCCTCAAGTGTCCTGCCTCCCTCACCTACTCAACTTGAATCCAGAGTAATTTGTGATCACAGATCTGAGGTGTTTTTTTTTTTTGTTTGTGTTTTTCGTTTTCGTTTTGGTTTTTTTGGGGGAGTCAATTTTGCTTTAGAATTAATTTGGGGTCTGTCGTAAGGCTGACCCACAGTTAAAGAAGAAAATGATTTCCCTCTAAGAATCTGCCTGCCTTCAAGTCCAGTGTGCATCTAAAGCTCTTTCTCCTAGCTGCAGCCTTGAGCTCCACGTGGCAGGCTCCCTCCATTTTCCCCTGGAAGTTTTCAACTTGCCACACACTGAGCCTGCCCCTATCCATTGTCTTGGTTGACAGTGTTCCTCACCTTCCCTCTTTCAGCAGTGGCTCTGGATTCCAACATTCTGCCTAAGGCTATTACCTCAATGGTAAACCTTCAGTTTGTTCTAGCTAGGCACAGTTGCCACTTCCTCTCAGGTCACACATTTGCTCTTCAGAATTGTTCTTACTCAAAAGGATATCTAGAGATGAGAGGGTTATATTAAAAGCCCTGGCTTTTATCATTGTCTATCACCTTTCCTAATGTGTGATCTTTAATGACTTTCGCCTCCATATCACCATCTGGTGCAATGGAACAGTAATCAAGAAACATTGCTGTCTCCATACACCTCTGCTCCAACAGAGAAAGTTGTTCATCATAATGCCAGCTTATACATTTCTGGGTTTCCACATTTACTGAGAGCTACTGAATGAGCCCTTGGCTGTAAAGGGTTTGGATTCTACCATGATCATTAAACCATGAAAATAAAAAACGTTTTCAATATCTATCATGGCCATAAATCCTTGAGGCAGGAATGCCTCAAAGTTGGGCATCAGATTTACTTTGGGGAATTTCTTCATTTGAACTAAAAAAAAATATTTTCTCTAAAAGTTTCTGTGACCAAAAGACGAAGTGTGGGATATTGGAAACTCACACACCAGGTCTGGCATGTCACAGACTGAAGTTTGAATTAGTCTTACCAGCTTCCGTAGAGTAATAGGGCACAGGTTGTGCCTTTCAGAACATGGCCGCTGCAAAGGAAGCACAGGCAAGCTGAAATTGGACAAGGAGCATTTCAAAGTATTTGTTGCACAAAGATTGATTTTCTACTTCAGACATCTTTCTGTTCAACAAATATTTCCTGTACAATGATGAGATGCTGAAAAAGGTGCCTAGTACTGACAGGGTTTTAACGCATATCTTGCAAGCACATGGCACATTTCTTTTGTTAAAAATTGGTTTATACTAATCATCTCAGTAGTTACAGCTATAGATTAAAGGTGAAGGACACATGCCTCTAGATTCATGGTTAAGAAAACCAAACCAAACCAAAACAAAACAAAACAAAAAAAAAACCCTAAACACAAAGAGATCAAGGTCATAGAGTAGCAGGAATACAGTTGTCTTGTTACCTAGTCAGCAATGGGGGTCAATCCTATTGTGTAAGTCCAGCAGGACTTGGAACTACAATTGTCCCTTAATGAGAGCTCAAATACATAATTCTCTGTATGTCTTTATAATGCAAGCATCTTCATGCAAAAGGTATTTACTCTGTCAAGATTTGACCCACCAATACCAGCTGTATGTTATGACTCTGAAGTAACTCTATCTGGATCACAGTATGGTTTATTATTGGTTTGGTTTCTGTTTCGTGTGTGTGTGTGTGTGTGTGTGTGTGTGTGTGTGTGTGTGTGTGTGTGTGCGCGCGCGCTTATAAAGACAACTTGTGGAAACCAGTTCATGTGGTTCTTGGGGAATTGAACTCAGGTCATCAGGCTTGGCAGCAAGTGCCCTTCCCCATGAGTCTTCTTGCCAGCCCTATTTTGTTGTCTCTAACTCAAACCCAATTTTGTTGAATTGATGCTGCTTCTGTGTTTAGACAGGGTCTCTTTGTAACTAATTCCTCTTGCAAGCTTTTGTGAACCTTACTATTTATCTGATTAGCAAAGGAGACTTTGTGAGAGCACATGGCTTTCCTGGGCAGGAAATACCCATTTATCCAGAATGTTCAGGCACTAGGAGGTTCTGGCAAACTAAATGTCCTAATTGCCTCAGACTGTCCCATATTTCCAGCCCCCAGCCTCTGGCAATCCACCAAACCTTCTAGGGAAAGCAAGAAACACGGGAATGTTTTCTGTAACTTTGAACACACATGAAAATTAGAGTCCATTTGTAATAGGCTCTGAAAAGGAGTCTGGGCAAACACTCTGGTTGGCCCTGATGCTTAACTGTGAATTATTACTGATGCCACCCATGCTTTCAAATACAATGAAACACACTAATATCTAAACCACGGGAGCCTGCTTCAATCTGGTTAGCGGAAAACACATTGGTGTTTTGCAGTGTTTCCACAATCCTTAAATTGAAAACAAAAAATTGACGATAAATAAGGCTATGGAAAAATTGTGGGTATGTTCAGTCTCTTAATGCTTAAATTAAGAGAAAGGGCATGGTCGTTACGCATATCTTGCAAATAGCCTTGCCATAAAATAACATTGAGAAATTAGATTTAAAAGTTAATGGTTTTCAAGTGGGGAAACTTTCATCATGAGGCCGTGCACCACGATACTAAAGGACATGTGAGGACCTAATAGACTAGTTTTATTACTACTTTTAGAAAATAGTAACTTGCCACAGTAGGGACTGGGAGATGGCTTAGTGAGTAACAAACTTGCTGTGAAAGCAAGAGGGGCTGAATTTAAATCCCCAGGATGCACAGGAAATCGGCTGTAGCAATAGTATAAGTGGGGAAGTCTCAGTGCTTCTAAGAGGGATATGGGAGGTAGAAATCATGGTATATGCTCCCTATACATAAAAACACACACACACATGGCTATTAGCACTATATGTGTGTGTGACACACATACACACACGCACAGTGTTAATGTAGCCAATTTGGGCATTTGCTTTTGTTGCTGTTGTTTTTGAAATTTTCATCCAGTTCATTTTTGACTCTGAACCATAGGTTTTTGGTTTTAATTGTCCTGAGCTCACAAAATCACAGGAATAAAAGTTTAATGTTGCTGACACCATAAAAAATTCACAACACCTTTTTTCATTTATTACTAAATGTCCGAGGAAAATCATTTGGTTCATTACATAATCTATCCTCATGAATCAAGAAGTGACATCGAAAGATCTATTATCACCACAAAGTTATGTAAAATCAAATTTGCCTTTTAAATCATCCTCACACAAACTGACTGTTCAGGATATTTGAGTGTAAGGCAGTCTGACAGACTTTGTGTGAAACCACTATATTAATTTTGTTTAGCTATGTGGTATTTTCTTTATTTTTTCTCAAAGAAAAGGAAGCAACACTGTATTATATTGCTATGGGATTAAAAACTTATAGTCTGTCAAATTAGTGTAATTGAATTTTAGAGCCTGCCTTTTGATTTTGGAGTCTGCAAATGATTGTACACTTTGAAGGGAAAAACTATAATATAATCTTTCTATCTTTTTATGTGTGTTTGGAGGCCATCTGCTGAGCTCTGTTTTTTACATTAGCCTTCTTGGCTAATAGTAAAACACATAAGCTCTTTAAATGATAAAATGAAAGTAGTGGTGTAACAGGACTTGTTAGAATCGAAAGGGGCTGTTTTCCCCCTATGCACTATGCATGCAGTGCTCCAGGGCAGTGACTTGTTCTGAACATGGGAAAGTGATTTTTTTTCCTCTTTTATCATCAAATTTTAAAATGTACTTTTCTGAGCTGTTCCATATCAGTATGAATGGAAAATTACCTTTACATTATAATGATTTATGCTTGGTTGGCAGTCTTCACATCTGTTACCTATTTCCCAATGAGACCGTTAAAGTGCATTTTGTCCCATTTGGCAGATAAACAAACGGAGGTCCTAAAATGGTTAGGTGCTCGCCCAGGACCCCAGTATTTATCTGAATTTTGACTCTTCTTTTCTTGATCATAGTGACTTTTCCTCAGTCTGAAGTCTCTGGGAGGAAGCCACTGCAACAACTGCCGTTTGTGGAATTTTAGGTAATCCTCAAAAGACCAAAGTGACAGTGTTTGTCATTCTAGATATTGTTGGAAAACATGGGTCCTCAACTGAAACTCTTCAAGAACCAGAAGTACCAAGAACTGAAGCAGGAATGCATCAAAGATGGTCGCCTTTTCTGTGACCCTACCTTCCTGCCGGAGAATGACTCTCTGTTTTTCAACCGCCTGCTTCCAGGAAAGGTTGTGTGGAAACGTCCTCAGGTACCTCTCATTTATCTCATCATTTTCTGTCTTCTTTCTCTCCCTTTGATTCAAAACTACACAGAAGCCACTATTTCACTTACATTAACCTACTGTTTAGAAAAATGTGGAAGCCAGTCTTCCTTCAGTTCTTTGTTTCTTTCTTTCTTTCTCTGATGCTGTCTTTCTCTTTGTTGAGTTATGATTAACAAATAAAACATATATATGTTATATATATATCCATATATGTGGATTACATGATGCTTTCATATGCCTGAACAATTTAAAATGACTAACAGACAAATTGACATATCTGTCACCTCACACAGAAACAGTTTCAAAATAGGCTTTAGCTTGAAGAGACTAAATGTTTAGTCAATTAGTCATATGCAAATAGTTACAACAAAAAGGATATATACTATGCTTATTCTTTTTAGAATTTTATTTGAGTAAATATTGCAATCCAGAAAGAAACTATTCTCTTGTCTCTTTAGTTAGCTGCCTGTCATACTATCTAAAAGGCAATCTCAGATCAGTGAGGCCAATATCTTAGACAGTGAGCATCAGTGAAATGATTTCTGTATGAAAAAGACAGAGCTTGCTCGTGGGGAGGGGACTTATGATCTGTTTATTGGATATCATCCCCGGTGTCATTCCAGTTGTAGCTAGTGGGATTCACATATAGCTGCAGTTTTTGAGACCCATTAATGTTAACTACTAATAGTTTTGATGGGTTTCAATGGAACACCTATGTGCTGTGTCTCACTGCCGACTTCAGCACCTTTCCATAAGCTCGATATGAACTAGAGGCCAGTGTGTAATAAGATAAAGTGATAGAGTCTGAAAAATAATTAGCAACCTTGCTTTATCAAGAGGGTACACCTGGACAGAAGGAGAATCTATTGGAGATCCTTCCCAATGATCAGGTATGTGGGCCATCATAAAGTGCCTAAGGTGGAAGATACCATAAAGTGCAAGTTCTTGGACCTGAAGACTCCCTTTGTAAGGAAATTCTTTTCATGTGTGGTTGTGATCTACCTTAGTCACCAACCCAGTGTTTGCCTTGAAGGAGTCAACAATCGCACTATTGTTGTAATTTCCACCAATTAAATGCTTAAATGGAATTCTAAGTTAATTTAGTTCATGCACATTGCCACCAGGTGGTGCCAAGTTTCATTGGTTTCCATAAGTCTCTTTTCTATGACACTTGAAGAAAGGCCCATCCCTTTCAGATGTGAACATTTCTCCTTGTTTTCAAAGTAAAGGGAAGTAAGGAAGAAACTTAGTAAAGTGAATGTTACATATATTCACTTTCATTAGAAACAGGTTCCTTTTCTTAAACATGACATCTTAGAGTGCACATTTAACTAACAAACACTGTTCTACAACTGCTATGTAATCGACTGTGCTTAGAGAAATCCCCTTTTTCAAGTATCATAGAAAAGAGACTTACGGAAACCAGTGTAGCTAAAAGGGAAGCAAGGAATTGAGAGAGGTCTATTGGGTGGGTATCTTTTAAATATGAGACAGACTTGAGCATAGTTGCAGGCTAAGGAGTATAGACAGTAAAGAGGAGTTTGAAGATGCAAGAGAGAGAATGATTGATGAGGGATGCAGTCCTAGAGGAGATGGAAAGATATCTGGTGGGCGGCAAAGTTGGAAGACAACATGAAGCCATTTCCCAGATGTGAACCAAATAGAAAGCGCTTCCTCCTCTGGCAGGTCTTTAGATACATCTTCTCCCCTCTGTCTTGGCTCAGTTCTTTGCACTCTGTCTTCATCCAAATTCTGTAGATTTAATCCTAGATGGATTCACAGGGAGGGGAAAATTTAATAATTAGTGACAACAGTCTATTTTTTTTCCTCTAAGGCAAACTATATTCCTTCTAGAGTTAGTTTCGATGGTAAGGAATGTGTCTGTGTATGGAGGGGTGGAGAATGAAAACAAGGGGAGGGGCAAAAGGAATTGCATTTATGATATGTATAGTATGGATTGGATTATGTGTTGTAGTTCTTTATTTATTATTTCACTTCATCATTACTAACCATGGCTTAGAAAGGTAGGTATGTTATTTTGTTTTATGTAATTCACTTTCCTGATTAAAAAAATAATAATAGGGAGCCAGGTGTGATGACACTTGCCATTAATCTCAGCACTTGGGAGGCAGAGGCAGGCAAGTCTCAGACTTTGAGGCCAGCCTGGTCTACAGATCAAATTCCAGGACAGCCAGGGCTATGCAGTGAAACCCTGTCTCAAAAACCCACAATGTATATCAACAAGTCAAATAGCAGGAGTCTGCAACATGATCAATCAGGTAAGAGGAATCTTCTACAGGAAGCTTGGAGACCTGAGGTTGGTCCCTAGAACCACATGATGGAAGGAGAGAACCAATTCCCACAAGTTGTCATCTGACCTCCACATGCAGGTCATGCTTGTGCTCATAACACACAGACACACACAGACACAGACACACACACAGACACACACACACACACACACACACACACACACACACGTAGAAACAAAGGAATACTAAAAACCTTAGATAGTTTACCTTTCATATTGATGAAGATAGTAGATATCCAAGAAGAATGTAGCCCAACGTAGCTTTATACTCAAAATCCTGCTGTCTCAGCCACCTCTAGGACTAGAATTATATATACTTAACTATGCCTGGCACTGGCTTGGTTTAAAGAAGCAGTAGATACACAGAAATGTAAAAGATGTCTTAAATTAGCTGGTGGCAGATTAACTATCCATACACTCCATACAAAATCCTGCTTCTTTACAATGATCCAGTGGCCCCAACTTTTCTCCTAGCTTTTTGGATACACTAGTATTTTCCATATGCTTTTTATCTTTCCTTTACTCCCGAGAACCCAAATTGTAGTAACAATTTATGAGAAGTAAGTTCCATGAAGTTTCAGTGTAATTATGAATCTGAAGGTAAAAAATTTCGGCTGAATTTGTGTGCCAAATTTCCACAGAAATCTTTTCTCCAGTTGTCTCCAACCACTCTGGCTTTTTTCCTGACTGACTCATATCCACCTACAATAGAGTCCCAGAGTCAGACACATCTAATCCCTGACTTACATGAAACAAAGCCTCATGAGAATTTGCACAGCCAGCTGTGGAAGAAGAAAGGGCTCCTGCGCAAGATCTTCTGTCAACTCCCATTGTCAACTTCTAAGTTCTGTATTGACTGCCAATGTGCTTTGTTCAGTATTCCTTCATGGAGTACTCTACCCAGTGGCCATTTTGCTGCAATGTCTGGGTGGAACGGGAAGGTGAAGAAGTTCCAGGTAAAAATTAATGGTCATAAGAATGGCAAGGGAAAACTTATGAAGAAAATCATACCCAGACGAATATTCATGCTTGCGTAAAGGATAGCAAGTGAGAGAATAACAATAGAAGTGATACTTCTCTGTGCTAATAGAATTTCCATCTACTGATGAACAGAAACCTTGCTTTAGTAATTTGAACTTAGTTGGCTCATAAATTTCCTCTGTTCTCCAGACACCATGTCTTTCCACAGAAAGTGGGTCTAAAGTGTTTTCTATTGTTTCCATAGATAGAGTCGAATAGACTTGTATCCTTTGTCCAACTCCTATATTAATTTTAAATTCTGTATTTCAAATAACTTTCATTTTTGTTGAAAGTACAATTTATAGGACACAAAATTTACTTGTTTGAATTGTACATTTTTGTGACCATTTTTGGTAGATTCACAGAATTGTGCCAATGCTACTATTATCCAGTGGTATAACAATAGCTGCATCAATCCATTAAGAAACCTATGTTTTGCCAAACTGAACAGAGGAAAGCCCATGAGGTCTCAGCCCTACACAAATAACTATAAGCAACTGACGAAACTTGGGAATGAGAGAAGTAGCTTTCATCAGGGAGAATTGAAAACATACATATGAGCAACAGTACAAAGACTGAAAATGTTATATTTAGGAATATATATGTATGTACACATATATGTATATATGCATTACAAGATATATATGCATTAGGTAACAATAAGTGAAAAAATAGGCCAGGAATTTGAAGTAGTGTAGGGATGGATTGGAGGGAGGACAAGGAAGGGATAAATAATATTATTATATTAGAATCTCAAAAATGAGAAAAACAAAAATAAAAGATCCATTTTATTCCCAGTGAGGTTACCCCTTTCTCACCAGCTACTACCAATGTACTTTAATTCTATCCAGACTTTCCTATTGTGGACTTTCCCATCAAAATGTAATCTTAAAGTTATACAGATTCTTTCACTTAGCATCTTTTCAAAGGTCATCCATGTTATAGTATGTATGACATTGCTCCTTCTTACTGCCTGAAGTGTTCCATTAAACAGATACAAAAATTCTTCCCACTAAAGAAGTTTTGTGTCTATAGCTGGAGTGTCATACTAGAGTCTGAAGGTTTGGTTCAGATGATTTGGTTGTTTAGACTGGAAGTTGGATTTGACTTTTTGTTTTTTGAGACAGGATCTCTCTGTGTAACCTTGGCTTTCCCCAAACTCACTCTGCAAAGTGAGCTGGCCTCAAAGTCAGAGATCTACCTGCCTCTGCCTCCCTGGGTGCTGTGATTAAAGGCATGTGCCACCACTGCCCCTCTGAAATTGAGCTTTTATGCTTAGGTTCCATAGTAAGTTCTCATTGGATGGAAGAGAATGGGGTACTGGTGACACAGTGCTCACATAGAAATGAACAGTCCCAGCAGGTGAAGCTAGACCCTTGAGAGAGCATATGACAGTCTGTGAGCCCAGGCCTACCTATAAACTCCCCATCTGGAGATGGTTCAGTTTTCCAAGGATGAGAGAATGGCTACTTGGGCTAGCTCACACAGATCTCACGTCCTCAGTGGAAGTTTTATGCCAATTAGCCCCTAGTCCTTCTGGGAATGATTAATCATAAAGACCCTATTGAAGGGCTGGCCATATGCCTACCTACCCCCCCCCCATTCAGCTGTACACAGTGCTTTTGAAATTGCTTCCACTCTTCTGGATGCTTGTTATATAAGGAATATACATATATTACTGTGGTTCCTTATGTTTTACCCTGAATCTCAATGCTTTCTGCCTTCAAGTGTTCCTTGAATAAACAATTGCTAAAGGTCTGCATGTGATTGTTGCGAATAGCGTGTGACCTTTTCAGGGCTACAGATCTCATAATTGTATATCCCATTCCACCAGAGATTTCTGGGAATAAGTATGAGGTGAGAATAATTGAGATGTCCCTCAAGGCTCGGCCAAGAGAGTATATTTCCTAGAAAAGATGTATTTTTTACAGAACATTTATCTTGGGATGATAGTATTTGGGGAACTCTCCAGCTTTTCTTATGTTCAATTTCTTAGTATTATGTACACTCTACCTAAGAAACTATTTTGCTTTGCCAAACAGCTCAGTTCAAGAATGACTTCAACTGTGCCAGCACATCTGGAGCCATTAGGAACACAGCATCTCCTACATCTCCTCACTTCTCTCATGTCACCCTGATATTATGGATATGTGAGCTGCTGTGACCTCTCATTGAACCCTGTTCCTACTATGCCAGCATGGCTCAGACTGAAATGTCATATCTATACTCCGCATCTCAGCCTGGAGTTACAGAAAAGTATCTACAACTTTCCTTCTTTAACTTTAACAGGAAGACATCCAGTGTGTCCTAAATGTATAGTAAAAGTCACTTAAGAGCCATTTAATTATTTTGGAGCTATTGCTGGAAGTTCTTAGAACTGTTAGATTTGCATTGGCTCATTCTTCTTACCTATTCTAACTCCTTGGCTGTTTTGTACTCTTTTAATGCTTCACATAAGAGGTAGAAAATACGGCTTTTAGTAAGACTTGCTTTATGTCGTCCACACAGTGGGCTTGTATGTAGCACAAGACTGATTTATACTTAGGGATCTGAATTCTGGAAATAAATGACTATTGGTGATTTTCCCTAAAACCAGAAGCTGAGAAAATCTTGGAAAAAAAAAGGAGTGTCAAGCAAAGAGCATACAATATTGGGATGGATATCTATGTGGAGCTGCACAGTATTATTCTCTTACACAAGACAATTGACAAACTTAGAGAGGAAGGATGGGCCAGCCGAAGCCTTGAGGTCCTTTCTTTAATATTATGCTTGTATTAAGAATCAAAGGCTTTAGACCTAGATGTCCTAGTGATTAGTTAGCTAACCAGAGACTCAGGGTAGCTGTCTTTATCTGATCACTCTCTTTCTTCTGCTGCAAAATAAGACGTTGGCTAGATCATCTCCAAAGTTCCTCCTGCCTGTCACTGTGTTTTAAAACCAACTGTTAGGTGAAATTTTGAATAGATGATAGAACGTTGTAAAGCACGCTATTGCTAATAACTATATCCAATTCATACAAAGAGGATACTAATCACCCAGTTCTTCATTTTGAATCTTTTCATGTGTCTTTTTTCTCCCTTATGTGAGTAAACGTTCACACATTAAAAGTATTGACTGGGTGTAGACTCCTGCTTGTCTAAATTAAAAGCATTGCAGCGTCACTCCAACCACTAGTTACTCTACATAAAACTGACAACTAATTTGCCTTAAAATATATAAAATCACTTTTTATACTCACTCAGTACTCACTTGAGTGCTGTCTATGCTAGGAAGCAATCCTATGCTTCATCTGTATTTAGGAATTTAGGGTGTAACTTCACATCTTGCTCCAAATAAAGTGACAATGTCCGATCAAGGGAGGAACGATAATGCTTCTTAATTTCATGTTAGGAAAATCAGAGAAACAGAGGCGAGAAGCATCAGGATCTGACTCATACAACACACCTCCTCTGTGCTCTGCTCAGTAACTGAAAAGAAAAAGCAGCTGACAACCCATAAACTATTTAATATGATAGGAGTAGTCTCTCCCCAAGATAAAAGGCAGTGATAAGACACCAGAAATGCATCTTAAACAAAAAAGGCCAGCAAATGCAAAGCTGACAAAGCCACCTCTTCAGTTTGGATGTGGAAACAGCCCAGAATGGCTGTTTCTTTTCTAGAGCTATTTTGGCTTTTAACAGATATATGGAATGTTTTGTTCTGTAGACCAGACCCTTCATCAAGGAGAAGTAGATCGATTGGAAAAAATAGACATTGTGTACCAGAAAAATATAGTTGTTTCTATTTAATAATTTTAAAGGGTGTGTGCCTCCATTTTCTTTTCATTTGTAACGGGATTTCTTTCAACAGGGCATGGAGAATATCAATATATGGACCAACAACCACTTCGATGAAACTCTTCCTATTTATCAATACTTACTTAGGATTTGATGTCTTTGAACTCTGCGAGTGCTAACATTCTGAGTCACATTATGTCTGCAATTATACGATGTCCTGTATAGTGCTAGTTCTTGGCGCCTGCCTGCCTCTCTATTGGCTATGCCTCTTTGTTTCTCGTCTGGCCACTCACTCTGGTATCCATTCCATTACCAGGTGAACTTTGAGAATTCTTTGTCTCTAGGCCCTGAATATACTTTGAAAGTAGCTCCATTTTGTTTTCATTACTTTTTGTTGTAGTTATATTATTTGGCTTCCATTACTCCTACTCACGGTAGGAATGACCAGCTAATGATATACTGGAGTAAAAATACACATGTATTTATTCCCCTAGCAAATGCTGCCACCACTCTCTGGCCAGATGCTGTTGGAAAATACACTGTGGGGAGAGTGTCTGTTGAAATATTCCTGTGACTGGCCTATTAACGCCTGCTATTAATGCTGTCATTTTTATTCATACAAAGGTGGGGGTTGGGAAAGCTGGTTGTCATGGAAACTGCTGTTAGCTTTGCTTTGTGTTAGAAAAGGGCTTCCTGTATGGTCTCTTAACTCATTTTCCTAGAAAGGCAGATGCATTAATGTTCACCTCTATCAGACCTTTTCTCTTAAAGGTAATCGCCCTTCCAAGCAGGAAGTGTCGTCCTAACAAAAATGTGAGATCAGCATGAAAATTCTTTGTTCTAGTCTTCCAGTGTTCATTGCTGTGGTGAAAGTGCCTCCAAAGCCCAAAGACAAAGGCCTTCCAGCACTCTCTCCTTCCATTCCTTCACTCATTCCTGATACAGCTCGTAGCTTATTCACTGCACTTGCTCTTCCCCACCCCTGGAGCAAGTGCTCTCTCTTGAGCTGAGCTTGTGCATGTGCTCTCTCTTCTCTTCTCTTCTCTTCTCTTCTCTTCTCTTCTCTTCTCTTCTCTTCTCTTCTCTTCTCTTCTCTCTCTTTCTCTCTCTCTCTCTCTCTCTCTCTCTCTCTCTCTCTCTCTCTCTCTCCCTCCCTCCCTCCCTCCCTCCCTCCCTCCCTCTCTGTGTGTATGTTTAGCCACAAATCTTTCCAAACTTCCCATCTATCAGCATCCTATCCCCTCACTTAACCCTATCTCCCGTACACAGACTTAGCTCAGCTTCTAGTAACCCTCGAAAAACTCTTCCCTTACTCCTGCATAACCAATTCCTGTTTTCTCAGGACATTGCTGATGACCCCCATCTGATTGTGGGCAACATCACCCACCACCAGCTGATCCAGGGAAGACTGGGGAACAAGTCAATGATCCCTGCATTTTCTTGTTTGGCTGTTCAGGAGTTACACTGGACAAAGGTAGTACCTTTTCTGTGGGATCTTAGTCTATTTCCATTTTCTTCTTGAATAACTTGACAGAAAATCAGCTCATAGCTTTTTTAAAAAGATCATTCTGTTTCTCAAAGCCAGAAGTAGGGTGACTTATTTCTGTTGTAAGAATTTTCACAAATAAAGACAAGCTGAGTTTTGCAGTGAAAACCCATATACACTAGATTCTAACATTGACATTTTGCTGAACCAGCTGCTCTTTTGTTGCCATTTGTAGTGTTTTGACTGAATATTTCTTCATATTGTGATTTTTATTAACTTGTTATGAAGCCAGTAGGAGCTAGGAAGTCATTAACACATATATGCATGACAGAAAATGTGAGAAAGATAGAAATGGATCCTTGAAAAGGTTCTACTAAACTACTAATAGCACAAAAATTTCTTTAATATTCAGATAAAATTCAAAACAACAAAGAACATTTGATTTAGGACAAAAAGAATTTTCCTCATACAAACTGATTTAGGATATTTATGTGCAATTGTTATAAAATATAGAATTCCAAAAATGTGATTTTACTAATGACATGAGTAAAACAAATATAAATGAAACTCTAGACAGGGCAAACCAGAGTAAGCATTGTAGTTTCATTGGTTTTAAATTTAAATTTTATTTATTTTATTACTTATTTGTGTGAGTATATGTGCAGATGTACTTGTGGGTGCATCCTATGTGCATGCATGGAGGCTAGAAGAGGGCATTTGGCATCTTCATCTTGCTCTCTTGACCTATTCATGTTGAGGCAGGGTATATCCCTGAATCAGAACTCATGTTTTCTCCACTAATCTGGAAGTCATCATATTCCCACAATTCTCCTGTCTCTCCCATCTGAGGATCTGGGGTCACAGACATTTGCAGGGACACCCGACTTCTTATTTGGGTGCTGTGATCCAAACTCCAGTACTGATGATAAAAGCGTAAATGCTGTCAATCAGGGAGCCACCTCTCCAGTCCTCATATTACCTTTAAATGTCTTGCTCATGTATTTAAACCTTTGACCATGAATCTATGTGGATAGTCTGTCATCTAGTTTATTGATTATCTATGAGAACCCCTCCAACGTCTCTCCAGGATTCTTTGTGTTTGGAGCAGCAATGGCAGGAATATAAGATCACATACATCAAAACTGACCTACAGAAACAGAAGTTGAGGATAAGATGTCACACCCTAGGCTTTTCTAACATAGTTTCAAAGCCAGTTTCCCTAGGACTTCACTAAAGTATATCTATCAGGACGTAGTATTATGAACAACACTTGGCTAAATGGTTTTACCTTTCCAGACAATTCCCAACCATAAGGAACAGGAATGGGATCCTCGAAAGCCAGAAAAGTATGCTGGAATATTTCGCTTCCGTTTCTGGCATTTTGGAGAATGGACTGAGGTGGTGATTGATGACTTGCTGCCCACCATCAATGGAGATCTGGTCTTCTCATTCTCCACCTCCATGAATGAGTTTTGGAATGCTCTACTGGAAAAAGCTTATGCAAAGTAAGGAGGGAGTTGACTAGTCTATGGTCATGATACATTAAGAAGGAAATATTACATTTGCCTTTGGGTGCTCATTCCCTCTCCACTCAAGCCTACAGTTAAAATTGAGCTGCATCTCAGTAAGATTAAAGACATTTCTATAGCCTTGGGCCTGGCTCTCAGAATTTATAGATGACATATGAATCAGCTGCCCTGGTTTCTGTTAAATCCTAGACCTATGTAACCTTTCAAATTGTTAATCTGAAGTTCATGTGGAATTCTCATCTCCTTTTAGCCAGTCTGTCATCTGCCTATAGGAAGTAGTTTCTACATGGACTAGCATTTATCAACATAGCCGAAGCCTAGACAATTTTAATTGTAATCTCAGAGTATTTCCCAGTTCATATCCAGAGAAAAGCCAACTGGTAAAGGCTGAGCAGGAATTGTTTTAATTCCTGGGGAAATGATGCCCTGGACCCAGATAACTAATTTCCCTGTGATAACTCTGTGTACTTGCTTCCAGGATGCTGGGCTGCTATGAGGCTTTGGATGGATTGACCATTACTGATATCATCATGGACTTCACGGGCACATTGGCTGAAATTGTTGACGTGCAGAAAGGAAGATACACTGACCTTGTTGAGGAGAAGTACAAACTGTTTAAAGAATTGTACAAAACATTCACCAAAGGAGGTCTCATTTGCTGCTCCATTGAGGTGTGTGTTCACCCCCAAACAACCACTTTTTCCTCATGTCTCGCACAGAGGATGACAAAGTTTAGCAGGAAACGTTGTACTTAACCCAGAGATCTACAAAAAGCCAATAATGGAACTCAGAAATCTAACATAGTCACGGAGCCCTGGCTTGAAGACTGGGGAGCATTGTTGTTGTTGGTTTTTTTTTTTAAATCCCTTTGAACCAGTCATTCCATAGAGAGCTGAGGCACCATCAAAGGTGGTGTAAATAATTTCTGCTAAATTATTATTATTGTCTTGGCTCCTGGCTTTTGAAGTTATGACTGTTCCCTCAAAGAATTAATCTACCATATCACAGTTTATATTAATATAGGACAGGAATTATTTGGAAACAGAATTTTTAAACTAAGTTGTGGTATTACCTTATTTTCTCTCTTTCACTTACTTTGTGATACACTGGCTATCAGGATCAAATTTCCATCTGCCTAGGGAGAACTTGATTCAATCATGCTGGGGTGAACCAACCAAGCTAGAAGGGGATCCAAAACTTGGTTCTGCCAAATCCTATGCTCATATTGTGTCTCTCTTGGATTTCAGTCTCCCAGCCAGGAGGAACAAGAAGTTGAAACAGACTGGGGTCTACTGAAGGGTTACACCTATACCCTGACTGACATTCGCAAGCTCCGCCTTGGAGAAAGACTTGTAGAAGTCTTCAGGACTGAGAAGCTGTATATGGTTCGCCTGAGGAACCCACTGGGAAGACAGGAATGGAGCGGCCCCTGGAGTGAAATGTAAGGAAAATTTCACTTTCAATGCTACTACACCTTCAACGCTCCATAGTTCTCCCAAACCTAGCCCTCTAGATTGCTAGCAGATAACAGAGACATCTCTGAGCTTTAGCCAGGATTGTGGTCTGCAACCCAGCCAGAGATAAAACCCAGCAGTCCTAGTCCTCCTGCAGTCTCTTCTTTTGACAACCTAACAGGAATAATGACATATCTTTTTATTCTTTTTTTTCCCCATTTAGTTCTGAAGAGTGGCAGCAACTGACTGTAACAGATCGCAAGAACCTGGGGCTCATTATGTCTGATGATGGAGAATTTTGGTGAGAAGTCTTTCTGCAACAAGAAATTTGGGTCTCTTACTAGAAATACATTCTAAGTACCATTTTCAATTTTCCCCCCGTTCCTGCCATTTAGGATGAGTCTGGAAGATTTTTGCCACAGCTTTCACAAGCTGAATGTCTGCCGCAATGTGAACAACCCTATTTTTGGCCGCAAGGAGTTGGAATCAGTGGTGGGATGTTGGACTGTGGATGATGACCCTCTGATGAACCGATCAGGAGGTTGCTATAACAACCGTGATACCTTTCTGCAAAATCCTCAGGTTAGAATCAGTTATTGCCCAGTAAGAATCAGATCTCTCTTTGGTTCTCTCTGGAATATTGATTTAATATCAGGTATTTGAATCTATTGCATAATATTCCTCAACCACAATCTCCAGTGATTGACTTAAACGCTCTTAAGACCCAAAAGACAAGGTTTCCTTGCAGAGACTTACATTGGCAACATTTTCAGATCTGAGTTAGTTTCTCCAGCTGTCTCTCTCCTGTTCTGAATGTTACAGCTTGTAACTCCTGCTCTCTGGTAATGATCTCACATAGCAGAGAGAGGATCTGCTTCCAGATGCTGTCTCAGTCCTTGCTCATTTGTCTTTGCTACCCAATTGTTCTCTTGAAACATACATCATATTTTTAGTCCTTTTCATATAGGTTGCACTTCTGAAACCCATCATTATAACTTGCTTTTTCTCTTTGGGAATGAGGTCATTTTTTTCCTCAGGATTTAAATCACTGCCCTGTCAATTTCTTCTTCAGTCTATTTACCATGACAATCCTATTATAGGTGACATTATAGGTGGTCTGGCCAGGCACATTCCAAGAAAACAACAAGACCCTCACAAGCATCCCTAGCCTGAATTTATAGTAGCCTGTATGAAGATGTGTTAAAGCATCGCAGATATAACTCTGGCTGTGTTGATGCCTCACTGTCTATGAACATATCTCTTCTTCCTACGTCTCTCATGGGTCCAGCATTTTGGAGAAAACTAAGGCTCAGAAAACTAGTTTACTTATAATTTTCTTTACTTTTTCCATCTTAACTGTCTCTAAAAAATGTTCATTATTGTTACTGTACCTATGTCACTCCCACTTACAGCCCTAAAAACATTTCAGGTAGCACACAACAGTACCAAACTTGGGAAATGGCTTCTCTATATGTGTACACATGAGATTGACCTTTAGTGCCCTTGCTTGGGATGCTCACATGTCTGGGTTGGCTTTATGAATCTACCCCCATGGCTTTGTGGGTGGCAAAGTCAGGTTGAATAGAATACAAATGCTTTCTGTCTTTATGAATTCTGGAATGCTTCTGTATATAGCTTTAAACATAAGGGTATAGTAACAGGAAGAAATGAATAATTTATCCAAAACATACATATTAAAACTTACCTGCTTTGACACCAAAGCCCTAAAAATGGAGTTTTCAGTACATGCTGAGTGCCATAGAGAGAATTAAGTATAATGGCTTTTTACTTAGCTGCAAATTAATTCTCTGTTATGCCATTGTCTGGTCAATAGGAGAGCCCAGATATTAACCTGAGACTCTGCTTCCCATTATAGAATTTTATTCCCCTAAATTTAGGCTAGATAGATTATCTTAAATGCAAGTGCTAATTAATCTTTTTGATGGCCTCTTTTCCTTAGTACATCTTCACTGTGCCTGAGGATGGCCATAAGGTCATCATGTCACTGCAGCAGAAGGACATACGCACTTACCGCCGAATGGGAAGACCTGACAATTACATCATTGGCTTTGAACTCTTCAAGGTAAGAATAGCATTTGGAGAAGAAATCATAAGAGCATGCAGAGTCTAAGTTGGTTTGAAAGTTGGGAGAATAATGAAGGAATAAAGAAGACAGCATAAGTGGGACCTTCTAACAGAAAAAGTTCTGATTTTCATAGATTGGAATGCTCCATGTTCTCTGCTTCTAGGTGGAGCTGAACCGCAGATTCCGCCTTCACCACCTGTATATTCAGGAGCGTGCTGGGACTTCCACCTATATTGACACCCGTACTGTGTTCCTGAGCAAGTACCTGAAGAAAGGCAGCTATGTGCTTGTTCCAACCATGTTCCAGCATGGCCGCACCAGCGAGTTCCTTCTGAGGATCTTCTCTGAAGTGCCCGTTCAGCTCAGGTTCAGTTTTTATCATGATGCTTTTCCATCCCTTGTTCTCTTCCTGTCTTCTGACCCTAAACCTTTCTCCCATATTCCTCTATGCACATACTCAATGGGACAATATGCTCGCTTGAGACCTCACTAATTGAAATGGAAGTAGTCAAAATATTTCTCCGAGTGGAGCTATGGGAAATTCTCTAGTGGAGGTCTGAGCTTTAGAATTCTGATGTGGCATCTGAGGGAAAGGGCCTGCCTCCTAAGCTCTGCCCCTTGTATTTTATCTTCAGTTCTCTGCTTAGTTCTATTTTGTCTTGAGTTGCTGGAATTCTTCATTGCTCCTATGTCTTGTTCTCAGTGCTGGGTAGCCTAAACTATGCTTTACTCCAGCCATATGCACTCTGGCCTTTAAGTGTCAATCCTATAAACCCTCATAAGAATATGAGCCACATTTGGGGAGGAGTAGTTTAGGACACCCAGCTTCTTACATGGTTGAACAATGAAGTCTATTTAAGCAGGTCCACTTCATCATCGTGAGGTGATACTTTTTTTTTTCTTTAATGTTCTAGGGAACTGACATTGGACATGCCCAAGATGTCTTGCTGGAACCTGGCACGTGGCTATCCAAAAGTTGTTACCCAGGTCACTGTTCACAGTGCTGAGGGCCTGGAGAAGAAGTATGCCAATGAACGTAAGAACTGCAGGGCTGCCCATGGAAGCAAACTTCTATTTTAGTTACTGCATATATGGCTGGAAAACAGTATCAGCAATGACTATCTCCATTGATATTTTCAGGCCAGAGGTTGTTTTTACCCTGTTAGAGAATGGAATGTGAACTTTGTTGGGAACTGTCTACATAGTGGCCACTTTTCTTTTCCTATATGATATGTGGGAAAGGGAAGGAATGTGATCAGACACTCAGTTCTGCGTCATTTGTAGTGCTCCTGATAAGTGGGAATGTCCAGACTGGACTTTGTGAAATTATAGCTTCTTGCCTCTCTATGAAGAAAACTTTAATCACTGTGCTAAAAACAAAAACAAAACCCATTGTCACTTTGTTCCAGCTGTAAATCCATATCTGGTCATCAAATGTGGAAAGGAAGAAGTCCGTTCCCCTGTCCAGAAGAATACTGTGCATGCCGTTTTTGACACCCAGGCCATTTTCTACAGAAGGACCACTGACATTCCTATTATCATCCAGGTACGACCAAACAAGGGATCTTAAGGAGTTTTTATTCTCTACCACATAGTTGATTCTCCCAGGTATCTCACATTTTAGGGTGCAGAACAAAGGCTATCTATTATTTATTTGGTTTGTATTCAGGACACTCCTCATTAAGCAAAAACACTGACTTTATTATTCATCTCTACCTTAAAGCTCTTAACTGTATGTCCCATGGCCAGAATACCATTTGCTTGTGAGTATACTTGTTAACACAGGTACTAACAAATCCCATGAAAGAAAGTATTTGCTAGTTTTTGTTAACTCCTATACTGCTAGGATAGTATGGGAGACTTCAGTCTGGCAATATTTCTGGCTTAATACTTCTGACCACAAATAAAAGGTGATCCATTGATTTACTTTCATCTATATTGTTTGGAACGTTATCTTCTCAATCACAGGGTTATCAGGAAAAGATAAAAATGTCTCTTGATGAACATTCTAGATATCACTAGATCCATCAATTTAAAAGTTTGCTGTTGATCCTCACTTCCTTGATTTGTCTCTTCAGGTCTGGAATAGCAGAAAATTCTGTGATCAGTTCCTGGGGCAGGTTACTCTGGATGCTGACCCCAGCGACTGCCGTGATCTGAAATCTCTGTACCTGCGTAAGAAGGGTGGTCCCACTGCCAAAGTGAAGCAAGGCCACATCAGCTTCAAAGTGATCTCTAGCGATGATCTCACTGAGCTGTAAATGTTCAGTATCAGAGAATCCTGACAGTTTTCCATCTTTTTTATTGTCAGGCACCAAGTCATTACTAAGATTCACATTTATTGAAACTCCACATTTATTAATGTTTCCTCTTTTCTGATATTTCCCATACCTCCCGATCCAAGTAGCATCAGTAGCTACGTAACCTATATACCTCCAGCAGCTGAACAGGGGAGATGACAGTCCCATCTGGAGATCATACATGTTTGCTGAGAAAAGATCCTTAGGGCTTCTGGGGGTGAGATTCAACTGGGATAATAACAAGAAGCTGGACATCTTACATGTGTCTGCTGTTTCCACCCACCCAATATATCTTCCCTGTAGGGTATGTTGAGGAAGAAGGAGAGATGATCAAGGCCAAGCTGGTCTAGCCTGACATCTCAGCTCCTGACTGACACTATATAGATTCACCAGTAGCCAGAGCTGACTTTAACAGTCCCAGTGCTTACCACCACCACCACCACCATCATGACCACCACCACCATCATCTCCAGAAAATGTGGTTCTGCCCTAACTCAAGTCACTCCTCCACAGTGTTTTGCCTTCATGTTGAGGAAGCTTCCTAGGTGCTTAAGAGCTGGAGTTCAATGAGGCTGAGACAGTGAGAAGGGATTGATCTTCAGCAATGTGGAAGCCAGCTGTGTGCCATGAGAGGGAAACGTGGAAGAAGCTGCAGTGGGAGACAAATCTTTGGTCCCACACCCATCCACACACACCTACACTCACACATGCGCATTTCAGCGCTCACGAACTACCATCCAGTCAGTGGGCCAGAGTAAAGACTAGTGATGTATCATGCACACCAAAACGATGCAAGAATCTGTTTAGTAATAGGACAGCCAGTTTGGGGTCCCTGACTACAATGTGAAACCTCTTGCTGCTGCTACATTTAATACAAGCCCACTTCCCTGTGCTTCCTAATATCATTGGTACTGAAAAATCCATATGGGAACTTGAGAGTCTGGCTCCCACCCAGACCTATCAGGCTTTTCCCTCTGAAGGGAAGCTCCACTCGCCAGGGGTTTGTTTTTCAGTATGTCTACAAAATTTCCTTGTGAATCAGTCATTATATGTTCTAGTACTCTTCACTCTCATCTATCAGTATTCTGCCCTTATTCAAGGCCCAGCATAAATTCCACCTCCTCCATGAAGTTCTTTTGAATCCCACCCCCAAGCCTCACCCCCAATATTTCAGTGCTTCAGCAATGATGAAAAATAAACATAGTGTAGCGCTTAGTCTAGTTCTGCACGCATTCATTTAAAAATACATTTTGTACCTCTCTCTCTCTGAGCTTATCCATTTTCTTTCACATTTTGCAATATTTGTAACTGTTACAGTGCCTTTGCCACACTGCCTTATACCAACAAAAGCCCAATAAAATTCATATTCATTACATTGAGCTGTCTTGACTGGTTACTGGTGCCAGAGGAATGGCAAGCATGGTCTTCTATAAGGCATGCTTCAGAGAGGAAGGACAGCAGGCTACCAAGAAGAGACTTGATACCCTATGAGCATATACCGGGGGAGGAGGTCCCCCTCAGTCACAGTCATAGGGGAGGGGAGTAAGGGGAAAATGGGAGGGAGGGAGGAATGGGAGGATACAAAGGATGGGATAATAATTGAGATGTAACATGAATAAATTAATAAAATATATTTTTAAAAAGACATGCTTCAGAGCTACTGAAAGCATGTGTAGTGTGTGCTCTATGGAGTTCTAGCCCAAGGGTGAATCTCATGATTTCAGTCCTAACCCAAATCATCCCTTTGTGATGAGGAAGCTTTTTAAGTTCTTAATTAGGGGCCAGAGTTCAGAAGAGCCTGCCTTCAGCTGCACTCTGATGCAGTTGTTTCAGTAGGTGGCTGGTGATTGGTAGAATTGTGAAGGGCCTTCTCTTTTTAGGTGCTAATTGGGGTTACATACTATTGAAACCACCCTGGAGCTAGACTCAAGACCAAAGCTGTGCAGAGGAAAGTCTCACAAGGGGAAGCAGCAACTTACTTCCTAAATCTTCAGAGTCAAATGGATGTGGAGTTTTCAATGTATTTGTTTCTACACTCAATCTGCCATCTGCTCATCCTAGGGCAGGCTAGGAAATAGTTCTTAGTTCCCTTAAACTATGCCTTCTTATTTAAATGGATGCCTCACCAAGCAAAACAACTCTGAAATACAGCCTTCACTTTTGTTCCTTACACTGTTATTCCAGAACATATTACGGGTTTAAATATTGTAAAATTGTATTATAAATGAAGATAATGTAATCATTCTATATGGTCACCAGATGGCACTATAATATTACAATTAAACTCAAAGACATAACACTTTTTTAAGTACAAAAAATTTGGATCACATTCCCCTAACTGGACTGCTTAGTCTGGACTCAGTGGAAAAGGCCACATTTGGTCCTATTGGCAACTTGGGAAGTGGGTTAGTACTGGGTCGGAGGGTCTCCCTTTTCTGAGGAGAAGGGAGGAGGGAAAGGGAGAAGAAGATGGGAGGGTTGGGTTGGAGGACAGGAGAAAGGGGGCTATGATCAAGATGTAAAGAAAAAATGAAATAAAAATTTTAAACAAGAGAAGAAAGAAACTTGTTTTTAAATTAAAAGAAAGAAATCTTCTTTGAGTATCTACTGTGCATTTTGTCCCATGTAAAATGATTTATACATGAAGTTTTAATTTACTGTTCACACAAAGCACCAGCATCCATCCTTCCTTTAAGATAAATAAGGTAAAGAAAAGAGACATGAAAGAACTTGCTCACAGTTGCTCAGTAAGAAAGCAAACAGTTAAAGAAAATATCCCTTTGCTCCTCAAACCAAGGCCTCTATTAAATGAAAATAGGCTGCAGATCAGAAAGTGATATCACATGTTATCAACCATGTATCATCAACTCTACATCAAGAATAGTGCAAATGACATGTTAAATATTTTCCCTCAGAATCTTAATCCCCAATCTATATCAATTTATGATGTATAAGGAGACTTACATGTATGTTGTATCAAAGGCATATTGGGATGAATTTATGCATTACAAAATAACTGTTGAGTGAAAGAAGCTGGACTGCTTGATTTCATTTATACAAAATCTAGGAAAAGCAAGCTGCTAGGATGGCAGATTAGCACATTATTCATTTCATGGGAGGGAAGGAAAAGGAGTACAGGCAGACTGAGCAGGCAAATTAAAAGCAGCTTGCTACAGAAATACCCTCCTGTGCTTACTGCAGCACAATTAACAATAGCCACGTTATTGTTGTGCTGACTGCCCGAGTATATGTACTTTTCTGGGTTCAACAGAATATTACTTAAAATAGATGTTTATAAAATGAAGCTTCATAACCATTTCACACTCCCTCAATAATATTTTGAAGTTCAGACATGTATATTTAAATACATTACAAAATCAAATGGGGTGGAGAGATGACTCAACCAATCAGAGTACTTCTTGCTCTTCCAGATGATTCTTGTTTGAATCTCAGAACCACATCGGATAACTCACAACTCCATAGAACTTTCTTGTTCAATAGGATCTGGAGTCACCTTCTGGATTCTACTGGAATTGCATGCATGTGGTGCACATATATACATGCAGGCAGAACACTCATATACATAAAAGTAACAAATAAATTTTAAAATAATTAAAAAGTCATGGCTGGAGATGGTGGTGGTGGTGGTGGTGGTGGTGGTGTGTGTGTGTGTGTGTGTGTGTGTGTGTGTGTGTGTGTGTGTGTGTGTGTGTAAGCACGTGCGTCTTGTAATTTTTTCTTTTTAAATTATGGATTGGGGTTTTGTTTGTTTGTTTTACAGAGAGAGAAAGAAAGCAATGGAGTCTGGTGGGGAAAGAACTGGGAAGGATCTGGGAGGAGTTTGGTGAGGGAAACCATGGTCAAAATATATTGTGTGAAAAAAAATCATTTAAAAACAAAAAGAGCACTTCCTGCTCTTCCAGAGAACATAAGGCTTTCAGCACCAATGCAGGAGGCTCACAACTGTGTGTAACTACAGTTCCATGGCATCTGACGCCCTTTTCTGGCTTCAACAGACACATACACAAACACACAGAAAATGACAGCCACTTCCTGTGGAGGTTTGGTTGAGAATAGTCCCATAAGCTCGTATATCTGAGGGCTTGCCATTGGTAGAACTGTTTAGGAAACATTAGGAAGTGTGGTCTTGTTGGAAAAGATGTGTCACTGGTGATGGGCTTTGAGGTTTCAAAAGGTATTAAAATTGTAGGAATACTATCCTACAATAATTCCTGCTTTCTATTTGAAGCTAGAGGGGTAGCTATATTTTATTTAATTAATAAGGTACTCTAATCCCATCAGTGACAACCATTTAAATTTGAAAGAGATTTTAAATTCATTCACTAATATTTGTCCAAGAGACTTCAAAGGGAAAAATTCACTTATGCTTACTGTAGAAGCAGTTAATAAAGACCTTATTCTATAGTATAATATTGGCTGAATATCACATTGTCTTCTGTCCTGTCAAATAAAGCAATTCAGATTTTCAGGTTGTAAAATAAAAGGCTGTTTCTTGTTATAAACTTTATACTTGCGTGATACTATAGGCTAAAGAAGCCAGTCAATTCATGCTCACAGGTAAAAACTCAAGATATTTGAATGCTCTGTCTTCTCAGCAAGACCTCAGAAGCAAAGAAAGACAAAGTTGGAGATCTTATCACTTAATATAACTGGGAATGGTGACATGTGGAATTAATGAGGAAGTCCTTGGCAGAAAGGAGATCAGAAGTAGTGTATCTTGGGCGGGGCAAAGTACCCAGCCTATGTCAGAAGAGAAGTGCCATTAAGCTAATTGCTTTTATTATTACACATCTTGTTGAGATAATTGCAGGTCTGCATGCAATTGTAAGACCAAAGGGAGACCTCTCTCTCTCTCTCTCTCTCTCTCTCTCTCTCTCTCTCTCTCTCTCTCCATTTCCTTCTAACAGCAATGTAGTCTTGTGTCTTTTTCATGTATATTTTAGAAATTAAGATGTGGTGAATTGAAGGGATCCAAGATGGCGGCACCTAACACACACCTTGTTTGATCAACAACCCTACATCTGACAAATGGCTAATATTCAAAATATATAAAGAACTCAAGAAATTAAATAACACCAAGCCAAATATCTCAATTAAAAAATGGGGTACAGAGCTAAACAGAGAATTCTCAGCAGAGTAATATCGAATGGCTAAGAAACACTTAAAGAAATGCTCAACATCCCCAGTCATCAGGGAAATGCAAATCAAAACAGCTCTGAGATTCCATCTTACACCTATCTCAATGGTTAAGATAAAAAATTCAAGTGACAGAAAATACTGGCAAGGATTCAGAAAAAGGGGAACACTCCTCTACTGCTGGTGGGAATGCAAATTTACAAAACCAGTTTGGAAATCAGTCTCGCACTATCTCAGGAAATTGGGAATGAGTCTACGTCAAGACCCAGCCATACCACTCCTGGGCATATACCTGAAAGATGCTCCACCATACAACAGGAACATTTGCTCAACCATGTTCATAGCAGCCTTGTTCATAATAGCCAGAATCTGGAAATAACCTAGATGTCCCTCAACTGAACAATGGATAAAGAAACTATGGTTCATTTACACAATGGAATACTATTCAGCTATCAAAAAGAAGGAAATCTTGAAATTTGCAAGGAAATGGATGGAACTACAGACAATCAGCCTGACTGAGGTAACCCAGATCCAGAAAGACATTCATGGCATATATTCACTCATAAGTGGATTTTAGACACTTAATTCAGGATAATCACATTACAGTTCATGTAGCATGTGGACCTAGACCCTCTGCTCAGATGGAGTAGGCAGCACAGTCTTGTGGTTCCCACAATATGGGGAGTAGGGACTACTTTTGATATGGACTCGGGCCTCCTAATGTTGATCAGTTCCCCCTTGGCAGGTTAGCCTTGCTAGACCACAGAAGAAGAGGACACAGGTAGTACAGATGACAATGGATAGGCTGAGGTCAGATGTTAGGAGAGGAGGGCTCCCTTTTCTGAGGACTAGGGGAGGGAGGGGACTACAATCGGGATGTAAAGAATTCAAACTTCAGAACATGCAGGTAACTTAAATTGCTAATCCCACTACATGGGGATAGCTCTGAGACAGGCAGAGATACAAATGTCTATGCATAGACAAGGCTCTGCTTTGATCACAGAATCCCTGTGACTTATTATTAGATGCCATTCTTCATATGGCATGAAGGAAGATTTGCAGATGTCTTACTTCTGCTCATACAAAGAGCAGAGAACAAGCCTTAATTGTTCTGTGCATCCTCCATACTTCATACAACAATGACTTTAGATCTGTTTAATGTTTATGAGAAATGATATGTTTTCAGAACAAAAGAGCCAGATACTGACGCTGGATCAGACCTGATAGGATTCAATCATCTCAGCATGCTGGGCACTGACATCCTGTATCCTTCATGTTACAGCCCCAGGTGCCTGAGTCACTGTTATCCATCAGAACAGGACGGCTTCTAGGACATCGTCATAGAAAGCTTCTGATCCCAATTGGTCCAGCATTTCAGTCTGTCCCATACAGGACTCCTGTTAAGCTTAGAATTTTTTTTTAACATTTAGAAACTACCACATATGCTATCCCTGGCTTGCTTAACGATTTGCCCATTTTTTTTTTTATTAATTTATTCTTGTTACATCTCAATGGTTATCCCATCCCTTGTATCCTCCCATTCTTCCCTCCCTCCCATTTTCCCCTTATTCCCCTCCCCTATGACTGTGACTGAGGGGGACTTCCTCCCCCTGTATATGCTCATAGGGTATCAAGTCTCTTCTTGGTAACCTGCTGTCCTTCCTCTGAGTGCCACCAGGTCTCCCCCTCCAGGGGACATGGTCAAATGTGAGGCACCAGAGTATGTGAGAAAGTCATATCCCACTCTCCACTCAACTGTGGAGAATGTTCTGACCATTGGCTAGATCTGGGTAGGGGTTTAAAGTTTACCACCTGTATTGCGATGGGCCCCTTCAAACGTATTATTTGCCCCAAATCAGCCTGAAGAAACCAAGAGAACAAAGCTCCATTTCTCCTAATGGGGGTTGGCCAGGTTTCTGTTTGCTCTCTTAGGCTACAGATGCTTATTTTCATTGGGAGTTGGTTGTAAGTTATTATTGGTCTTATAAAGAGAGAAAGCTGGGTTGGACTCAGGTATGTCTCTCTTTTCTTTTTCTTTTGTAGTAGGGAGATAGGAGCTGAAAGAAAGGGTGATATAAAAATATATAGGAATGATAGAACAAAAAGTAGATTATTGAAGCTATTCTTCAATTTAAGGCCTTGTTACTCACAAATACTGTTATTTTTAATTCATTGATATGGAATTTTGTATATTGAAGCAAAATGAGTTTAATTTTGATACATTGGTATAGAATTCAAATTTAAGATTATTCTTCACACACATTATATATATTTCTACTCTAATATGAGATATTGTACTCATCCAACTCAATTATAATACATGGTTTACTTCCAGTACCTTGAAAGTGACATTGCAGACTGTTTAGGATAATTAAGTAATACAAGCTAATTTTTAGTTGATCAAATTATGGTCATGTCAATTACTAGTCTATTTTTATGACAAGAATATATATCCTAGGTTTAACAGATAGATATGATTCTATAGATATATAAGACAAAATGGTTTGATAAGGTCTTCAAAAGCCTCAGAGACCTGCAGAATAAGGCATTTAAAGATTTTTAAAAATTATTCTAAAGATTCTTTGACAATAAGACAGGTTAACTTCTGACAACATCCAGCCTACATCAAAGATGATAAGAATCAAAGAACTTTCTTATGGAGTTGACTTCAAACATGGCAAATCAGCCACTGGGAAAAATGTCCTCATTTCTGCCTGAGACAAAATTGTGCCTAAATATGGGCAAGCTTGGATGCAGGCAGAGTTGATGGCCAAACTCTGCCAAGACAGGGTAAACAAGTCCTCAATAGCTCCTGCCTCAGAAATATGAGATAATGTCAGATAATAATGGGTCAGAGAGCTGAAGATGATGCTTCAATGTTATAGAGAGTTTGGAGTGACTATTCAGGCAGTAAACTATCTGTTTTTGTTTTTTTTTCATTTTGGAAGCTGCTAACCTGCACTTCCAGTTCACTCAGGTAATTAAGTTTTATTCTTTCTTAAGTCTCTGATGGGGTTGAAGACCAGATAGTTCAGTCTTACAATGAAGCTTAGTTGTTCAGGAGTTAAGATATTTTTAGGTCTAGATAGAAGTTTTAGAGGTGAGATATGATAAATATTGATTTTCATTCAGAATTTTAGACTCAACAAGATAGGAATGATGTTTACTTCAAGTTTGCCAAATACAAATAGTCAAATCACTATGAATGTAACATCTATATAATTCCTGATTGTCTTGTGGTTTTTCGTGCTGTATGTAGCTTATTTTATTTGTGTGTAATAATATAAATGTATATGTTAAAAGCAAAATATAATAAAAATATGTGTTAATTTGGATGAGAATGATCCTCATAGGCTTATGTGTTTGGATTCATATGAGCTTTTGAATATATAGTGTGGAATTGTTTGGGAAAAATTAGGAGGTGTGGCCTTTTTAGGAGGAGTGTCACTGGATGTGTCTTTGATGGTTCCGAAGTCCATACCCTTCCCAGTTAGCTTTCTCTGCCTCATGCTTGTGGATGAAGATGTCAGCTCTTGGTTACTACTCCAGCACCACACCTGCCTGCTTGTTGCCATGTTTCCCTTCATAAAGACCATGTATTCCAACTTTCTGAAACTCTAAGTCAATGAAATAATCTTTTATTGCTCGTGGTGTATTATCATAGCAATAGAGAAGAAACCAAGAAAGAAGTTGCTATCACAGTGACAAAACTGATCATGTGGGTTTCTTTTTTTTTTTTTTGTAGAAATGTGGAAGACTTTGTACTAGAAAACTGGTAGAATGCTGTAAGAAGGGCTTAACAGACCATCTTAGTAGAAGCTCGGAAGACAGTAATGTCAAGAGCCATGTGAGTGGTGGAGGGCCTACTCAACAGGCCTCAGAGGGAAGCAAAAACTATAATGGGCTGCTTTCCAGTCTTGGTCTAAGAATTTGCATGAAGTTTAATTGAAAAGGAATGGATTACTTTCTTTGGTGGAGTAGATATCAACACAGCCTAACATTGCCTCTGTGGCATGGTTACTAGTAATCACTCTTATGCAGGTCTATGATGAATAAACAAATGGGGCAAAAAACCCCCACAAAATATACAGTTTGAAGAGAAAAAGCACAGTAGAGCATTTACTGTTGGAGCCAAAGTTTATGCTGAAAGAGATTAAGAGATTAAGAAGAGATCTGATCCTAAATGGAATAAAGGGGTGAGTGCCCCCAGAGCAAGACCCCACCCAGCTATGCTTTCAATTTGTGGGAAAGGGGGCTTAAGGAAATTTTGCCTTCTAAAAAGCAACAAAAAGCAAAGCTGCTACAAATGTGATTAAAGGAATCTAGGATCCATGCCAAGTGAGCAGCCAACCTTGGTAGTGTCATCCCCATGGTTCCGGCTTTAGAATTATGAAAGATACATAACAAAAGGGATAGTGGACTCTTCCTCTATGGTTAAGGGGAGTCACTGAGGTCAGGTAATGTGTTGGACAGAACAGGCACTACATGAGAACCTTGGAATGTCAAGAGGCCAACTCCAAAGTGCCTACAATAACAGAAGGTATCAAAAGCAAGGATTGCAGAAAAAGTTACAGATTAAGTTTCATGGCAGATGATGGGTCAGAAAAGCACTAGAATACAAGTCTCAGGAGTAAAGAAAGGGATGTGAGAACCAATCATGTTTCCTAACTCATTGACTAGGTGTAAATAATTAAAATAGAACTATTAAATGTTACAAAAACGTAGCAAAATGGTTTGATCCCACGGAGGTGACCATTTGCTTTCAGGAATAGTGCTACAAATGAATGGCTTACCCCAGGGTCCTATCCAGAATTCTACTAGTACCAGAGACTCATATGTATATTGAAAACACAGGTAAGTAGAGGGGCATGCACTTGAGTAATTGCATGGTGATGCTGGTTCAGGATTAGCAGACGGCTGTGGTAGTGGTGGTATTTACCATATAAGAATGTGGCAAACAAGCCAGGCAGTGGTGGTGTACGCCTATAATCTCAGCACCAGGGAGGCAGAGGCAGGCGGATCATTGTGAGTTCGAGGCCAGCCTGGTCTACACAGTGAGTTCAGGACAGCCAAGGCTACACAGAGAAACCCTGTCTAGGGAAAAAAAGAAAAAAGAAAAAAGAAAAAAGAAAAAAGAAAAAAATAGAAATAAAAAATATGGTAAACAAATAGAATCTAACCAACCAAGAGCCTGGTAGCTGATGCCTCTGAGAATATACAGTACAGCTAACAATTTGTAGTTAGCATTTCAGGTATTAGGCCCATTCTACTACAGTAGAATATGAAGGACTTGGACAAAGCTAGAGTTCCAGCAAACAAATGAGCAGTACTAAGCTGCAGATGAATCCATTTCTCATTGTTTATGCCTTGTTTCTCCAAGTTGCTGTGGTAAAAAAAAAATGCTATTGATTTTTATAAAAACTGGTAATTTTACTGTTCATAAAATAATTTCTACATATTTTTCATGAGCCTTTGATTTTGCTTAGCCTTTTGCCAACACCTCCTTTCTTCATTCTCCATCTTCTTCCATTGCTTGAACACTTCTGTCAGCAGTATTCTTTCTCTCAACTCCTATTTCGCCTACAGTTTATTATGCTCTTTCCTTAAGGTGGTTAGTTTCTAGTTCCCTGGCTTTCCCATATATTTCAAGTTAAATATAAAGGATTCAAAGCTATGATCAACCCATGAGAGAGAATAAATGACACTTGTCTTTCTGAGCCTGGGTGACTTCACTCAGTACATTTTTCCAGTTATAGTCATTTACCTGCAAAATTTATAATCCGATTTATCATTACTGTTAAGTCATAATCCATTGGGAATATATCCCACATTTTCCTTATCTTCATCAGTTGTGGATCATCTTGGTTGAGTCTGTTTCTTAGCTATTGTGAATGAACCATTGATGTGCAAATGTTTCTGTAGTATGATATGGTCCTTTGAGTATATACTTAAAAGTGATATAGATGGGTCATGGTTATGTTTATAGTCAAGGTTCTGTTGATCATTTCTGAGAAGTCTTTAGGCTGATTTCCCCAGTGGCTTCCCTAGTTTACATTCTTACCAACAGTGTATAAAAGGTTTTACTCTATGCCAGCATTTGTTGTCAGGTTCATGATTTGGGCCATACTTATGTTAATGAGATGGAATCTTAAAGTGGTTTAATCTGCATTCCAACCCAGGAAAATACTCAACTAGAAGGGATAGCAGAACAGAAATGACATGAAAGAAGAGGAACCTTATACTCAAAGTGAAAGGTTTAAGTGGGTCTAACAGGATTGGGGAAAAGGGAATGTAGAGAGTGTGTTAGCAAAATCCAAGAATACATAAAACCTATGGAAATCTACACACACACACACACACACACACACACACACACACACACACACACACACACGTATATATGTATATACATGGAGGACAGAAGTCCCCTGCATTGGTGGACAATGCTGCTCCAAGATTTTAAGAATTATTAAATGAAAACTTCAGTGGAACCTGAATGCACAGCTAAAGAAGCATAGGATATTGCCATTTTCTTGGTTTTCTACCATCAGTAGATGATAAGATCACGTTGCTGAATATAACACTTTGAATGCAAGGAAGAGAGAAGCTGGCCTCAAATTTACCAAGAAATTCTCTCCAAGCCGGCTAGCTTACAGCGTCAGAAAGTCTGATTTCTGTGTGCAGGCTGCTGAGAGAGGAAAGGCATCAATGGTTTTACTCAGTGCTGGACACTGCGCGCTATAATACTGACCTGCTGGCAAAGTGGCGCTACCAATGCAATAGTTATATGAAGGTTGTAGAGGTGACCAACTGATTTCTGATTGGGTATAAGGGCTTCTAATTTACTCATATTTACAGTAAATGTCTCCAACTTTCCACATAAAGAGAAAAAAGTATAAGGCCTACATATAAGTAACAGTACATTAGAAATCAATTAAGTGACATTTTAAAAATTACCTTTATCTATATGTGTGCATCTGGGTGGGTGTGTGGGAGCATGTATATCATAGCGTGGGTGTAGAGGTCAGGAAAACAACTTTGGGGAGTGGATCCACTCCTTCTACCCCATGGATTCTTAAGATTGAACTCTGGTCATTAGGCTTGGAGGCAGGTGCCTTTGTCTTTAAAGCCATCCATTGGCATTTGTGGGCAAGATGGGTGGCATTGTATCCATTTACAGAAAGGTATATTACATTGAATACACACTCCATAAGGAGCGGCAAATGATTTTAAAAAGAAATGTGTAAGTAAATGAATAAAGATTCTTAGTGATGCTCTTTTGGAATTTCTTTGATCCTCTGAAGACCCTGATATAAGATATGGGAAGGAGCTAGAGAGGTGGCTTTCTGCTCCTGCAGAGGACTAGAATTCAGTTCCCACCACCCACATGAGCAGGCTCACAACTGCCTGTAACTCTGCTTCCAGGAGATCCCATGCTCTCTGATCTGATACTCATGGGCACTCATACAAATCTGTACATAATGCAAACACACATACATAGGAATAAAATCCTTTTAAAAAGATGTAAGACAAATAACATCATGAACATGGAATTGCATATTCAGAAATTTCTCAGCAGAAAAGTAATCAAAATTGACTAGCTGTTCAGATGGAAGTTCTTATGGCGATTTTCCTTCATCTCCCTTTGGGATCTACCAAGCTTTTGCTCTGTATTGAGTATATACATTTACTTTTTTGATCTAGACAGAGAATCTGAGTTATTCAGTGGGAGATTCTTTGGTGTATCTTCTGTATTGGTAAAATGCTAGCCATTTTATCACCTCTGTACCTGTAAGAGAGTGAGTGATACCCTCTAAAATGTGAAAGAGGCAACATGATTGATGAAATCAGAGTAGGGCAAGAGAGTAACAGAAGAGGCCAGCAACAGGTAATTGATGTTTGTCATTTTATTTGCAATACTTTAGGTCCAAGTTTCAAACTGCAATATTTTTACACTCAAGACACAGTCATGCACAATCCATATTTCAAATTTCTATTGCTTCAACCACAATTTAAAATAACAATACCAGAAATGAAAATCCTCAAAAAGATCAGCTGCTGAGGGCAGAGGGATGGCGTCATACCATCAGCAAGTCTACAACAGAAATGACTTACTTAAAAGTCAAACAAACAGAAGACCATAAATACCGTTAATCCAAAATTACAGAAGAATTTCACTACACATGGATTTACAAATAACACATCTTGACAAAAGTTATGCACAGCAAAATGAGATACAACTCCGATAAACAGTGAAAATGAAGATCCTTCTCAATTTATTTTATCTGGATGTTATGAGTTCAATCCCAGTAGATGTCAGTATCTTTGCGATCTGGCTCCTACTGTCGGATGTACTGAGATTTTTAAACACAACCCATTAATGGTGAAAGATCTTACCATCACTAGTGAATATAGTATATGCGGGTCAAAAAAGCACACCACACACAAGCACACACATTGAACTTGAATTTCACACTCAGGGCTGGTTGGCACTCTGCTGTAGGCAGGCAGTAGGGACCATCCACCAAACTAAGTTCTAGTTTATCTTCTTTTTCAACAGCATGCTCCTATAACTAGCCAACTGCTGTGGGAATTTCCATGAGAATTACTTTCTTTGATCCCAACAACTAATTTGTCAGCTAAAAGCATGCGACTGTCTTTCCATTGCTCTTTTTGCAACCTGTAAGTACATAGGTCCACACTGTGGTCTTCGCCATTAAAATGCTTAGGTTTTGTCATCCTGTGCCATTTCTACTTTAATGTTCTAAGGCCCATAACTGCTTCATAGGAAAAGAGAGGCCCAAGTACAGTTTTATTCGATGAAATGTGACAGTGAGTTTCTGTTCTAGTAGCAAATGTTAGCCACAGCTTAATGGAAACCAGACTTTGCATACAGTGTATAGAAAATGAAAACTGGGAACATTAAGGGGAAAAAGACATTAAAATAAAAACAAAACAATTGTGAAGTTGGAAGGTTTCCACAAGTTTCATCAACATTCCCTAGTGGTGTTAACTTCACTTACTTGAGTTTTTCCATTGTACATAATTCTATGTAACTGCAACATAAGAGATTCAGGTTTAAGCTTGTGATATTTACCAGCACTTTGGCAGGTTGAAATTGCAAGGCAAACTGTTACCCCAATGTCAAGTTTTTGGAGAAACCTTGAAGAGCAGTTAACTCAATACCCTTATTTTATAGATGAATAAGTAGAAAGGTGAAGTGATTTGCTTGAGGTCACACAACAAGTAAGGTAAAACGCCCATGGTAGCATCTATGTCTCCTTCCTGGGTATGGTTACTTCTACTACATCTGACTCATTCTCTACCATTATTGTCAGTTTTTGCCTAGCTACCAAATCAGGTGAGCACAGTACTTGCCTTCCCATTGGTATTACAGAACAACAGTCACCTGATGACCACTTCTGTGGAGACGCTGGTGGCACTAATTAGATTTTATAAGTTCCCCTTGCAAGTTCAATGCTACAAGTTGACACTGTATTTATAGTCAGAGGTGTGCACATGGTGATATCTCAATCCCCACATTTGCAGATTTAGTGAGATACTGCTTATTGATAAACAGACATTCCCATGCATGAGAAGATGGGTTAGATATATTTGACCGCTAATGGAGTGTGGAGCAGAAAAGGATTGATAAAACCAAAAGCTAAACAACCAAGACTTATAGTAGAGATAAGTCTTTTGGAAAAACTCTTTCATAGGAGAAACATTTTCCTTATTCCCAAGGCCCTATGTATTTCCTTTCCAATCCACATGCAAGTATATGTTCAGTATTGTGTGTTAAGGTTATTCCAAATCCCAGGCCCATAGACTGTCAGTTTACAAATGATGAATTTCAGGCTTCTTCCAAGACTGGGAGATGTTTACACCACACACCATTCACTTGTTTGAGTAAATATTAACTGCAAAGAGTGCAGAAAAGGACAAGGTTCAACTGGGATGGCAGGGTAAAGACTTCCATCACATTGTGAGTAGCTAAGTAAACCTTTGGCAGTTTTCTGGGGATATGGTCTGCTTTTGACGGCACTATGTAACATAATTGTTGAAGTCCTCACCTAAAATTTCTTTGGTGAGTTAGAAGGAAATTCTTCTCCTTTGGTGGCTGGTCTCCCCTTCTCTTAAACAAAACAAAACAAAACAAAACAAAACAAAACAAACCTCGATCGCTGCCTACAAGCTCTAGTTATTCAGCACAAGAAGACCATCCCAAGGCAAAGCTAATGGGACTAGAACTGGATGCTAACAGACAATCTTAAATATTTCTTTTAAAAATTTCATAGTTAGGTTTAATTGAATATAATTTCTATTGAAACCAAAAGGATTTTCCTACTGTCATTTAAAGAAGAACCCTACAAGAATGATAGGTCTTGTTGTGCAAGGAAATGATGGGAGATAGCTCTTTTATCCTTCTATTCTTCCGAAATTGACCTTAAAAATCTTTTAGAACAATCTAGACAGGTGGCATCCAGAACAAGTATTATCATTGGGACTAATCAAGTTGTCAGCCCTCCAATCTAAGGCAAACAAAATAGACACCCAGATGCCATACCAAAGCTGAGGGCAGCCTGCTTTATAGCAGAAGAATGCATTTGGAGTTCTAGCAGTGATGTCTCCTTAGCTTTGTCTTAGACAATATTCTGGTAAGAAAGCATGTGCCATACCTGAGCGTGTGCCAACCTCAGTACCCAGGCAAGTATAAAGCCTACAGAATAATTGTAACTAGGAAATATCTGTGCCCTGCATGCTCTGGGCTCTGGCCAGAGGCATCTGCTTCTGGCATCGCTTCTATGTTTCTATAGTTCCCTTTCTGTTGTTTACCTATTTAAATTAATAATATAACAATATCAAAGAAAGAAAATTTCTGAACAAAAAATTTTTCATATAATCCCACCACCCTAACACAACTGATTTCAATTATCTGTGTTCCCAGTCTTTATCCATATGCACATTTCTTTTTTACATAGATGGAATCCCTGTTTGTGTTATTTAAAAGTGACTTCATCATAGACTCTCTCTGAGAACTGGCAGCCTCATTAGAAATAAATGACCCACTCAGGAAATGAATAGAATTATTTACACGATCTTTGAGGTGAGAAATATCCATTATAGACAAACATCTCAAACTATTAAGACGGTTATACAGAAAACAGGAAGCAATTTATATTTCTTTTTTCTTTTAACAATGGAATGTGCTTCACAGGGGAGAAATAGATGTGAGGACTAGGTGGTTAAACTAAAACATTGTAGGTGCATCACAAGCCTGAAAGAAATCTGAATAACACAATTAAAGAATAAATACTTGAGTTAAATCTTTTCATGTGACTTGGCCATCCAGTAGCCAAAATGGTGCATGGATGCACAAATATTTACAATGACACATAGACAAGATCAGCAAGAACGAAGTCATTACCCAACATGGTGATTGATTTAGGGGGATTGTGTCATCCCCAAATCCTCATGGGGTTATGACAACGAACTGGATCCTAGCTACAATATTAATGTTCTATTCTTTCTTAAATAAATAATCTTTACTGTGCTTCTCACCCTTCCCTGACTTCCCCACTGCCCTATTCCTACCTCAGGACATTTTGAATCAACATTCAAAAATGTGCCCACAAATGTCTCAGGGCAAACTAGCAATGTTAAAGATCTGGATAGGCTCACCCAGATTAAGATGAGCTCAAAACAAAATCAAGGAAAGGGAATAAACCATTACTCATATGGAGGCCAAGTTGTTCAAGTATACCAAATATGGACCCTTCAGCATCATTTTGGCATGAGAAATGGTTTCTCTCTAATACTTATTAGAAATATGTATAACTCTTCAACACAAGTCCAAGACTTTAGAAGCTGCTCTCATTTGAACATGTACATAGATATAATCTTGTATGAGTACTGGCTACTGGAACAGATGATTAGATCTTGGTACAAAGTGATGGTAAAAAGGTACCTGGCCCCTCAATGTGAATATGCTGCGTGGAGAGCATAAAGAACAGTCATTTCTCTGCCAACAGTGATCTGAAGGATCACTGCTCCAGGGTCCTCTAAATAATAACAACGATAGAAATAACAACAACAACAACAGTAACAACAATAACAACAGCAACAACAAAGGCCTTTACACCATGCAAAGGATGTTAATTGATATCTTAGCCTTCCCAACCAGGGTTTGGGCTCTCTCTACTAGCAGAGCAGAGCCATCAGTCAATTGAATTCTTTGCATCCCAGGTACTTTATGGAATTCCCTGGCACTACAAGTGGGAAAAAAAATCCTTACTTTAAAATAAAATAAAGTAAAAAATTAACGTTTCTCCTCTCTCACTAGAGAGATGTGACATTTAAAAAATTTAGGCCCAGATACCTCTTTGCAAAATAAACTTGAAATTAATATAATCCCTTGATTTTCTCTTCACATTTGTCTTTTATTCCATGGTGGATATTTTCAGGGAAGGGGTAAATCCCTTAATTTTTTAATGTAGGAAAATAGGAAGTCCACCAGTGGTATCATCTTCTTAACATAAACATATGATTAGCAGAAACTCTAGAGAACCTGCTTTCATCTTAGTTGCATGAACAGATGTATCTCCTAGAGGAGAGAGGCAGGTACCATCGCTCTCCTCCTCTCACTGAATGTAGATAAATTCTTCTCAGATTTTCTGACTCTACAAAGTAAGAAATGCTGTATAGCACAGTTTGTTGGCTTTTCAAAGGTGTAGAGAAACAACTTTCTAGAATTCATACAACTGACTATATACTCAATAGAGATGCATATCCTTTTCTATGTAGACACCTTCCAGATGTTTTTCTACTTTCAAAAGATTAACTAATACATTTTAATAAATACAAATAGTAAAATAATAGTCAAATTTGGTAATTTTCCTCAAGCCACAAAAGGAATTCATTTGGACTATTTCTTGGGATATATGAATACAGATCAAAATTATTTTCTTGGTGAACTTCCAACATCTGTATGAATAGGCTTTTAAAGGACAAAAGCCCAAGTAACTAAATAAGTACATACCATATCCCTCAAAAGAGATCGGAGAGATACATAAGAAAATCAGTATCAAATGTTTAGAGCCAAGTGTTGGCTGGGATGTAGCTTTCACTGACTTTCCAATTCTTATTGAGTTGAATTCTTTATTGTATCGCTGATCTCTTGATCTTTAAAAAATTCTTAAGTGTTACAAATTGTCAAAATGAATCATTTGTACTATGAAGAATGTTGACTAATGGATGTAGTTCCTCAGAATGTGCTTGTTGTACAATGCTTATGTTGCAGGAGCACAGGAGAGGATTCCTTTCCCTATTATCCTTGCTTCTTTACTGCCCAATGAGGAGTTCTGCATTTTCCTTTCGGCTCTCAGAGAAAGTCCTATCTTTGTGTAAGTAAGGTTTCTCTTATCAGGATATCCTAGGTTTAGGACCTGGACTCACCCAGCAGCGCTGCCACATTTTCAGTGTGTCCTTTTTCTGTCATCACAGAGGCCAACAAGCTGCTTTACATGACAATTCAACTACTACATAAGCATCCATGTAAAATGTGACAGTATCTCACAATTAGAGCTTTGTTTAGACACAACAACGTTTAAAAGCCTATCCTGAACACCCATATTCCTCTCTGCTTTTGGAAAATGTCATAAAGGAAACCTTTTCCAATACAAATGCAGAAAAATAGGTACACAAACCAAGCCACCACTACCGAAGAAGAATAAAAAATTGCGACTCTATTAGGGCATGGACGTCCACAGCTTCACACAGCACTTGTTTTTTGTTTTTTTTGTTTTGTTTTGTTTTGTTTTGTTTTTGTGTTTTTTTCTTTGCTTTTTTGCTTTCTTTTTAAAAAACATTTTACATCTTTTATTTTTTTTTTCTGGACATCTAATGACAATGCAAGTGAAAAAACATCACATTGGGTAAGGGGATTTGAAAGAGGTTTGAATGCAAGAGGGACTACTCTCTAACTTAAAAACAAACACAACACTATGAAGAGGGAGTGTGCATCTTTGAGAAATCCTTTTCTTCAAAGTAAATGCACAAAATGAGGGGATTCACTACTGGCTCTTTCGCTTCACGGTGGAAGTGACCACTTAACGGCCACTTCTACATTGCTGCCCTGTGTGGGCTGCGGTTCAGGCTTACAAATAAATTACATAATCTGAGGGAAGTAGGAAAAAGGCTTATAAGAAGTTTCTATTCACTTGAAAGTTAAAGAACCCCCACCCCAATTGACTGTCTTTTCTTCCACATTTCCTGCAGCAGAGTTTTTATTTCAGTCTTACTCATCAGGGAGAAGGTGAGGGGTAAGGCTTGCACTTCTAACGGCTACTGTTCTTAATTGCTTCCTTTGCAGCGATAATCAGAGGAGTGAGGCTGGAGAGAGGCTTGGCTAATTTTAAAAACGGATGCTGTAAAAGGAAGGGGAAAAAAAAGAGGAATTACTAGAATTCTCCCTTCCCGGTAGAGCAGTTGGTTCTCAACCTTCCTAATTCTGCAGCCCTTTAATACAGTTTCTCATGTTGTGCTGAACTCCAACCATAAAATCATAACTTCTTCCAAACTGTAATTTTGCTACTGTTATGAATTGTAATGTAAATATACATAGTATCTGATATATGAATCCCAAAGAGGTCATGACCCACAGGTTGAGAACCACTGCATTGGTGTAACTTTACATCTTCAAATATCTTCTTTTTCATTGAAATATGTTTTGAGCACTCCTTGGGACACTATTTAATTAAAAAATCCCTGCCAGCTTTTATTCTTCAGAGTTTTTTCTTTTTGTTTCTTTTTGGTCTTTCCATATCACAGTACCCTATGGAAATTTACTTGGCACAGACAGAAACTCTTTTGTATAGAGCTTGGAAAATTTCACTCAGTAATGGCCAGACTCTCCATTTCTTAAATTGATGAATGGTGTTGGAGCTGCTCTCAGGCTTGAAAAGGCATCTTCAACTGAGCATTAAAGTCAATTTTACTCTGAAACCACTGGCTCCTTACTGCCAAACCCAATAGCTGTGTCTCCATTCGTTCTCTTGGCTCATTAACAAGAGTCGAAGCAAGCTAATCTCCTTTCCTTCTTTCAAATATTTGCAAAAAAAAAAAAAAAAAAAGAAAGAAAAAAAAATATTTGCTTCTTTGCGGACCTGTGACAGTCTACTACCTCAGGCCTTTCCCTGGTGCATGTGTTCTGACTCTCCTCCTCCCTTCTCTACTTCCACTTTCTGCCTCTTGCTCACTATAATGTAGCTCTCCTTAACTTCTTTTGCTAATTCATCTCTTATAGATCTCATTTCAGTCACAGTTTCACCCCATCATCAGCTTTATGGGGATGACTCACAAACACAATAGTGTGTGTTTGACCTGATGGCCTCCCTGCTCTCCTGTCTTACATTTTGATTTGTCTTCTAGACGTTTCCTCTAGTATGGTTGCTTTCCATTTTAAATTCAGCATTTTGAAAGGTATGTTAAAAATCTCCACAACGGAGTCCTTTTGTGAAGCACAAAGTACAGGGGCTTTGGTGTCCGAACAATGAAGTTCAGTTCCACCTGTGTGATAATTAGATACTTTTTTCTGTGCTCTGTTTATCTATGTGTTTACATTGATGATCATGTGTCTTTGACATCCTTGGGGAAGGGGGAAGGTGTGAGAGGGATATATATGTGGTGACAAGCTTGGAAAGATGTGGAAGTGAAGCACTTACAAGTCATGCTTTGCATTTATAATTTGAGGATCAATTAGAAGATTATCAAAGTGTCATTAGAGAGTCAATATTTTAGGACCCTGTGATGATCTGAAAAATGCTCACAGCAGAAAAGGGATGGTACAATGGTGCAGCCTTTATAGTTCCTATATATAAGATTAGCTCTTGTGTGGCATGGGTTAAGAATTTTTCCCCCAGACATGGGTCCTTGTCTCTAAAAGACGGTTAGGAGCAATTGGAACAGAATTTTCATGCAAAGAATTACTGTGGAACACAGTGAGTGTATGATTAGCACTTTGTATATCCAAGTATTGGACCTTTTGTTTAATGGGCTTATCTATTCAAAGTCAAAGAGAGAACAAACAGTTCTTAGATGCCACAGGTCTTGATATTCATCCCAAAGGAATGGTCTCTAGCAGTGAAACCACTTGTATAGTCCTAGGGATGTGATGCTTTGTCAAATTAATATATCTTTGAAAAATCTACATTGGTTTTCATTTCATGTATGGTGGAAAATCAAGCAATCCGTGGCTCAAATTAGAACTTGTTTGCCATTCAAGAGTTGTGTGAGCCTCTGTTTCCACATCTGCAAAATAGGGTCACAACAACTCCCCCCACACTGTTGTAAGAACTGAATGAGATTATATATGTAATGAGCTTGGGAGATAACAGGCCCCAATTATCATCTTCTATATTAGTCCTGAGAGCCATTAAAAAAGACAAATGGTTACAGAGACAGTCTGAACTGCATGATACTCACCCAGGCAAGCTGGTATCTGCTATTTGGCATCACAAACAAAAGGGCTTTGACCAGTAAAGCATTCGGGTAGCAAATATCATGAAAAAATAATTGCATAGTTATATAGAAAACCACCTCTGGCCAAAAGCACCTACATATAGCATCCAGAGGCACAAGTAAAATATAGAACAAAAATCCCCAACAATATCAGAGAGTCACATTTTGGTTTGTTTTTCTTTGAAGAATCAAATTTCAGGAAGAACCAAAGAGAATTATAGATTAGAATGCAAATTCTTCTTTAAAAGGCAAGGCAACCTGATCAATCAATCAATCATGTAATAGATGAAAGTCTCTATTTGTGTTGTTCAGGATCTAACAACAATGGTCTAACTCTAACTACATGTCTTTCAACAGAGATATTTTTCTGTTACACATTAACACAGAAAAGCTCAACGTATCTCTCTCTTTGTAAATTGCCCTATTTTATTTTCACCTGCAAAAGCTCCTTGGCAGATCCTCTTCTATCCACATCCATCTCAAGACAGCGATTTAAGAAGTCACGGAATACAGCTGACAGTCTCTCTGGATTCTGGAGCTCTGGGGTTCCATTAGTGGCTATCAGATATAAGGCCTATAAAGAAAAAGATCCAAATCTAATCGGCATGTACATAGTAAAATTATGTTCTTCTTGTTCATATTCTGTCTGCTTTAGAGGATAACATGAACATGGTTTCTGCTGGAAGGTGGGACTGAAAATAGGTTGTGCTGATAGCTTAACTGCTGACTCCTAACCTGATTGGTTGTTGACTTGCTTATCCTTCATTAATAGTAGTTGTTATTGTTGTAGTAGAAGTTCATCACATGGATGTACCTTAACTACTATTGTTACACTTATTGAGGGAGGTATAAAATAATGTCATTCTTAGGACAATGGACAGAAATGGAGAAGATAAAAGAAGCCAGACCCAGAGAGACAAACATGTTTTCTTTCATAAATGAAATCTAGATTTCTCTCTCTCTCTCTCTCTCTCTCTCTCTCTCTCTCTCTCTCTCATTCCCTCTCTCTTTTTTCACACCACACACACATACACACAGACACAAACACACACACACATATATTTGTGTGTGTACATATGACATGAAAGTAGAAGATAAGCTATTAAGGAAAAGAAAGGGGATGGGCAGTGGATGTCAGGATAGACAAATGGGGGTCAGACTTTGCCAAGTACACACTAACACATGAATCAAAATACCTTTCTGAAAGACACCACTTTGTATAATGAACATGATCTATAAAATTACATATATTAAGAAAAAAGTTAAGACCAAAAGCTTGTTAAAAGAAGCTCACCCTGGCTTTACAATTACTTTTGACTTGATTCTTAAGATGTATTTTTCAACTTTTAAGTTTTCCTATTATGAACACAATATTGACTTTATTATTTTGACTCCACCCTGAAACATTACTTAAAATGCATTTTTAAAACTGTGGCATCGAGTCCTCATCTATTCTACTTTGTCTTCGGAGGATTAAACATGTTTTTCATCAAACACTGCCCTTCAAGGAAAAAAATCTTCAGATTATTTCTTTTTCAATTATTGTTTCCATTTTAATTGCAACAGTATAATTTCAACCTAATTACCATTGCAAAACCCCACATGTTCAGTTGCATTATGGACTAAACTGGTCTTTGTTGACTGGCCTGGGAACCAAATCACTATGTATAAGGCTAATTCTATGGAAAAAATGCACTGTAGGGTCCAAGTAATTAACTTTAAAAATGAACTTTTGGAACATATCCTGTGTGTAAGCTGGGGGCTGTCTTCATAAAAAAGAAAATTGCTATCCACTGCCTTGATAATGAGACACAAATACAGTCGTAGCCAATACAACAATGAAAACAAAAAGGGTTTTAGCAGCAAAGCCAAGTCTTAGATGAAGAAGACTGGATAAAAGAAATCTGGCCATGAGTGATGATGTGCTGTTTTTAAAAAGTAACTGAAAATTTAAGGAAAAGGAACTGACTATTAGAAAGTGAACTAGATATTTTGTATAGCTGCTTTTAGTGTAAGCAAGAAAGCACAGGGTTATCACTGTGTTCTCCTTCCTCATACCATCAACCTCCCAACTTCCTACAGTTTATTCTACTAGGTTCTACCAATGCAACATTTGTATGGCTTTCACAGTCATCCACTTCTTTCTGTCACTATTATCTTGGCTTAAGATCAGTACTTTTCTCAGACAACTTTAGCATTGTCCCTATTTGGATCCTTTTGTGCTTAACCACACTCCATTTAACAATTGCATCTTAACACATGTTTCATTTCGTCACTCAGTTATCTACTTAAAAGATCTTAGTATCCTCCTATTGTCCAAAGATATGGGTTTCAGATGGTATTGTCCCAAATTCTTCTCCAAGAGAATTTAGGGGAGAAAGGAGAAGTTAGAGAAATCATAGAGATTTTCGGAACTTATGCTCATATGTACACAGTTTCAGTCAAAAGTGTTTTGCGTTGCTTCCTAGTTATCATTCCAACCATTTCATTGGTCCACAGGACACAGTAAGGATTGGCATGGCATATCTTATGATTTCATTTATGCTTCCTTTGTCAGCTTTCTTCTGCTGTATTCTCACTCTAGGGACTTTCTTTTCCCACTCCCACACATACACACTAGCCAAAGCTCATGTATTAGTCACACCGATTTGTTGCTTAATTCTGAGTAGGAAATACTGTTTCTCTGCTCTCCTGCTATCTTCATCTCCTTCTAGTATCTGGTAAACTGTTACTTGACTGACACTGACTCGAATGTTGTCTCCTCTTTAGTCTTTGGCATCTGTCTCAGGTAGATGCAGTATTAAAGCATCTTTTAGAGTACCGCTTTTTGTTTTAGCACTGAAGATCTTTTGTCCCTCAATCCAAGCAATAAGGATAGTTGCCCTTCTTCTCTTTTGAGATTCAGCATCCACAAATCTATTTTTACAATGCATTTGTTTATACTTTTTTATTTATTTACAGATCTGTCTTCCCTCCTTGACTGTGAGCCTAAGGAAAGGAAAAACTATACTATGATCATCTCTGAATTTTGAAGTCATTTTCTGAAAATGGATACTTTGAACGATGTATAATAAAAACCAAAGTTTACAAATTTAGTTGCTCTGGGAATATAATGAATTGATAAACAAAATATAAAGGCTAAAGTTTGTAAAATAAATTATTCAGTCAGATTATAAGAAAATAAGCAAAACATAAAACCCACAATATTTGAGTTGGCAAAGCTGGCATGTGAGCATATTAACTGCCACTACTGATTGGGGAAGAAATAAGAATGCTCTATGAGTAATGTATATAAGGGCATACTGTCACAGGGAGGGACATCAGGATCAAGCTAAGAACGACATGTTTGATTCAGACAAACACAGAGATGAAAGAGAGATAACAAGTGCTCCCAGGAACTTGAAAAAATTGTGTTGAGAAACGTCATGGTTTTAAATTTTTCTCTTTTTTAAGCTGACACTGAACAGGGATGGCCTTATAATAGAACGTATTAGAACATCAAGTAGGCTGTATTTCTCCTAAGGTGAGGCAATATAGGGCCATTACTCATAGACTGTATTTGTAATAGAAATAAGATTTACAGAAATAAAATGGTAGCTGTTTTCACTGTATAAACAGTACCGAAACATTTGTAGTATTGCAGACTCCCCATGATAACTATAAATAGCCTGACAACAACATACAACCACTAAAGTTTTCCCTAACTCTAATGTGCAACTGAATTTACCCAAATACTAAGAGAAAACCAATGTATCAAATTGGAGAAAGAATTAAATTTACCTTATAGGCAATTTCCTCACTTGAAAAAGATCAAATCCTTCACTGTGGAAGTTACCACATTTCTCCAAAGAAGTGCCAAGACAATCCATATGTAGCCCATACATTTCCATTATGGCAGTGTTGCAATAAGACTATTTAATTAAAAAGCTTTAGTTTGTGACTTAAGTTCATTATAGCAGTTTATAATGTTTACGTTAAGTCATTGGAAAACAAACCAAGAGACTTTCATGGAAATCTGCTTGCGAGTTTAACAAGTCCCAACAGCAATATAATGAAGCACTTTATGAAAAGGACAGGTTAGGGTTGAGAAATCTTTCTGTAAGCTGAGTATTTGAAACTCACAGTCCATTTTTCCCGTGGCAATTATTTTATACATGGTGAATGGCTTCCCAATCTAGTACACTCAAAATCTGCTGAACATACAATATAATTGAACAACAAGAGTAAGAAGGTTACTTACATGTCAACATCAGTATATGATCATAGCAAGTATAAATATATAATTGATTCCATTACATATAATATATGTAGCACGTATATAATAACCAATCTTGCTTTATGAAAAACATCATTGTCATCTCATATAATCCACACAACTATTTCCTGAGGTAGGATAGTATGATTCTTAACTGACAGCTAAAGAAAATCTCCTGTGGGGTTAAGAATAATAACCTGCCTAATGTCATACTTTTAACAATATAGATATCATCAATATTTGAATCCAGGGAGTATGAGTTCTGACTCCATGCTCTTAACTTCTGCATGTCACCCTCTCTCACTTTTCAGTCTCTCAGCAGAGGCAGACAAGAGAAGTCAAGAAATGAGGCATGCTATCTGTGAACATCTGGCATACTTCATGTATTTTCCCATGTCCGGAGAAACTGGGAACTCTTGTGGTCAATGATTCTCTACTTCTCTATTATTTTGAAAATGAAGAGCAAAAGATACATACATAGCTGGAGGGGGGAGTGTGTGTGTGTGTGTGTGTGTGTGTTTGTAGGGGGTGCATACTGAGAGTTTATATTACCAGTATTTATGCGCAACTGAATTTACACAAATATTAAGAGAAAATTAGTGTATCTAATTGGAAGAATAATTGAATTCCTGTATTTTGTATTCTGCATGGTTCCTACAACCTCCTGCTGTCCTGATTCTGTTCTCATTTTAGATTTTTTTTAACTCAATGCTTTATGAGCAATATTTGGCAATGAGCAAGTTGACACCTTATGATTTAGTTTATTCATTACCTAGGATTTAACAGGTTAAATGCCAGAACATAGTACTACTTCCTGTGTGCTTAGGAATTGTGTGAAAGGCTTGGACATTCCTTGTTTTTCTAAGAAGTTTAATAGAATCCACTCTGCAAAAAGAAACCACTATATGTACACACACTACTGCATACCATACTTTGTTTCAACTTCACACTGCAGTATGATATAGCATTGTAGTCCAATTTACCTCTATATTACCTTACACACAAAAATCTCATCTGTCACCAGATTATGAGGAGCTGTTGTTTTGCTGCTTAATCCCTAAAGAGCCATTTAGAATGAACTTAGGGATCTACCTTATAGACTGATAATAAAAGGTAATTAGGTAGTACTGACTGATTAAGTGCCAGACTAGCCTTGGAATACTCTTTTTTCCAAGCAGAAATCTTTGGCCAATGACATAAAATAAATACCAGATGACTCTGACAGCCCATGTGCTCATTGTTAAGAAATGTGTAACAGGCAACTTGCATTCATGATGTGACACTGCATGACCTTAGCAGTACTCATGGTTTGGAACTATGGGGCATTTGAATGTATGAGTTAAGATAACCATGTTGATTTTTTAAAATCAGGAAAGAGAACAGTCCAGGAAGTCAGGGAAAGGTGAGATGCTGTGATAATGAGAGGAAATGGAAGAGAGGAAGGCAAGGGCAGGAGCCAAGGGACAGCAGGAGGGAAGGCAGTTGGTAGAATGAAGAGAGAGAAATAAGGATAAAGGCCAGAACATAGGATAGCTTCATTCTTCTACTGCTCCATTTCTCTCATCCTGTAATGGTGAGGAGATAAACATGCTAATTATCCGGATGTGATCAATGCATTGAAATATCTCATTTGCTGGAGAGATGACTCAGCAGTTAAGGGCACTGACTGCTCTTCCAGAGGTCCTGAGTTCTATTCCCAACAACCACATGGTGGCTCACAACCATCTATAATGTGATCTGTCACTTACTTCTGGCCTGTGGGTGTACATGCAGGCAGAGTACTATATATAGAATAATAAATAAATCTTTTAAAAAGGGAGAGAGAGAGAAGTATGGGATAATGGGGAAATAGAAGGACCAGAGGGTTCTAGAAACCTAGAAATAGAACATAATGACGGGCAGATCTGGGCCCAAGGGTTCTGCACAAACTGTAACACCAACCAAGGACAATACCCTCAGTAAACATTGAACTCCTACCCAGATCTAGCCAAGAAGACAGGACATTCTCTACAGATGAGTGAAGAGTGGGGACTGACTTTCACATGAACTCTGGTGCCCCATATTTGACCATATCCTCTGGATGCGGAGGCCTGGTATCTCTCAGGGGAAGGATAGCAGGCTACCAAGAAGAGACTTTATACCCTATGATCATATACAGGGGGAGGAGGTCCCCCTCAGTCACAGTCATAGGGAAAAAGAATATGGTGAAAGTGGGAGGGAGGGAGGAATGGGAGGATACAAGGGATGGCATAACAATTGAGATGTAATACGAATTAATTAATAAATTAATTAATTAAAAAAAGAAATATCACTCTACTCCGATAATATATATAATTATTGTTTGTTAGCCAAGAAATTTAAAAGTTAAATTGAGAAAGAACTACCACTGGAAAAGTGACTATATTTAACAATCACTCCCTACACTGTTAATTTCAGTTGCTCACCACTGCAGTATTTTTTTATGATTAGTATCAGTGTGACTTTGTCACGTCCCACACACAGCATGTTTCACACCATGGTCAAACTTTTTTGCTTGGTAAGATGGGGGGTGGTCCTTATATTCTAGAGGGCACATTTGGTCTGGAGGTGATGAGATAGGCTGTCTACATGCTTTCTGAAGGTCACTTCTGTGAAAGTACACTTAAAGACAACACTACAATCTTCCTGGCAGGGTCAAAGAAAGGTATAGCTACCTAAAACCAAAGCACACAGAATCAATAAACAGAAACATACATTTGTGTCTTTGTCTAGGTGCATCTCATTGGATATGACAACAAAGGAAATGAATTAAAGAGGAAATGCCCCAATGGAACCAAGAACCCTGACTCTTGTTCCCTTCAATAGCCTAAGGAACTCCATGGAGTCTAGGGCTTTGTGGTTCACACTAGGCAGGCAATAGCTTAGTCAAACTGTAATCATCTAAAGCAGCAAGGAAAGAGAGCCCAACCAAGAAGTAACCTACACAAGGTAACAGATTCCAGACTGGTAGACCTTGACACAGAACTCCTTCCTTGACTCCCATAATCAATAAAGTCAGTAGAGATGCCAGAAAAATTTCTCTAGTCTTTTCCCATGCATCAACATCCCCTACATGTGAGGATGAAGTATTTCCTTCTTTTCAACACCAGAAAGAAAGAAAAGGAAAAGAAATATAAAAGGCACCGCAAAAAGGCCAGATTACTTCTTGGAATAAGTTTTAAATCAACAGCCTCTTTGGGGTCCCACATCAGATATCTTGCATATTAGATATTTACATTATAAATATTCATCACAGTAGCAAATTTACAGTTATGAATTTTCAATGAAAATAATGTTATGGTTGTGGACACCATAATGTGAAAAACTCTATTAAAGGGTCACAGCGTTAGGAAGGTTGAGAATCACTGGAATAGATGTCCTTGATGAGAATAACTTGGTGTTCTGAGAGGCTCAGCTAAAAACTTTCTGGGAATGTTTTGATCAGAGTGCCAATGGTTTTTTAAGCTGATATTGTGGCTGAAATAGAAAGGACATAAAACAAAACAAACCTAAAAGTCAGAAGTTATCTTTAGTTTCAGGAAGACCCTGATTTTCTTGGTGAATTCATATTTCAAAAGCCATAAGATAAAACATATGAGTGGACACTTCAGTGAGCAAATGTGCAACCACAACCCAAGATTCATTTCTTTACAATGATATTTGATTTTTGTGGACTTAATTCCTTAGCCAATGGTATGGTACTTATTAGTGGAATAGACATATACATCCATGGGTTATACCCAAACCATCTGAGCCTCTAAGTTCCCTGAGGAATGATAAAAAAAAAATCAGAGGATATGGGAATCTCTCTGGGCCAACAATGGTTCCCTGATGGCCACATTTTTAAACTTTCTCTTTTCTTCGCCTGGTTAATTTCTTGGATTTTACTTTGCTATGGAATCAGTTTCTTCTTTGGCTTTCTTCTGGGTCATAATTCACTACTTTGAACTGTCTGCTTCTGTATAATCTACATGAAACTTTCAGTTTTTATATGGCCAAGTCCCATTTTCCCGTGCCGAATTCTTAAGGGCTTCCTATCATTTGACAGGCAATATTTTTTCTTATTAAAAAGAAACACTGTTACTATTCTATAATTATTTTACTTGTAGTTATCCCAACTCTCCCCTCCTTTTAGGCATAGGTTAAGCCTTCAAAGGAAGAGGAGTGTCAACAACCCATCAATAAAGTTTGCTGCTCTACAGTGGCTTATGGAAAAAGAAGGAAATGCTCCCAGCTCTCCCTGAAATACATTCAAAACAATATTGACTGAGTGCTAGCAAAGTCTGCTTGCTTCTCTGGTGTTCAGGAAGTTTATGTCTGACTTTAATTCCAAATGAACACACGCCATCAAACTCAGACATTCCAATCCACAGCACAGGTTCCAGAGATTGGAGGGAACAGGATACAGTTTGACCCTTCGTCGCTGTTGTTCAGTAGTTAGGGCTTCTCTCAACTATGCCTAATGGTCTTGGTACATACAAGCTGTCTAGAATTTCCCTGATCATATAAAAAATCAAGAAAGCTGTCATTAAGTATCAGCAAAGATGGATTGAACTAGAAATGATCATGATGAGTGAGTTAACCCAGAAGCAGAAAGAGTCAAATGGTATATACTCACTTATATCTGGACACTAGCCCAAGAGGCCTGTCCCATGAAAGTCTTCACTTACCAGGAAAGTGGGACAGAGGAGAGGACATCCTATTGGGACTCTAGGTGAGAGAAGCATGGGAGAATGGGGAAATAGAATGATCCAGAGGGTCCTAGAAACCTACAAGAACATTATGACCGGCAGATCTGGGCCCAGGGGTCCTGCTCAAACTATGGCACCAACCAAGGACAATACATGCAGTAAACTTCAAACTCCTACCCATATCTAGCCAATGGACAGGACATTCTTCACAGTTGAGTGGAGAGTGGGGTCTGACTTTCACACAAACTCTGGTGCCTCATATTTGACCATGTCCCCTGGAGGGGGAGGCCTGGTGGCACTCAGAGGAAGGATAGCAGGCTACTAAGAAGAGACTTGATACCCTATGAGCATATGCAGAGGGAGGAGGACCCCCTCAGTCACAGTCATAGGGGAGGGGAGTAAGGGGAAAATGGGAGGGAGGGAGGAATGGGAGGATACAAGGGATGGGATAACCATTGAGATGTAATATGAATAAATTAATTAAATATATTTTAAAAAATAATTGAGAGTCTTTCATATCTCTTATAAAGTTGTATGATTTTCTAGTTCCCAACATTACGACTGGTCACCAGAATCCAAGAAAAGAGTAGGATCTCTACAGTGTCACACTGAACCTTTCTGTCTCCAATCTTCCTATGGGTTCAGTGAACACTCTTTTCAAGTCCCATATAAGGGCATCTAGGCATCTTGGTCACTGTCATTTCTCTAAGGAAACTCAATAACAGCAAATTTACAAGCAGGGCTTGAAAATATTTCTGGCAACTAGAAGAAGAGGGCTTCAGAATTAGGCTGCCTCAAGCTCACTAGTTGATTATTTACCCAGAGGCCTAATCCCATAAGGAGAGTAAGGCACAATGTTAGTCAATCCTTATCTGTGGAATTCAACAAGGTGGTCTTTTTGAACACACTTTTTCTCATAATCCTAATGTAGACTTCCTGAACTCTGTGGTTTATTAATCTGTAAGGACTTGTTTTGGTAGAAGGCTATGAATCCTAAGAGACAAGCTATTAATTATGAGTTCTGATGTCAGGCTAAAAGACGCCTATGGAGATTACAACTTGTTTCCTTTTTTTCTACTAATTACCAGTCTAGCTAAAGAGAGATCAGTTATGACTGGGGAACAGAAGAGAGCAATAAATGCATTTCTGAGACCAGTTGCCTTACAGAACCATTTATTTCATCCTTAAATTCCCCAGGTTGTAAATTACTCAGCAGAAGGCAGAAAGCAAAATAGCTGTAATCTGTTTAGTGCCACTAAACTTCGAAGACTCAGAGGAGGAAATCTATAGAAACAACAAATCTGATGTGTTCTTTCATTGCTGTTGCTTCATGGGAAAATATAGTTAAACAATAAGGAAAAGCCTCTTAATTATCCTGATGCGCTGTTCCACAGGTCAGGGGTGGACCGGATTAAATGCATGAAGGGCTGGCCCACAAATGGTGGGAAAATGCCCCTTCTCATCTACGCAGCCCTGCAGATGGCTAATCAATGCACACATCTCACCTGCAGATTGTTTCTTGAGACTAGTGTTAACAGCCCCTAGCATTCGCTAGGGCATTCATTCCCTCATATCTGTGATTTTCTAGGATCAGCGGCCAAATACCAGCGTGGAATCAAACGGAGGAAAGATGAGAGGAGGCTTCTCCCTCCATATTGAAAGCATGGTTCTCAATTACAAAATTTTCAATTGCAGAAACAACTAGATGTTTAGTTCACAGATTTCTTTGCATATAGAGAGAGCCACATGTATTTGGGTTGAATATAGATTTTGCAAACACAGTGAGGATACACTTAACTGATTACTAAGGGCAATGGGTTTTGTATCCCAAGGACAAAACACAGTCTTAGGCTCTTCATGACAACGATAGAGACAATACCTTTGGCAATGATGCTGTGTATGAGTTTTAAGAGTAGATTTGAATCTATGCCTATTTCCATTTAACAACAATCTTGTGTCCTTTATGCATATGAAATCTAGCATCAGCTTTACTGTGAAGCTCTTTACACCCCAGTAGCTTTTGACCGATTTCTACATTAAGCAAGTGATTCTTTTGTATTTATTTGACTTTTACCCACACGATCTCTGAGTAAAGCCGGTGGGGTTAGCCTACAAGGTGGAGGTTTTCATTTTTTTTTCTTTGCAGAAGTAACTGAAGTGCTTGAGGATCAAACCTCCAATTATGTAGTAGATAACTGAGTTCTCTACCCTAAATAGTTTTCATATTGACAGTCTTCTAATTAAGCTTGTGATCTCATCAGGCTGGTGCTATGTTTATGTCTGTTTCATTCATTGTCAACCAAGCTGTTTTTTGCTCTATGAATCATTGCAAAGAAAAATGTCCAACTTAAAAAATGGTAAGTGTTCTGGTACTGTTTTACTGTGTTAAAGTAATTATGAAACAAGAGTTTCCTAGGTCAAGTATTTTAACATATGATAAAAATGCCTTTTCTTCCTTCATCTTTTCTTTCTTCCATTTCTACAGCTTTATAGTATATTAAAGAATATTAAAGGCTTTTGCTGTTAGAGAGACTGAGAACAAGGCACTTCCAGTGCAGAGCAATTTATATATCATAACTTGTTGTCTCTGTGTTATTTGTTCCAAAAAAAGTGCCAGTTCTGACCACTGGTATTTTTTCTTCTCTGTTCTCTTTTTTGGGGGAAGGAATAGGAAGTTTCCTGACTTACCCTGAGTGGATTTTCATTAAGGTAAGGGGGTTCACCTTCCACCATTTCAATGGCCATGATTCCCAGAGACCAGATATCAACTTTTGGACCATAAGCTTTTCGAGTTACCACCTCAGGTGCCATCCAATAAGGGGTTCCAACCATAGTGCTTCGTTTACTTTGCTCAGGAGTGATTTGGGCACAAAACCCAAAATCAGCTGTAGAGAAGAAAAATCTATTAAAGTGTGCCCAAATATTTTTTGCAATAGTTTATTTTTCCATGTTGTTGAACTTTCTTTTAATGATAAAATGAGTCCCACAATTGCCTAACTCAAATCCTGATCATTTCTTGATCTCTCCGCTAGTCTTGATTTCAAAGTGGTTAGAAATTATTGACAAAGGTGATGCCACTTTCATTAGCCTTTCCAACACTTTCTCATATATTTACAGGACTTTTACATTTTCCAGTTAGTTATTTGCCATCAAATCCATTCTGGATACCATTAGAAATTCTGAAATATTAATTCCAAAAGTATCTGGTCATAATTTATAGGAAGAGACTAGCACATGGGTTCTTTAGTTCAAATTAAGCCCAAACTGTTTTCAGATCTATCACTTTTAGTAGCCATCATCTTTTCAGGAAAGACAGTAGAGCAGCAGAAATTCCCTAATATTTTCTTAAATGTCGGAATCCAAATACCTACTCAGTTTAACAGAACCATCCATCCCAAGGAGAATATTGTCACTCTTTATGTCTCTATGGATCACTTGGTTTGAGTGCAAGAAATCCAAAGCTTGGAGGCACTATTGGATCAGAAAAAAGGTTATAATTATATCACAAAGAATTTTTTAATTCTATCTTGCATCTTCAGGTAAATTTTGGAAAAGGTTGTGCTATTATATTGTGAAGTGAAATTGCATACTGAATGCTTTAACACCATTTTCAAATCACACTACCATTTACAACAGCGATGATACTTAATCTTATATATTTGAAGGCACCCATGCCCCGCTATAGACTAAACCATGAAGAGGATAATGAAGTGAACCATTAATTACTACAGTCCAATTGGCCAGTTAACATAATCATGCTTTTGTTTTGTTTTCTAGGTGATATTGATTCAGCTTGGTCTTATCCAGATGTTGTAAGCCTCAGTGTACGTGCTGAGATTTGACTCATTAGATCTAGTGTAGGAAACAAGAATGGACAATTGAAATAATTTCCTTAGCCTATTTCTGATGTCTGAGGATGGCCAGTTATTTAGTTCCAAAGTTACTTGTTTGGAAATGTCTTTGTCTTGCAATACTAAAAGATACAAAATACAGGCTCAGGTAGAATATCTTAATAAGTGAATATCAACTTGATTCATGGAAGATGAGGAAACATGATTTGTTGCTATGTGTGTGTATGTTCTGAGCAGGAGTAATCGGAATGAGGAGGGTCAAAGAATGAGGAAATTGAAGAGAACCATGCCAACAGAAAAATTAGATAATATTATTTAGCCTGGTTGCACTATCATTGGTTTTCAAGTTTCCATTTCACACTGTAGAAAATTTCACGATGAGACTCCATTGAAAAGCATATGTTATACATTTGATCAACATTGATCAAAATAATAGAATAAAATACCATCGAATCTTCTAGAAGCTAAATGCACTAACTCTGATATCTCTTTATAAATGACAGATCCTCAGGCCCACTGAAGGCCTATAAGGAATATTCACTGACTACTGTGAAAGCAATTACTTTCTGTGGTCAGGGAAAACTGTTTAAATTGCTTTCTAGGCCCTATGAGATGGCTCAACAAGTCACAACACTTCCTGCCATGCTTTACAAATTGAGCTCAATTTCCAGGACCCACAGGATGGAAGTAGAGAACTGAATCCCAAAGACTGTTCTCTGATATCCATATGTACACAAGTTGTTCTCTGATATCCATGTGCACACATCACACACACACACACACACACACACACACACACACACACACGAATAAATAAATGTATTGAAAATTGACTTCTAGAAAATAATGGGAACATAACGTAGTCTGTATTTTATGAGACTCATTGATCATGCACGGATCAGAAAGGCATTCCATGTGAACATAATATTTGCTCATGTTCGTTGACACTACTATGTATGGACTTAGATGCAAGGTGTCCTGAATGGCATATTTGTGCTTAAAAGAGCCACAAAAATGCAACCAAATAAGGCTCTGGCACAGGTAATACAAAGGCATGACATTAAGTTATAGTTTAAATACATTTTCCATTTTTAGTAGAAAAATATGCCATTGTTATTTTGATGCTAGAAATATTCTAAATAACCACTAGGAGAGCATTGACAGATTTCATGTTTTTTGTCAGGAAGGAACATTTTCTTTTCTTACCTCTCTACAGACAGCTGCTATCTGTCCTTCATCCATACAGGTTTCTGTGACCACATCAGTCAAAGAGCCACCAGCCAAGTATTCCATGACTACCCACAGTTCATCACCCACTAAGTAGCTGTAAGAAAAAAAGAACATTTTGACTTTGGACTAAGGAGTAGATACTCTAGTGTCCTCAGGCTTTATCTGTGATGAAAGTCAAGTGTAAAAAGGGTTATACGCATTATCTTTAACTGATTATTAAGGAACACACTCCAGTGCTCAAACCTGGCGTCACTGGATAGCCTCACCCTTCAGGAAGAGTAGGATATTATTCAAATAAATTAGCAACATCTTCTTGTAGAGAAGAGTGACTGCAGTGCAGCGACTCCATTATGCCTTAATACCCATGTCACTAAGCTTGGTATGGTGGCACACACCTGTAATTCCCCCTACTTGGGAGAATAGAGCATGACAACTCTGAGTTTAAAGGTAACCTTGGGGATATGATAAGTTCCAGGCCATCATGAGCTACAGGTATATTTAAAGAAGAAAAAAAAAAAAAAAAAAAACCAGAACAAAACAAAAGCCTACCTCACTATGAAGTAAGACTTTTCTATTTTGTGATGCTAATTCTATAGAACTTTTGGGTTCCAATAGGCAAGTCTCTTGCAATTCAAAGTTCATAGGCTCCATTTTTATTAGTTATGGACAAAAGCCTAGAAATCAGCCCCTTTAAAAAGTACAAATGTAAGTTTGCATAACTATAAATACAGAAGTCGAATTTATGTCACACTGCTGTAGATGGGTCATGAAGGATACTGCAAGAATCACTGATTAAAACTTGAAAATTCCACTGTCCTTTTATCTGTCATTTTCCTACCCTATTAATGTCTATTGGCCTAACACATACAGCAGGCTAATGGAACTTGAGATCTAGCCTTATGTCTTTTGCATCCCATCAGAGAACAAACTGGTGGTGCTAAGCATACAATGACTGAAACTCAAAGAGACAGATGTTAACCACAAGAGAAGAATTAACACAGTCTTTAAGTGCCTATTTGTAACATGCTCTTAATACTGCTGATTAACAAGACATTAATTACCTGCTGTAGGAAGAAGGTTTAAGCTGAAAGTCTCAATTCCCTCGACCTCACTCTGTTAATCATAAAGTATCCATTAAAGCAGGGCTATAGTTGTCTGCCTTCTTTACTTAGCCTCCTAGGGACCATATGGCTCCAAATAGACACGTGATTAAATGTTTAATCACCAGTGGTTTCTCCTATATGTAGTTGTCTATTTCCTGCCAACATGGAGCCACCATCCAAAAAAGGAAATCATACAGACTACTTATATTCAGAACCAAGTCCATAAAATATATTTTCAAGTGTTTGATGGCTAGACAAATATTTACTCTTTTACTTGTATCATTTTAGAAATATTTGTAAATGGTTATCAAAGGAATAAATTCCCAATAAATAATTTGACAAGAAAACAACATCTTAGGAATGAAATATATAAACAATAAGAGAAAGAGCACTTACCTATCTAAATAATTAACAATATTGGGGTTCTTATTTTCCCTCATGACAAGGATTTCATTAATAATTAATTCCTTTTTGGGTTGCTGTTGAAGGTTCATTTGCTTTATGGCCACCTGAATGATGAATAAAATATAAGAACAAATTATGACTATTAAAATATACATGAATATAAATGTACACATTCTTTATCTACTATTTTTTTCTGTTCTACAAATATGAACCCTTTCTTTTATCAGTCATTAACTCTCTATCTCAGATGTTCGGTACATCAACAAATTACTCTCCCATAATAACCCCATGCTGCACTAGACACACATCATCAACAAGAAAATTTGATAAACACAAAGTAAATTAGTAAAGACTGGATAGTAGTACATACCTCTTGTCCGGTTGCAATGTCTAGTGCTGTGTAAACAGTGCCTGATGCCCTGGAAAAGCAAAAAATTACCCAATGAATAAACAATCCATGTATTTGCGATATTCACCTTGTACAAAAATGATTTTCAGGTCAGCAAAAATAGCATGATCAAGATTCAGTGATGAGGTAGCACAGGAGCAGTTTCTTAACAATTATTGTGCTAAGAACACTTGATATTAGATCTACTCTCTTAGCAAAGTTATAAGTGCACAGTAGTGAAACAACTGCTTTATATTGTAATTACATCAGAAATAATCACAATGCATCCTTTGTGGTGGATTAGGAGCTCTCATTAGACTTTCTGGCACCAGAATGCCTGCACTATGCATTCTTAAATTTAGAATACTAAGCCTTGTTCTTCTTAGGGAAGCCCTATAATACTCCATATTCTTTATGTATGAAAATGACCAACATTTCAGGCCTCTGATTAAACTGAAGTAAATTTCAGAAAAGACTAGATGATCTTTTGCTTAGGCAACTGTAACTCAACTGTTATTGTTGCAGCTACTTTATGTGTCTATTTATGTGTCTCTAACCCCTCATTTAACAAATCAGTTAATTTCGTGTTTCATCAGTGCGGTACATACACAAAGGAATATCACTGTGGCTCTGTTGCAGAGCTTCTGTCATTTTTCTTTCTTGTTGAATTTCTCAACAATTTCTGTGAGTTTTCACTGCTGTGAAATATCTATATTTTTTAACCTATCATTCCTTGAGTGTTTGTAGTATTTGTGCTTCTATTTTGAACTTTGAGTACATATCCCTTGCGTTGCAAAGAGAAAATGTATTGTCCAGCTTAATTCCCAGTATTTTTCTGCGAACCACACCTGTTTTCTGAATGTCTTTCCTTCCTAATCTCCAGGTGAGGAGGTATCCATTCCATGGTGGCAAGTAACACAGCTGGGATAGACATCTGTCCAATGACTCCTTTACTAGGTATTATGATGCTCTAAGATTTAGGTGAGTTTAAGCAATATCCCCTTTTCCTCCTTCCTTCCTTCCCTTCCTCCCTTCCTCCCTCCCTCCCTCTCTGCATTTGTCTGTCCATCCTTATTTGTCTCCTTCTTGCTCCTACATAACCCAGGATGGACTTGCTGTGAACTTTTTATTTCAGCCTCCCAAATATTGGGATTACAGTCATGAGTCAAAACTCCAGTCTCAGGAACTGTTTTCTTATGTCTCTACTCCCTGGATAAGCCATAGCATTTCTTAAAAGCCTGTGGAAAGTGCAGTATAAGAAATATTTGACTAATAGCAGCAATTTAAGACTGCTTCACCATCACAAACCATGCAATACAAGACTGGTAATTTCCCCTCAATGAATTTCATTCCCCTTAGAAGGAAAACGGCGACCACAGTAGCAGTAAGTGTGTTTGGAATGTGCTCTGTGTGTCAGACACAGTGCTGAGAACTTTCAATACTTGATTTTTATGTGATCCTTCCCTATATTTATATATAAGGCAGCTCTATTACTTTCATGTCATAAATCAGAAAGCTGAAAGTCAAAACGTTTGAGTAACCTTCCCAGGCTATACAATGTCCAAACCACATTCTGCTTAGCTTTAAAATTAGTTTTTGAAACTAGGCTAAATATTAAGCTTAATCTCTGGGTGGTACCTGAATGAGCACTTGGTGATTCTCAACATGTTTTAGGCTTATATCAAACAAATCTGTCTTCCTTTTTGTATATTGTAGATGCTGCATTCAGAACTTATAGTTGATGCCCAATAAATACTTTTTGAATGAACACATTAATAAAAATATTCAATAAAGTATTTCATCCAACTGAAGCTTCATGAGACACTTCGTTCTTGGAATTAGTGGTCAGACATTCCTGAGTTGGGAACCAGGGTGTGATTTGTCCTACTGAACTCAGAATTAAGTTGAATTCAGAAGAATAGATAATTTCAATCACCGTGGTGTTCATTTTAGCACCCATAAGTCCCCAAGGAGCTTTTCAAACTTAATTGCAAAGTATGTTTTAAAAAATCTTTATTTGGGTAGTTCCAGATGTTTAAGACAGTTGCATGCCCTCAGATGCTGAAGAATGACAGCATCAGTAAAACAAGATACTAGTAATACCCATCTTTTACGACATCAGAGGATCAAATGACACAGAAAGCATTTGTCCCTGAGCCCAGATCAGTGCTGAAGTTTAATGTGGTGACCGCTGTTATTATTCCGTACTCCTGCTGTACGTCCTCATTTCACAGCAGAGAACTGATCTACTGACTGTGGTTGGTCCCACCCCATGCCCAACCCTAAGAACCTGCTAGCATATCTTCACTTTTCAAAAGCAAGGATTTAAGGGTGATCTGTTGGAACACTTTGTAGAGATTTTTAAGCCTCTCTCCCTCAAGAAATGGTTTTGCATCTCTCTCTCTCTCTCTCTCTCTCTCTCTCTCTCTCTCTCTCTCTCTCTCTCTCTAGCTTAGAACACATTAAGTAAAAATCATACAGAAGGACTTACAATACATAAACTAAGTAAGATGGGAGTTGGTCTGATTAGAACTAGAGTGACAAAAGGCTGACCCACATGGTGACTTTCCCCTTTGTCTCCATGGTTGGTCCTCCAAAGGTGAAGCCCATTTCCACTGCCCTAGGGAACAAAAATATGGCTGAGTGGAAGCCCAAGAGGGATTAGTGTTTACCATTTTTGGAGATTTAAATTCTTTGTTTTCTTTCAGTTCTGTTCTGTTCTTCCATTCCCTTAAGCATTTTAATGTCTTAAATTGCTTAAAATAGGATTATTGCCTACTCCATGATAACATAACTAACATTTCACTGAAACCCAAGTCTATTGTATTTTTTTTTTTTTTTTTTACACTTTAAGAATTGAAGGTTGATTTCTGACTCAGTTACATGGCAGGCTTTTTCCTCCTCTCTCCAAGAGATCCCAATATATTCAAGACTCATCCATTAAATCATTTTCATTGTCCACTACTGGGCTGAGGATAGATTCCTTAGACCCATTCACTCTTATCTCTCCTGGTTCAAATACAATTACTTTATCATTGTGGGACTCTGTAATTTACGTTCAAAGGTGGATTAAATGTATGCAAGGCTTAAAAGGCATACAGCTCTGGCACATAGTAATTGCCAAGTAGCTATTAATAGTTATTATTTCTTGGTTGCAACTAGTTTCCTAATTATAGTCTATAGATGGCTAGGAAGCTATTTACATATCTTGAGTTTTCAAGATAATTAATATTTCAAAATTAATAATAGACACTTAATTTTACCACCGAAAATAGTGGTAACTTAAATATCACATGTATTTCCTTCCTTTGTTGAATTTATCATAATGTGACTTTTGGATATGACACTGATTGAAAAAATCTCTAAATAACAATAATAATGTACAATTATTTTGTTTAATAAAGTATAAGAATTCAATTATTAATAAATACAGTTCATGGTCAAGATTACATAGCCTAGTTCACAGAAACAAGTAACAAGTCATTCATTTCTAGATGGTTTGTTGGTGGTCAAGCGGATCAATCCTCTCTTTGTAATATTTGAAGTACAGTGTTAAAACGGAGACACCCTCGATCTCAACCACATGGCACATAGATTCCCAAAAAACGAGTCTTGCAGTGTGCTGGAGTTTATTGAAATATTTCAATACATAGGCTTATACAACAAAATTTTTACTTTACCTTTATTTTATAACTGTATCAACTGAACTGAGCATGGTGGCACACACCTGTAATCCCAGCACTCTGGGAGGAAGAGGCAGGCGGATCTCTGTGAGTTTGAGGCCAGCCTGGTCTACAAAGCAAGTCCAGGAGAACCAAGGCTACACAGAGAAACCCTGTCTCAAAAAAAAAAACAAAAAACAAAAAACCTCACAGAAAACCCCAAAACAAAAAAATAAGAAGAAAAGAAAGAAACTCAAACTGTACCATCTGTTGGCATTTTAGGAAATAAAGATGACAGAAATTGAAGTGATAAAGATGGGGGATAAAACTCCTTATTCTCTGACATATTGGGTTTGCTGATCTGAAGTTTTGCCAGCCAGTTAATTAAATTGATTCTTGTACCCCCTTTCTCATTTTATTGAAGTTATAATACTGAAAGAAGAATATTAATTTATAGAAATTTTATTACGAATATTAGTTCCTCAGATGGTGCAAGGAAATTATACATTAGTAGAACTGAATTGAAAAACCAAATCATTCAAGTTTAACCTCCACATTACAGATGAGAACTCTGAAGTCCCATATGAAGTCCTATATGAAACAACTAACTAACATAGGTCTCCTAAACCTCCAGCATGGTTAAAGAATGTTAAACTGACAAAATGATCAACCATGTTCCTCATCAATTCCAATGTGATGAATTAGGCTCTCAACTTTGCACCAAGTGCATAACCTTCAAATGGAAACATTGGCATCTGGCCTGAAGCATCTAGAAAGAAACAAACAATTCACCATTTCTCTTGTTTCCTCACAAGTCAGTTTAAGTATCACCATTTCTTGAGGTTTCCTGCTAAGAACCAATGTCAAACTATGCTAAATAGTTGCCAGTACAGCAACATGGAACATTAATAGTTGAGATAAATCACTTTGATGTCAGCATGGAAATGAGTTGGAGGATAGGAGGGCAAGAAAGTAAGGCTGGGAGAACTTTGAGGAGTGCCTAAAGAGAAAAAGGCAATAGAAAGCAATCAAGGGCACTGTGAGCTTGGTGGGAATGTGTGAGGTTGCCAGAGGGATAGGTGATATTCCCTTTTAATGTTTACATGGTGCTAATGAGGGCACAGTCAGGGACAGAAGCCCTATTTAGTATATATACACTCCTCCCGCTGCTGCTAGAAACCCCTGTATCATTTATTGAGAATGTCTCTGACAGTCCTCCAGAAATGAATAATCTCTCTTAGTGGCCACTCAGTGTAGCTCTATTTTCCTCATTTTACAAATAAGTAAATTGGAACTGAGCAATGCTTGCTGAGGCTATACAGCTAATAGCTGAGTTTAAAACATGCACCAGTTTGAAAAAAATGATCACTTTTTTACTACACTTTTGCATGTATCATTGAATTTAAATTTTATTTGTCTTAAGTTAATATGCACATTAATGAGTTTCATTATGGCATTTTCATTTATACTTTGTTATTCATCTCCTATCACTGTGTCCTTTCCTCACCCCTACCCCTATCTGTACTTTCAATAACCATACGTTCTGTTTTCATGTTACATATATTCTATTACCTTTTTTCCTTCTTTTCCCTTCTTTCTCTCCTATGTCCCTTTTCCTACTTTCAACACACACACTACACCACACACACACACACACACACACACACACACACACACACCCTTAAATACAGGTTTCATACATAAGAGAAAACATGCAATATTTGTTTTTCTAAGTCTGGTTTACTTAATCAGCATCATAATTTCCAGTTGCGTCCATTGTTCTGAAATATGATTTCGTTTATCTTTAAGGCCAACTATTCCATTTTAACACTAGATCTTAAGCATTTTCATTAATGCAAAGTGCAACTGTGGTCTTTCCTCAAACTATATTTCTATCTGTTATGTTAAGCTGCCTCCCCCAGGTGCTCTTCTTATCTCTATTTTTCTACTTATTCACCCACACTTCCATTTTAGCCTATTTAGTCTGTCCAGGACATGCCATGTTTGATTCTTGCTTAAATTTTTTTTATTTAAGTAATTTATTCAGATTATATCTCAATTGTTATCCTCTCACTTGTTTATTTATTTATTTTTATTAATTTATTCACATTACATCTCGATTGTTAGCCCTTCCCCTGTTTCCTCCCATTCTTCCCTCCCTCCCATTTCTCCCCTTCTCCCCTCCCCTATGTCTGTGACTGAGGGAGACCTCCTCCCCCTATCCCCTCACTTGTATCTCCCCATTCCCCCTCCCTCCCTCTTTCATCCTATTCCTCCTCCCTAGGTCTGTGACAGAAAGGGACCGCCTCCCCCACTATAAGATCACAGCCTATCAGGTCTGCTCCTGGTACCCAGCTTACTCTGAATGTCACCAGGCCTCCCCACCAAGGGGAAGTGGTCAGATAGGGGGCACCAGAGTTCATGTCCAAGTCAGTCCTTGCTCTCTAGAGAACTGTGGAGAATGTGCTGTCCATTGGATAGATCTGGATGGGGGTTATAGGTTTACTGATACATTGTCCTTGGTTGGTACAGTAGTTTGAACTGACCCACGTGGATCTAGATCCACTCTTCTTAATGGTCTTCTTGTAGGATTCTAGGACTCTCTGGATCCTTCTATTTCTCCATTCTTCCTTAATTCTCACACCTAGAGTCCCACTAAGAAGTTCCAGTATCTATCCCAATCTCCTTTGGCTAAGTGAAGACTTTCAGGGGGAAATCTCTGTTGGGATAGTGTCCAATTATAAGTGAGTATATAACCATGTGTATCTTTCTGGGTCTGGGTTAACTCACTCACGATGATCATTTCTAGTTCCATCCATTTGCAAATTTCAGGATTTCCTTGTTTTTAAAAGCTGAGTTGTATTCCATAGTGTAAATGTACTACAGTCCATTTATCCATTCTTCGACAGAGGGACATCTAGGTTGTTTCCAGGTTCTTGCTATTACAAATAAAGCTGCTATGAACATGGTTGAGCATATGTCCTTGTTGTATGGTGGAGCATCTTTTGAGTATATACCAAGGAGTGGAATAGCTGGGTCTTGAAGTAGTCCTATTCCCAGTTTTCTGAGAACATGTTTCATTCTTTTTACATAAAGATACCTAGTAATTCTTCTCACTGAATTAGGATTTTCTATGTGACTGAGATTAAAATGGCACTGTCCTGAATATTTAAGAAAATTACTACTTAATAGGACCCTCTGTTGAAATTGTTTTGCTATATAAGTGCACTTGACATAAAGTGTCACAAATGTTTGTTTGATATTATTACAATTGCCCTTAATAAGGAAGATTATAAAATTCAATGGGGGAAATTTGTGTTATTTAGCTAGGACATAGCTTTTCCCAGATCACTCATGGTCATCTGTTTCTTAAAAAGAGCTGTAACATACTATAGGTGTGAGGCCAGAGAACTTAGTCCACAGTTACAGAGTTTAATCCCTGCAAGTGCCAGATAACTTTCAGTTATTCACTCTAACATTAAGTCTAAGCATCTGTTTCACAGTGTGTGCCATTGGCTTCAAGAGGGCCTGGGTGGGAAAGAGGGGCAGGTGGCTTAATCCATGCTCATTACTATGGCTGCAAAAAAACCCAACGTTGTGTGTAAACTTTGTGTTTGATTGAATGGCATCATCTTTCATTACAAGGGACAGGGTGCAACACAAGGCATTTAATAGCATTAAGTAGAACAAAGGGCATCTTCCATTGGTCTATAAAAATTGTTCTTCACAATCTCATACATCACAAAGCCTATTATAGATTTAGTGCTTCATAGCAGTCTTCTGCCTTATGTGGTCCAAAGAACATCTAATGAAGAAGCAAATACTTTTGATGTGAATGGTCCAATCCAAAGACTAACACACTAGACATCACTTTTGCTCTTACTCTGAATGAGGACGGTGACAACAACAACATCAACAACAAAATGGGTCAGAGGGCTTATTCTCAGCAATTATCCCTGAGTTCTAAGCAGTATAGTGTTTGTTAGGTTATTTAAACCAAACAGCTATTTATATTACGTTTTAAGAAGTAAGAGCAGTGCGGAGGGCACAAATTAGAACAGATATAAATATGAACACGTCATAGTCCAATTGATTATTTGATATGTTAACCTAAAAATTAAATTCCCTCAAAGGAATAAGATCTAGACCTAGTCATCTTCAATATGGGAACTTTACCTGACAGTTTAAAGACAGTTTAAAGTAGTCACCCATGGAATATTAGAGAAAATTCTGAAATATATATATATAACATAATACATTTACTTTTAAAACTTTACAACAAATATAGAAGGACTAGTATTGGGTGCTTGATTACACATAAACTGGTAATACTGCATAATTGTAATTGTCGATGAATTAATTATATTTCCATTAGATTTGATGATACAATTGGAAAATATCCAGATGTTGCATAAAATCCCTCTGGCCATATATATCTTTATGGCTAAGAGTAAAATGATCCAAATGTGCTCTTGCTACCACTTTCCATCAAGCCTGTATGCACAGCTGAGCTTATCCCTGGAGAGATACGGTATGACATGGCCATTGTAAACATAAGCACACTTATGAACTTCTGTTGGACTATGAAATGGAAGCAACTTTATGGAGAGCAACTTGAACATTTTAAATGAATATATTATTTGATACAAAAGTTATGCTCTTATGAAATTATCCTAATGAGTTTGCATAAATGTGAAATGATGTATTTGCAAAGTTTGTTCCTGAAGCCTTGTTCATAGTAGCAGTATATCAGAAACAGCCCTAAATGCCCATCAGTGGAAGCGTGATTAACTAAATTGTGCTAAATTCAAATGCAAAACAGCAGGCACATATTGAAAAGAGCAAGATACTGCTATGTAACCACATCTTAACCAGAGGTATGTAACAGTAAAGGAGCTATGAACTATGTCAACATCTAGGCTAAAATATATTCATCGCAAATAGGTAAATGTTCCTACCCCTAGAAAAGAGTTGCCTTATACTCAAATCTCCTAAAAATATATCAGGTAATAATGCTCTTAAGCATTTGTTTTCAGGCAACAAATATTGTATAGGAAATACATACTGAATTAAATTACACTCAGTTCAAATGAGAAAAGAAGCTTGTAGAGAGTAACAGAATTACAAAGAAAGGACATGTAAGAATAACTTCAGAGTTTATGTCCTTGCGACACAAGTGTTAGATATAAATATACTTGTTCTAGAACTCTCTCAAAACTGATGCAGGACTCTCATTAGCCAAAGTTATAGTCTGGCCATTAAAACAATAATGACTTCAAATAAATGAAATAGACAAAATATAATACTCCATGGATTTGTAAATATATTTTAAAATGTAAAAGAAAGCCTTCTTGATGGAAGTCACTTGGGTATTGATGCATTATATCAAAATTTGACAATTAAGAAATGAATTTCTCTTGATTTGTATAATTCTGTGTAACCAAAGAGTCCTAAGTGATTAAACGTAGGTTTTTTCAATAAATGTATGCAAGTCAGCAAGTACAGAAGAATGATGGATTTAGAAAGTTACTATTTTATAATCAGTAATGAAGTGACTGATTTTAGCAATGATCATCAATCATTACAGTACTATATGGAAGACTGTTGTGAACTTTACATGGGAAGAGACACGGAGAACAGATGAACAATTCAATTGACACCAAGTGAAACTAACAGACAAGACCAGTAATGGTGCTTTCTACCAGACAACGGCCAGTTCTTTTAATAGGTCAATAGTGCTGGAAAACAAAGTAGATGGCAAAAGGTGATTTTACAGTACAGAAATGTAAGCGCAAACTGAACACAGTGTGTAGATTTTTGATTGTTAAGTTTAATAGAACAACTATAAAAACAGCATTGTGAGAGAACTCAGAATTAGAGGATAGCAAACAATTAATTTTTGGGTGTTTACTAAAAAATATGATAATGTTAAATCTCGGTGATATGAATATGTGTTGCTATAGTATTTTCTCCACTTTGTGTACATTTGGAAATTTCTAACAGAAACTGAAAAAAATGATGTAGTAGATATAATCATTCACATAAAAGTGATAGAGTAGCTACACGTATAAATGTGCAGGAAAGTACAGACTCAGAAAATAGTCATCTTAATACTAAGTGACTGTGTAATTGTGAACGAGATAACATGTCCACAGCCAGAGTCTCATATGGATTTCACATCTCAGATATCTTAGCTGGAAGTCAGATGATATGTTTATACAATTGTCAGGGGACTCCCAACGGAACTCTAGCAAATTATAAACGCAGTGGTGTTGCAGTTGCTGAGGAAGATATTGAATTCTTTTGTTTGAGAAATTAGCAAGTAAAGAAATTTACAAAAGCAATATATAACTTTATATACTGTATAGTTTTAAGTATGTAAGTGGGAGCAAATGAACAAGTTAGACATTGGAAGCAGACATTTAAGCAGCTATGTACCTAATAGCACATGTATTCAGGAAAATCAAACCACAAAATTATTTTCAAAGGTCCTGGAGAGATAGCTCAGCGGTTAAGAGCACTGACTGCTCTTCCAGAGGTCCTGAGTTCAATTCCCAGCAACCACATGGTGGCTCACAACTATTTATAAGGTGATCTGATACCTTCCTCTGGCCTGTAGGTATACAGGAAGGCAGAGCTCTGTATACATAATAATAAATAAATACATCTTTAAAAATTATTTCAAAGTTATTTTATAGTTCAGCTTATATTCAAGTGTGTATGAAATATGAGTGACTATGTACTTGCATGCATTTTAAACAGTGAATTAGAAAAAGAGTATTACATATGAAACCAACAGTAATTTCTTCCTGGAAATTTCCCTTATGCAGAATAACTGGAAATCTGAGGACACATATTGAAGTGACACCCATTTCATTGTGCATTCTTCTACAAACTCTCTTTTTAAAGGCTTGTTTTATTTTAATGACTGAGCCATGTGAGGCCACGGCCAGGCCACTATGTGCAGAAACAATGGAAGTTTCATTTCTTGGTCTATTCCTCCTTGGACAGCGTCTCTTGACATTATCCTGTTTTACCCAGCTAGTATCTACTAAAAAAAAATTAAGCTTTCACAATTAAAACAAAGTATTGTTTATCTCCCAAGGGCTTTAGTGTTAGAAGCTTGGCCTCTACCAGGTGAGGCTATGGAGAAATTAATGGCTCATCAAGGTCCTGGCTCTATGAGTAGACTGATTCATTTGACTATTAAGAGATGGACTCTAGTTGGAGGAAGTGGTTCTCTAAAGGGCTGCCTTGGAAGGTTTTATCATGTTATTGGGTCCATCCCTTTGCTTTCTGATTGTTATAAAGTAAATAGCCTTTCATCATGACTTTGGTCTTACTTAAGAGAAATACAATTAACTGATCATGGACTGGAACTTTTGAAACGGTGAGCCAAAATAAAAACTTCCCTTAGGTTTTATTTTTTATGCCACTTATTTGCCACAGCAAAGAAATGGTGATAAACACACATTGCAAATTGTATCTCTCAATTTGTTTCATAACCTACCACCTACTTATTATGCTAGCATTATTTCCTTTTAACTCTAAGTGCACTACCTATGTTTTATCCTGCTCCTCTCTTTAATGTGGATTCAACAAATACAAAAGACACTGTTATAGATCTAGGGACACCAACATGTATAAAACTTAGTCTAAAGCAAGTATTCATTTAGTTTACTTCAAGTGGAAGTTCCATGATGTGCACTGGTTAAGTTCTTATACTATTTCAAATGTCCTCTCTACTAAAAATCCATTTTCATGTTTTGATATAAATCATTTATTCATTCTCTGTTCCCTTATCTCTTTTTAACTGCATCGTAATGTTATTATGTTCTGTTCCATGTCATAATGATATGTATGTAGGTGAGCCTTTCACTCTTAATATAATAACCAAAAACTAATAGCTAATATAATGGACTATTTAACCACAAGACATGTGCTGGGCTCCACGCTTTAAATGCCTTCTCTTGTTGGTTTTCCGTCTTAGAGAGTGCATATGCTGCTTTGTCATGAACTGTAAAATGTGTATTTAAAGAAATTAAACTGGCCATAGCCTTTTGAGCTCAAAATGTTGCCTTCTTTTCCATTTATTGTTTCAAAATTCTCCCCTTTTTCTTCTGTTTTTAAAAGTTTTAAGACAATTCATAAGTACTAGATCCAAGCTGTTACAGGTGCAATCTACAGGAGTCAGAGGGAGGGAAGGGAGCAGAGGCCAGTGAGAGCCTGGCAGCTCCAAAGGGATTCAAGAGGAGTTGGCAAGATGAGTCTATGGATCAATACAAAGTTAATGCATATCAATGGAGGTGAATCTGCCCTGACTTTCCCCCTCCATGTTTTCTTTCTTTCTTTCTTTTCTTTCTTTCTTTCTTTATTTCTTTCTTTCTTTTATACTGGGAATGGAACCTAGATCTTCTACTTGCTACATCAGTGCCATTGTGGAGCTAGAGTCCCAACCACGGCTTATTTCATAATACAACGATCCATTTCTTTTCGCTAGACATTCAGTGAGTGAGCTACCAGAACCTGGGTCTTTCTATGGAGGTGGAGTTGCAGCAGGATCTCTCTGTGTAGTCCTGGTTGTCCTGGAGCTCACAATGTAGACTAGGTCATCCTGAAACTCAGAGATTCTCCTACCTCTGCATCCTGACTGCTGAGATTAAAGGTGTTGGCATGACACATAGCCCAGACCCTGGTTCCTAATTATAGCTCTACATTAAACACAGTGAGTGCGCAATCATAATCCACGACATTTAAACATTTGCTAAACTGGGTCTAAATCAGTTTATATCCGTGGTTCTTCTTTACAAAATGAACTCATCTACTAAAATTGTTGAGAAAAGGCACGATGGGTTTGAAAGGAAAGGTGATCTATTTTTAAGTGCTTTCACACTTGAGAAAAACACCTTGAAATGAATTCAAGCATATTAATGAGACCGCAAGGCAGCTGCCAGCATTAGTAAGTTGCAACCTCTGTCGCATTGCTACAGCTTATTTAGGAAGGACACCGACTTCCCGTGATAGCCATTGATGGAAAAAAATATGTGCTTCAGTTGTCTTACTGGGCTGCATTCCCCATCTATATTCTTTTATTGAACTATGATGGAGTGACAAAACTTTATTTTCCACCTTGACACTGTTCTCACGGTAATGGCAATTTGGGGGACATCTAACACACTCTCTCTCTCTCTCTCTCTCTCTCTCTCTCTCTCTCTTTCTCTCTCTCTCTCCTCCTTCTCTCTTTCTACCTTCTTTTCCCTGTACACATCTGACCAAAATGTCTAGATTTGGCAGCCAGATTATAGAACACTTTTCACAGAAAAGTTAGTGAAATTCTGTCATTTTTTAAAGCTTAGCTTCATAGTTATGGCTTGTGATGATTAGACATGGAATTCTGAGTTTGATTTATGGTCAATGGAACCTAATTCTATGGCCCTAGGCCTGGATGTTGGCATGGCAGAATCTCATACTGGAAAAAATGGAGTTTTACAAGTGGATGAGAGTGATTAATGAAAAGGCTTCTCTTAAATTCAGCTCTGAAGAGTGGGGTCTTGTGCTCCCTGAAGCTGAAAGTGGAATACTGGGCTTTTGATAGCATTTTGAAAGTGCCCATAACAATAGGTAAAGCAAAAACAATGAAAACCAAGACTTAATGAAAAGAAAAGAAAACCACTGTGTCTTGAAACCAGATCCTAGTTTGCCTAGCACAGGGCAATAATTCATGGAAAAATCAGTTGCAAGCCATTTAAGTAAAAACAAAGTTAATATAAGGATTTTTTTAAATGTAGAGAAAGTATTTGTTCATTGGCCTAAAACCTTAAGAGTGGGGAATGATCCATTAAAAAACAAAACAATCAAATTAAAATAAATATAATTAAACAAACTACAAAATGCCAATAAATAAACTTAAGCTCTTACATTATGTCTTTATAGCTATTTTAGTTTTAAAAAATAATGGTTGTTATATTATGACTATTTGTGTGTATGTGAAAATTGTCAGTGAAGCCAACAGATATGCAAAAGATAGATGTGCAGCACACACCAGAGAAGCAACAAAGCAATGTGACCACGAAAGACCAAGTCTTTGTGAAAGAAGAAGGGATAAAGACACATTGAGAAAGTGAGTGATGAAAAGCAAAACAAAACAAAACAAAAAAACCAAAAAGGCAGAAAAGACATGAATATAAAAGAAAGCTAGATGGGCAAACACTTTCATTAGTCCAACCAATATTTACTGATGCAAAATAATGTGAGAGAGATGGGACTAGTGGAGAGGGGAAGCTCTGCAAGTAATCTTTGTGTTTGGCTGTTGTTCATAACTGTACAAAAAAACGTTGAGGGCCTACTAAATACAAAATATGTACCACCATGCCAAGGTAACAGCATGTTGGACACTAAAGGAGACAAAAGTAGAATTAGAATAGACTTCCTAATCTCTAAGAACTTATTATGACTCAACTGTCAGCTGGCTCCATCATTTTTAAACATCATACACTCTCTGGGAATGTAAAACAGATGCTGCTGCTGCAGCAAATAGGACATATGATGTTTGTTTTAAATTTGGTTTTGGGGGAGGGTTCTTTTCCTCCTCCTCTTCATTATCTTCTTCTTTTTGACAGGGTCTCATGTAGTCTTGGCTAGTGTCAAGCTTGCTCTGTAGCTGAAGATGACTTTGAACACCTAATCCTCCTGCCTTCATCTCCTGAGTGCTGAGATGCGAGGTGTGCCACCATGGCTGGCCTTCCCTTGCTTAATTTTAAATGTTAAATACTTTATCATATATAGCTTTACTTTTGGCCCTTTAGACACCCAGTTGTGATTACAAGTCACAAAAGGAAATCTCTTTGGTGAGCAAAGCCACTTAGTGGTGGCCTGATCTTTGTTCCTGAAACTATTAATTTGGCTCCATTACCTGGGATACTTAAAAGCATCTCCTAAATATTTTTATTTGTTTTATTTTTAATAGTCAGTGCTCTTTTTGTTCAGCTGAATCATAGTGGGAACTAACAATCAAAATAAGGTCATATCTCCCATCCTGACCTCTCAGAACACAGTTATGTAACAAAGTGCTTTATTGAAGCTCTAATTTAGAAGATGTTTTCCATTAGAAATACATGGTGAATTGTAATAAAATCAAAACTGGCAAAAAATGAGATTCCATACACTATAAACACTCAATAGAATGAAGTGAAAACTTTCAGAATCCACAGAATGTGAGAGAACACATCAATCTTAGAAAAATCTAGAATATATAAGAAACTGTAAAACCTCAATAAAAAAGCCAAAAGTCACACCTAAAAGTGGTAAATAGATCTAAATAGAACATTTTCAAAAGCTGACAAACATGGCCAATAGGGACATAAAAACATGCTAATACCATACATCCTTGGGGGAATTCAAATCAGAACCACAATGAGCTATCATCCCATCAGTAAAAGAATGGCCAGTACTAAAAACAAAAGGTGACAAATGCTGGTGAAAATGCAGAGAAAAGGGAACTCTGGTACACTGTTAGTGAGAACTTAAACTAGTATACCCATTGTAGAAAACAGTACAGGAGTCTTTCTCCTCAAAAAATACATCCACCTTATGATCCTGGCATCTCATAGAAAATTAAATCAGAACATCTGAAATACATGATTACTGCAGTACAGCACACAATAACCAAGAAGTGGAATCAAACAGTATCTATCAATTGATGAATTGCTAAAGAGATATTGGTACCCATAGTCTGTTGGCTCATAGTTATGCCATGTTGACACAGGCTAGAGTCATTTGGGAAGAAAGAGCTTCAATTGAGAAAATGCACCTCCTCTCTCCAGCATCGTGGGCTCATAGGCAAACCCTAATTAGTGATTGATGGGGGACAGCTCAGCCCTTGCAAGTTTTGCTACCCATGGAAAATGTAATCCTGGAGTGTATAAGAAAGCAGGCTAAGCAAGCCGAGCTGAGCAAGCCAGTAAGCAGTGCCCCTTTATGGCCTCTGCCTCAGTTTCTCCCTCCAGGTTCATGCCTCGGGTTCTGCCCTAACTTCCCTCAATGAAGATATGTTATCTGGAAGTATAAAACAAAAATAAACCCTAACTTTCCTAAGTTGCTTTTGGTCATGGTGTTTTATCACAGCAATATAAGCCTAAGACGTATACACGATAAAATACTATTCAAAGAACACAAAAAATGGAATGCTGTTATTTGGGACAAAGCAGATAGAACTGGAGTTCATTATATTGAGTGAAGCATGCCAAGTACAAAAAAAAAAAAAAAAAAAAAAAAGAAAAAGAAAAAGAAAAAGAAAAAAAAAGCAAGCATCATATAATTGCATCCATATGTAAAAAAATTTAAAAAACAACTGATCTGCTAGAAGTTGAGAGCCAAATGGTGGTTACCCAAGGCTGGGTACAGTAGGGGAGAAGTAAGAATGAAGGAAGGAAGGCCAACAGATAAGAAACCTTTGCTACAGAGGCAAGAAGTTCCTGTGTGCTATTAAAAAGTAGGATAGCTGTAATGATACTATGTATATTTTAAAATCTAAAAGGAAGTTTAAAAAATGTTTTCACCATAAAGAAAAGATGAGGAGAGAATTGTTATGTTTACTCTGATTCTCTGAGAAGAATCACTATGTTTACTCTGATTTGAACATCATATAATAATTTTTAAATTCTATTTCATTATTATAATGTGTGCACAGTGCATGCACACATGCTCGTGTGTGTGTGTGTGTGTGTGTGTGTGTGCGCGCACACACATGCCATGTTGTATGTGTTGAGGACAATGTTTTGGAGTCAGTTCTCTCCTTCCACCTTGGATTCTGGCAATCAAGCTTGGGTGGTCAGGATTTCATGGCAAGCACTTTTATCTGTTGATTCAGCTAGCTCACCACACCACACAGATGGAATATAAATACACGAATCAAAGTATCACATCACTGCCCATAAACATGTATAATTACTATGTCTCAATTAAAAATCAATATTAAAACATAAAAAGAGTATAAAGTGAACTATACTTTATATATCTAGAGCTACATTCAAAGTTCTTCGAAACAGAAGTCTGGTTTATTTATATAATTCACTTAGACCAGTTGTTCTCAACTTTTCTAATGTTGTGACCCTTAGTTCCTCATGTTCTGGTGACCTCCAACCATAAAATTATTTTCATTGCTATTTCATAACAATAATTTTGCTACTGTTATTAACCGTAATGTTATTCAGGATAACTGATATTCAATCCTTGGGAAAGGGTCATTTTGATCTGTGAAAGAATCATGACCCACAGGTTGAGAACTGCCGGTTTAGACAAATGCAAGCAAAATATTACCTCAATAGGCAATCAATATACAAATTGCCTATAAAGATATTTTATCATATTTTTGACATGAAGAGCTTGAAGTTAAGTGTGTTTATTATACTTGCAGCACATTCCTGTTTGGATCAGCAACACTGCAAGTGATCAACAGCCAAATGAAGCTAAGCAAAAGTCGCTACCATGAGGAACCATGAAGATCTGTGGTGCTGTTTCTGAAAACAGTGCATATACATCCATTAAAAATAGCTTAATTATGTATAGGTGTGTGGGTTTGTACCCATGAGGTCAGGTATCCATGGAGGCCAGAGTGTGCATTGGATTCCTTGAGCTACAACCACTGGTGATTGTAAGACACCTAGCATGGATGCTGAGAACTGAACCCTGTCCTCTCTGTGCTTTCTCCACCATAGAATCATCTCTGCAGTCTTCACAATCCCTTGTTTTAGCCAAACATGTTAGAATAAAATCTAAAACTCTACTTTTCTGCATTGCTGTAATATATAATATTGTCTTTTTGCAGCTTGTCTTGTGGTATGTTTTACTTGGACACAAAGAAAGTCAAAGTTTTTATATGGACTTGAGAAAGTACATCTTTCATTAAACATTATTGCATCCTCAGAGCATCTGATTTAGTTGTACATTGAGGCATTTGAGGCATGAGATACATATATGTACCCAACTGAGTTGCAGAACAGGTGATTCCTTCCTCTAGCTCTAGAGAATGGTTCAACATTGGTTCATATGTCTAGCTGATGATCAGGATCATCCGAAGATTGATAAGATTATCATTCTTGGAGTCTGATTAAAATATCTGGTGAGTGGGGTCTGGAAATCTGACTCTTTAACAAGTCCAGTATGGGAAAATGATGAACCTGGTCTCATTGGTTTATTTTGTCAGTACTCCGACAGTCAAGTTTGCCCAACTATGGATTGTTTAGTAAGGACTTTCTCATTCTCATTTGGCTGTGGCTCAGTTTGACAAAGAAGCAGGATCTAATCCCCACATGCATTTAGATATGACACCTCACATCAAAGCAATGAGAGCTTTCACAGAAGCTAGATCTTATGCTAACTCTACTGCTTTTCTGGATAAATCAGTGTGAATGTGTGCAGGGCATTGGTATCAAAATGTCCCCGCAAAACTACCAGTTCAATGATAAAGGCTCCAGTAGGATGCTTTTCTATGTTAGTTACCAAGCAACTGACCAGAAGGAAAAGCTAATATTGATTATAAAAACACAAGTATACTACAAAAAACAGGAGATATAACTTGGTGGGATTTCTGAGATTTAAGTGATTTAATATATGTGCATTGGTGGAGTTCATCTTAGTATTTCAAATAAAAATCACTTACCCTTGACCAATTTTTTCAAATCTTGTATATTTTTTCTTTGGGTCCCCAACACTCACAATGCTTCCTGAAAGAGAGACGGGGAGGGAGAGGTGGGAGGAGGGAGAGAGAAATATTGAAACTGATTGATTTCCTTTTAACAGTCAAAATCACTATATCAAAGTCTGTAACTTTTATAATTTATATGGAAAATGTGCTTAATTTGTTTAAAATACATTAAAATATTAATTAAAGCTGCAATAATAATTCATATTGCTTTTATTAAAACCTGCTGATAGCTGGGAAACAAAAAATGGACTGACCACAACCCAGCATTTATTTTAAAAAGTTGGCATAAAATAAATATTATAGATAGAAGATTAAAATACATAAGGATTGTACCCATGATTTAATAAGATAATTTTTTTGAATTGGAATAAAGACAAGAATTCCACTACATCTAATCCACAAGATGAATATCTATGGAGTAATTACTGTTGACTAGTTCCATGCTAAGGGGATGGTAAATAGGCATGGGTCTAATGAGGAAGTCTGGTCATAAAGTGAGTCATCTTTTCCAAAAATATGCATCTGTTAACATAGGATTCGACTAGTGCTCAAAACATTTGACCAGCACTACTGACATATGACTTAAACCTCATAAAATTCACCCCACTTAAAGTATACAGTTCAATGTTTCTGTGTGGCATCCATGCATGTGTATGTAAGTATGTGTGCATGTGTGTGCACTTGTGTGTGTGCATGTGCGTGTGCGTGTGTGTGTGTGTGTGTGTGTGTGTTCATGCATGTATGGAGGCCACAGGTACATATTAGGCATCTTCCTCTATGGGCCTCCACCTTATTTTCTGATATAAGGTTTCTCACTGAACCTACAGCACACTGACTTGGCAAGACTAGCAGGCCAGCATGTCACATAGATCCTTCCAGTTCTGCCTCCCTAGCACTAGGGTTACACCCATGCACCAATGCATGCTTACTATTAGTATGTGCTGGAGACATGAACTCAGGTGCAGCAACCACTTCAGCAAGTGAACCATTACTCTCTCCCCTCAACACTTTTTTTAAAAAGTATTTCAGATTTGTGTAAACATCATATATATATATATATATATATATATATATATATATATATATATATATATATATAATCATTCTTTGGGCTACAGAGATGGTTCAGTAATTTATAGCACTTGAAAGCATAAGGACCAGAGTCATATCCCCAAGAAAACCCATAGTATGTCAGTTGGACATTGTGGTCCACTTGTGATTCTAGTGCTCAGAAGGCAGAGATGGGATCCTGAAGGAAGGGGCTAGCCAGACTGCCTGTATCAAGGAGTTGTGGGTTTAGCTGAGAGACCATGCCTTGATGGATAAGGTGAAGAGTGACCAAATAATACTCCCTATGTCAAACTAGAGCCTTCATATGCACCTGCACACATGTGCACCTGGATGTGTATTCACACTTTTCATACTTGTGTTAACACACACACAGACACAACACTTGCAAAGAACAACAACAATTAAACATTCCACAAAGAAACATTATACGTATTACTTTTTTGTTATTTGAAAGCAGAGTTGGGGCATAGTGATGCTATTTTAATACAGGCTAATGCATGAAGATTCACAGCAAAAGAAGAGGGTGCTCTAAAGCAAATGTAGACTTCTTTAAGGGAGAGACATACTTCCTGGTCTTTACGATAGTTGTGGGGAAGATTTGGGTGGGGTTTTGAAGCTTGAAGCTATTAACTTTTTTTTTGTTTTTGTTTTTGTTTTTGTTTTTTGCTTTTTCAAGGCAGTGTTTCTCTGTGTAGTCCTGGTTGTTCTGAACTTGCTTTGTAGACCCACCGGCCTGGAATTCACAGTGACCCATCTGCCTGTGCCTCCCTGAGTGCTGGAACTACAGGCATGTGTCACCACTTCCAAGATTGCACTTGATAAGAGGGAACTGTGAATGGTAGGGCTGCAGGAATGTAGGCAATCTTTGCTGTGTTGCCAATTACTCTATCTTTAAATAGACTTGCAAAAGTTCCTCCTTGCTACAGTTGCCCAGATTCCTTAGTTAAACCCAGAGGGTATTCATCATCCAACCCCATCTGGCTTTTACCTAACCAGGCTAAGTTGTAATTATTCTTCCCCTGTCTCTTTCCCTTCTGCCTTAGGTCTCAGGAATACTCTCACTATTCAGTGACTAGCTCTTCGCATATGCTTTCCTAGTTCCCTTCCTATCTAAATTATGACTTCCTAATTACCACCTAAATGTAACCTCAGCACATCAGCTTATTCAAAGTGTTTTAGGATTATTGTAATGAAAGTAACATACATTTATTTGTTATTTGAAGTCTGAAAATCTGTGTTTTCTCTTTTTCCTTTTTTTTCTTTTTCTTTTTCTTTTCTTTCTTTCTTTTTTCTTTTCTTTTTCTTTCTTTTCTTTTTTTTTTTTTTTTTTGAGTCCAGGTTTCTCTGTGTAGCCTTAGCTGTCCTGCACTCCCTTTGTAGACAAGGCTGGTTTTGAACTCACAACGATCTGCCTGCCTCTGCCCTAATTTTGGTGCCAAGTGCAGTGGTTGCCACTGAACAAGTGAATGAAAATAGGAAAATATATATTCAAATAGAATACAATATATTTCAGATATACCTCACAGTAATTTAGATGACTATTTGTCTCCTGGCCTAGTGGAGAACATATCTAAAAACCTAATAATTGACAGCACACATTGAGGAAAAAATAATCTGCTAAATTACGGATAATATATTAGGTTTGGGATTTATGATTGCTGGGGTTTGTTTGGGGGTGTTTTGTTGACCAAGGATAACCTTGAATTTCGGATTTTCTTATGTCCATCTCCTGAGTGCTGGGATGACAAGTGTGCACCACTAGACACTATTAGTGTGGTGTTGGGGATAGAACCCACACCTTCATAAGTGCTAGGCGAGCACTCTAGCAACTGAGCCACTCCTGACCTGCTGGGGTTTGTTCTTTGTTTTTTTATTGTTTGACCATTTCATACTGGTTTGTTGTATTTTCCCCCATTCTCTCTTCTTTCACATTATTTTAGAAATGGATGTTCATGTTTTAGTTGCGTTTGGTGCAGCAGATACTGTAAGAGTTGCTACAGTCCATTGTCCTAAGCAGTGCTGCTGCTGATCTATCCTCTAAGTATCTGGTGAGATCTGAGAAACAACTTTGAGTCACCCCTTGCATTCCCTCCCTGCACATGGTATTTACTTAGTGCTGGGTCTGGATCTGTTTTCTTCCTTGACTTTTTTTTTTCAATTCATACCTTCCTCAATTCTACTGCTTCTGTTGGACTCTCCTTATCTTTTGTTCCAACATTCCGCTAAACTGGAATTCCTTTTGCCAGGCTCTGTCATGTCACGCAGGCTCTGCTCCTCTTTCAGGATGCTTTTTAAATACAGACTGGGTCAGCTGTTTCTGGTTTTGATACCAGAGACCCTGGAAACCTATATTTAAGACCCAAAGTCCTTGGCACAGTATGCAAGGATCACCATGATCTGTTTATTTCATCTTTGACAACTAGAACTTTATGCTCTGACCATACAACATAAAGTGTAATTCCTGAGCAGCCCCTGCTTAGCAGTAATAGTTAAGCTGCCCTCTTCTACAAACCTACAAACCAGTTAAAAACCTTTAGAAGTAATTATTTTTAAAAGTATTCTTATTTTCACTGTGTGTGTGTGTGTGTGTGTGTGTGTGTGTGTGTGTGTGTGTGAGAGAGAGAGAGAGAGAGAGAGAGAGAGAGAGAGAGAGAGAGAGAGAGAGAGAGAGAGAGAGAGAGAGATGGGCAAGGAGGATATACAAGAAGGCCAGAAGAGGGCATTAGATCTCCCAGAACTAGAGTTTCAGGGATTATAAACTACCTAACATGCATGATGGGAATAAACTGTGGACCTTTGAGTCACATTTTTTTAAACCAGTGAGCTATCTCTCCTAATTCTGAATATTTATTCAAATAATATTCTGAATATTTATTCAAATAACAAAGTTTTAGGTATGTAGCATCAATTCTTTGCATTCAAGATCAAGTGAAGTCTTTGCATGCTATGTTCCACCTGCAACATACTTGCCATTTTTCTCCCATAGCAAGTTCCCTGATTTAAAGGTTATCTTAGATGTCACTTCTACTGAGAAGCTGCCATGATCCCTTTGAATAAATTTAATAACTTTCTTTTTCTCTCTCTTATACTCTCTTTCACTGTCCTTAATGAGTCATATATTACTTTGGCATCACCATTTGGGCTATTTTAATTTCAGACGCCTAGTTTTATTCATCCCTATATCACTTGTGTCCTTATACAGCACAAGCTATAGCATATATCAAGTACTCAGTAAATGCTTGTGGTGTTAAACACAAGTAAATTTAGGCATTTCCTTTTGGGGAAAAAGTTCATGGTTCAAAAGAGGTTGAAGAATATATTTTATTTTATTAGATTTATATCTCTAGAATGCCACCAACTTAGTGATATGTGAGTTGCTATTCTATTTTTCTAATTGTCTAATGGAGCTCCACATCACTAAATCCATCTTTCTTCAAGTCAGTTATTTAATGGGTATGTCCCTGGATCTTTTTTCTTCTTTTGATGAAATGATGATTTTAAAGTCATTTGAAACCAGAGTGTTATTAAACGGTTTATACTTTTCTAAGAAAGTTTTGCTATGAAGTTGCTGAGCAAACTCTTTTCCATAGGCTGATCAAAAAGCAAATAAGCTTTAGCTCAAACCACTTTCTGAATTGCAACCAATTTCAATTGGCAGGGTTCAGTTAATGAGGCTTTGTGGTAGTAAATTATTCAACCATTATTTCCACGGTATGTGATGTTAAAAAAAAAAAAAAAAACAACTGGAAATGAGTCTTTCACAAGGATTACTAGGAGACAACCATTTTGATGAGATTGTGCTTCAGAATTTAACTGCTGTCCAATTAAAATGGCGTCCCCACACCCTCTACCCTTCACCAGACAGTGTGTGCTGCCATCTAGTGATGACAGGCAAGCTTACAAGAGGCTTTCCTTTATAATTCCAGCCACAGACCAAGCATTTCAAGTCATCTCTTTCCTTAGGTCCATTACAATTTGCTTTTACAAATCACAAGCAAGAAAAAGAAAAGTATGGGGACATAGTAAAGCAAAATCTGGGTCAGCCAATAAAATCAAGTGGAGAAAAGCGTGATAGAAATATCAGAACCATTTCCTACCAATTAAGAAACAAACAACTCAATTTAAAGTATTACGTTTTAAGAAATGAGTAAATTCTAGTATTTGATGATGGATTCATGTTGTGGTTTCAAGAGAAAAAAGAAACAGCATTATATTTTCTGTTTTATTTAAGCTGATTCTTATCACTAAGAAGACAGGAATCATAAAACAGGGTTTTGTTTGTTTTTGCTTTTGTTTCTTAAGACAAGGTTTCTCTGTGTAGCCCTGGACATTCAGAAACCTGCTCTGTAGACCAAGTTGGCCTGCAATTCAGAGATTCTCCTGCCTCTGCGTCCCTAGTGCTGGGATTAAAGGTGTGTGCCACCACCACCTGGTTAGGCCCCCCCTTTTTTTTAATTCTTGAGGAAGAACTTAATAATCCTCTAAATTAATTTTGATTGTCTCTGATGGTGAATTGGGAAAAAGAATTTGGAGCATAGAGTGCTAGGGAAGAGGGAGGAGGGCAAAGAGAAATAAGTGGTCGTGGGGCTTAGAGGAGGGAGGCTAAAGAGAAATTTCCTATAGTGCACAATTATACTGACTGTCCCTGCCTTCTGAAAATGTTCACTCGCATGCAGCAGTTGTTTATTTTCCAACAGATCCAGACATACCAAGGTGAACAAGGCAGACCCAAGCTATCTGTCTGTGTAAAACTGAAAGATGATCTATCCCTTCTAGCTATTAAAGATTCCTTGGTCTGGCCCATACCATCAATATCTGAATGGAAGATGAATTGGCTGGTAGGCTCTGTGGTTTGGCACACAGTTCCTAGTAATCACATTCCTGATGTTGAAGATGAGGACGATTAAGTAGAAGCTGTCATTTCTTCCTCATTCTTATAAGGCTCACTCGTGTGTAGGTGGCAGGCCATCCGCATACTTCTCTACCATTTTACCCCTTTCCTTTGTCTCTCAGCATAGGCTCCTCAACTACTTTCTCAAGATTCATTTGCAGTTTTGATTCCAAGAACCTCACTGACTTCTGTACAGGTACCACATTTATGAGAGTGTCCTGAGTTATAAGCATCCTATCCTAGTGGAAGATCCCTTCCATTTTGTAATGATGGTACAACAGTAAAAAAAAAAAAATAATAATTTAAAACTGTTTATTATTCTATATATCTGACCTACTTGGATGCATTTATTTAATCTTCAAAAAGAACTCTCATTGTTTTGGGACTATTACTATTACTGGAAGATAAGGGAAGGTAAGAGACTTTCAAAGGGATACAGACTTTGTGCACAGGACTCAGACTTCGTTATGATCATTTCAAAGCTTGCCCTATTGTACAAGAGTTTGTCACCATAATAAAACAACAAGTAGGCTGGAGAGATGGCTCAGTGGTTAAGAGCACTGGCTGTTCTTCCAGAGGTCCTGAGTTCAATTTCCAGCAAATACATAGTGGCTCACAACCATCTATAATGGGGTCTGATGCCCTCTTCTGGGTGTGTGTGAAGACAGATTACTCATGTACATTAAAATAAATATATTAAAAAACAACAAGCATTTGTTGCCCCCCCCAATATGAACCAGATACATTTGCTGAGGTTTTCATTGTCATATGTTATGAAGTTGGTATTATTATTATATTTTTTAAATAATTTATTTTATGCTTGGGTGTGGGATTACAGACAGTTGTGAGCTGCCATGTGGGTGCTGGGAATTGAACCAGGGTCCTTTGAAAGAGCAGACAGTGCTCTTAACCGCTGAGCCATCTCTCCAGCCTTATTATTATTATTATTATTATTATTATTATTATTATTATTATTATTATTATTATTATTATTTTATCCCAACTTTCTGGATGAAGAAATAGAGGATGAGCAAAATTAAATAACTGGCTAGCATTGGTAGGGATTTCTGACTCTAGTACCTCTCTTTTTTTTTTCCATTTTATTTATTTATTTATTTATTTATTTATTAATTTATTCTTGTTACTTAAACATAAGTACCTCTCTTTTTATGATCCATCCTACAGAGAAAAATTTAAAATGTACTTATGCTTCTTATACCCATTTCATAGGTAAGAGACTGAGACCAGGCAGGGTTAAATGATTTGTTTCTGGTTGTCAGTGTGCAAAAGCACTGAGGGAACATAGAGAGTGTGTATTAGGGGTTAGGTGGTTTGAATTTGAGATGTCTACTTCCTAAGATGGCCTTTTCTATTTCTCAGTAGGTTTTCCTTGGCAAGATTCACAAGCACAAAGAAAAGCTGGCAGACATAGGTGGCCTGCTTGCTAGAGGAAAAATGGCTCTCTTTGGTAAAGAATTATAAAATTCAATAGAGAAAAACATTCCCTTAATTCTTTTTTTCTTTACAAAATTTTTCGTTAAAACTTAATTCTTGCCTGGCATGGTGTCACACACCTGTGATCCCAGCAATTGGGGAGGAAAAATCAGGCAGTTTTCTCTGTGATTCTGAGGCCAGCCTGGTCTACAAAGCTAGTCCAGGATAGCCAAGGCTACACAGAGAAACCATATGTCAAAAAACCAAAATCAACCAACCAAATAAGCAAAGCAAAAGCTAAAACAAACAAACAAACAAACATAAGCTTGATTTTCATTAAAACAGTTAAGTTAGGGAGGAATCGAAGATGGCAGCATCGATCATACACTGCGTCTGATTAGCAGGAAAACCAGAAGTGCTGCTGATTCCCAGGTGAGAGGGTTCCACATTGTGTGGGGCACGGGTGGGTTCAACCCCTAGCCACTCAGTTACCCACAGAAAAATCCCAGGGGACAGCTGGGAACATAACCTTGTGGCCCTCAGAGCTGAATTCAGGCACGGGACAGGGTTTGCATTAGCCACCATCCTGAAAGCAACTCCAGGCCTTGGTCTCTCTCTGCCCACCCACCTGAAGCATACTGCTCAGATACAGATAAACACAAGGCAAGCAGGCCAAGCAGAGACCTGCTCAGGCCACAATCCTCATTATCTACTCTCCTGCTAGCAGGGGAGCTCCTAGGAGTCTGAGAGATTCCACCCAGTGGACTTGAAGCTGGATACTGGGCGGAATGCTGAGAGTGTAGAGTGGCCTTGCCAGGCCACAGAGGAAGAGGTTATATGTAGTACAGGGGACACTGGATAAGCTGAGGGCAGACATTAGGGGAGAAGGGCTGGCCTTTCTAAGGACTAGGTGAGGGAGGGGAAGGGAATGAGGGAGAGGATGGGATCTGGAGGTGTTGAGGGAGGGGGTGACAATTGGGATGTAAATAATTCAAACTGCAGAACAATCAGGTATCTTATATTGCTAATCCCACTACATGGGGATAAGCTCTGAGACTGGCAGAGATACAAATGCCTATGCATAGACAGGGCTCCGTTTTGATCACAGAATCCTTGTGACTTATTATTAGAAGCCATTCTTCATATGGCATGAAGGAAGATTTGCAGATGTCTTACTTCTGCTCATACAAAGAGCAGAGAACAAGCCTTAATTGTTCCATGCATCCTCCATATCTCATACAACAATGACTTTAGAACTGTATAATGCTTGTGAGAAATATGTTTTCTGAACAAAAGAACCGGATACTGACGCTGAATCAGACCTGACAGGAGTCATACCTCTCAGCATGCTGGACACTGACATCCTGCTTGAGACCTAGATGCCTCTGTTGCTGGTACCCATCAGAATTGGACAGCTTCCCAGACGGTGTTGTAGAAAGTTTCTGATCCCATTTGGTCCAGTATTTCAATCTGTCCCATACAGGACTCCTATTAAGCCTGGAATATCTCAACATTTACAAACTGGACCACAAATGCAATCCTTGGCTTGCTTAACCATTTCCCCAATTTATTTTGGGCCCTTCTAAGGTATTATATGCCCCAACTCAGCCTGAAGAAACCTTAAGAGAACGATGTGTCTCCCTCTAAGGGGGGAGGTTGGGTAGGCTTCTGTTTGCTCTCTTGGTCTATAAATGCTTATTTTCATTGGGAGGTGGTCATAAGTTATTATTGGTCTTATATTGGTCTTATACAGAGAGAAAAACTAGGCTGAACTCAGGGATGTCTCTCTTTTCCTTTATTTTTCATCTGTAGGTAAGGAGGTAGGAGCTGAAAAGAAAGAAAGGGGTATATAGAAATATAGAGGGAGGATAGAGCAAAAGGTAGATGATTGAACCTACTCCTTAACTCAAGGCCTTAATGTTACTCACAAAGGTTATCTCTAAGTCATTGGTATGGAATTTTGTATATTGATGCAAGTCATGGTCATGTCAAATACTAGTCTGATTTAGCACAAGAATATATATTCTAAGTCTAAAAGATAGATATGATTTTATAGATATAGTTAAATATGATTTTATAGATATAGTTAAATAAGGTCTTGAAAAGCCTCAGAGACCCAGAGAATATGGCATTTAAAGATATTTTTATTATTCTAAAGATTCTTTGACAACAAGACAAGTTAACTCCTGACAACACCCAGCCGACCTCAAAGAAGATTATGAGCATCAAAGAACCTCCTTATGGAGATGGTTTCACATGTGGCAAACCAGCCACTGGGCAAAACGTCCTCATTTCTGCCATTGACGGAATTCTGCCTAAAAATGGACATGTTTAGATGCAAGCAGAGTCGATGGCGGAACTCTGCCAAGACAGGGTAAGCAAGTCCTCAATAGTTCTTGCCATGTGAATAAGTCTGGCAGAGATATTGGGCTAGAAAGCCGAAGATGAGGCTCCAACGTTATAGAGTGTTGGGTGACTGTTCAGGCAGTAAACTGTCTCAGTCATTTCATCATTTTGAAAGCTGCTAACCTACACTACCAGTTCACTCAGGCATTTAAGTTTTATTCCTTCTCAAGTTTCTGAGGGGGCATTGAAGACCAGATAGTTTAGTTTTACAATCAAGTTTAGTTGGTTAGGGGATAAGATCTTTTCAGGTCAAGATAAAGAATTTAAGTTAATAGATATGATAGAGATATCATGGATATTGAATTTCATTAATAATATAAAAATATGATAGATATTAATAGATATGATAGAGATAGGATAGATATTAAATTTCATTCAGAAATTTTAACCCAACAAGCTAGGAAAGATGTTTCCTTCAAGTTTGACAAATACAAATAGCCAGATCACTATGAATGTAACATTTATAGAACTCATGATTGTCTCACGGTTCTCCCTGCTGTATGTAGTTTGTTTTATCCATGTATAATAAAATAAATGTATGTTAAAAAACAGTTAAGTCAGTTCTTTCTCCTGTTTGTTCTGTTTTTCCTCAATGCAGAACAAAATGAATAAGCCAGAAAGTTCCCAGCTGTAGCATTTATCACAGTCTGCAAGCAAAACTGTGGCTCAGAAATGTAACAGTTTTGTCTTAGCCTACTTATGAAATGTGTAAATCCATGTTCATGACAACAAAAGCACCGGGGTTCAAAAGAGACACCAGAGAACAGTCATTTTTACTAATGCATGAGTGTCCAATTTTAAAAGTCTAATGTAATCTTTGTCATAGTTCATGTCACATGCACAAAACAAAGGAAGAAATGTAGTGATTATCTGAATCATTGAACTTCATTTTCCTGGTGGTTCTTTTATCTCTCCCTTCTGTTTTATACACAGGTAGTTGAGTTATGCAAAACCAAAGTGGCTAATGGCAAAAGTGCAAGCTTTAAAGACATTCAGATGGGAGGTCAAACTCTGGGTCTACCACTTATTATTCTGGTGACGTGGTCACTCAAGCATTTTAAAGCCTACATTCAGTGTCCTGTAAATACAAACATTAAAATCTACCATAAGTGACTGTAGAGAAAATGAGCCTCAGTAATGTATGGAAAGTGGCCATTCACATAGCACTCCTCATGTAAGAATTATTGTGCCTTTTATTATAGCAAATAGTGGACACTAACGCTAGAGGCAGATTTAATTGAGTATCCAGAGTCAGTTTACTAAATTGTAGCAATTACAGTTCTAAGTGCTTATTGACAGCTGAACCTTCAACCTTGACCTCCCCAAGTCTCTCTACTTCCAACGACAATAGTACAATAGACATAAAGTGATTATTCAGTCCAAATGATAACTTTGCTGTGAAGGGGAAGCTGGGGGTGTGTGTCTTGGATATCCTATGATTCCTACCAGCATTCTTAGCCTCTTATCACCTAGATGACAGTAGTCCTATCTAAACTGGTAAACAAGAACACACACACAAAAATATATAAAACTAAAAAACCAAAAACCAAAAACCAAAAATCAAAACTATCATCAGCTAGCTCCTTGGTGGCAAAATGGCCCATTGTCATTTCTATAGTGCCTCCGTGTGGCCAACAAATGAATTTTCTCTCTTCCTTTGCTCTGTTCTGTTAGCTGGAAAAAAAGTGTAAAAAGTGATAGTCCCTTTTTGTCTTAATGTATCATGCTACTAAATCTTATCAGGCAAAGGAAACACAGAATAAGGTACTACTAGGAGTCAAATTGGGACCACTGATACAAATATCTAGCCATTATGTGTGAATTTAATAAATACAATTCCTTGATCCTTGGCATTTTTCAGGAGAGAATCTATGTCATAATCTTGAGTATTTTGTCAAACTGGAGCACTGCTGAGCCATGTGTGCACCCATGACACCTTGGATCCTAGAGTCTGACAAGGGGATTCAGACCTCCAAAGGACCAATTCTTCTCTCAGGCGCTGTGTTAGAACTACTTTACGATGGGCAAATACTCACTTAGCTTCTCTAGGATCTCTTCATCTGTCATCTTTGATTTTTTCCTTTGCCGATCTGTATTCCTGTACAATGTACTGGAATTGGCATTCTCAGCAGAAGGTGGGGTGGCTTCTTTATTTGGTACTGCTGGTGAAGCAATAGATTCAACCACAGAACGAGTATAGATCTGAAAGATAAACATGCCCGCCCCAATGCCACAATTAATACAGTAGGAAAGGAAGAGTGTGGCAGGAAGGGACTGTCACTTCACTGTTGTTAAAGAACATTAAGGCGTATCACATGCGTTAAAGGATCCGAAGTCCCTATCCACCACCTTGCTCATTCTGATCTTGTGGCCACTCCCTCAGTACTTCTTCTTATCTGGTTCACGTGGATTTCTTTCCTTATTTCTACCTCTCCAGTTTTATAATTTGTAGTTACATTTGGATTTATTTCTTCCTTTCTTTTTGGTATTATTAGCAAGTCATTGAATGGGATAATCTTGTACTTTCAAATCATGACCTCAAAACTGGGCCCATTTACTGTTGCTTTTGGATTATGTAATACAAACATACAAAAAACAATTATAGAAGGAGAGGTTACGAATTTAAGAGGGAGTCGGGGGGTCATGAGAGGAGTTGCGGGGCAAGACAGAAGGGTGGGAATGATGGAAATATAGTACTTATACATGAAACTCTCAAAAAATAACAAATGATTTAGATTAATTTTAGGCCCATATTACTGTTAAAATTATTTTTTTTATAAATTTGTGTGTGTGTGTGTGTGTGTGTGTGTGTGTGTGCCCACGCACGATCGCCCGTGCCATGTGTGTCCCAGGACCTATGGGGTCAAAAGAGTGCATAGGATCCTCAAGTTACAGATGGTCTATGAGCTACCCAACATAGCTTCTGGGAACTAGGGTTCTCTGGAAGACCAGTAAGCACTCATGACTGCTGAGCCATTCTTTACAGCCCCCAGGCTCGTATCTTATACTTTAGTTCTGGGAACACAAGAGATGCCCAACAGGTTTTAGTTGGTCAACAATACCCTAAAATTACACTCCAAATGGAACCTTCATGTGTATGTGTACATGTTTGTGCATATTTGAGTACACACACACACACATGCATGTATGTACATGTGTATCATGTGTATGTGGATGCCAGTTGATGTCACTCAATTGCTCTCTGCCTCATTTTCAGTGATATGGTCTCCCTTAGAGCAGTGGTCCTCAACCTTCCTAATGCGATGACACTTTAATACAGTTCCTCATGTTTGCTGACCCCAACCATAAAATTACTTTAATATTTTGTAACTGTAATTTTGCTACTGTTATGACTCACAGTATAAATATGTGATCTGCAAGATATCTTACATGTGACCCCTATGAGGGTAGCAAGCCACAGGGTGAGAACCACTGCAGTAGATAGTTCCACTATTACTTTCAGGACATATTTTGAATGTGTGAATCTATGATTTTATGTATCTATATAAAATCAGGAAAGATAAGTAAAAGAAAACATACCATATTTGTCTTTCTGACTTACTGATTTTGTATGCTCTGGTCTTGGTGCAATGACAGGCGGGGGCTCATTGTCATCTTCTTCCTCTTCCTCTTCTTCATCCTCTTCTTCAGATACAGGAGGAGCCAAAGGAGGCTCAGAAGCTGTTTTTGTGTTCTTAGAACAAAAAATGTTTAATGAAAAGGCATTAATTTTTCATTATTTTTCTTCAGAAACAAGAAAACAGATGAAATACTTAAGTGTGTAGAGACAGGAAGGAACTGTATCTTTCACAGATAAGCACAACGGTCGACCATGTAGTAATGAAGACCAGGGCTCATTCAGACTAGAATTAGTGTCATGATAAAATGGACCACAAAGTCTATTATTATTTTTTCTTTTCACTGAGCTCAAAATAGCAAACTGTTCATTTCATATTTTAAAGTTGTTTTTAAAACCAATGACTACATTAAACATCAAATTAACTGACATTAATACTTTGAATATGTACTGAGTAGATTAAAATTTTCCTGAATGCTAGTTTGCCATGTTCTAGAGGCTACTTCCTGATAACAATGCTGGTCATGACCATGAGCATAGACATAGCTCCACAAACATGGAGAGCAAAGAAGCCAATAAATGCTTCTTCTTTGCTAAGCCTCCAATAAAGCTTCACTCAGGAATAGTCACTAAGATCCAAGGAACATGTACTCATATAAACAATTGTTCAGTATTAAGCAGCAAGCAGAATACTGGTGATTTGCAATGATGTATAATCTATGGTATTAGCAACTAACAATATTAATCACAACAGTACCTACTCTCCAGTTTTTATTTCATGTTAACACAGTGGGAAAATGGTTGCAAATTTGAATTTTGAAAGAATTAAGGCCACGATTCTCATTAGCTCTTCAGCAGCAGCAGTGTCTGTGGGTTTGTTAAAAATGCAAATTCTCAGGGTTCACCCACATCTATCAATCAGAAACTCAGGCACTTGGAAATCTGTACTATAGTAGGTCTTATAGGTAATTCTGACACAGGCTCACATACATTATGATATAGGTTTGATATAGACAGATATTAGACACATGGATATTGAATAACAAAACACATAGCTAGTCTGAACTGATATGTGTTCTAATAGTATAGTACATCTATATTATTCTATATACTTGATATGAAAATGTAAATTATTTTACCAATGCATTAATGATTTTTACATTGACATGTTAAATAAAAGCATTTAAAAATTCATGTATGCTGTATGATATATAGGTATCTGCACATGTGTATGCAGGTGCATATGCTTGTGGGGGGGCAGGGGTCTAAGTCTGGTGTCTGTGTCCCTCTGTTGTGTAACAATTTCCTTTGAGGTAAATATCCATCTTGGGAAGTTTTGTTAAGGTGGGGGCTGGGCGTTCTAATGGGAGGTGAAGCATTCCTTTCTGCTAGAAAACTCCTTAAGCTCAGGAAATTAAGGTTTCAGGAAATGCCTGAAGCTAACTAACCACGTACCCTAGGCTCCACCTTCCTCAAGTGTATATAAGCAGTAAGGACTGCTGAGAGAGACTCGTAGGCAAGCTGTGCTGCTTGGAAGAGACCCAGACCAGCTCAGCCACCTGGAAGAAGCAGAGACCAGCCAAACTGTCTAGAAACAACAAAACCAGCCAAGCTGTCTCAACAGGCTCAGATTAACTGTGCCACCTGGTAAGAATATTCTACAATCTGTTAAGCTGCCTGCAGGCTGGGCAGCATGTTCCAGGTTTCTAGCTTTTGTGGGCTGTCACCCATGTCGGGGGGTGGGGGGCTTTGGTGATGCAGTTGTTTTTGAGTCACTTCTGCCCTATATGTAACCCCTCACCCATACTCCTATAAGTAATCCCAATAAAACTCACTGGTTCACCAAGGTAGACTTGGGTGTATCCCTACTTTGTTCTCTTATGTCTTCCCTACTTGGGGTGAGCAAACATTTATCTTCTCGGGATCTAACAGCCCCTACTCTCAGGCCTACAATAACATAATAGACAAGTGTCACTGCTCCTGAAGTTTACATGGGTTCTGGGGAACAGAATTCAGGTCACCATTGCTTGCACTGGAAAACATTACCTAGTGAGCAATTTGCCAAACCCTGGTAATATTTTGAATATTGGAGGGTTTTGTTGTTTTGGTAATAAACAATTTTAATTGGCAAATATTCGTTGTACATGGGCCTGGGTTTCATAAGGACACTTTCACATAAGTTTATTAGTTATTTTGAACATATCTCCTTCTACTCCCCTTGGAATTCTTCCCCCTCCCGCTAGTCCCCTTTGCTCTCATAGATAGTGACATTTCCTGTTCATATTAATTCCTATTTTTCACACAGTCGGCCCACAAATCCTTGCTAAATTTTAAGTTGATTATTTTGCCTCTTCCCAGTAATGGAGGAACATGGTTGGAACTCTCCCTTTTGGTAACCACATTGGAAATACAGCCCATCATAGAGTTTCATTTTATAGACAGCACACCTCTTCTAAAGAATGTGCTTCCTGCTTGCTCTTGCACATTAACTAGGGAGGTCAGAGAAAATTTGTCACTTCCAATCAATCAGAATGTATTGTGCTCAGTCTAGCTGAGCCCACACCATCCCAGTTTCATTCATTTTTCTCATTTCTCCCTTTTCTTTTTAAAAGATTTTGTTCAATTTTTGAAAATGTCATATATTTCTATCATATTCTTTTCCTGCCCCCAATTCTTCCCAGCTCCTCCCCTTGATCCCTCCCCATCCAAATTCATATTCTTCATCTCTCTTAAAAGAAAAAAAGAAAAAACCTACAAAAGCTCTGCCATGGACTCCGATTTTTGTTGGCACTGCCGTGTATGGGAGCTTCTCTGGAGTATGGTTGATACAACTAGTGTGTCACTCCATTGAAGAAAAGAAATTGCAAATAGCTTCTGTGCTAAGGGTGGCACTTTGTGCCACTTTCTATTCCTCTATGCTGGAATTTTATCTGGCTTGAATAAAATCATTAAGTTAGTTTTAGCATTTATTTTTATTTTTAAACTGTAGTTACTGAAATACAGGGGGAGGAAATCCCCCTCAGGAACATTCACAGGGGAGGGGAATAAGGGGAAAATGGGAGGGAGGGAAGAATGGGAGGATACAAGGGATGGGATAACCATTGAGATGTAACAAGGATAAATTAATAAAAAATTAAAAAAACAAAAACAAAAAAACCCACTTCGATTATACATGTTTATAGTGTATTTCTCTTGCACAGTGTTACTGTGGGTGTTTTTAATTTTTAGTCTTGCTTTCTCTTTGAATAATTTCTTTCTGTTTTTGCCGCTGGTTTTGCCACCCAAGGTGTTCCTAAAATGAATTTTCATTTCTTGAGGTCAGAATTGAGGCATCCCATTAACAAAAATATTACAGTGAAGGATTTATGTCTGTTTTGGAAAGTCAATATGGCAACTTTTTAATCTTGTTAATATCTACAGTAGAGTAATATGAAGTGATTAGGCATTGTATATGAGCCAGCAAGAATTATTTATCATGAGAACACTGTAGAATTTTTGCATAAGTATTTAAAAGAACATTTGACTGCCCTGATATAGACACATGCCTAGTGATTTTTCTATCTTATGTGCTACCCTCAAGTATCTTGGCATCAGCCCATAACTGCCTCTACCTAAATATATATATTTAATATTTAGAAGCTAGGATCCACATATGAGAGAGAACATGTGGATTTGTGTTTTTGTGCCTCCTGGGATATCTCACTTAACATAACATTTTCTAGTTCCATGGTCTTACACATGTCCTAATTTCCAATAGATAGAATTCCACTAAACACTAACGTTTTGGGGATTGCTTCGTACAGAGAGAAGTTGCTGTTTGACTTTGGATATTATGCTGCAGAAAGCTTTCCTCTGTTTCATGCCTGCTTATCAATAACGCACCAAATCTTGGAGTTGGAGAGACCATTCAGTTGGTAAAATGCCTGCCATATAAGCATGGGGACCTATTTTTGACCCCCCAGCAACCACATAAAAAGCTGGACATGACAGGATACACTTGTAATCCCAGCCCTGCTGGGGAAGGGGTTTGTGGATCTCTGCAGCTCACTAGCTCGCCAGTGTAGCCTAATCTGAAAGTCCTAGGTCCCAATGAGAGACCTTGTCTCAAAAAGCAAGGTGTACTCCATAGGAACACATCTGAATTTGTATTATGGTTTTCACACACACACACACACACACACACACACACACACACACACACACACATACACACACCCCCCAGCATGGTCATACTTAATGGACTGTTACTCAGCTATTTAATAAATTAAAACATGAAATTCACAGGCAAATGGACTGAACTAGAAAAAAATATCCTAAGTGAGGTAACTCAGACTCAGAAAAACAACTATGGTATGTAGCTGCTTATATTTGGATGTTGGCTATTAAGTGATTGATAATCAAGGTACAATCTGTAAAATCACAGAGGTCAGGTAGACAGTAAGGGACTAGGGGGAGGGAGCGCCCTAGGAAGGAGAAATATAATACATAAGATGTGGATGATCGGTGTGTGTGTGTGTGTGTGTGTGTGTGTGTGTGTGTGTGTGTGTAGTGTGTATGTATGTAATAGTAGGATCAAACAGGGATGAGGAGCTTGAGAAGGTAAGGGGGGGAATATGAGGAGGGGCAGCTAAAACTAAGAGTCATTTGAGGTGTCATATGGAAACCTAATACAGCAGAAACTTCCTAAAATATATACATATATAAGGGATATCTGTTAGGTGGGACTAAGAGAAAAAAATTCTGAAAAACAAAAAGACTGCCAGAGAGAGAGAGAGAGAGAGAGAGAGAGAGAGAGAGAGAGAGAGAGAGAGAGAGCGCACTGAGGGGAAGAGAAGAAGGCTGCCATGGCTTAGAATGAAGAGAAACACATGGCCGATGTGGTTGGAGAATCCGGCCCAGACAAAAAACACTAACAAGAATTTGAGATTATGAATGAGAGATAACTTGATAAAAGTTATTAAAAACAGATGGCATGGGATTGAGACAGGGATCCCATGCCTGCCCCACTATGGGAGGTAGTTTAGAGGATTGATATCTGCCTTGCTCCATGTTAACTAAGGCTATTTTAAAATATAACAAGTGTTTATGTCTTAATTGATTACTAGCCAGGCCTACAGATAATATTGATAATACTTGTAATTTAAAAACAATAGATATCTAAATGGAATTGCCAAATAATGGGAGAGATGGAGCCCCAATTAGATATCTCTTGTCACCTAATGAAACCTACAGCCGTAGAAATGGATTACATCTAACAGAGTTGTTGGCCAAAACAGTCCCATGGAAAACCCCTCAAACAACCCAGGCTAATGCCAAGGGTATCAGTTGCTCTCCACAAACTAATGGTAAGGCCCTATTGCTGAAGATGACACCTGCACAATTCATTAAACATAGAGAGGTCATGCTGGTGCCTACCTAGAACTTTCATCCCTGACTAGTGTTCATGGTAACTAGAAAATACTCTGTAAATTACCAAAGGAGATAGGTACAACACCAACCCAGGTACAAACCCTTCACTCTATAATGGTGACTTGCTTGCAAGAAATGCTGGTGCAATAGTGACACAAAGCTCCTAAGAGTAATGAACCACTATCTGATTGGATTTAATGCTCACTCCATGAAATGGAACCTATTCCTGGCACTGCTTGGGTGGCCAAGATCCTGAGCCTGAATAGGCCATGGACGTAGGTGAAAATGAAAGACTGCCATTCTGCTAAAGAAACAGAGCAATAAAATAACTCCTAATGACATTTTGCTACATTCATTGATCAATATCTTGATCAGCCATCATCGAAGATACCTTCTAAGGTAGATGGGAACAAATCACAGGGACCCACAGCTGGACACTGTACAGAGAGTGAGAGGCCTTGGTACACTCTGCCCTAAATGAGATGCCGCCATCAAATCCCCTCCATGACCTCCCTAGGTTCAGAGAACAGCAGAAGAGGAGACAGAAAGATTATAAGAGCCAGTGGTGTTGGTGGGCTCCAAAAAAGCAAGGCCTTCGAAAAAGAGCAGGACTGACAAACAGTGACTGTGGCAGCATGTACAGCACCTGCATGGATACAATTTAGATGGGTTCCAGTGCTAAGAAAGGGAGAGGAAAAGAGCTCCCATCTGTAACCCCAAAGTTACATCCAAGTGACAATCACTTGCAAAAGAAAATTAATTATCTCCATCATGTCTCACTGGGTGTATAAATTACTCTTAAGGGTAGATAGCATGCCCAGCAGCAGACGGCAAACACAAAACAAACTCAATGGTAGTTTTGGAGGTTCTTTGTCTCATAGTGCTTTGTCATGCCTTTTTTTTTTTAACCTTCCAAGTCTTTGGCACAAATACTACAGTTTCTGTTTTGTGCTTTAAAGTAATTTCTCTGTGTGCAAGCATGCATGTCTCTGCATCTGTGTTTCTACTGCTTTTTCTTTGGCTCTTCTTCTTCTGTTTGTTTGTTTTGTCTTATTCCAGTTTGTTTGTTTTTTATCTTATTTTATTATTATTTTAGATGCCTGTTTTCTAATGAGAGAAAGGGAAAAAAGTTGGATTTGGATGGGAGAAGGGCTAGGGAGGACCTGGGTAAAAGGAAACCACAATCAGAATAAAATGTATGAAAAAATTAATCTTCAGTAAAAGAAAAATAAAACAACTAAAATACTGCAGATTTCAGAGCTCTATTGTAGACTCCTATTGGAAGTACAGCCTGGAATCTGCAGGCTGTCAGAATTCCTGAGGAACTCTGACATGTGCTTAAGCAAAAGAGCCAATGACCGTGATGAACAAAACGAACCAGTATTACAAGTCCAAATGCAGAATCTGTTAATTCCACACCCAGATTTTTGAGGCACTATTGTGACATGTTGTTAGTATTGCTTTTACCTATTACTTGAAATAGATGCTCAGGATTATAAATATATCATTTTACTATGAACGGTGTGATCAAAACAAAATATTACAGTCAAAAATTGGCTGCAAATTGAAGGTAAGGCTCCTGAACAAAATTTGAAGTACATCTATGTAAAAAAGTGATATATAGTGTTAAGGAGATGACTTATTTGGTAAATGCTTGCTATTAAAGGATGAGGATCTGAGGCCAGATCCCCAGCACAGTGTGAGAAGCTTGACATGGCAGCACAAGCCTGTGGCCACAGCACTGGGCAATCAGAAATAGGTAGATCCCTGAAACTCACTGGCTAGCCAGTCTAGCTTAAATGAACACCAGTGAGAGATTCTGTCTCCAAAAGTTAGGTGGACCTTGGATTACTGTATTTGCCTGGCATGGACCTCTTACCCATAACATGTGTTCATGCATACAGGAACACACAATTATTTACCACAGACACTCATACTAAGGTGAGCAGTAAAGAACATGGGACTATAGAAAACATCACTGGATTCAGCACTCAATACATAGTCAAGCAGTTTAAAACCTAGAGAGTGCAGCAGTGCTTATGTTTAATGTTCTACCAAAGATAATAAAGGATGCCAAATCTTGTGATCAACTGAATACAGAGTATTCAGTTTCAGTTCAATAACTCAGAACCCACTTGAAATCCAAGTGTAGACAGAATGTACACTGTGAAGTGTACTCTTTCTATTCCTAAGTGACTGAGTGTCACTGAAGTGAACCTCATTAAAGTTAAGGGTCCAATTCAGTTCAGTCAATCAACAGAAACCTTGTCTTAAGCACACAGCTTATGTAATCAATTACTACTACTTGACTTACCAGCCTTTCAAAGTCAAATTGTCCAATAAGAATTCCAGCATCTTTCAAAAGAAAACTACTTCTTTCTCAAAATAATATCTTACCTGGTCTTATTCTCTACTTATATATTATTTTAAGCATATATTTATATTATATTAGCATATATCAATTATACAGGATAATGGGCTCCATTTTGCTATTTTCACACATGCATATCCATGTACATTGTACATATTCACACTCCATACTGTATTGTCCTCCTCGCCTTCTCCCTACAGCCTTCTTTTTTCTAAACAGTCTCTTTTTAAATATAGATTTTGCATATAAGAAAATTATGTGATATTTGTCTTTTGTTCCTCATATTTTCTTTCCACGTCCAAGTAACAAACATGTCTAGACTACAAAACTAGTGGTCACTCCTATTGCCAGCAACACACTTTGGGTCCTCATTATTGCTAATCTGGAATCACACATTATTTTTCTAACTAGCCACCCTTCATCTACTCTCATCTTCTGCTTTTAATTAATTTTGGACATTTGCTGTTAAATTAAATCTTCATTAAAGAATAAACATTAATCATCTAATTGCACTGCTCCAAACACACTTGAAGGACTTTCCACTGCATATTGGAAAAGCTAGATTACTTAGAATTCCCTGTAAGGACCTCTGCAATTTGGCCCCAATTTAACGTTCATGGATAAATTCTATGGTTCGTTCTCTTGCATAATCATCATTCAAACCCCTATCCCTTGTTCCCTTGCTCTCTTCTTTTTAAAATTTTTTATTATCTAATTAATTTATTCAGATTACAACTCAATTGTTATCCCATCACTTGTATCCTCCCATTCCTCCCTCCCTCCCATTTTCACTCTATTCCTTTCCCCTAGGTCTAAAGACCAAGTGGGACCTCCTCCTCCACTATATGGTCATAGGCTATCAAGTCTCATCTTGGTAGCCTGCTTATTCTTTCTTTGAGTGCCGGGGAGGTGGTCAAATATGGGGCACCAAAGTTCATGTCAGAGTCAGTCCCTGCTCTCCACATAACTGTGGAGACTGTCCTGTCCATTGTATTGTCCTTGGTTAGTGCAATAGTTTGAGCAGACCCCCTGGGCCCCGATCCACCTGTCATGATGTTCTTGCAGGTTTCTAGGACCCTCTGGGTCCTTCTATTTCCCCATCTCCTATATTTCCCTTACCTAAAGTCCCAGTAGGATGTACTCACATCTATCCCAATCTCCTCCTAAGACTTTTGTGGGAGATGCCTTTTGGGCTAGTGCCCAATTATAAATGAGTATATACCATGTGAGTCTTTCTGCTTCTGGGTTAACTCACTCAGTATGATTGTTTATAGTTCCATCCATTTGTCCACAAATTTTGGGATATTTTTGTTTTTAATACCTGAGTAGTATTCCATGGTGCAAATGTACCACAGTTTCTTTATCCATTCTTCAACTGAGGGACATTTAGGCTGTTTCTAGGTTCTGACTACTATGAATAAGGCTGCTATGAACATGGTTGAACGTATGTCCCTGTTGTGTGGTGGCACATTTTCTGGGTATATTCCAAGGAGTGGTATAGCTGGATCTTGAGGAAGCCCTATTCTCAGTTTTCTGAGATAGCGCCAGATAGCTTTCCAAAGTGGCTGTACTAGTTTGCATTCCCACCAGCAATGAAGGAGTGTTCCTCTCTCCCCACATCCTCGCCAGCATGTGGTGTCACTTGAATTTTTGATCTTAGCCATTCTGGTGGGTGTAAGATGGAATCTCAGAGTTGTTTTGATTTGCATTTCCCTGATGACTAAGGAGGTTGAGCATTTCTTTAAGTGTTTCTCAGCCATTTGATATTCCTCTGTTGAGAATTCTGTTTAGTTCTGAGCCCCATTTCTCAATTGGGTTATTCCCTTGCTCTCTTCATCATGATCTTTCCCCTGGTATTCTTTTTGTTTAGAGTACCTATCATCGTTTTCATAGACCCAACTCTTATTTGCTCTTCAAGATCTTGCCTAAATGCCATTTTTATGATATATTTTCTAACTCAAAATCCACCAAATATGTATCACATACCTATCTGTACCAAGCACTAAACTTAAACATCTCAATACAAAGACTTGTTTCTTTTACCCTCTCCACATCAATGCAATGTCTTTACCATGAATTTACACAGCAAATGAATACACTTAATAGTGCATAAAACCATCCACATGGTATTGTAATTTCTTTTGATCATACTAATATTTCCCTAAAAGGGTGAACTCAAACCTTGTAAGGTTTATACAAAGAGTTATTTGACAAACAAGCACTAAAAAAGTGGATATGTAATTAAATATTTTCATTTCCATAGAGCAAGATCGTATTTTTTCTAATTTAGCGGAATTTCACTGTTACAAAACTTAGCTTCATTTTTATAAAAACCAGTAGAAAGAATCTCCAAACAGTTTATATCACATGAGAAAATAAAATGTAATATACACATCATCCCAGCAAGTTGTCATTTTAAATAACTAACATACCTAAAACATAAAATTATTTTCTCTCATAACTGGTCAAAGTTCTGAGGTTAAGTATCAGCGTATGCTATTCTCCCATGCGTCTCTCATTTAGAGTCCCAATAGGATGCCCTCCCCTCTGTCCCAGTTTCCTGGTAAGTGAAGGCTTTCGTGGGGCATGCCCCTTGGGCTAGTATGCAGATATAAGTGAGTATATACCATTTGATTCTTTCTGCTTCTGGGTTAACTCACTCATTATGATCATTTCTAGCTCAATCCATTTATCCACAAATTTCGGGAATTCCTTGTTTTTAATAGCTGAGTAGTATTCCATAGTGTATATGTACCACAGTTTCTTTATCCACTCTTCTACTGAGGGACACTTAGGCTGTTTCCAAGTTCTGGCTCTTATGAATAAGGCTGCTATGAACATGGTTGAGCAAATCTTGTTGTGTGCTGGAGCATCTTCTGGGTATATTCCAAGGAGTGGAATAGCTGGGTCTTGAGGAAGCCCTATTCCCAGTTTTCTGAGATAGCACCAGATAGATTTCCAAAGTGGCTGTACTAGACAAGTAGAACATTATGATAGGCAGATCTGGGCCCAGGGGTCCTGCACAAACTAAGACACCAGCCAAGGACAATATAGGCCATAAACTTTAAACCCCTACCCAGATCTAGCCAATGGTCAGAACATTCTCCACAGTTGAGTGGAGAGTGGGATATGTCTTTCCCACGTATTCTGGTGCCTCACATTTGACCATGTCCCCTGGAGGGGGAGACCTGGTGGCACTCAGAGGAAGGACAGCAGGTTGCCAAGAAGAGACTTGATACCCTATGAGCATATACAGGAGGAGGTAATCCCCCTCAGGAACAGTCATAGAGGAGGGGAATAATGGGAAAATGGGAGGGAGGGAAGAATGGGCGGATACAAGGGATGGGATAACCATTGAGATGTAACAAGAATAAATTAATAAAAAAAAGTTAAAAAAAAGTATCAGCGTATGACTCTGACATGAACTCTGGTGCCCTATATTTGACCACCTTGGTGGGGAGGCCTGGTGGCACTCATGGAACGAATAAGCAGGCTACCAAGACGAGACTTGATAGCCTATGACCATATAGTGGGGGAGGAGGTTCCCCTTGGACTTAGACCTAGGGGAGGGGAACAGGGTGAAAGTGGGAGGGAGGGAGGAACAGGAGGATACAAGTGATGGGATAACAATTCAGTTGTAATCTGAATAAATTAATTAAATACATAAAGACAGGGGAAAAGTATCCACATGTGTTCAGTTGCAAATGAGACGTCTGTATCAAACCCCTCTGCTAAGGCTCAGAGACCTTCATAGAAAAGAGGTAGAAAGGTTGTAAGAGCCAGAGGTCAGGGAGGACCAGAGCACAAAAATGGCATCTGGACAGGAACGACACACCTATAAACTCACTGCAGCTGTGGTTTGCCTGGGAAGACCTGTAAAAGAGCAAGCCAGACAATATATTCTAGCAGACCTACACAGTCAAGTAACCTGGCCTCATGGGGCTTCACAGAGACTGAACCACTAACAAAAGAGTTTACATGGGCTGACCTAGACACACACACACACACACACACACACACACACACACACACACACACACACACAATGTAGCAGATGTGCAGCTTTCTCAACATGTGAGTTCCCTTTGTCTCTGCCTCTATTGTCTGCCTTTGGATCCCTTTCCCCTAGCTGGACTGCCTTGTCCAGCCTGAGTAGGAGAGGATGTGCTTAGTCCTGCTGAGACTTCATGTGCTAGCGTGGGTTTATACCCCTTCTCTGAGGAGAAGGGGAGTGGTATGGAGGAGGGGACATGAGGGAGGGACTTGGAGGGGAGGAGGCAAAGGGATGGGATCAGTCTGTAAAGTGAATAACTAACTAACTAAATATTTATTTATAATATATATAAATATAATAAATATTTATTTAGTAGCATGGATTGGGAAGGGATTCATGAAATACTACCACTAACCTAGGAGTTAAGGAGAGTTGGTGACTTCAGAAAATCAGTTTTCTTTAAGGCTCCATACCCAGAAGTGTATGTACTAAACTAATTAGCCAGTCAAAGGTTTATTAAATAAAAATAAAAGGACTTGAAACTGAGGGTGTATGGAGGGTGGAAGTGGATCTAGGAAGACTTAAACAGAGGACTTGGAGGTGAGTATGATCGAAGTATATTGCATGAAATTCTCAAAGAATTAATACAAATATTTTAAGAGATCTATGTCTTTATCAGGGAATTCATGATTACACACATATAAGATTAAATTATTTGGGGGAAAGTAGGTATTGATTGTAGGTTGTTGCCATTTTTTTCTACTTGGCTGTGACCTTTCTTTTATTTTCACTGTGACCCAGAAAGTTATCATGTCAAGTAAGGAAATGCCTGATCAGTTATATGAGCCACATTTTGTTCTGTTCGAGGGAGTATGGGCAAAGGCTTAAATATGGTCACATACAAGTCTCTTATGTAGAGAGAATGAATTTTTACTAGTGCTCCCATCTGCAAGTAATAGTAATAATATAGCAACTTATATTTAATGCAGAACATCTGCTAGATACTATAGTATAATACATTTATTATTATACATAATATTCACACAAGCCCTAGGAGGTAGATACTGTTATTATTCCCATTTACTGTTGAGTAAAGAGAAGCTCAGAGCAAAGAGAGGTCCAGAAAAGCTAAATTACTTTCACAAATACAGTCAGTAAGTAGAAGAACAAGATTAAACACTATGCTCAAATCTTCCCCTCTCGTTTCATTTCTTTCTTTTTCTTCTCTGTGTTTTATTTGTTTGGTTTTTTAGTGTGTGTGTGCATGTAGGCATAAGTGTGTGTGTGTGTGTGTGTATGTGTGTGTCTGTGTGTCTGTGTGTTTATGTGTGTGTGTGTTTGTGTGCTGGAGACTGAACTGTGTCTATACATGCTAAGCACACATTCAACTACTAATCTATATCCGTACCCTGCTCTTTATTTTATTTTTTGTTCTCATGAAGTATCTATAACATAAATTACTTTCTCCAGAAATTTAAGGTGGATATTTAAGTCGTACTAAGAACAGTCACATTATTGTATACTTATTAGCCCTTTTTGTCTTACAAAATTAAAACTTTGTTCTCATTAAGCAACTCTACATTCTCCTTGGCCCCAGATCCTAGCACTCATCTTACTTTCTTTCAATAAAAATGTAACTCCTCTGTGCATTCCTATGATTAGTATCATACAATATTTGTCTTATTATTGTTTCTTTCAGGCCCTCAGGATTCACCACATTTTATCATGTTCAAATTTTTCTTCCATCATAATGCTAAACAACAATCAAAAGCTTGTATTTAATACATATATTTGCTTCATCTGCTTATAGATATTTGTGATGTTCCCTCTTTTGGCTATCGTGGATGCAGCTGCTATGAACACAAGCGGACAAAGAGTCTCTCAAAGACATTGCCTTCTGCTCTAAATATATACATAGAAGGAGACTAGCTTAATTAAATGGTAATTTTACTTGTAATCTTTGAGACAGTGTCACACTATTTCAAAGCTTTACCATGTACAGTTATTTATTGTTGTCATACAGGTTACTTAAGGTGACATGAAGCCAGCATTTACTCTCTATAAAAACAAGCTTGGCTATCTACAGCCCTGAGTAAATGGTAAGATGACTTCCACCTCTAGGGAATCAAATGAAGCAGGAAATAATTTCTATCAGAGCATCAAAATAAAAATCCACAGCAAGAGAGGCCTTGCCTGTGACCCTTTTCTCTCTAAGGAATATGACTGACTGTTCCTTTAGTTACTACAGGACTTCCAAGAATTAGGTGACATATTTTCTGGTTTGTCCTCTACAAAGCTCTGTGATTTTGAGGAAAGTCATCTACCCACATGTGCCTCACTTTAAAAAATAATACAATTAAATATAGTGTTGTGATCCTAGTAAAATACGTTTGTGTCTCTGAACTTAAATTTCTTTATCTGTACATCTGAAAACTGACGGCAATGGGATAAGTCTTACGTAACTGTGTTGTGGGGAAGAGTAAATGAATATGCAAATAGTAACTAGCCCACACTGTACTTTGCAAATATATTTTGCGAGTGTTCAATTAAGAGAATTTACTAGTTCCATAATTAAATTACTGTTAATATGACTAGTATTTTCAAGACGAACAGTGTGAGATATACAAAACTACTTGTCCACATAAAGGCAAATATACAGGAATTTCTTTTATGTTTTATGTGTGGGTGTTTTGCCTGCATACATGTCTGCATTGTACTACGTGTGGGGAGTGGATGAATCCTGAGTGAAAGTGTATTGTTCACATAATCATGGCCATGACAAGAACTCCAATGCCTCAGAATCATCAGAATGACCAGTCTTTTCTTGGTGCAAGTATGGATGTTCACAGCACATGTTTGAAATTATCAACAACAGCTTCCTCCCAATGGAAAATTGCATCCTCTAATTGTTCTCCTACGAAGACCCCTTACCGGGATTAGCTAATCTGCCTCTTTGCTCATCTGAGTATAATAAACTTGAGTCCTCATTTCACTGTATATAATAAATAGGGTGGGTTCTGGGCTGTGGATTATCTCTATCAGAGCACAGAGTCTACTGGATAAACCCAGCGTTTTTGAACATGTTTCTCATTTCTTTGTTCTGCATTGCCTCAATTAGGTTACTCCAAAAGCCACGCCTGCATAGGCCACAAGAGGGTGTCAAGATTCTGTGACATTGTGGCATTGGAGTTACAGATGGTTGTGAGTTGTGGATACTGGGAATCAAACCCACGTCCTCTTGAAGAGCACCAAGTGCTCTTACCAACGAAGCTATCTCACTAGCCCATTACACATGAGTTTTAATAGGAACTTTATTTGTAATATGTGAGAACTGGACATAGTCTGGAAAGCCTTGAATAAGTGCATGGTTAGGCAGTGGTACATTCATATCTCAGAATAATGGATCAATATAAGTTGCAAACTATTGACACCAACAAAAGCATGGATGAATCTTAGAAGAAATATTATAAATGAAAAAGCAAACTATGTAAGTTTATATCCTGTACAACTTTACTTACATGATATGTGTATAAAGGTAAACCTTTAAAGGCAAACACCATATTAGTGACTGATTGAGGCTATAGTGTGAGTTGATTGTGATGGAAAGCATTCTACAGGAGTTCTAGATGTGTTATAAACCTTAATTATCTAATGTCTGACCCAAGTGGCCTTGGCTGTGAGCTTTCATACCATTTCAGTAGCGTTTACTATTTCTTCCTCAATCTTATAAACAAAAAACAATATTCTAAGGAGCAATAAACAAGTTTTTGTGATGACTTTTCTAAGAGACTGCTGAAAGAGCTCTGGAGGATTCCTCTAATCCTTATTTCTCCCTTTAAAAAAGGAAAGTGTTCAACTAAGGGGTTGCAAAGGTCCCATCTAACATGTGCACCCTAGCACTATTATGATGTGTATAATAGCAATAAGACTGTTGACTATATATACTGATAAGTCACATGACTGCCCGGTATGGGAATATCACTCAGAAGAGTATATGCTTGGCCTGTCTTTTCCAAAAATGGGTTGTAGTGAATGGTGGATACTTTGAATATGGAATTATAGTTCTTTTGAAGTTTTAGCTGGAAGTACAGTGGTAGTGATATTTCCACAAATATCACAATGTAGTCAAATATTTTCCTACAAAATAATTTTTGTAAAATCAGAGAATTCTATGAAACTTGTGATAACAAATGTCATTTATTTTTAGAATTGAAAACTGGGTGTAGTGAAACTAACAGTGGTGCCTAAGTTTACTAAAACACATGGTACCTTTAGTAATAGATAAAATATAGGTTCATATTAAGTTGATATATTAAATATATTAAAATACATAAAATTTATGTTTCTAAATAATGCCTTTTTAACTGCTTTTAAAATTAATATCTGAAAGTTGGGTATATGAAACAAATACAAGCAATTGTGCTATTAGATCTTAGGTTACAATGATTATGAGAAATAATTTTTAAATTTTTACTTACAGACTGATGTGCTGCTATATATCCATGGGCACTTTTATCTGAAAAGTCAGAATAAAAAAGTCACTTTTGTTTCATAAATCGTACCTAAAAACTGCTTATGTTCAATTAGAAGAAAATTTCAGTATTAAATCTATGACAGATGGCGTGTTTTTCTCCCTAAAATATCTCTTTTTAGGTCCTAATCATATTTTTCAGCAAGTCTCTTTGCCAATGAAGGCCTCATTTCAGCGGGAGTAAAGATATAGTATTCTTTTTTTCTCTAAACGCTAAATGATTTACTCTATTGAGCCAACTCAGATGATTTTTCTCAAATGATAAAAATGATCAACTAAATGAAATATGTACATAAGAGTGAAGTTACAGTTTTGGTTTAACTTGGATACGTACATACCCGCAAATGGAGTCACAAATTGTGATTAACAATATTCCAGTTTCTACAAATAGTAAGACATTGATGGTTTTTTCCCCTCTCAATTTGGGGACCCATTGGAAATAAGCTGACAAGCACAAAAGTTATTCTGTGCTGTCATGATCCAGATCATTTAATAAATTTCTAGATATCACTGTTCATCCTTATCCTCTTACTTCATTGCCATATTAGAAACCTAGTTTTATATGACTGACTACATTTGTACTCAGGAAGAGTTAGAAAGACGTGTCCTTGCTGATTCAAGCTATCATCACTGCTCCAGTGAACACTTTCCTTCTTTGTACTATAACAAAACCCAACTAAAACAAATCTTCTAACATGAATGTCAGGTTCCCACCCCATCTGCTGCTTAATTTACACTGAAGCCATGTGCAGAAAATACTGACGCTAACTCCAATATCCCTATAGATACTTTGGCCTCCTCATGAAGCTCTGAGAACTGGCTCTTCCCCTTTTGATACCACAGCATCCTCCTTACCTCCTGATGTAAAGCTCATGTATTTCTGGTTGTTGACGGTTTCTTTGGAGTCATAGAATTTGAGGACATCAAGAACAGCTTGTGGGTTCTTCTTCTGCTCTAATTTTGTTATGTTAGAGGTTTGGAGTAACCGCGCCCATTGTTCAGGAATTCCCTGTGGACAACCAAAGGGAAAGAATGGCTGCTCAGAACATTCATCAGGAGCATGCACATGTTCCAGTAAAGTTCTTCACCAAGAAGCCCATGCTACCTGTAGGATTACACTTGGGAAACTGAAGTTACATTCTAGATTTAACGTTAGTAACTTAATAATGCAATCATTCTCTCCTCTAATCAAAACACATAGGTAAAACTAGGATCCAACTTAAAAAGGGTGGGTGAGAGTATGATTGTGATTAAAAAAAAAAGCGCATGAAAATCACCTCCATATTGACTCTGCTCATCCATGAAATGATGTATACAGCTTAGCTTATTTGTTTTTTCTGGTGACTCAGGGCAGACATAGCAAGACTTCTCTAAATTTGTGCACAGTATAGTATAGTGCAGATCAGTGATTTTTCTTTAATGACTGGAGTAACATAAGATCACTTGGGGTATGTTTTAACCAGAATATCCTTTCAAATCAAAGGAAAGTCTCATCCATGGTCAGCTTAAACTTTCTGTTTACAAAATGGAATTTAGGGCTTCTAGGGTTTGATCAAATTTGGAGGAGAAAAACTAGATTTGTGGGGGGGGGAGCAATGGCCCCTGAAAGCCTGAACAGTAGCATTTATGCTGCTTGGGGTATTTTTCTTGCAGCTTTCTACAGGGCATGGTTTCCTCCTTTCCTCCCCCTTTCCCTCCCTCCCTACTTCACTCATTGGCCACTTAGAAGCTGGGGACTATATCAAATCCTTTCAAAAATTTGTAATGAATAATATGAAGCATGTGGAGCAGAGGCGGGGGGTGGGCAAGGAGAATTATTTAAAATTACAGAGCAGTTTTAGCTTTACATTGAGCATTCTTTCCTGTGTGTTCAACCTGCAGATATCCCCATTTTATAATTATCCAACCTCCAAGAATGGCTTGGAGAGAGAAATAGCTACACTATTGCTGAAGTGCATCCAGACACAATTTATATGGTTTGTCCCATGAAGTCTCGGCAAAACAATGTGTGACATGGGCCTCCAGAGTTTGGGAATGACAACAAAAAAGTGAGATAAGCCAAGCAACAACTCTACTGCACACACATGAACCTGCTACTGCAGTGCTATGACATCTCAAAGAAGCACTTTGATGCAAGCTTCTTTTGGGCCTGTGACGCACCTCTGGGAGCTTCCCTGGGCACATCTGTGAGCCATAGAGATCTGGCTGTAATGGACGTAAATAAAGAAAGAAAAGAAAGTTAAAACAGAATGTGGGACAACTTAGAAGGTGGGAAGAAATGAAACCAATGGGTCTGAATGGGGAGGGGATCCCTTTTAAAGCGGGGCAGTTATGGAAATAGGGGGTTATTAACTAAACCCGGGAAAGGACAGGCTACAGGACAACAAATTTAAGGGAACAGAGAAAGTAGTGTTACAAAGTTTGGATATATAATTCCACTTTGGGCCATAAATAGGCAGTAATAAGAATTACCATTAAGTGATTGGGGAAATCACCAAACAGCAGCAACAAGAATTTGGAGGGACAAGGGATAGCATCACAAAAAGCTTAAATAATCATTTGCAAGTTGTTTTTATAACTGGGTTATCACAGATAGCCCGTGGCCATGGGATGAAGTTACCAATTTCAGTTCCCAGTTCTGGTAATCTAAATTTCCATTTCACATTGCATTTATCTATGTGGCTAAAATTCAAAGGGTGGCTATGTAACAATAGTGAACTTTGTTGTAATATTAAGCTTTATTATTCTGTACTTTGTAGCTAAAGTCATGGGTGGCTTAGAGGAAATTATACGAAAGCCATCCTTATACTGCCAGGTACTATGCTTAGGTTTAGTATGCATTTATACTAGGGAAAGGAAAACATTTCATTTCAAATCTTGCATGAATAATTTCCATTTAATGATATAGTTCCCAAACCCCACTTCCCACAAATAAGATCAGATACAAATTAACAGAATTGTCTAATTAAAAATATCTTAAATGCTAAAGGAACATGCTTTGACCCAATTGCTTTGATTTGGGATATATGTCTTTGATTCCTGGCATTGATGGTTACTCCAAGCACAGTGAAACAACACGTTTACATGCATTCATCACGCAGTTTGATGCTAAAGCTTAAGCCAAAAATTGGAACTCAGGAGCCCATGCATGATCCCAGTTCTGATTCTAAGTGCAATTAATAGCATTTGGTTAATACTGTAATGGCCAAAGGAGTTATTAAGTGTTACAAATCCAGGTATGCATTGCACATAACCACTAAAGCAGACTTCACTGGCATGATCATTACCATAAGCATTAGAATATTTATAGGTATAATACATTCCCATGGCACTTCTAAACTTTTGTGATAAATAGTGGTATCATAATCACTAGACAGCAAAAAGAAATGCTGTCAGTTGAAGATGTTCTTCTAAATAACTCTACTTACCACATGACTATACTGCTGATATAATTTCTCTTTTCTAAGGTGAGACAAACTAGTTTCTCAATGATACCTGATTAACTGTAATTTGAGCATGTGCCACAATGGTATATAATCAGAGAGACATCTCATTACTCCAAATTGAGGAATCAATCTAAAACATTAGACAGCTAAGGGAGACCTACAAGTCTGAGCATCAGGAGCAGGAGCACATATCGATGCCTGTGTGTATACAATAACAAGTGGGTGTACATCAAGCTGGGGTGTGTCCAGTGTAGCCCAGGAGAATGGCAGCATGATATAACAGGCCAAGCATTTATCTTATCATAAGAAATGATAATTTATATCACTCATACCATTTTTCCCTCTGATTGACTTGAAGCGACCGTCACAGGTCTAGAGGTCTGGAAAGGGGAGTTCTGAAGTATTTGGGACAAAAATGGCAATATAATGGGTAAGGACTTGTAATAATTTAATACCCCAAAATCTCACCTCCCATCCTAATTTTAGCTGTAGGGTCCAAGTGTATGCCCAGATCATATGAGCCAACTAGCCATTAGGGCAATCACCAAGCAACATATCAGACTAGTGTTCAATTATTCCACAGAGTAGGCTCTTGTAATACAACTGGTCTGCAGTTCAGGAAATTGCTCAAAATTCAGCCTCCACAACCACAATAATCAAGTTTCCCCAACAGACAATAACCTAATGGTATCTATGGCAATTAAGACTCAAGTCTAAATCCTACCAATAGAAGTTTTAAAGGCTTATTAGTTTTGATAGTTTAAAAGTTAAATATACTAGAATACTAATTGAAAATCACAGATTAAGATAATGAAGAAGGAAGAATTTATTATCATTTTTAAAATGTATGTACAAGCAGCTGCTAAAGATCATCAAGATGACAAAAAATACTTCAAATTTCCAAATTTGTTGTGTGTCTGTCTGCAAGGTCAGTGAATTTCTATTAGTGGAAATAGTAAACAGCTAATTCATTTCCAAAGAATTTTGTAAGAGGAAGTTGTTTGGATTGGTTGCATCAGGACTAGAAAGGCTATCTCTAACATATTCCACCTCCCTCGTCTCTGATTGGTCCATTAGGTTCTAATTCAGACCACTATAGAAATGGCTTAGTGCTGCAGTCAGCAAGATGGTGGTGACTTAGTTTCCCTTTATTCACAGCTCAAACAAAAATAAAGACAGAGCTAAAGATGGGGAAACTGTGCAAAGGATGTCAAATAAGGCAGACATAAATAAAGTGCAAGTGAAGAATGCTAAATGAGATGACACTCACAGGATAACCCCAAAAGGAAAAGAATAAGATAAGAAAACATGGAATAACAGCAACCAAACTATGAGAAGTTTTAATGGAAGAAAAACATAGAGGTACTAAAAAATGAAATGCTTAAAAGAAAAGAGACAAATTGTTAGACAAAACTATAAAGTTTGAGGGCGTTTCTTGTTTCAAATATCAGAAAATTAACTAGAGTCTCCTTGGATGTTTTTAAACACACAATGGTCAGACTACAAAAACAATCTTCAATCCGGTGGGAAAGACGGTGGGTGGTAATGTTGATAATCGGTTTGTAGTTTCTAAATGTAGCCAAGAAAATGTTCTAGCAATGAAATAAAGCCTGGGCTCAAACTAAATGGTTTTTAAGTAATGTCTTTGACTCAGATATCAAAATTCATTAAATTGTATCGATCTCAATTTCAGCAGTCTCATTTCTGAGCATTTCTTTCTGCTTGCTAACAAGAACATAGAAATAATCAGCCTACACTAATTTATGAGGCAAGACATTTACTCTGTTTCTATTTCATTCTTGAACTGCTTAATCCCAAATAAAATAATTTGGTTGCCAATTCACCAATGTAGTTTAGTTCTCCAAATCAAATTGCCTTGCTTCTTTCTCCCTACTTAACCACATGACACAGTTCCTTCACTAACCATCATGCTACAAGACAGGAAATTGCATTCTTCAATGTCTATATATTTTCTACCTTAGTAAAACATAAAATATTGTGGTGATTTTTATCAAAGTTCAATTTTCTAAATTCATTTGAAGCTCCTTATTGTTTCCAAATGCTTATGTTAATTGAGTTGCTTACTGTATAGAAAAATTGGCTGAAATATGGGGTCATATTTCTAACAACCTCTCTCCCCTCACTCTTCTAATAAGGAGGGGGCAGCCAAATACTTTCTTTAGAAGAATAAAATGGCGTATATCTGAGACACTGTGCTATTTGAGCACTGCAATTATCCAAAGAAGAAACAGACCTAGATGTATGTCATAGCCAGATAATTCATGTTGGCAATTATAATAGATTATTCATATATAGTATGTATGTGAATAATCATATAACTATTAATACATATGTGATATACAACTAATATTTCTTCCTGAAACAAGGAGCTTGTGGTTTTGAATGTATACAAAATATAACTATTAATAATCCTAAAAATAATCTATGTTCTTAAAATCAAAGGGGCCACAAGGCAAATTTTACAGAGACTTTTGGTTGCTGTAGTTAGCTGATCTGTGTAATTCAGGAGCCACTGTAAATCCTGAATTATTCAGGTGCCTTCACTGGACAAGTTGAATAAATCATTCTTTGATTCACTTCACATGATTAAAGAACAGGTTCAGGCAGGGTCTCCTTACCACAGCTATATTTTCTGTGCCTTGGCAAATAAATATTTTCAATTAAAATTATAGGGTGATAAGACACATTTGTTAAGACAGACAAAACCATTTTGTCAATGTTGTTGCCTGTTTTCCATTGCTATGTACGATTATCCAGGAAAAGTCCATCGTCAGTCTCACGTTTTGGAATACAGCAATCCTTACTTGAAACCTATTTCGTAAAGAAAATAGGTTTTGTTTTCATGGCTTACAACACCAAATAAGGAGCTTACTTACAGTGAATTCCCCGGTGACTGCATCAAACCCCACATGAATCGTATGCTCAAAGTCTGAAGGAAGAGAGATCTCTGGGCGTTCTTTCTCTTTCTTCTTATTTGCTAAAGACAAAATGTTAACATGTATTTATTTGAGGCATAGTTTTGGCTTCCATAAACTGCATAAGAAGCCTCACCAAAACCAATTACAAAATAGAGAGACAACTGACTTATTTAAATCTTAAATTTAAACTTTAAGACTCATTATTTTCAGGTACATATGTACTTGTGTCTTAACCTCAGCGAAGACTCCATTGTTTATAACAAGTTTACTTTAGTAATTGATGTTATCCTTACTGAACAGTGACTGGAGACCTCTTGGTAGTGCAAATTCCTCTGATTTTTACATACCATTGTGGCCATTTCTATGTGTTCAGAGTGGCAAATGGAACAGCCTCCCCTTGTTCTTGCTCCACTGAGGTAACTTTTTATCTTTGTTTTCCTTTTTTCTGACCTCCCAACCTTGCTGGACATGGCTAACCACATGCCTCTGCATTTCTTTGACAATATGGTCTGATTTTCTTCCTCACACAGTAACCGTCATTTCTTTGAGTAACATTGGGTTTGTTATTTTACCCTTCCTACTGCAGCCTTTGTCCTGCAGTTTTTCTCTGTACATATTCTTTTCTCCCAGACACAAGCCTATGGCAGGGAACTCCCTAATCTGGTTGACAGAGACAGATCAAGATATGGTACTACAAAATACTTTATACAATTTGGGAAGACTTTTATTTAAGAACAATAGACAATTGTAAGTACATAATTCATAATTTATCAAGGCTCCCCAAGGCTTTAAAATTGTTCCAGTTGGATGCAGAATCCTGTTGAAGTAACTTCAGTAATGTCATAGAAACCAGCTCTGGATATCTTCTATAGGGCCAAATACTACTTGAAAAATCTAAAGAAATCTATAGGACCTCTACCCATCAAAATGTCATAATACCACATACACAATTTTGCATTTATTTTCATAAGTTCATAACACCTCTAGATTCCAGTTAAAGAGACCTTGTTTTATGCCCTACATCTTTTCAGGAACTTTCATCCATGGCTTCTTTGCCTGTAAATAAACTCTCCCCTCTTCTCTACTGACTGCACATTTATGACATACAGTCTTAGATATAATCACTGCACATGAGAAAGTCTCTGTATAGACTTGACTCAAAGTGTCTTTCTAAGGAAGTTGCTTGATAGCCAGTTTTTTGCCTTCTCTTGAGGCCAAGTGCAAAAAGTAAGAAACTCCAATGTGTTCATCCTCCATATTGGAGGAGGCATATGGTCTTAGTCTCCTCTTTGGGGAGGAATGGAATGAAGAAGAGAGTATATCACTCCTTTCCAACTGATAATTACAAGAAATGATTTGACAGTATACAAAATTAAGGAAATACGAAGCATACTGACACTTATCATGTATTTGAGTCTTTAAAAGAGTTGTATGCCTTTGTTAGGCTTTTTCCTTGGTCCCTTTTCTTGCTTGATTGTTTTGTCATATTATGATTTGTTTGTTTTAGACTTGTTTTATTTTATTATTACTTAGATACCTGTTTGTTTTCTAAGAGAGACAGAAAGGGATTCACCCAGATGGGGGATTAAGTGGGAGCTGGGAAGAGAAATAGTATGAGAAACCATAATCACAATATATTGCATAAAAGAATCAATTTTTCAATTTTAAAAAGTTTTGAAAAGAGTTGTATAGCCAAGTCATAGTGTTCCCACAGAAGTTAGTACTCCTACATTGGCCCAGATAACAAAACCAACATTTTGGAAGCCAGCCTAGATTTTTTTTCTGTAAGTTTACATTGTTGGTCACCATTTTTCTTTTAATTCTATCTCCTGAAATTGTTTCATAAGTCATTATCTTTGTCCAAGGCATTGATATTTCCCTCGTGTACCACTGCCTCCCATTTTGCTCCCCTCTGATTCATTTAGCTATTCTGTGACCAGATACTGTTGTTGCCTTTAAGATCTCATTACTTACGTGTTAAAATTTATTCTTCAAACACTGTATTTAAGAGCTTGCATGACCTGGTCAACAGTTTACCTCTGTAGTTTCTACTGTTGCCATGGAAACCACTATCCACATTCTCAATGCTTCCTAAATATCAGGGTTTTCTCTTGCCTCCACGCTTTTATATATGCCAGGCTATGACTTAAAATATTGAATTTCTTACCTTCTCCTGCCAGATCTGCCTGGATTATTCTCATTCAGTTGTTACATTTTTCTTTTATTTTTGTTTACCATGCTGGAGATCATATTAAAGCCTCACAAAATTTAATGCAAGCACTTTACCAGTCCTTATTCTTCTTGAAGACTCTCTCATAGAACCACCTAGTATATATTCTAAGCTTACTGATAAGCTTACCACTTACCAATGCTGTATTATTAGAGGCTCTTTTCCTACCTATCTCTCTGTCTAAAATTCACAACACTTGACAACAAACCTCATCTTACAATTCTCTAGCACCTATATGAATATTCAAGCCCCATCATTTTTGGAAGACTGACCATGAAAAAAGTAGTTCCAGAGTTATCTCACTTAAACTATGGAACCACCTTTATAAAGCTGGCAGAACTAGTATGTGAACCTAATTCTCACTATGTTCCAAGAACATAAACTTGGACTCCAATTAGCTGATGACTTGGTAGATTTTCAAGAAAAATGAAGCAACTTTTGTCCTAGTCTTCAGCAAATCTTCAATAATTACATGGAGCTTAGATATCTGATTGTTGTTTTACTTCATTTCTTGGGAATTCTACAATGAATTTCTTTCCATTAAGAATTTAGGAAACGTTGGTGACATATACTAAAATCCATGCTAACCTGGTTGTTGGGCTAAGATTCAATCTGATTCACCCAAGGTTGGTATTTGCAAAGAACAGACATCCAAGTGAGCATCACTTTCTAAGTGTAGCTTCCATATTCTGTCAGAACAGAGAGCAAAGCCACCAACTACTGGTTGCATCACAAAATGCAAACACCATTTTACTTTGGGACCTTCCAAGTATGAACAAATTTTCCTTGTTACCTTAGGGTTAGGTAAACCTTCTAAAATCTCATATTTTGTCATCTATCTCTATTCTATCACCATATAAAGAAACAAAAGCCCATCTTGTGACCTATACCGATTCTATACCCATTCCTAATAGTCTACATTATCTCTAGAGCTAGAGCTTATACCATTAAATACTCTCAACATTTCTTGCCTTGGGTTCTCAAATTTCTCCATAAATCACTGTTATCTGAGGGAATCTATATTTAAAATGAGGTACTGTAGCCTTTTGTGTGGATTTCTACTTATATAATCCTAGAGGGAGGTGCTCTACCCCAAGACTTTCCCATCTGCAAGAATGGTGAAGTTACATTTCTGTCACTTTATTCCAAAGTGTTTATTTGAGGTCAATACTTAAATTACTCTTCTTTTGAAGTGATTGGCACTTTCCCCTTCCTGTTTATGCCCCTGTTCCTTTGAAGACTTTGCCTTCCAGTCTTTCTTCCCAATCTCTACACTGGCATTATTCTGAAACAGGAGATACAAGTGGGCAACTTCTTCAAACCCCTTCCTTAGGGGATCCTTGGTCTTCCTCAGATCAGTGTTATCTCCTTTTTTCCCCTTTCAACCCACTGTTTACATCACCTTTTAATTGAATGGTTCTAGCCACAATACCATGGGTAAGTATATACAATTTCAATGTATGGTGTCTAGTTGGAACTGTCAAGCTCTCTGGAAGTTATATATAGACAAATGATTTTCTAAACCCAAGAGGCAATGTTTGGCTAGGGGGGGAAACTCCAAATAACCCTGCTGCTTTTATTAAGCAGAATGACCTTTTCTCTGAAATATTCAATCTTGTTTTCTCATGCTCTAAGCCCAGTCTACCACTCTACTGACCTAATTCTGTGAAACCCTTACTCCTGTATCATGTCTACAATGATGTCAACAAAACCAACACTCTCTGGCTATCTCTATTGTAAGGCACTTATACCAACTCCCTGGCCTACATTCTGTGGTGCATCATGTAAATGGCTCCTGCTCTATGGTCCTAGGAACTCTCACCCCATGATTTCCTTTAGCAACTATGTGACAAAGCTCTATCCTGACATAGGGCTAAATTCCCTCCATTCCTATACTAAAGCTGCTATGGATTGTTCCCTGAAGGGATTACATGGAAATGTGGATTGTTTTATTATTAAGATCACAGACCTTAGCTAGAACACTACTGATTCTTAGAAGAGTCATTTTCTTCTTACCTCTTCAGTCTTTCTCTTTCCTCTCAAACTTTTTTTTAGGCTTAAAAGACATGTTGGGATTTCTCCATTCCAAAAAGACAAGAAAGCCTGTCAACATGCTCATACCCATGACTTACTGTTATCATCACTCACCACTGCCTTATGTAAGCTAAGCATCTACAAAATCAATTTATACTTCATCTCTCATTTCTCCAACAACTGTAATAGCTCCCAAACACACATTAATCTCAATTCCCAAGTGCCATGTTTCAGTCCTTATAAAAATGTCTTCTCAATAAGAACCAACACTGTGCACCAGAAACATCTTGAAACTCCTCCACATAGCTCTTTCCTAGAATCCAGTACTGTATTTCTGGCCTCTTCTTTTAGGACTTATTTATAAGATATTTTTTGTTGGCTGTTTAGATCACATTCCCTAGAAGCTGCCTTGGGTCACCTCTCCTCATCAATACACTCTCCCCTTTGGTTCATCTCTTCAACACACTTCCTTTATTTCAGCATCCACACTATGATTTCAACTTTGTCTCAGCACAATCCCAACACCCATTAGACATCTCCAATTATTTGCCTCCCTGTTTCCTTATAGCAAATATTTCTGAAGGAATATGACACTACATCTCCTTGCTTTCCTACCTCATTCATCTCCAGTTCCTCTTCTTGCAACCTGATTCATTCCTCTCTTTTACTAAGCGTCCTTTGTAAATAATGGATCTACATTTCCTACTTCTAATGACACTGTTCCTGCATTGTTTCTCCAAAGCTTTATCATGCCACTTCCTACTCTCCCATCATTCAGAGTAGCAAATCAGAACTTCTAGTTATATTAAGAAGCAGTGTTTCATGCTTGTTGCCTTTGCAATGCTGCTCATTGTACTTGAAAAGCCACTCACTCCTTACATGGCTACTTATACTTTCTGTATACTTCTTAAGACTCACCTCAGTTTACTGGTCATCTCATTCAGAAAGCCTTCTCTATGTCCTTTTCCCCTCAATCATCAACCTATTTTGCTTTCCAGTACTCTTCTGTTTTTACTTGCCATAGTAAATTCTAATCATTGACTAACTTGCTTCTTATCAAGCCATCAGTTTCTTAAAGGCGGAGATTGGAATTTAGACCTTCTTTGCCTCAGAACATCATAACACTCAATGCTTCATAATAAGTCCAATGAGTAAAGAAATGGATGGATGGATAGATGGCTTTACATGGCATGGAATGACCCTGAGGAGATAGGGCATGATTGTTTGCTCTTTGTTCATTGATGAGGAAACAATGACCCAGGCCCACTAAGAAGACCAAGGAAGTGAAGGCTACATAGTAGAATTATTTTAGTAGTTGACTTTGTTCATGGTGTCAGTGATCTTTATGCATTGGAGGAAATGACTCCATATTCCTTCAGTCACATGTTGGGTGAGATGTCACTTTGGTGTCAAAGATATATATTAGGGACACAGTTGGGTAGAATTCAAGGTACAGACAACCAACCAGTCTCCCTCAGGTGAAATCCCTCAATAATGGCATTTATCTTCAGTAATTTGCTTTAGAAAACTGTCACATGGGATTTACTTGTTCTAGGAGGTTCACTTTCCATCCTCCCCTAAAATTCCAGAGAGTATTGTTTTTGTTTTTCTTGCATTAGCTTTCATAAAGTTACTTCCAGAATTATATTTTAGAGTAATTTCTACCTTCCTTGAAAATAGAGCATGCAGGTAAACAAATGAATGGCAAGAGACAGACATAGAGAAAGCTTTTCTACATAAATTTACCCTAAAAGTACACACACACACACACACACACACACACACACACACACACACACACACACACACAAATAAATTAAAGCAAAGGAAAGTATGCAATATCTTCCAGTACATGTGGCAAAATTTAAAAAGCAACACTTAAAGCTGTATTAATTTGGAAAGACCAAAACCAAATATTAATCATAATTTAAAATACAAAAATAATGTTTCCAAAGAACAATAAACATACAGATTGGATAGTTCCCTGAGGTAAACATTTCATTACCCTGGCAATATGGAATAACTCTCAGCTCTCTTTCATTGTCTTTGAATCAGTCAGTGGAGCAGTTAGGAAGTGAGCATTAAATTAGGGATCAATGTAGTGACAAATTATGCTAAATGATTCATTAAGAACTTAGGCAAAACTTTAAAGGTACAAATTAGCTGGGAGAATGAGCTCAATTTAAAAAAAGGAGCAATATTACCAGACTAGAGAAAACTAGGAAGTAAATCAGAATAAAAGAGAATAAATGTTCAAGATAAATGCATGCCACAGGAAAAATAGAGATATTTGTAGTCAACAGTCTAAGTGAACTAAAAGTAGGACCCAAGAAATAAACCCACAAGTACCAGGTAGATAAACAATCTATAAAGAAATAAGAAAGAGAGTAGAAGAAAAAAAATCAGAAGTACGAAAGCATATAGCAAACATATAAATTAGAAGACAGCAGTAAACACAGGGAGAATAGTCTTGAAAATCAAGAAGGACAGAAAGATGAAGCTGGAGATAATGGTAACGAATGTGTGGGAAAGGTCTGTGAGGAGGTGGATGAGATAATGGAGTTCTTATGAAGACAAGCTCGTTAGCTCTGTGCTATTAAGGTACCTGGCCTTATCAGGCTTCACTCAGGCTGAGAACAAACAGTGGGTGTGCAACAGAGAAATGAAAGCACCTACCTATGACTACATCTTTTACTTCTAAGGCCAATTACTGGGCATTTCCTATAATCTCTGCTTCCCTCCCTCCATCTCTTCCTTTGTGTACACATGTGTGGAGACATGTATGTACACACATGCATGTATTATTTTTGCAATTGGGAAATCCCTTGCAGATAAGGAGTTTGCTTTCTTACAATGTTCATCACTCAGCTCGACACATAAACAGCAGGCACCACTATCTCTTGGGTGACAGATACAAGGAGTTCAGACATACTCCAGATTATCTTACTCCTGAACTGAAAAACCAATAAATTACATTTGTGTTTAAAGTCAAAATACAACTCAGATCTAGGGATTGGCCATTTGCTCCCATGTCTCTATCTCATGGGGTGTCCTTTAAGATAATGGAGAGCTAATAAAGCAATTTATTAGGCCACTTTAATTGGGGCTCCTGTGGATTTGAACTTTACTGGGAAATTGCTTAATGCAACAACCACTGACTTGGCATGAGAACACCTCCTTGTCCCTTCTGGTGTATATTAGTGAAGCCAAATAACTTGTGTGGCCAGGAGGAGCCACTTTCTGCACTGGAAGTAGGCATGACTGGGTCAGAGATGCACCATACTCAGAAGCCTATTTTATAACACAACGTCCATACAGTTTTTTTCCTTTCTAGGAAATTCATGATGAAAAAACTATTTTTTAAACTGTTATCCACATTCTGTGGGGGATAACATTCATTTTTCCTAACTGGCAATCCTTCATGAGGTGCTCGTTGTTTACCTCGATGAGAGATGCTTTTTCTGAGATTCACACATTGTCTATAAAATATTGCTTTTGTGGTTTGTGAGGTTTAAAAGACATTACTGCCTAATTAACTACTAGGGCAGTGCATTACATATGGGATTGTTGCTGCTATATTTCATTTTGCTATCACTTTGTTTCACCCTCTGATTCACAGCCAGTGCACGGTGCCGTCACTCTAAAGTGGAAAGCTTCCTGAAGCCCTTTTTATACTTGAGTAAGTATAAGTATTTCAGAACCGTTGTTCTTCCTAGGGCAACAATAGCCCTACAGGTGGTATCACCAAGCAGGTGCTCTTTGGGAAAGCAATAGTCCCAGAGGGATTGATTTCTGCCAAGCTTCTACTCCCTAACACACCTGCTTTCTATAAAAATACCCTATTTGGAGGGGACCCACAGGAATTTCTTACCTCCTGAATTTATGACATGTAAATCTTTCCTTATGACATGCAAATCTTTCTTGACACAGCCGGAAAAGTAATTGTCTAGATTTTACATTTGGGAGCCTTGAAATTTATTATTTTACCATTGCAAATATTGGAAATACTATGTGGTAATGGAAATGGAAAAAGCAGGCATAAAACATCACTTTTAATGTTGGCTCCAAATATTTAAAGAAGTTGACAGTGAAGGGCAGGTTAAAAAAAAAACTACAAAGTCTCCACATAACTCTTTCTTATTTAAGCCTAGCATCTTGGGAAAAATGCACACTGAATCTGAGTAGAAAAGCAGGGTGCTTCTCATCAAACAAGAAGAGGGCTGGCTTAGGAATCAGTATAAGAGAAGAAACAATCGCCATTTCTTCTGTTCTAATTTAGTATAGTTACCCAATATTTTAATTTTATAAACATCAAACATTATTGTCATAAAACAATTTAAACATCTTCGAAAGAACACAATAATTACAGAAAAATAATGCATTTTTAAAAAGTCTAGGTACTTCCTGCTAGTAAAGTGGGACAAGAGGAAGAAAATCCTGTAAGAAAATAAAAATGACCAAGGTCATCGTTGCTAATTCACCTAGGTTTCTCCTTTTTTTTCCTTAAAAGATTCCATTTTGCACTTTCCACTGAGTAAAACATATTTTCAAAAAAGGTTCAATTATTTTCATTTGTTTGGGCAAGTAATCATTGAACTAAGGCTTGAAGACTACACCTGTTCAGCTTTGTCGGCATCATTTAATGGTTTTGAAATGGCCTCTTGTATAAAGTAGCTTCAAGGAAAGCCTTACCTCCATCATAGGAGGATTGCAGAACACGACTTTAAACATCATCAATATGTAGTTGGGACAGTACAGTGTGTAAAGTCTATTCTGCCTTCAGAAACCAGCTAAAGTAATTCAGAGGGTCTAATTCACCTATCTGAATTTTCTTTATGTATAGTTCATTTCCATGGGAAAATAGTCAGCCAATTTCCTTCTCTCTGGTCTTCAGTAGCTATAAAGACAGTATGTACAGATAGAACCTCCAGATGGTACCTGCTTCTGCAAGAGTAGCTACAAGCTTAATCCATGTGTTGGCTGGTTCATGGAAATGATCAGATGAGCACAAGGAAATGACAGTCCCATGTGAGGCATGTAGTCAGCCCCATTGACACATGCAGACATTCATAGCTTTCTGTGGTTTCATCTTCAGAAATACTCAACAATACTGATCAGTCTGGAAAATAATAAAGTTGCCTTTCATCTCTTTCTAGGAAGCATACACTTGCTCCAGTCTTATTTCTGTTCATTACAAAGATGGACCAGTTTCAATGGGTAATATTTGAGAACTATAAGGCAAAGACGAAGTAGTGCCTTAGGGAGACACGCTATCCAAATGGACTGTTATATAAATAAAGTACAAGGCTGAGAAGGGTAAAAGGGCCTCATCCACTTTAAGAAAGGACTTTCTTAATCCTTGGCTATTAGTAACTTTTGTATCCTTTCATACTTCACTTTAATGTTGGATACAGCATGTTTCTCTTTTCTCCCTTCTAACCTCATCCTTTGTTCTTCTTTTTATCCTTTTTTTCTTTATCCTTTTTCTCTTTACTTCACTGTATACATCTCCCAGTTCTATATTTCATACCTCTCTTCAATTTGAGTAGATAGTGGTTTTACCGGGCTACCTGCAAATTTTCCCTGTTTATTACCCTTGAAGTGGGGGCACAGGCTTTTGGAGAGAGGGAGTGGATATCTGTACCCCACCTTCTTTCCATTTCAATAAGGATCTTCTAAGAGTGAAGGAATAGATAAGAGGCTCTTCCCCTGGGGCATAGCACTCATCCCAGAGGGCAAGAAAGAACTATGTATCCTTCAGGCTTCCCAAAACACTGGCCAGTGATCTATAAAAAGGACTTCCTGGGCTGGAGAGATGGCCCAGCAGTACTGGCTGCTCTTCCAGGGGACCTGGGTTTAATTACTAGTACCTACAGGGCAGCTCACACTTGTCTGTAACTCAAGTTCCAGTGGATCCGACTTCCTCACACAGACATACATGTAGGCCCAACACAAAAGGAACATAAAAATAATATTTAACAAATTTAAAAAGACGACTTCCTTCTGGGCACTTTTAGAGTACCAAATGTAATGTACACATTATTCTGGAAGCACCAGTCTCGGCCACCTGGCTTTCTGGTAGCAGATCCTATCCTTCTATTCACTGACACTCCTACACATTGGTGGTGAATTAATAATCACCTTGAACTCCTGCAAGATTCCAAAGGGCCTTAGTTTTACCAAAGAAGGATTGCATACTGTTACCGCACCAAGTATATTTTACTTTGCATTAGATGAAAATTAGTAATGTGCATTGACCAAAACATTAGATTAAAAAGACCATTAAAGATAGCTGAGCAGGCTGGAGAGATGGCTCAAGGGTTAAGAGCACTGTCTGCTCTTATAAAGGTTCTAGTTCAATTCCCAGCAACCACATGGTGGCTTACAACCATCTGTAATGAGATCCAGTGCCCTCTTCTGGTGTGCAAGTGTACATGCAAGCGAACATTGTATAAATAATAAATAAATACATCTTTTAAAGATAGCTGAGCATTTTCTCATTGCACCACAGTACTTAGCACTGTGTAGGATATAGAACAGATGGTGTATTCCAGGGATTAGAATAACGGTGTATTTTCAGTACAGTAACAAGAACTGTGTAGCACCTCAATAACTTATTCACATATATGAATATATCAACTTAGAGCCTCACTTTTCTAAAGCAAGCCATTTGCAAGCATGTGAACTATGTATTCTCAATGATAACCTAACCCCAAAACACCCAAAAACTGTTAGCCCATCTCTATTGTGAATATTGTGTTACTATCAGTTTCTACATGACAATTAAAAAGTAACTTTTCCTGATATTTGTATACATTTTAAAGCACACTGAAACTTTTTAAGAAAAATGAAAGCCACCACTGGTTTCTGATGAGAGCAACACAGATTGCTACTCAGTCCCTTTGTTTCACTGCAAGGAAGGTTAATGTAGTACAATGAAAACAGGTTGGAGATAGACTGGGGTGTTTGGGGGTTCAGTTCTTTGCTATGTGGTCCTGGATTGTACATTTAAATGCTTTAAGCATATACTGCTATGACTTAAAGGGGGCTCCAACAAGGAATGTTCATGCATGGTGCCTGGAGCACAGACTGGCACCCAGCAAGTAGTCAGCAAATGAGTGATAATTTTCTATATGTCATAAATTTCTTTTTATCACACTATTTTATCCTATGTCTCCAAGCATTCTTCAGGTCACAAAGACACAATTCTCTCCAGATTTCCCCACAAGAAATACACATTTGAACTAAAGACACAGCCCTTCATACCGCATCATACATCCTCCAAAACGTATCCAAGGCTCAAAAGCAGTTCAAGACATAAAACAAAGGAGGACATTAGAAACAGCTGTCACAAAGAAGAGGTCACTTCCAAGCGCAGGCTCACCTGCTTCTTTCTTATATGTTCAGCTCTAACTCTTTAACATTGATTACTTTGGGGGCCCACAATGTCATTTCAGGGTCCTTGCTGTGTTTATTTGCCTCATTGATTTCTCCTTACTGGTTCATTTATAGTTATACATTTATTGATGAATTGATTTATTCATCAATTTACTTATTCACAAGCTTAATCCAAAATGGATGGCAACTGACACAAGGCCATGGATGGCAAGAATACATAAAATGCAACATGAATCCATATATTCAAAACAGATAAGGATGTAAAGGGGAAGAATAAAAAATGAAAGGAAGAAGATAAAATGAAGCTGGAACACAGTTAGCACAAAGTACGCACATACCAAGAAGTCTTATTGTAAGTGCTATGTATGAACCACGCACTCGGCCCCAAGCATTCTAGTAGGCAACAAATGAGAAACATAATCTGCCCCACACTTCACACTCTCTAAACAACAAAATCAGGCCACTTATTTACAATATCTTTTTCCAGGTCTAAATCCTTCAAATTTTGTATAGTATAGTATCAGTAAAATGGTGTCAAACTGTGCCTCTTTCATTGCTTTAACATCAAGACTCAGCTCCTTAAAAAAAAAAAAAAAGAAAGAAAGAAAGAAAGAAAGAAAAAGACTCAGCTCCTAGGGCAGTCTCCAACAATGGCAGCTCCTCAATCTCAAAATGAAAGCTACTTTATATTTTTTCTTTTATCTGTCTCTTGTTCCATTTGGTCAATGAAATGTAGCCATTAAAAAAAAATCAACCCATAGACGTTCTCCAATACAAATAGAAAAGTTTAAATTGTAAACAAATCAACTCTTTTCAATTAGTGATGAAGTAGGTGTTATTTATAATGGGAAACATTAGGAAAATACCCAAGATATCAAAAAATAAAATGGTTAAATTAAGCATGATGCCACCATATGTCGACATATTATACACCACTAAAAATTACATTTATAGACTTTAAAAGGGAGGCAAATATTTTGAAGAAAATAGTAAATTAAAAAGATCAAACTACAAAGCTGTATATATATATATAATGATATTCATTATATAAAGATATAAACCAATAATACACACACACACACACACACACACACACACACACACACACACACGAAGATTGTAGGAAGAAATCCACCAACATATTAGCATAATTTCTGGGATTTCGATGATTATGAGTGATTTTTATTTTCTAAAGGCTTATCTTTATTTTACAAGTTGACATTGATGAATAATTTTGATGATATAATTAAAAAAGAGGGTCTATGAGGAATAACATCAATCTAGTGACCTTTGGCTTACACAAGTGTAAGGAAATTTTTTTCCTGCATAGTGTTCTATAATTGACATACAGATTCCAATCATGGCAAAAGCTACTTTTAAAAGGTGTAAGTTCAATAACTCAGTCTATTGGTTGTGGAAGCTATTAAATGCTACAAACATAATATTAACTCAAAATTACCCAGCAGCAGTTAATTTACATTTTGTAGCACGCAGGAGCTTTGTACCTTAGGTTAAAGGTACAAAGATTTGGTATGGCATGGCACACCCTGCCATCTTCATTTAACAGTTGATAAAAATTCAGGCTCAGAAGCCATATGACTGCCCCCAAAGTCACAATTGCTATTGCCCAAGCCTTACATGAATTCAGGCCTCCAGAACCCAAGTTCAATGCTCTTTTTATTAATTCAAAACGACTGTGATGTTACTCAAACCTCCATCAAGAAGCAGGGACAGAAAAACAATACTCTTTTTTCACCAATGAAGGTCAGGTTTTTAGGCAAATCTGAAGTTAGCAAAGTTTAACTGAGGAAATTTTGGAAATAGGAGAGGAAAACGTGGACATTAGCAATGAGGTCACAAGTGTACTTTTCAAATATCTTATAAATATTTTATAGGCACTAATAATAACAATAATACACTAAATAAAAAGGACAAAAAGACTTTCCAATATTTAAAACAGTAATAATGAAAGACTCTACATATTTTTGTTTAGATCTTGAGATGATTTCTAGGGATGATATGAACATACATATTACTCTATGGTAGTGAAAATGAAGGTGACAGTGAAGCAATGTACAGTGGTGAACTGTTAGTTCAATTCATGGATATAAATGTTCTCAGAGTCATTGAAACCTCATCTTGACACTGTATCAAAAACATGAATATAAGCAGCATTATTTAATGACTTTACCCCTTGTGAAGAAGACTTCTGTCTAACATCTTTTTAGAAGAAACCCAACCACTTCTCTATTGAGTTCAGTAAACTCATTTAAGCTGTGAAGGCAACTTATCAGCTATCCAGTACAGGCATTTAAATGCCACTACCTCAGTAATTTAGGATTTTTTGACTTCTTCTCATAACAGCTTTTAAAAAGAAAAGCACATTTTTAGCCCTTCTTTGTAAGTGAAATTAAATTATCCAAGCTTTCTCTGTGTGTCACCTGTCCAGTAATACTAGTAAATGGCAATTGATGGCTTAAAAGCTTAACTTAGATGGTTTCTGGTGAGTCTTCATAATACCTCTTTATGAAACTCTTCAAAATCATTCAAGTTTCAAACAAGTAATATTTGATATGAGAAGATCCCAATGTTCATTAGTTTCCTTGGACTATCATAAGTTTTCTTATTAAAAAAAAAGGTTCCCTTTCCTTATAACTCTGTCTCCTAAAAGTCTCCTAGTTATCTTTATTGTCTCCTATGATAATAACCTCTGGCATACAAGAACCTCCCTGAGGATCATCCTATAAAATACTTTATCACATAGTAGTATGAACAAGTTCATAGTCAAATTTAGTTACATAAAATTTTCATCATTTATAGGTTCTTCTTGATCCAAAAGTTCACTGCCTTCAAGAGGCGATCTTGGAAGATGTTTCACCATCTGTTGCCAAATCTTCTGGGTTACACTAATACCAGGAGTTGGCAAACTAACTGATGCCTCTTTTATTAAGGACTCAGCATTAGTAATGGTGTAAGAATCCCTCACATTAGTACCTCCAGGACCTTTGTGAGATTTCAACTGTTGAACAACACATAATTACTCCATATTCCTGAATGGCTTGACCATACATTGATATATGAGCTGAAAGGTAAAGTCTGGCTGATAGTAAAGATTGGGTATATCCTAGAACATGTACATATTGGCAAATGCATGGGGTACCAAATGGATGAGAAAAAACCAACAAGACTTTTGAATTCAAGCTTGTTTTCCTTCAAGTAGTCCTGAATATCTCTAAGAAAGCACCGTTCAAGGCATTTCTGAATGACAGATGAAGTCATCCAGACTCTTCTGTGGGCATGCCAGTTCAAGAAAATTTTGGCTCAGATCTTTTCCCCTGAAGAGATTTGGGCATAATTTTCTCGAGAACTGCAGTGGTTTCATTATGAGGTCACTTGAACTACTGGCCCAAAACAGAAATGTCAACTCCTCTGATTCTCCAAAACCCATGCTCCTCAAAGTAGGAGTTTTCAAAGACACTACAAACATGCACTTTCAATAGCACCAAAGATTTGTGTATTGTCATCCATTATGCACCGTCTGCGGGTAGCAGGTGTTGTATAGAGAGCTTTTCTTTGGCATAACTATTACAAATGACTTGGTCTCTAGATAGTGACACACCTTCAAACCCAAACCACCCTTTTCTTTCACAAAACAGTTTTCAAGATCCACTTAAGTACTGGCAAACATGTTTTTAAAACTCTCCCTTCTATGGTCACAGATCCTCTGTATGGAAGGCAAGGCACCCTTTTACTTCTCTTCAATCCTTCGGTCATGAAGAAGAAACACCTTATAAACATACAAGAGGCAACACAGTGACTAACAAGAATTTCACCTCTTCTTATGATACAAATTATAAATTCATTAACACCATATAAACACCCCCAAACTACTTATTTTACCTTGAAGATAAATATCAATAATTACTTTTTTTCAAAAACATTACCTTTCTTTCCCTTTTGACCAATTTCACTGATGAAAACAACTTTATGCTTACTTTACTCACATGCTGTTCAAGAGTTACACTTACAGAAGCTATATTTCAGCTTTCCGGCAAATAATACAACCATATACGCTAGTTACTAAAAAAATTCACAAAACCAATTGTCACAAAGTTGTAGCATATGCTATTTAAGCAACAAGTTGTATTTATGAATGCCACATGGGTAAATGATAATATATTGTGACTTTCATGAACATGGAACTGATTACGTAGGTGACAATTGGTAGAGGAATAAAGAAACAAAGCCCTCCTTTTCCTACCTTGTGATTCACACAGAAAACAGTGTGGTAACTTGGACTTATTCCTATATACTTAACTCAATACCATCAGTTACCAAGAAGATATATGGAAGGAAATCTACCCATACGCTCAAGTATCAAAAATGGACAGCTCCTAAAGTTAGGAACACATTGCTTAAATATCTACCCTACGTTTCCAGAAAGTCAGTTGCTGTTTATACACTCAATACAGTGCTCTTGCAATGGTTTCCCTTTACTTAAATCTATAAATTCAATTCGTGTGAGAGCAAACACAGCATGTATATTTTCCGTTATCCTATAGGAGGTCAATTAAGCATGATCCTCTGATGTAGCACAACCTCTGAAGATGGAGCTGTAAAGGCCAAGCAGGCTCTGAGCAGCCAGTGCTCCAGAAAGGACTACCCAAGCAAGAAACAAGGAAAGAATAAACTGGCCCGTTTTGAACACCCGGCCACTGATACTTTACTTTTATCCCCTCCTCCTGGGAAGATAGAGCGCAGCCTGGCTTTCTTATTCTTCTCTTCAGGGGCCATGGGGAGTGGTTTGGAGCTGTGGTTGAGTGCTGAAGAATCTCGGTTGTTACTGTTCATCCTCAGTGGGGGAGCTGGGGGTTTTTCTTCGTTATCCAAGCTGTCAGACATTTTCAGTTGCAGCTGATTTCACAGCTCCTAAGGAAAAGCAGTGGCAAACAGGAGGTAAGGGAAGACACATCTAATGCAAGTCTGGTACACATGGGGAGCTTATCATCTCGAAAACAGCATTGCTCTTTCATTTATTCACTCGGATTCACTGTGCAAAGAGAAGACATTTGCCTCTCCAAGGGCTAAGAAGACAAATTGCCAAATTGGAAGTAAGCGCAGTCACTAGTGACTTTCAATATGCATATGCAAATGTGTAAGCTTCCTTGATTTTCCCACAGTGAGACTCTCTAATTTCTGTTGTCCATGCATAATCTGTGAACGAACAATTTAGAATCGATTTTCTTTAAAAAATATTGTGCTGATTATCAAATTGTCAAGTGACACAAACTTTCTACACTTTTAAGTTGACACAAGCATAGATTTTTGTCAAAAGCCCACCACCACAATTTATTAGATGTTTAAACATTGGCATGCCTTGGTGTCTGCTTCTTACTTCTGTGTACCTGATTTGCAAAGTGATTTCTGCTGTTTTTTAATCAAAAGTGCAAGAAAGCTTTTTATATACATGTCAATTTCAGGAAGGTTGGGGCATACTGTCTTGGCAGACAATGCTTTTCCCAAGCAAGCATCTAAAACAGGTGGGTTGGATGTCATTACGGCCAAAGGCAGAAAACACTTGAACTCAGAGGAGACATCATAATTTTACTCTATCATATTTCATGTCCCAGGAACATACTGGGTTGTAAAATCTAGTCTAGGTTTTATGAATTTATTATTTATTCTGAATTTCACTGTTATTTGGATTCTTATGTCAAAGTCTGGGAACATTCCTGTTTCATCCAATTCAGAGCATGAACTGGAAAAAGTGTAGCATCTCCAAGGAAATGTTTATGTCCAAGCATCCTCTTATTCTAATTCTGGCCTACCCTTATAGAAGTTGATCCTCATGGGCACAAGTCAAGTTTCAAAAGTGTCTTTTGGATCAATTCCTGGTTTTAATATAAGAAAAATCAAACCTAGTTACAATGGAGTCTCTGTAAATTTGTCAAGTATTACTTAGTACTAATTTATGAATTTATGAATTCTCCAAATATAACTTACTATGTCACTCTATAAAAGGACATTTACTGTAAGTGAATGTAAGTACAGCAATAACAAAGAGTATCCTTAGTTAGCTGTTGGAATAAGAAACGGCTTGTCACTAGGCAGGAATGGTGAATAGCTTTAATCCCAGAACTGGTGAGGAACAGACAGGCAGATCTCAGAGTTCAAGGCCAGTCTGGTCTACAGAGCGAGTTCTAGGGCAGCCAATGCTACACAGAGTAACTCTGTCTAAAAAAAAAAGAAAAGAAAAGAAAGAAAGAAAGAAAGAAAGAAAGGGTCTGCTACTATTCCTTTTAGCTTTAGTGGTTACAGTATTTTTATTGATTTTAATAATGACCTATAAATTATATCATATGAGGACAATTTAAATTTTTTACTATGTTTTATGAAATCCTGTTTATAGAAAAAATGAACACATTAGGAAGTAACAAAATAAAGAAATTGGCCAGACTTTAAAAGACAAGTATTATGCTTTCTCCCACATGAAAATACAGATTAAATAAAAGATATTAAAGTATAAGGGAGATTTTAGAACAAAAAGAGGACCAGGAAAGGAGATGAAGGAAGATAAGAAAAAGGTAAAGACGATCCAAGTACATTATGTGTATGTATCACATAGCATAATGAAACTTATTATTTTGTATAATTAATACATGTTAATAAAATTTTAAATTATTTTTCTATACTCTAACTTCAATCAATATATACAGTCACTGAACGGCCTATTGGTAATTAAAGGGAGCTGGTTGATATACATGGGAGACCTGCACTTTTCTGAAGAGATACAGAGGAAGAGTCGGTCGGGGGAGGGAAGAGGGGAATGACTGGGAGGAGAAGAGGGTGGAGAAACTGAAGTTAGGATGTAAACATATGTGTGTTTGTGTGTGTGTGTGTGTGTGTATAGTATATAACACACATATGCATATGTAAACATACATATATATTTATATAATTAAATTACTCAAAATCATAGGTTGTTGGGGGAGGGCCTATCATATTCATCAGTGGTATAACCGCTTATAGGATGTGCTTGCTTTAGTAAGTAACTGCCCATTTACACCTTAGTAAGAGCCTAATTAAAAATAAGTGAGACACATAGAAAAAAGAAAACATGAAATTAGGGAGACCGGGTGAGAAAATGAATTTCATCCAGAGGTGGAGAGGTATGAGAAAGAAGGGAACGGGGTGTGTGTGTGTGTGTGTGTGTGTGTGTGTGTGTGTGTGTGTGTGTGTGTGTGAAAATGAATAAAATTGATTATATAAGTGTATGAAACCGTTAAACAATAAAAAAGAATAGGTATTAAAGAATGTCTTTTTCCGCCAGGTGGCTGCCAATTCCCTAAGATTGGCTTGATCTTCATTTACACAGATCTGTTTCCTTTTCCTTTGCCATGGGATGCATTATCTTAATGTATTAAAACCAATTCTGTGTGTCTTCAGTAATTATTATGGTGAAAGCATCTGGCAATGTTTTGTCATCACCACAACAACCTAATAAACCCCATGTATCCTGTATAAGTGAAACTATGACATTATAGCATAGGTACAATGAAAAATAACTATAATGTCAAGATGAAATGTATGCTAATATAGTAAGTACCACATGCTAATGGTACTAGTAATTATTATAACACATATGTGAAAGGTGAAAGCAGGGCTAATGAACTACATTCTCTTTTGCATTTTGACCTTTGGTCCTTCTAAATTTACTTTTCTCCAAAAACACTTGACTCCACCAGTGGTATTAAATTTTACTGGCCCAGCTCACAGTTTTCATTTAGCCATTGGGAAGAATTTCTTATGAAACTGATTGTTCTGGGCTTGATAATAATATCCAAATGTGAAGTTATTATTACAGAAATCTCAAATATGCAACATCTAGCTTGATTAAGAACCAAATTTGGAAGTTATTGGGCAGGACCTGAGTATTTAAATAGAAATACCAAGAGACAGAATTCTGGATAAAGAGCTACCATTTTCCAGATGATATATATTTTCTGATGATGTATGCCCTCTTTAGAACAGATCTGATCTTGCATAACAAGACAAGAGTCTAGGACAACAAGGGTTCTAGGGCAAGTACTTAATTTAAGATACTGTGCTCCTTTGTTCTTGATCAATAGGTGTGGCTTCCACACCTATTTACGCATTACTAATTATACTCTTCAAACAAGGAAGCATGCTTGTGCACTGCTTCATTTCAGGCTACCTAATGACCCTGATGCTATCTGCCCAGGTATGTTTTAGATTGAGGATTAAAGACTATTCTAGATAGAAAACTTAAATTAAAATCATCTATCTGTACTTAAAACCTACAACTCAGATTTCAAAAACACATAAGTGACAGATAGATATCTCAGGAACTCTGCAGAGAGCCAAGCTTATATGGCAGACTTTCTACATATCAACAAACCACAAATATAGATTGTTCTAGCTTCATTAGTCTCATCTGGGGGTCATCAGAAGGGTTGGAATCAACCTTTACAGAGATGCCCATGAGACTGAGGAATGGATGTCCAGTTCCACACTGGGAATGTAAAACATGACCTAAATACTCTCCGTTTTTATAGACTTTACAGATTTTATTTTGTTTAAATTATCTTGATACTACTTCAGTTCTTTGTAAATACTTATAAAGTACAAACAAAAAATTAACATCTTGACATGGTTAACCCAACTTCAAAGCAAGTGGAGAAAGGAAATGTATTCACATTAGAAGCATCGGCGTTAATGTATTTCTTCCCACATAGGAGGTATCTTGTACACTTCAATAGAAAGAGATAATCATTTTATGTTATGTTTGTAAAGTATACCAATTTACTAAGTCAGGTCCTCTTCTGAGACAAAGGACACTATTAATGGATTGCTGCTTCAATTTGCCTATGATGTCATTATTTCCAAGATCTTAAGAGAGACTATTTTGTTTGGGATGGCTGTAGGCTCCATTTCAAGTGTTACACAAAAGTACTATTATTGTCTAGGAGCCCAATCAAAAAACTGTTTAGTCTTAAGTAAGTTTAACTGTTGTTTTTCATTGCTACAACAGAAACTTTTGAGTGGCACTTCAGATCTAGCCACGGGATATTTGTTTCACTTTCAGATACTGGTCATTATCATTGTAGAAAAATAGGTAACATTAGTGTATAAACAGCCACAATTTATATCTGTTCATATCCTGATTACAGAGCTACTACATTTTCACAAATAATTGAAATGTTTTTTGTGGACATTATGTATTTTTGAGCTAGCCCTTGGGAGTTAGTGTTGACATAGGCTCTGTAATTGCAATTGAAACTCATCTGCTATTTTAAAAATTATTTTATTTCACTATGACCAAGAATCCTAAACAGGTTATTTTAAAACCACTAGGATACTTTACGTCTATTTTTTACATCTTTTTTTTTTCTCTTCTCAGTCTCATGCACACGTGTGAGGGCATGTGTGCATGGGTGACTATATGAACACAAACAACCCTTTACTGACTTGCCTGTTGACAAAGAACCTTGCTGCAAAGCATCTGTAGAGGAACACAGTTGTTATAATGAAGGACATCTATAGACTGAATTAGAAATTTTCAACTACTGTTGCTATTCTCTCATTTTCCAATATGCATTATCCTGCTATGCAATAGCAGACTAAACTCTCTGGAGGTTAAAAGAAGAAAGCCATTAATCTTCACAGATCTAACAATCAAGGAAAAAGAAAGACAATCAACTATAGACTAGCTAATATGATCAAAATCCACACTATGGTATATATGTTGAGTTAGATGCAGCCAAAAATGCCAGTTGTGCCCATTTATTTCAGGTATTATATACCAGGTATGTGAAGGATGATAAGACAGAAATTCTAGTCCTACTGCTTGCAAGACCACTTGTTAAGCCATAAGCAAATGAAATAAATATTAAAACAAATACCATGAGAGACATATATAGAAATAAACATCTGTATACTTTCAATTTTTATGTAATTATTTACTTGCATATTTTCACACCAAAACAAATATGTTCTCTGCCTTTCAACCAAATGCCCAGGCTAGCAAATACACAGCCAGAATCAAAAGAAAGCCTCCAAAACCAGGAGCAACATAAATCTACCATCAGACATTGGTGATCACACCAACATTGTTTAATATCCCTTGCATATGAAACTAGAGGATACAAGACTGGAATGGAGCCTAGAGGAAGTGTCCAGGGTAAATTGTAATCTTTCTGGAATACAGATATAGAATACAGCAGATGGGACTGGAATAGAACAGAGCAGAATAGAATATTCAAAAGCTGTTGTGACAGAAGTATCAACAATAATTTAACACAAGGACATATAAAAGAAGATGGGTTTTAGGATAGTAGAAGCATAGTAGGCTTGTGACAGATTCCTATGAAAACATGAGTGTATTATATAAATGTTCTTGGAGGAAGGTTCTGTATAGAAAGAATTAGTGCTGTAGATCAACGATTAAATTTTTTTAGTTCTCTTTTCCCTTTTTAAAATTTAATTGATGTATTCAGATTATATCTCAATTGTTATCCCCTCACTTGTATCCTCCTGTTCCTCCCTCCCTCCTTCTTTCACCCTATTCCCCTCCTCTAGGCCTGGGAAAGAAGGAGACATCCTCCCCCACCATATGGTCACAGCCTATCAAGTCTCATCCGGGTAGCCTGTTTACCCTTCCTCTGAGTGCCACCAGGCCTCCCCACCAAGGGGGAAATAGTCAAATAGGGGGCACCAGAGTTCATGCCAGAGTCAGTCCCTGCTTTCCACACAACTGTGAAGAATGTCCTGTCCATTGGCTAAGGATTAAAATTTTAATGACAGCCTTTAGACCTCAAGGAATTGTATAAGAATAGATTTAAAACCATCATATGTCTCCTTAGATAATTATATCAATATGGAATCATTTTTTTTATGTTAAGATGACATTGCTGCCTTTACTGGAATGATGTATACATTGAAGTATACTTTGGTGATAGGAAAGAGGATTCAAGAACTACACTTTTTGGCTTTTTTCTATATTCCCTTGTACCCGAAACACACATTTTCAAGATGGTTATGGAAATGTTTAGCTATAGACTTGAGTAGAAAACAAGCTGTGTCTTGGTAATTAGCCTAAACCAACATTGAACTCACTCTACTTTGCATGCATTATTACCAAATTTACTTACCCACCTCAAAAATTCATGATAGACAATGTGAGAAAATATAGTAGATAATTTATAAATTGTCTCCTTCCTTCTAACCACCAAATAAAGAAAGGACTAGAAGAAAGGAAAAACCATGTAGTTTTCCATAAGGTTACAAAATAGTATCATGAAAAAAGTATTATATATTACTTTGCATTTCTCTAGCAACTTGTATCTGAATACTTCTAGACATGTTTTAGACATTAGTTTTTATACTATGTTATGTCAAAGAGGATATTTTATTGGAAAGATAATGAGACAAAGCTGAGTTTCTGAGATATTCGAGAACCACACTACTACTCTCAGCTGTTAACTACAGGCAGCTTTGTGGGCCTGTTTTAGGATTTCTGTCATCTAGTCTCAAATTACACTGAGCCACTACGCATGCCATACTTTCCCAGTAGATCATAAGCTCCATGAGGTCAGGAGCATCGCCCTCACAAGTGCATACATTCATATTAACTAGTACAGTGTATTCTCAACAGACATTGTATTTGAGATCATTAAACAGAGCACTATACATTCTAGGCATTGGTTTCAGCTTTGAGTAGGTTTTCATAATGTTACATAAGTCTACATTGCTACTTGCAGAAAGTCTGAGCCAAGAATGGCATGCTTGCAAATACTAGCACTAGTCTAACTGCAAGGCCAGTGGGCATCATTTAGAAGGCAGCTAGTTTCTGGCTAACAACATCTCATTTTTAAGATATATAAGTTTGTAATTTCTAAAAAAAAAAAAAAATTAACTTCCTTGCTCTGCTTTGGTTTAGGCCTCACATCAACACAGCCAGGAAGGCAGTATCATCTCTACGTCTTCCATGCAGAGTGTACAGAGTATAGATTAAGTGACAAAAGAAGCTAAAGCAACAAGTCTAGGATATCTTAAACCCCCAAGTTCTTGCCAATTCCCCTTTCAACAACACCCTATAACAATACAATATATATTCAAGAAAACAGAAAGGTGCACACTTTTCATATACAGATTTTTAACCTCTTGAAATTGTAAAAGAACAAGCATAGCCTTTTCATATCAATTCACTTCAGGCTGGTACTTACTGAGTTCATTTGCTTTTCCCATGCAAAGGCCCACGGCTATTCAATTTATTGATAGAACTCCAAAAGGTTTTGTTGACTGATTGTACCAGTTCTTAGACGGCCTTGTTTTGGAGCTTGCCTCTTCTGGGAGCACTCACCAAGAGAACTCTGCTATCAGAGACAGGGGTGTGCTGTTTCAGAGAGCCTTGCCAGGGAGATACCATTACAGTGGATAATGGAGGGAAGCCATTTGTAATATCACTTGATCGGGAGGAGCCTAGCTACTTGTCAGGCAGCAGGTTTGCAAAAGCAGTCGGACGAGCAAGGGAGGCACTGGGTCTTTTTACAGCTGTCTAGTTTCAATCTTAGATTATGCAAGAGATAGCTCACTGATGACATACATACAAGCACGCTCACACAGAACACAGTCATGTTCTCTTTCATTCACTCACGCAAATGAGGTCAGTTGTATAGTAGCCCTGTCCTCTGCTAATGTTCTTATGAGAGACTTCCATTGTTTGTAGCAGGAACCTGGCATTGAGTCCAAGAAATCAGCAGATTATAGTTACAGATTTCAGTGTCAGGTTTTGAAAAAAAAAAGTCAATAGGTATACTCCCAGCACCTGGACCTCATATTCTGCATATATAGCAAGGGACAAATAGCTCTTTTTCAAATGACTACTTAAGCTTCTAAATATATGCAGCACCATACTTTATTGTATATGCTGCATGAGCCAATGCCAAGAAGTTGCTAATGATTGTCTGATGTGTATTTATGTTTACAGACTAATGCATCATTTCAGGCTTCAGCTCTTTAAGACAAAGTAAGATGCATAAAGTACAAAGGCAGAGATATTTTTAAGCGTGAAAGAACAGAAATAATTACACTCAGAGATACCTCAAAGGAATAGGTAGGGAAAATAAAAAGAAAGCAGGGTCCAGTAATAAAACATTTCAGGGTTCTCAAATAGAAAGTGTAATATCCTTGGAAACATTCAGATGGAACAAATTAGATGCACACTAATAGCCCTAGGGAGCAGGGTGTGGTGAGGCAAAGTCTTGGGTCTCCTGCGTTCTAGCTGCTTCCTCTTACTATGCATGGATTATAATTATCCACTGCAGTGAAACAGCAACACATTCCCTTAAATTTAAGCTCAGAATTTCAATTGCTGCATTTCCCAGGGCTCTTTGCATTGGCATTGAGATGGCTGAATGCTGCTTTCAACCTCTGACTCATGGCTCATTATCAGAGCTCCTTGTTGTGTCCCTAATTTCCCTGGACCCAGAATGGCTCCCGGTAAGGTAGCTGTCCATGCATGCCTGAAGAGAACTACAAGAGGGCAGTTGAGACCTGGTATTGTTTTTAAACCAAGAACTTACATCAACTTAGCACAGTTCACTGGTCAGCCAAAAGTGAGTTCCTATCTGATCTGGAGTTAAAAAGTCTGAGCTAGCCTAAAGCATAGCAACTCTTCCCCAGCTTTTGCTTTTGAATTAAAATTTAAATGTCCACAATTTTAAAAGGCTGTGCAAGTGTTTCAGAAGCTTGTTTGAGAGACATTGGGCAATATGAAATAATGTCTATTTTTTTAAAAAAGGCTCCAGCTGGAGAGGTCACTCAATAGTTAAGACCTGGTGGCACTCAGAGGAAGGATAGCAGGTTACCAAGAAGAGACTTGATACCCTATGAGCATACACAGGGGGAGGAAATCCCCCTCAGGAACAGTCATAGGGGAGGGGAATAAGAGGGAAAATGGGAAGGAGGGAAGAATGGGAGGATACAAGGGATGGAATAACCGTTGAGATGTAACAAGAATAAATTAATAAAAAATTAAAAAAAAAAACACTTGCTGTACTTGTAGAGGACTGTGGTTCAATGCTCAGTCCTCACATCCATGGTGACAATCACCCATAATCCAATTCTAGGGGATCCAGCAGGTCAAATACAGATACAAATAACATAAAACTAAAATGAAAACATTAAAAAAGAGTTTTCCTAAAATACCAGAGGAAGAATGGAAGGTGAGAAAACTTGCTTTTCATCTATCCTACTTCAAAAATAGTCAAATATAAACATCTACTTGGTACAGCCCTTGTTAGAAATTCTCCATCTTTGCTGCCCTCCTCCAACTACCACCTCCAATCTCAAGTGGTTTCCTTAAAAAAAAAAAAAAGAAAACTAGCCAAGCCTGGCATAGTGTTGTATTTATGTAATCCCCGCACTTAAGAAGCAGGAGTAAAAAGACTTCAAGACCAACCAAGACTACATGAGATCATGTCTCAACCTTATAGAAGTAACACAAAGGAAAATAGCCATGGGCTTCAGAAAGGATGATAAGCCACAAAAAGTTGTATAGAAACAAACACCCTAATCTGCGTGGTGACTTCACAATTATGTTGCACTCCCTATAGCCATCTGGTTACTAATGTACACAGGCTCTTCAAGAGCAAACTGTCACATCAAACAAATGCTGTTGTCTCCTTGCTGTTCGTCGTTCTACTACTTGATTACAAAGATAGGAACTGTGACTGGCTCCTGCTAGAGCAGATCCTTACTGCAGCACCCAATCAGCTTTGCTTCTCCAGTGTTCACAGACATAGAAAGTGGAGACTGTTATGTGCTTTTCTAGGACCCTGACAAGCCCCCAAGCTGAAGTTAAAAAGTCCAAGCATGCATCTCAAAGTAGAAAAGAAATGGGTTCAGGTGAGAAAAACTGTAGAGGAAACAAACAGAAGCAGAATGTGGTGTGAAGAAGCAACCAGGCCTGAGGAAGAACCAAGAATGATTTTCCAGATTAGTCCTCTGGACCAGCAGCTATAGCTTAGATGTTACTGTGACAAATGAATTGGGGATAAGGAGAGGGAGTCTGGTTTTTCACAATAAATATACACAGCTATATGATATGATGTTTGTCTTAGAATATCCTAGCTCCTTGGAAAGTGAGCCTAGCAACTTCCCTATGACAGATCACTCAAAATTTTGTCAAAAAACCATTGGCTAGGCTGATAGCTTTGGGAAGATCACCTAGGAATGTCCCATCTGTTTATCTGCATAGCTTAATCAGGATCTTATCAAGAAAAGAATCTTAAACCATTTCCTTTAACAGAAAAATGCACCAGTTAGTGCTTTATCTTTGTTAATCTGAGGGTGACTTCATTTCAAAAAACTTGGGACAAAACCAAACTTACTACCCTTTGAGGAACTGAACATTATGACTTTACTATGAAGGACTCCATAAGCAACCCATTTGTGTACACTCTCATTTATTTAACAAATCTTTATCAGTGCTGTGTTCCAAGTATCATGCTATGTGATCAGCATAAATAAATACATAGCCCAGAGTAAGGTTGGAAGGCTCAAACAGTGGCTGCATGTTATCCTTAAATATATACCAAATGTATAGACAACAATATAACTACCAAGAAAATAATGGTATCCAAGTAGTAGATGTTGTTTTAAAAAAAACCACACAGCCTACATTTATACCCCCATCCATGCCACCAACCTTCCCATGTGTATGGTATAGCATTGGATCTAGGGAGAACAGACATGGATCAAAACTGGTTCTTGTCTTCAGGGAAGTTAGACAGGAGTAATACAATGTGCTGCAACCCACATACTTAAAAGACGCTTCGGAAGGAAGGAAATATAGAAATCATCGTTAATGTTCCCAAAGGAGCCAAGAGGGTGAATAGAGTATGACAAGTGTACAAGAGTTCAACAGATTTTGGAAAGTAGGAATCAACATGTTGTTATATTATTCAATCATATATTCTAACATATGACTACTCTGAGTGCATTAGCTTATTTTCTTATTTTATCTGTTTTGGGTATTTGTTTCTACTGAGCTGAATGATATTGGTGCTGCATGAGAAAGAAGAGATATCAAAACTGTGTAGAAAGCAGTATTTGCAAGTCTAAGAGCTAGAATTCTGGTTCCAGATAAGTTACAAAAGAAGAAACCAGTGGGGTCTTACAAAAAAAACAAAACAAAAACATTTTAGTACTGGATACCTCTATATGAATGAGCAAACATCTAGGAAAACATTAGTAACAATACTTGGGAAAATAAACTATTATTTTGTGTTGCCTTTAAAAACTAAATTGTATTATCTTGCATGGCTTCCTTGTAGATCTTTTTATAAGCCTGAAAAAAAAATTATCTTGAAGGAGAGAAAACAAATTGATTTCAGCTCTACTTGTGGATTATTCTTCAATGCCAAGGACTCATTAAATGTTCGCAGATCCGTTAATTCATTCGGCATTTCCACCATGTCTGCTCTATGCCCAGCCATACAGAAGATACTCAGGAAGGACAGAAAAAAAATGGTTAACTAATAGTGTCCAGATGAACAAGGAGCAGCACTGCCACCTTGAAGAAACTTAAAAGGACAGTCACATCTCCTAAGTTCAAAGATGAAAACATTGTTATTGAAGGAGGGGGCTGAAGAAAGAAGCTTCACAGAGGAAGTATATTTGAATTGAATTAGGGAGAACAAATAACCAGATCATAGGAAAGGCATTTCCAAGCATAAAGAACTGTACTTGTTAATGTCCAAAGGAGATCAGAGAAAGAAAGGGAAACATAAAGTATGTAAAGGCGAAATAAGAAAGCTCTTATATGCCTTTCTTTTTGGTTTGACTTCTTTTATTTTTGCAGTGAGGGTGTTGATTTTTTGAGACAGGCTGTCCAGGACTCACTTTGTAGACCAGGCTGGCCTCAAACCCACAGAGATCCACCTGCCTCTGCTTCCCAGAGTCCTGGGATTAAAGGTGTGCACTAACACGCCCAGAATGGTTTGGATTCTTTCTGCCTACACAAAGATATTTCAAGTAGTGGAACAGCATGATTAGCTTGTATTTTAGAACTAATCCATAGGTGCCAATGTGGTAGATATCCAATTGAAGACAGAACTTTTTAAAATTTTCAAATAGTAAAAATAGAATAACTTTTGAGGTATGATATTATGATAGCGAGTCAAGGTATAACAAACACAGGTAATACAGAAAAAGGAAGGCAGGAAGCAAGAGATTTCAAGAGATATGGCACCTATTTTGTAAATTGAACAATTTATATCACACCAGCTGAATCTGGAGTGATATAAACATTAGATATTGTTTTTAAAAGAAATCATAGTCTTTTCTATATCCCTATGACACCAATATTCTAATTTCCCAAATGAAACCTGAATGGATATATATTACTATCCCAGGATACATGGATACAAAGGAACATGGGAGGTCTTCTTGTTTTATAGCATAAGGTTGTGCTGAAGATTTCAACAAAAACTATGTTTTTTTTTTTCAGATTTGTGAAATGAGAATAAATCAACCATCTTATGTGATGTGAAATAAAATACTGAATTTTGCATGAGGATACCACATGTGATTACACTAGTGTTCCTCTGCATAGCACACACTGGGCTGCCAGCATTAGCTGTACTCTGAAGAACAAGAAATAATATTCAAGTTTTGCTCCAGCAAATGCATCTAAATTTGAACATAGGATCTTCTGAGAAAGGCAGTAATTCTGGAAAGACAAAACACTTACAAACATCTCAAATGCATGATAGGAGGGGAAGAAGAGTGACACATTGGAAATCTCAGTAAAAGTGAGTCTGGAAATGTCTATGGGGAAGCAAGACAAATGTTTATGCATCTTGCTCTTAAATCACAAGCAAGAAAATGTTGAAGCAAACTGCAGTTCATACATAATAGAAAAAATATATAGCTTTGGTTGCATTTCTTCTCAGTAGAGATAACATTAAAACGATAACAACAATGGAAGTATAGTTATGACACATTGGTTTGGCTTGTGGAATTAATGCAAAACAGCTGGACATATGGACTCAAGATTTTAACTTGGAGGCCATCAGTATGAAGAAATATGTAACCGCCCAGAAAGTCCATAAAGTAATAGAAAAGAGAGGACCTCTGGGGCACATCAATGTTGAGGATCTGGAACAGGGAGAGAAGACAGGGATTATCAAGAAAGGTCAGAGAGCTGAATTGTATGAGGTTAAAGAAATTAAGACGAGAATGTTTCAAGTTGAATGTATTGATCATAATGCAAAGTTACAGACAGGTCAGAAATAGCCTTTCTGCAAAGTCAGTCTAGCTTGCTCTCTTGTTATTTGCACATTAGAAACAAAATGTCCAAGCACTACCACAGGTCTTTGATACACTTATATATTTTGAGAATACTAATACTCTACAGTCTGTTGTTACTGGACCAACATGAGACATACCACAGATTACATGTCAAGAAGTATTCGTCTTGGTTATGGCTGTTACCATTGTAGCTATTGATACTCTGCTCTGTTCTCAAGAATACTATAATGATGTCACATTGCACATTGATAACAATCTTGTGTTTTGCTGGGCATTGTGTAAGATACACAGAGGGTTTCATCCACTGTGAAATACAGTAGGTTTCAGAAAAATCATAGCTCACCTTTAGATATTTTTTCCCATAGGAAGGAAATAGTTTCTGCTCAAGTAGCTCCCATTTTGTCGCTATAGCTCCTTAAGACTTTTCACGTGAAAATGCAAATATTCCTGCTGGCCTAGAGCCTGTTTGGCCTGCACTACTGGTAGTGTTCTGTACATTGCTTGGCAGTTCTGTAGCTACTTTTTATATGGAAAATGGGGCCGCCTCATCAATGCATGTGAAGATTCAATATTCTACATGTGGACTGTGCTTCAAAATAACAAAAGATGTCCAACTAATAAAATGCTTATCATTACTGCTGCATAATTCACAAGCTATAAATACAACTGTTATTATTCACCGAGATCTTATCATATCCTAGGTACTTAAAAGTTCACATAACATGTATCTATGAGGCTTTAGTATTATTTCTATCTGAAAAATGAAGAAATTGACATTCAGAAACACTAAGTCATTTGCCCAAGCCCCATCATCCGGTAAACTAAAGATGAAGACTTTACAATGTCATGTCTGTGACTCTGAAGCCTACTTTCTGGTTTTTATTTTGTGGTCTTTCTTGTACACACTGGGGGAATCAATCCAGGAATTCATATCCACTAGGCAAGCACCCTGCCACCGAGCTGTGTCAAGTCTCTATGCTCTTCTTTATAGCTCTTCAGCCACACAAAGTTTCAAAGATTTGTTTAGTCTCAGCTCATCACTCTTTGCTTGCTCCTGAATGCCTTACAGTTTCAAAGTAAGTGAACTGTGCTTCCACTGTGGGATCTGAGACCAATTCTTGGAAAAGAGCAAACAATCTATCTACAAAGGAGACATTCAACATTAGAGTCTGGGCTGGGCCAGAAGTGTGCTGACTGCTGACCTTCTAGCATTAGGAGTTTCTTCCATGCTCCCTCCCCAACTTCCTGGAGCAGTAAATGAAGGTACCATCCTTGAATGGTTGACAGCATTTATATCACTTTATTACATGTAAGTGAAGAAGAAACGCTGACGAGGTGGCAAGATAAACATGCCTTAGTGATGCAGGGATTGAGAAAGCTAAAGGGTAGTCATATTTTTGAATTGTCTCCTTGAGTAGGCATACCACTGACAGCTAGCTTTTGGCTAAGCTGAAATAAGAAATTCAAAATAAGCCAAGGGAGCCCAGTGAACATCAGCCTTTGGCTGCAAAGGTTTGGGCTCCACACCATTTCTCTGCTGTCTGGGAGCTCTCTCCCTTTGATGGTGCCTTTCAAAGGTAGTGGAAAGATAATAATAGCATCTACCACTTGCACGTTTACTATTGGGCAGCTATTGAACTGTTTTCTGAAAACATCTTATTTCATCCTCATACGAAATTGATTTTACAGATAAATACACCGACTCTTATGAGAGGTTAATACTCACACCAGGTTACACAGCTAGAAAGTGGCTAACCAAGGATTCAGGTGCTGGTCTTACTGACTCCTAAGTTGATTCTTCTAATGCTTTATTTATAATCGAGAAACACATTATAAGGATTTCCAAAGGCATAAAATAACACATAGGTTCTGGAGAGTCGATCTTCTCACTAAACAATTTTCATTAAATTGATGTGAATCCAGGCTGGTACATAGTTTTCCTGCTTAAAACTTCAGCTCACCCCATAAATTGTACAAATTGCCTATGGTGAGTTTTAGATATCAACAATGAACTATCAAAGGTTAACTTGCCAGGCTGTTTTTCAAAAGCTGTCTCCAAAAAGGAGGTGGCAGCTTAATCTTGATAAAGTACAATGATCTCATTAAGGTTTGTAGCTCTTTCTCTACCTTAGGCCCAGTGACAGAGGACTCTATTATACAGTGGAAAGATGGTACAGCCTAGTGTTGAGCAAGATGTCTATGAGAAAGTTTACTTTGGCAAGTGGCTTCCTTAACTCTTGCCTGAAGTTCCCAACCATTTCTGGGCCTTTAAGTCCTTTACAGTCTACAGACCACTGGATGATACAATAAAGATAGCTCTGATGCCAAGCTTCAAGACTTGCTTTTTTATGACTCTTTCATGAGCTTTATCTTTTCATGCACAAATTGAAAAAAAAAAAAAAAACCTCAAAGGCACAGTATGTGTCTTTCACCCATTTGAATCTCTCTCTGGGCCTGACACCATGTAGAACCTATAGAAGAATCTTCTGATCTGGTCAGCCATTAGAATTCTAAGATGAGGAAGAGGGAAAGACTGGGTATGTACTGATAATATACCACCGCCTACCTTTTCCTTTTAGTTCCTTAATTGGGTCACAGAAGTAGTTCTTGGTGGCCTAGCCTTCTGGCAGGAGAGATTTTTTTTTAAAGTACTATGATAGAGTTACTGCTATCCAAGGCATTTTCAACCTAATGATGGAGTCAAATGGTTGAATGATGTTTCTGAATGGAGACTTTTCTTCATGGCATGCCACACGGACATTATGTCACACTCACTTGTGTTCCATACCATATCAAGCTGTGGTACAAAAAGACCCCAGTGGAGGAAGCCAAGAACTAAAAAGATTATTGTGGGGGTGTTCTCATGTTTGTAAATCTCTAGATCCAAGTTCATGTCTCACTGGCTCACCCCTGGGCCTGTGCTACTTTTGACGCTCTTATAGGAAGATCTGCAGTCTGGCTGGAGTGTAAAGAACTTCCACCAGCTTCTCTTTACCTATGCCTACAGAGCAACCTCCTCTGAGACTCGTTAGTAACAGCTGTTGAAATTTCAGTGGGGTCTACATATGTGTGAACACGCTCACAGTAAAAAATGTATTTTATCATCCAGCTAGCATATTAACTCTTTCTTTCCCTTTCTTCCTTTCTTTAATAAAGCAGAGGTTGAGGTTATGAAAATGCATTTTTAACATACACTATAAGCACAGGGGTTAATCAAAAGAGGGGTGCTCAAGGAAAAAATGAGACATGTACCTGCGTGTGTGTGTGGGGCGCTTCTTAAAAGGAGAATTGCCTTATTTCTCTTTGTTGAATATTGTGTTCCAAGTTAACAGAGTATTAATATATGTGGGTAGATCTGTGAGGCCTAAGTGGAGCAGATCTTCCCTTTTCATGTGCTATAGCCAACAACAATTTTATGTCATAAACATAAAACCATACATGTGCTATTATTCATGGTACAGCATTAAGGAATTAGATTCCTCTCTTACCCTCCCCTGAGGAAAGGAGATAACAAGTTAAGGCATGAACTTCTAGGAAATAATCACACCATGCAAATGCCACCACTGCTACATGGGATTGGTTAGTATTCTCTTAGAGTATACATCATTGAGAAAGTGTAGAAATACAAAAATGTCAGTTTGTGAACACATATAAAGACTTTCAGAAAAGTACATATGAAGTTGCATGTGAGTGTGGGTCACTATCAGTGTATGTGAATCAATGTGGATAAATGCTAGTTAGTGTACTTATACTGCAGAAGGAGTGTAGGTCAGTGCCAATGTGAAGATGTACATGATCAGTGCACCCATGTGAGGAGCTGAAGGTGTGGGATTGTTTGCAGGAGAGTATGTGACGGCACAGGGATATGGGTCAATATGAGTAGGTCTATTAATCAAAGTAAGTGAGTTTCTTGTACAGTGAATACATGAATGAATGTAAATATCAATAACGCTATCATATGTGGTGTTAGCAACCACCTGTGTGACTGCATGTAAGTATTTATGTGAATTGACTATTGCAATGTAAATTATGTATGCCATTGTGGTATATACAAGTAAAATGCACATTAGTGATTATAAACAGTGTACATGTCACTCTGTGTACATTTGCATAAATGTATGTAACAATGTGAGGATGTATCTGTAAGAGAATAAAAGAGTGGGAATATGTACAAATACTAATCTGTTGTAAGTTAAACAGTGTTTGTGTGAAAATGTGTGATGGTATGAATCAGGATGGCATGTACGAGGGTGTACATATAAGAGCGTAAGGAAGGGTTAGTATGTGTTCCCTAAGAATGAGTGGGAATAAACAATTTGCAGTGTACAGTTCTGAAAGTGAGAGTGCCGATTTAGAGATTCATGGGTGTAAGTATGTGAATACGGCTATGCATTAAGGGTGGCTGTATTTATGAATTTTAAATGAGTAATGAATGAGAATATGTACATGCCAAAGCGTGTCTCTGTGAACATAGCTATGTATAAGTGATTGCGCAAAAGGAAAAATGCCGACAGCAGGTGAAAATGACCATGTTTCTGAAAATGTGTGTATCACAGTGTTTCAGATGGTGTGTCTGAAGCTGTAGTATTGAATGCGATGACTAGGTATTACTATGAAAAGAAAGTTCATGAATGTCAATGTGTATCAAAATACGTGCCTCTATGGCTAAGTGAGATTCTCTGAGAATATGATGCGGGAGAAAGGATGGCTTTAGTGCTGTGCATGTGAGTGAACGTAAAATAGTGCAGGAGAGTGTAATAGTTCAAAAATATAGGGTAAGTGGGCGAGATAGTGTTTCTATTGCTATCACCTATATACATGATATGAGTATGTGTGTACACCTGTATGCCCCCGAGTCATGTGTGACTGTGAGGAAAATTATACTACCAGTGCAAACATACCAGAGTATACAAAAGTGGTGCATTGTATATGGCTGTGACATGGGAAGAAGTTTGAGTTCGGCATGGGGAAAGTTAGGGTACGTCTGAGCACAGAGTGATTAAATAGGTGTGTTAGTAAGTAAGGGTGTATGTTATTATATTACTGACTTCCATTAGATCCTCTATAATGTAAGTAAATATAAAAGTGTGTGAAAACGTTAAGAAAGTACAAAGGTATGAGTGGGTGGGAGGCTTCAAGTGGGGTGTAAGGTGTATATGTATCATAATGAAAATATGAATACGGGTATTTAGCTGTGTTTAGGCTGCGCTTATAAATATGATTGTGTGTGTGTGTGTGTGTGTGCGTGAGAGAGAGAGAGAGAGAGAGAGAGAGAGAGAGAGACAGAGAGAGAGACAGAGACAGAGAGAGAGACAGAGAGAGAGACTGAAGGGATAAGGAATGGTGAGTGAGGGTGAGTTTAGGCAGGGATGTGATTGGGTGAGTCCTGAGAGTAACACTGGAGGCTGGGAAACTTCAGGAAATGTCTTTCATCCCCAAACAGCAGTGTTCTTCTAGCTCTAGAGTTAGTGATCTCCTCCCAACCTCTACATTGACAACGATTAAAAAAAAAACCCTAAGTTAAACTTGAATCACTTGTAGCTTCAGAAGCAGAAATAGAAACTAGTTGAGAAAATGCCCACTTTTTGTAGAGTGCCTAGCTCAGGGCTGACAACAGTAAATAGTAAATAAAATGTATTTTTGGCGCTGGCACAGAAAACCCAGGAGAGATTCTGAGACACACTTCTTAGTTTCGTCAGTTCTAGTTACCTTCTGTCAGTCAAAGTCTATAGAGGATCCTGGATCCAACCATCTCTAGAAAGTTGAATGCATCAGTATCAGCGGGACTGTAATTTCATCCCTTCCAGTCCATCGCAACACTCTGGTGCTTCCCTTTCATGAGAAGGTATCACACAAACACCTGCTGCTGAGATGCAGCTCTACTGGCCTCTAGGCCCAAGGTATGTTCAGCATGAAAGCGAATTGGGTTGCATATTCTTTGTTGGGTTGTCTTCTTCAAATTCTTTGGCAGTGAAGGATGTTGACTTGGGCAACAGGAGAGATGCCTAAAAGCAGCTGACAGTGGGTAAGACAGTGAGTGCACTAGACAGAGAGATGCAGGGCCATCGAGTCTTAAATAGGTGTCTAGGCTGCAGACTACTATAGAAGAGCAGGTAGGGAAGGCACTAGCAGAAGCTACTGAGATTGCTTGGGAGGCAGATAGAAGGGCAGATGACAGGCTTGCACAGAGGAAGAGACAGGTCCTATGTGCAAAGCTGCTGGGGAACTGTTGGTCACTTGTAAGGAACAGTGGAGACCTATAAGAGTAAAGACTTGCCTTTGATAATCTAGTTTACCTGAGCAGAGAAATAGTCTAGGATCTCTTTAAGGGTGACTTATAATGAGAGAAAAATAAAAAAGGAATGCACACCACAGACTCGTGCTGGAGAGCTGGAGGAGGGAGTATGCCTTTGCCACCTGCTTAGGTGGGAAGGTGGAGAGAAGGTTCCACAAAATTCTAGCTGAGCCTGCCAGTCCCAGAAGCAAAGAAGAGTGGGTTGGGAATATATTTGAATATGAAGACAACATTAAGATTATGGGGCAGTGGAAAGCATGGGAGCTGATTGGAGGATTTGTGACATGTGGCTGAAATGCCACTTTGATATCAGGAAAGGAGGAAAAAAAATGACAGCTTGATGGGAAGCATTTTCTGTGTCACACTGATGCTCTTAGATGGTGCTTGACATTTGCAAAGGACTTGGCAATGACTGCTATGTTGTTTCTCCTCCTCACCTCAAAATGTAGGTCAAGGCTGTCATTCTGATGTTAGAGATGGAGGAACCAAGAGACGAAGGACAGCCCTAACAGACTGAACACCTCAGAAAGTAGGGGTCATGCCCCGAAGCCTAACATGGGGCCTGAGCTCAGGTGACAGGGCAACATTCAAATATCCCTAACTCCATGCCCTGCAATCCGTTACTCACCTCACACAGCCACCACTTCAGGATCTCAGCACAGAGGGGTGCTGCCCATGAGAGGAGGCTGGGCTGGCTTCAGCTCAGACTGACTCAGTGCTGTGCACACCAACTGCCACAAGATGCAAGGACCCAGTTGTTCTTTCTTGGGGGAGCCTGCTGAGAAAAGGATTGTGGGGGAGACAGAACCCTTTCTACAGCTGCTACTACTCCCTCATCCTACCCCCATATATGTTATACACACACACACACACACATACACACACACACACACACATACACACACACACACACACACACACACACACACACACACACACACACACAGGGTGGGATTGGGTATTTCAGAAAACCACTTAAGAAGGCTAGTAAATCAGAAGTGTAAAAACATATCGTTGTGTAGGATTTTAGAAAGTACTGAACTGGGAGTTAGGAGATGAGAGTACCAATTAATAATTGATGCCTGCCACCTCACCACTTTGGGCCTACTTGTCATCAGCTGTAAACAATCTGCTTCCCTATTCATTTTGGACATGTATTAGGAAGAATAAGTCAAAGAAGATGCAGCTGAAAATTTTACACAACTTTCAGAATTAGGGTTAAATGTGCACACTTAACTAGAGATGGCACATTCCAGTGTACAGCAGTCAATAGAGGTAACCATCTGAGCTGCCTAGTAACCCACCACTACTGCTCACTTCTTCCATCCCTCAATTCCAAGTCTCACCTCCACTTGAACTCCCTTAGCCACCAAACCTCACAGAGATTTCTAACTGTAGTGGAAACAGGGTCTTTCTCTTTCCTCTCCCTCCCCTCCTCTTCCATCTCGTCCTGGAGATGGAATCTAGAACCATCAGGTCTTGCATGCTAGGCGGTCACTCTACCATCCAGCTATACCTTCTGCCAGAGACAAGTTTTTTTAATCCCTCTATTTTTTTTGCCCTTTCCCTCCATCAATTGATCCTTCCCAGGGAAAAACTGATTTTCCTCTTTGTATGACTCTGATCTCTACAACCCCCACCTACTTTGCCCCTAAACCCCCCATACATACACAACCATATTTACTCTGCAAGGAAAGCAGCAACTACATGCTAACTCAAATAGAGCATGACTCAGGCTAGCACTCAGTTATTAGAAGATGCCAAAATAAAGAGTTCTAACCCAAAGAAATAAACTGAAGGATATCTAAAGAGAAAGCAAAATTGAAGTCTTGGGGAGTCAGGAAAAGTCCCATGGTCTCCAATTCCACCTCTTAAGCAAAAAAGATAATGCCATACCCTAGGTCCGCCTCTTCCTCTTGTATCCATTCTCGATCACAACTGCCCTCTAGCATCTGTAGCATTCCTGTGGATTTCCCACAGGCATACCCCTAGTAGCTTTCCAAATCCCTCCCACTCCATCACTGAGTGATGAGTCACCTCCTCCCTCTCTTCAAAAGCTCACTTTGCAAGTCGGTGAGGTGAGGTGGGGAGGCAAGAGCTGTCAGAACTCCAGAAGGGCCAGGGTGTATGGGAGGTGGCATCAGATGTGGCCCATTCCTGATGATAGGGCTTACTGAAGAAGCAGCATCTGATTGTGGGGGATGAGAAAGAATGCTAGGGACAGTAGGAAAAGGGTGAATGCAACAGCCTGTACTAACCAAAAATCTCCATGTTTCTAAGTTTTTCTTGAGTGTACCTCACTTTTCCCACATACCCTCATTTGGAACATCAAATGCTAACTTCCTGGTAGCTTGCTTTGAACCCACCAGTTGTGTAGCTTGAACCACTGCAGAAGCAACTGGCAAGTGACCAGTTGTGTGCACTGCTTGTTTACTGAGCATGTATTTTGAGTATAGCCTATTCTGTGTATCAGCAAAAGCTGTGTCATGTATGGTTGTGCTATTCCTTTTACTGTTATATGTATATATGGTGTGTCACATCTATACCATGATGTGTTTATTGTGAACCTGTATTGTATTATATGTGCAGTGCTGAATTTATCATGTTGTGTATATTTATCTTGTCACTATGCATTACATTTCTGCAATGTGTAAAATGTGATTGCATCTCTGCCATGCATTCTACATGTATGTGTATACACCTTGTGTCTAATTTGTAGTGTGCAGCATGTATAGTCTATGCCATGTTGTACATCTGTATTGAGTGGTGAGTGTTACATAGCTGAATTATACCGTGCGTTTATGCTGTCTTACCTTCTGCCTGTGGCTCAGACCTCTTGTTGGAATCTGTGGAAGTATGGATGCTCATATCTTGTGTGTACACACATACACACACACACACACACACACACACACACAATCTTTCCTTGCTGCATTTTTGCTTTTCGACAGAAGCCCTGTCTGAGGGCTAAAACTATAACCTTGGGATGGAGATCAAAGAGAGTTGTGACAGTTATGCTCTCTTCCCCAGAACCATTGACATGCAGCACTAAAAATTTCTGGGGAAAGCTCCTGGATCTTTTTTTTTTTTTTTTCCCAGTCAAAAGAAGAAAAAAAAGCACAAGGGAGAAGAGAGTGATGCACTTCTCTCTAAACCTGCTCACATTTAAGAATGCTGTGAAGGAAGCTGCATCTCCCAAGTTTCTCCTTCAGTCTTGATAGAAGGAGTGTGCCTTTGCTTGCCAGGAGTAAGAGCTCTGTTAGAGTACTGGCACCCTACATGGAGAAAATGGGATCCAAGAGGAGCTAAGAAAAATATGTCGCTAGTTACCACTAGGGGGCGATATTGTGCTAACTGTCAGAGATAGTGGTCTGTTTAGGGTGCAGAATTCCAAAGAATTCACCAGGCTCAGATAGAGCTGAGGGTAAAGAACCACCCCCAAGCAAGCTCCCCCTTTTAAAAATCTGTCTTCACCACAGCCCCTTCTATTCTGAGACTGTACTGGGAGAATTAAAACAGTAGTGAGTATCGGTGCCACTCCCTATGATCTGTCTATGAAAACTACCATACAGAGCTTTTCTGGGGCTTAGTTACAGGGATGCCAGCAAAACCAAGAACTGGACTTCTCCTTTTCTGTATGTTCCTCATTCACATGACATGAAAGTGAAGTCATGTGGCTAAAAGATAAACGGCTGGATACCTGTTATGAATTGGCTTTTCCTAAATTGGAGAGCATACAAAAATGGAAAGTGATATTGAAGGGCTATTTTCTTTTGTTGCAGGAGGGCTGAACTTTAGTGGCCACCTCACCTATGAAGTAGAAAGGGATCCACTTCCTAAAAAGGTTCCCACCAGATTAGAGAACACCTAGTTTAACTTCTGTCATTTGAAGGTCAAAGAAACAGGCACTGGATCATATGCATTCAGTCAAGAACACCTGATTTCTGATTGCCAAGGCTCATGCTATCCTAGCTTCCACCCTACCCACCCTATAAAAAATATTCTTTCTTTATATCTAAACCCCTTCTCTCCCAACAGAAAACTTTGCCTCCCCCCCCCATCCCCCCCTGCATCAGCTCTGTGAGCTTCTGGACCATCCATCTCATGATCCAGCCTCTCTGTGAAAACATAGCTGAGATGACTCTTCTCCCCACCAGCAAGTTGTTCATTTCTTCTAAGTCTTCAAGGGCCATTTCCCCGCTTTTGCTTCCCATCCCCCCTAGTCCCAGCTGTAGCTGCACCGTTTTACCCCCTCGTTGCATCCCCTGGGTGCAGCACAGATTGTCCCAACGTGCAGAGAATTGACCGAATGTGCAAATCAGACACGGATCTATTGCATTGATTAACATTTCCAATTAAACTCCCGGTTAGGCTGTGTGTATTAGTGAGTCAAGTAATCACAAGTAAATGCATGTGTCTTCCTACGCGGCAGGAAGCGCCACATTTCTGGGAAGAAAAGGGAACACACTGACCGGGAGGTTTGTGTAGTTCTCTGGCACTCCTAAGTCACATTGTAAATGTATGGATGGCTGTTAGTTGGTCCTAACCACACTTGAAATGGAGGACTTGGAGCCTCCATGTCGCTATAGTTACTTTTATGCCCCCTGCTGGCAAAGCTACTTAGCCAGGATTTGGCCTGGAAGACTACCCTGGCTCTGCAAAGGGAACCACCTAGCTCTTGACAGGTGTAGGAGTGCATGTGGGTGCAATGGGGTGGGGGTTCGGCTAAGGTTTAGGCTGTGCCCCAGATGCCACACTTAGCTTCCAGGGTAAAGTTTTGCTGTCTTTGGTGGACACAAGGTCCCAGGGGCCCCTGAGATTTTTTTTTTAATCTTAAACCTGGGCCTAACTCATCCATTTAAAATCAGACTCCCATCTCAGATTATTGCTCCCTTACCCTCCTTTCCAGCCTCCATGCCCTGCCCTCTCTGCTTATCCAAAAGGAAAGAGCTGTCTTTTTTTTTCCTACTGCTCTTCAAGTTTCTTCTCATTTCTCTGGCTAAAGTTACTAGTTCCTGAAAATGGGTTATGCAGTTGGGAATGACGTTTACTCCCTAAACAGCTAGAAGGTCCCTATAATCCTTGATTGAGCCACTGCTGACTTGACTACCAAAACTTTTCCATTACCATTTTACCAGAGAAAAACAGGACTTTTTCCCCCCCTCCCACCACAGCTCTGCTCTTACCTCTTGACTACCAAAACTTTTCCATTACCATTTTACCAGAGAAAAACAGGACTTTTTCCCCCCCTCCCACCACAGCTCTGCTCTTACCTAGGCCATTAGCCCCCACCTATTCAGTCTGACTTCTAGATCTGATTTCTTTTGTACTAGTCATCCTCTTTGACCCTGTGTTTAGTCAGGACTTCACACTAGAAGAAAATCTGATAGCTACCCCCTGCCATTTCTGCAGTCATTTACCATTGCCCTCACCCAGCAAATCTACTACCCAGTGTCTTCTGAGCCCTCAGCAAACTTCTCAGCTGTTCTCTGAACAGGAGGGGAAAAACCCTACCACCTGTGGGAATGATCAGCTACTCTGAATGTTCAGTGGGGTATTGTGGCCTGTTGCTTGTACTCTTGGCACAGGGTCAACTTTTCTGTTCAGAGTCTTTAAAGACCCTGCTTCCTCACATGCTGAGGGCTCTCTCTCTCTCTCTCCCTCTCCCTCTCTCTCTCTCTCTGGATTCTGGACTATCAGTAGCCAGCTTTAACTCAGCATATCTTCCACACTTTTTTATGTCGTGTCTCGCATGGACACAGGCGTATGATATTTGTATCCAGAAAAAAAGAGGGCAATTTGGATTTCTTCCCAGATCCCAGCCTATTAATCACCCATTACCTCCATTACCACAGTGAGCCCCTTTACCCAAAGGTGCCCCTGACTGGAAGCTCAAGTGCCAAATCACACATCCTGGTGAAGTATTATTTCACAAACAGGCCCCGAGCAAACCACACTGACCTTTTATATCTGGCTCATCCTAGAACAGGGCCACCGTGCTGTCACCAACTGGAGTGGACCTCCTTCTGTTCCAATACCTCAGACAGCCGTACAGTTGGCCTGGATTTGTGTCTGTAAAACCATGGGGGAGCAAAACTAACATGGCTAAGGGCTTCCCCGGTGAAAGCCTTTTTTTTTAAATAGCGTTGCAACCACCTCAATAATGCTTCCCAAAGCCAAGCAACTCACCCTTCCCTCCTTTGCTTCTATAGCCCGCACAGCCCAGAAACCTCAAGGCTTGAATCTGGAACTGGATTCTGGAAGATGGAACCAACCAACCAACAAACAAACAGAAAAACAAAAACCAAGCCCAATGGAGCCCCTGGTTCCCTCCTTGGAAGAACCATCGACACCCCCCCCCCAAAAAAAACCCTCACCCTACCCTCATCCATCACCTAAGAAAGGAAAACCTGCCAGTGTCTCAATCAAAATGTTCTGTTCACTCAGAAGTACGCCAGTCATCATGCCAGGTCACAACCTGAGGACAGTGTCTCCTGGGAGCTAAGGAGGAGTGGGAAGGGAAGAAGTAGTAAACCCACGGACCCCACTCCCCAAACAAAGATAGGAGCCAACAGGGGGTACTCCAGGGTTTTCTAAGGACCTTATTGAATTCATTCAGTCCTCACAGAAGAAGAAAAGGTGGGGGGGGGGAGAGTCCTCCTGTCATTACCATCCCCCCAAATGAAAAGGGGAGGGGGGGGAGGAAAAATGTTTAAAGAAAGGAAAGCTCCCTTTTAAGAAATCTGGTACTTTTCTTTTTCAGTAGGGCTGTTCTGATGCAGACTTGGCCAGAGTGAGGCCACACCCCCTCCCCTTCTCTGGCGGACTGCTGTCAACAGTGTGGCCTGGGGTGGGGTGTGGGGGGCACGGGAAGATGGTAGGAGACTTAGAGTCTCACATAGCTTTCAGGGCGGATTTTGCCCCAGGTGATCCAAAGCCCCTGGGTTTGGCCAAGGGAAGAAGGCCAGGTCTTTCACCACCAGCCCGGACACACCCACTCATCTGCCTAGGCAAACCCCTTCAAGCACTGTATGCTGGGTCCCACGGCTTGGGCAAGGGAGCCACGTAGGAGAGTCAAAGATGGGCACAGCAGGAGCAGGACAGGGACACAGGAAAGAACATTTGCCCAGTAGCCTCCCCTCCCCCGAGTTAGCCTGGTACAGTACAGAAGTCTCGGGATTTACCTGCGAAGGGTCCAGCCACCCTGCCAAGACCTTTCCAGTACCTCGGAGCACGCCAGCAGTTGGGCTGGAGAGCTGCAGCCCAGTGGCTGCAGCTGCAGCCCCGCACCCAGTCCGCTCCCCCCAAGGCTCTTCTCTCGCCTGGTGCTCTTATTCCCAGAGAGGAAAGGCTGCAGCCCCCAATCTACGACGGTAGACTGTTTGAGGCCACAGCTGCTTGCCTGCTATAGAGCCCCTCTGCTCAGCAACCGCTCCCTAGCTCTTCTTTGCTATGACGTCACCTGGGCTCTGCACCGTACCTAGGCCAATCAGATGGTGAGCATAAAAGTAAAATCGCCCTGAGTGGGCTACTGGGGACCAATCTTTTGTTTCCAGGCAGGAAGCGCCCTAGGAGGAGGGGGGGGGGGGAGGAGAAAGTGAACGGGCGGGGGGGGGGGGGGGAGAAAGGAGAGGGAAAGGAGATGGAAACTTCTACACTGTCGAGATTGTCTAAAGAGGAAGGTGGAGCCATTGAGAAAGAGACACCAGACAGGAGTGGAGAGGAAATATTCACGCATCTTTCTCTCTTGCTACCCTTGAGAACACTAGGCATTGAGATACATTTCAGGCCTTGGAATCCATCTACAGGAGTAGGCTTTCTTAAGGAAATTTGGATTTGGGACGACACCTGTCAGCCTAGCAGGTTACATAGAAAACTAAGAGGGGGGAGACGGGGCGGTGGAATTTAGAAAGGCAGCTATTTACACAGGGGAGATAGTATTCTGCACATGAAACATACATTTCAAAACAGGTGGCATATACAAAAGGAAGAATTATTCTACTTCCAATTGATTTTATACAGATCTCCTTGTCCACCTTTTCCCTACAATCTGTAATGATTTCTCTTGTCTTTACCAGAAGGTTCACATTTTGACATGTGCCCTAAGCCATTTAACATCTACTCTGGCAAATCATCATTTCTCACTCCCAAATCCATATTCCCTAGAATTTTGGCAGATCATATAAATTATGTCAGATCTCTGCAATGAGACAATAGGCTACACAATATAGTATGCATGCTCAAACTATAATGATGTAAAATGTGCCTCCTAATACGGAAGGAAGTGAGCATAAAATTTCAATAGTTAGGTTAAAGTAGTGGGGTTATAGGCTATTTTCTTCTCTACTTGTAAAGTTTTTGTAAATAAAGATAAGTGTATCTCCACAAAAATGACTGGTTAAAATGAATAATAACTCTTTCAGATGCCCCTTTGATTTAATTTTCTCAACACTGCGTAAGAACCAATATTCATTTCTTTACAATGACAACACAATGCATTTTTACACCAGGACTGAGTTTCAGGTTGTGTCAGATGCTCTGAGGAAGAGACACACAAAAGATCTCTGGATTCACCAGAGATAACAACTCCGACAGATAGCGGGGAAGTGGGGGTGGGGGAGAATTAATTCATTTTGAATAACATGAGGAACTGAAAGAGAACAATGACCAAACTGCTACAAAATAGGGAAAAGGACAACAGAGACTAAATAAACTACACAATTCAAACCATTTTTAAGGATGACTTCGCAACATTTTTCTTCAATAAAAAATACATATTTATTCATACATAAGTACTTTATGAAGCTTGTAGAAAGTAGCAGAACAGGGAGAGATTCATATCTAAATCTGAGTACAGAGTCCATGGATTTTCTAACATACTGAAGCTTAATAAATTTCAATCATGGTATTAATGGCTATGAAAACTGGCTTTATAAACAAAAGTATACAAGGTAAGTGCTGTTTTTTTTTTTAAAGGTATTTTAAAATCGCTTTTAAAACCCAGCCTAGAGGCTGCCTTGTAATGCAACACACACTCTCTCTCCCATTCTTGATTAATAGGTTGAAATCAGGATGATGCTTCCAATGAGTTTACAGATATCTTTTTAATTAACTTTGGAGGTAAAAAAAGTAACTACATCATATTGATTTTTTTATACATAATGGTGGAAGTAATCTAAAAAATACTGATCTAAAAGTCATTTACCTAATGGTAACATACCTTATTTGTAAATTGCATTTATTTGGGTTATTTTAAACCCAAATGCTTAAAAAAAAGAAGAAGAAGAAGAAGAAGCGTAACTAGATTTTCCTGGTAATGATTCAAATACGGTTTCTGGGGTATTGATTAAAATTGTAATTAAAAGGTATTTGATTTCACTCTAATCCTCACATATACCTCAGCCATTTATGCAGTCACTTCACATGGTTATGTAAACGTTTCATGTGTGTGTTTCTTCTGTCCCTAGTGATTACAGAAACTAAGCATGTTTAGGGAGGGGGTGCGGCAGCAAAATCCTATTAGGTACTTGACAAATGGAAGCATGGTAATGTCATTCAAATAACTCTGGTAAGCCCAGCAGAAAAGGCTTATATCCTCATGTAAAAAACGTGATAACTTGTGTTATTCTTAACACAAAAAGATAGTCTTTACTACCAATGGGGTTTGTTCTCCATTAATACAGAGCAAGAGGAAAGGGCTTTAAACTGTACATACTTAATATTTCTTCTGTGTGTAATATTTTCCTCCCTGTTCCCACTATCTGTTCCTCCTTTGCCTAGAAGCTCCTGAGTTTAAGGATGCAAATTTAATAACCATTTGGTATCACATATCTCTGATTACAAACCTCCTTTGTATCTCACCATTTAATCCTCACAACAATCACAACAGTTTACCTCAGCAAGCATTATGATCTGAATTTCATAGAACAGGCAGTGGGATCCCAGGGCCTTGAAGTCACCAGTGCACTGGATCATAGAAATGGTCACACAAACCAGGCCTCCTATTCTAATATTAGATCCTTTCTATCACACTATATGAGCATATGTTGGGGATGGGGGACATGGAGTATTTTACACCCACACACACCCACCCACCCACACACACACACACACCACACACACACCACAAATGGAGATGGTCTCTAAATTTTGCTGGTAAAACTAACATTTTTTGGACATTGTGGCACCAAAAATAATATGTCATCAGCAAAGATAGATGTAGCTCAAACTTCAAGTTTTGAATTTGATTCTCTATTGGTTCTTACCAACCAAACCAGGTATATGATTCACAAGAGAAGACAAATATCCAAACTGGGGCTGTTAGCAATTGAAGTAAACTAAAGTTAATGCCTTCATTTCAGTCATATACTAAATAAAGGAAACATCATACCATTGATGGGACCTCAAAACCCCAAGTCCTCTAGCCTCCTGCCTCTTCCTCTCAAGTGCTGGCGCTATATGTGTGTGCTCCAGCATTTAGCTACTCTTGAATTTTGTAAACTACTCATTCGAAGTCTGACTGCAGTGGGAGAGGATGCACAGGTCTGAAGAACACACGGCAGGAGTCTGAAGATACAAATGATGAATTTGTGAAATTATCACCAGTATCAAGATATTAGATATAGTCATTATTTCCTAAAGTTCTACACCACCGCCCCCCCCCCCCCGGCTACAATAAGAAAATTGTTGGGCTGGAGAGATGGCTCAGTGTTTGAGAGCATAGGATGTTCTTCCAGAAGACCCTGGTTCAATTCCCAGCACCCACATAGCAGCTCACATTTTCTGTGTGACTCCAGTTCCAGGGAATCTGACACCCTCCCACAGACATACATACAGTCAAGGCACCAGTGTACACAAAATAAAAACAATTATTAAACTTTAAAAAAAGAAAAAGAAAATTATTGAATTGTGGTATGTACACACTTTTGAATATTATTCATCAGAAAAAAAATCAAGTAGATTCTCATATGCTAAAATAAGAAGCACACCTTGACCTTCTTTTGGGTGAAAAAAAAACAATTGCAAGATAATATGTATGCTATAATTTTATACTTGCTAAAAGTTGTGTGCATGTATGTTTGTGTGTGTGTGTGTTTACATTGAAATTACATACAGCAAACTGCTGAAAATGTGATTGTGGCAACAAATGGGACAGATTACGACATATAAGTATATGTGTTTTCTTACATTCTCCAACTTCCAGTGGTGCAATACAGAATATTTTTTTAACTGTATCATGGTGCAAAAGTGACAAACATTCAATAGAAACTTTACTTTGAATTTCTGCATGAAGATACTCTCTTGGAATTGTAGGTGGCAGCAGCTGGCCAAGGCCCCCTTTAGCCACAGAATCCCAAGGAATAGCAACCCACTCTCTTCAGTGGACTGGGTTAAGTTAGAGTGGTTAGGTCTAATCCATACATTTTCAAGTTCCAATTATTTCATTGATGTAGCTGTATAAAAAAGAGAGGAAACATCTGTACTGTTAGCATGCACGTTCTTTCCTTTTTCTTTTTTAGATAGGCTCTAAAAAGCTGAGAGTAGCTCCAAACTCATCATGTAGCTGAGGACGACTTTGAGCTCCTGATCCTCTGCCTCCCCTTACTCAGTACTGGGAAGGCAAGCCCATTGTTTGAATAAATTGGTTAGAATGCATTCAAATAATAAGCATATAGTACATTTTGCTTATATAATCATAATTAGAATGGAGAATATAATTCAGGAGAGTGCTTAAAACAAAATCAATCAGCACCTTAACCGTCCTGAAAGCTTTGTGAATGGCAGGCCAGTGGTTCAAGCAGAGCAATCAAAGGTGTGGTGGACTAAGCCAGTTCTGGGCACAGACTGGATGCACAAAAATAATAATATGTAATCTACAGGGCAGGACTAGTCCACATGCCGTAGCTTTCTTTCCACTCCTACCTTAAGGCCCACAGCCAGAAGCTGTTCCTGGTAGTGGATGTAGAGCCTTTGCAGCTCTCGGTCTTCACATTATTTTCAGGAGCAAGTGTGCTTTTCTAATTTTTATTATTTTTATGTGTATTTCCAGGCACCTCTTGCATGCCTAGTGGCCAGAGGGGGCTCTATATGACCTGGTACTGTAGTGACATACAGTGGTGAGCTGCTGGGAATCAAATCCAGGCTCTCTGAAAGGGCACTCAGTGCTCTTAATCTCCAGGCCGCAGGTGTGAGTCTATAAGCTACTTTCATACCTCGACTTGCTCAGCAACTAGTGTCCAGTCATTAACTAGGAGCAAAGTGCCAAGTACATCTCCACTCAGTGTCTGGTACCACTGTATGCTGCAGTCAATATAATTGCCCCTCTTTCTGCTTACCTACCTGCCCCCCACTACTAGCAGCTGAAGCTCTCCTGCAGCAAGCAGTTTTGTGGGCTGCATGTGAGATAAATACAGGGAGTTCAGACATGCCAAGAGGTATCTCTGAAAACCCAGAGTGTGGAGCAGAGAGAGTCATATGGCTAAGAACTTCGCCTTGAGACCAGAGTTGTGACGCAGAGCTCTGGAAAAGTGGACAGACCGTTTATCAAGAGTCCACTTTCCCCATGTATTGGTTTTCTTCTCTGTCAAACCCACTTTATCTGTCTCTGAAATGTTGTCTGGATGCAAATGACTGATGATACAATAGCAAACCTGATGAAATTCAGAAACACACACTTCCTTACTCAATTTGACGAGGCCATATGTACACTTGATTCTTGAATGTGTATTTGGGAACAGAGGGTCTGTCCTAACCCTTGTTCCTTATAATCATCCCACACTAGAGGCCTTCCTTTCAGAATCTGAGAGGATTCCGAAGTCCACTGCCTCTGTCCTGCTTCTTTTTGTGGGGGTAGAAAAGTAGAAGATTGAATCCAGGTGGCTTGGAGTGAATTAATAAGAGAAGTAGGACGTTTCTCTTCTTTGACTTGGTATTAGTTACCTCTGCCTCCACTATGGTCCTACATATCAACCCACATTATTTAATCGAGCTGATGCTGTTTGACTTTTTTCCCAAGAGAAACACATTACAAGTTTCTTTCCCTTCCACTCCCACTCCCTGCACTTGGGGAACCTAAGTCAAACTGCAGAGTGAATTGTATTTGAAAAAGTTGGATTTTCTTGTTGTTGTTTGTGATGGATTTGTGGTGTGTGTGTGTGTGTGTGTGTGTGTGTGTGTGTGTGTGTGTACTTGTTTGTGTGCTTTCCTGGGAGACAGCAGGGAGAGAGGGGGGAGAGAGCAGGAGGGAGGGGGAGAGAGAGGAGAGGGAGGGGGAGAGAGAAGGGGTAAGGGGAGGGAAAGAGAAGAGGGTCAGGAAGAGGGAGGGAGGGAGGGAGAGAGAGGAGAGGTGGGGGATATTATCTAAGGGACAAAAAATCAATGAAAAAAAAATTTTTTTTGGACCAGCTGGACTATGATGTCATGTTTTCTCAGCTCACCTGTGATTGGCTGCTCAGTTCAGCATCTGCTGGGAGCTAAAGGCTGATTATTTGCCAGAGATACAGACCTTTCAGGGAAGCTTTGAATCATTGCTGGTTGTCGTGACAACCTGGGCAGTGTCTGCTCCTGATAAACACATAATAAGGTTATCAGGAACAGAAATGCCCCCATCCCCACACCCAATCATCTAAAATGATGAGCAGTGGAACATTTCTCTCCAGAGGTGAAGGAGGACACTCATCAATAGGCACATTGAGGGCCACTCTTTCAGATAAAGTATGCCACCCAAGTCCTGGAGAGATAGTGCACCCTTTCAGAAGTTCCTTACCCACCCCAACCAGGTCCCTCCTGAACTCACATGTTTGTTGTAAAACAGAGTCCTGAGAAACAAGTGGCGAGGAGGGGAAGAATCTCTGAAACTTTTCACTAAAGCCAAAGAGAGGGAGAAGTGAGCAGAATGTCAAATTCATTAGTGATAGGCATTCTGTATTCAAAGGGTGCCATCCATCGTGGGTATGACCCAGAGTCCAAGATGGAAGGACTTGGCCAAAACTGGTCTCCAAAGACAGATGCAAAGGGAGCTCAGGATTGTTGCTGGTATGTATGTTCTTTTTTTTTTTTTTTTTTTTTTTTTTGCCTGCTACTTCCCCTTTCCTGAACACAAACCACTATCCTATGTTATATTTGGGCTTCAGGTAATTTAGAAATGGAAGATCAGTCACATTTCTTATGATATATAACAGTCATTTCGGAGAGACATTTACTGAATGTGTAGCAAGGATAAGGCATGGGGCTAGGTGCTACAAAGGTTCGACAAATGAACTAAACTTGGGCCATCTCATTAGGGGATCTAGAATCTAGTTTGAGAGCAAAGTATACACTCAGGTAGGTAAATGCTAACAATACATATATATGCAAGGCAAACTTGATTTCAGTAGCAGAAAATCTTATCTGGCCTGTCATACTTCAGCTCCAACTCATCTTTCCTTATGCCCAAGCGTTGGCTTGACCAAGCTATTCTGTTTCCCTCTTTACTTTTATGCCCCCCTGCCTTTCCTTCTACTTGTCCCACCTACTCTTATCTGGTAATATGCAATATATGGTGTGAGACTATATTTAACTGGCACCCTTATGAACAAACAGTTCCCATACCTATAAACCTTTCGAGATCTGTATCTACTGGTCAGTGTACACTGACAACACTAATGCATGCAAGAGGCAAATCCACGGACCTATATAAAAGAACACTGGTGTTACCAGTTTCAAACTCTTGGTGGAAGAGCAGGAAGCCAGACTACTTTGGGAAAGTGCTTTTATTTATTTAGACAGGGTCTCATGCGGCCCAAGCTGGTCTTGAGCTCTTACTGCATCTGAGAATATCCTTGGGTTTTTGGTCTTCTTGACTCTACCTTTCACAGGGGATTCCACTTGTATGCCGCGCTGGGAATGGAACCTAGATTACTATGTCTATCGGGCAAAGCACTCTAGCACCTGAGCTACATCCTGAGCCCCAAAAGGCCTTATGTCAATAACTATCAAAATTATGATCCTAGAAAAAATTTTTATGACTTGATTAAATATTTGGAGTAGTGTAGGAGTCACAAAAAAGTACCAGAGCTCAAAAGTATCCTTGACCAAATATCTTTGTTGTTTTGATTTACAGAATATTTAAAATATCGAAGTTGATGCTGTCCTAACACTAATAATTCAAACACTAACCTTATTCAGATTCCTTCACTGTTGACATGTCCTCCTATGTGAAATATTTTATCAACTTATCTGGAAATCAATACATCTATTTATGACTGATATGAATATCAATGTGTCTCTCTGATCCAACTAATTTTAAAATGGCAAAAACCTGAAAGAGTCTACATCTGCCTGAGATTGGAAGAATAACAATTTACATGGGTTGAGAATAAGAGTTTTGCCATTATTCAGAGTGGGAGTATTGACACATAAAGCCAGCTGGAACTTTAATGAAAACAGTTTCTCCCAGGGCTACATAGCACTTGTGAAATGTCATCAAGCTCCTCCTCCACCCTTAGCTGACTATTACCTTCCTACCAATGAACCCAGTCTTGCTTTTTTATTGATATTTGTGACTGAGGATGTTCAATGGCCAAGTCACACAATAAATCTGATTTTTGTCAGACCATAGTCTTGTTTCTGATAGTCTTGATCTAATAAAGCTTCAAAAAAGCAAATGAAATGACAATCAAAATAGGGTTATCAAGCTTATCAGAAGCTGGCTTATTTCCTTGACTCTACTTAGAAGCACACAGTGTGACTAAAGCTGCATGATTTATGTAACAGATGCCTAATAAATTCTCAGCACACTGACATGGGATTGTCTTCTTAGTGCTGAATATGAGGACAAAAGTCTGGAGAGCACTGTTGCATAAAATTTTAGCATGCAGATTCTGTAATTAAACTACTGCATACAAATTCCACTTTTATTGTGTTATAATTTCAAGACTCTGGACAACATATTTGGCCCCTTTGAACTTTTCCTCATCTGTGAAATATAATCCTCCTTCTTAGGGTAATTGGAAATATTAACATAAATGCCCATAAAGAAGATTCTCAACTTCCTTGCACAGGAGAAATTACTTTTATAAAATGCTGTTGTCTTGGACTGGAGAGATAGCTCAGCAGATACAAGCACTGGCTGCTCTTCCAGAGGTCCTGAGTTCAATTCCCAGCTCACAGCCATCTAGAATGAGATCTGGTGCCCTCTTCTGGCCTGCAGGTGTACACGCAGGCAGAGCACTGTATACATAACAATAAACAAGTCTTTTTAAAAAATGCTATTGCCTAGGCCCTATTGGTAAACATTCTGGTTTAATTTGATGGCACATATCTGAGGATCTGAGCTTTAAAAAATTCCCTCGGCTTCTAATCTTCTCAGATTCTAATGTGCAGCAAAGTTTGGGAACCATTCATTAAATTAGGGATTCCATTGCTTAAGGATGATTGATCTTTCCTCTAAGAGGTTCATGGGTAATCTCTCACTATCTCTTTTTCAGTGTCTCTGACTTTTACAGGGCCACGAAGTAGAATGGGGGAATTTTCCCAAGAGGCAGGCATTTAATTCCTTCCTCTCTGAGGTTCCACCAGCCTTTTCCTTACTGAGTGTACCAGGCAGCTTGCTGGACTTGGAAACTACTACTACACCTTTCTCCCATGTCTGTAGCAATGTGCTGGTGACACTGAATAAAATCAGAGTTGTATTCATCTTTCCTTTCCCTCTTTCCACATAACTCAGCCCTGCTTCCAATTAAGTGCCCTGAAGTGGGAATTTTAAAACAAAGTTAATAAATACGCAGGCAGCATTGGCTGAACAGCACAGATGCGTTTAATGGATGGTGATTTCAATGTGCTGGGGTTCTGTATAATTAAGCACCTGTTGTACCTCATGAACAATCTTTATTTTGCTACAAAGCAGGGACTTACAGCCAAATTCCTTTCTCTGTTGACTGGCTAAGATCGCTTGTGGAGGAGGGGCATTCGAACAGTGTGCATCCCCCACCTCTTAATCATCCAACAGCATACATTCTTTAGCTAGTAAATAATAAATAGTAAGCAATTGTGACTTTTAAGGGTTAGATAGAAGTTTCTAATATGTTCCTGGTGATTTTTTTTAAAGCAGTTCTCCATATCCCTGAGATTCCTACATTCCTCTTCTACTCCTGCTGCCAATATGGGAAATTTATGGGATTCTGACTTGCTAGGCTAAAGTTTACTGCCAAAAAAGGAAATAGGGCATGTTGCTAGGCAAATTAATATTATATACATAGGAAAGTGACAGCCTGCTAGGGGAGTATGCTAACAGACGGTTTTTAAGCGCCACTCTAAGTGCACTTTGCATTCAAATGACCAATATGCTAATTACAGCCCTTATCTGTTTGTTCTGGGCCTTAAGAGTCTCAGCAGCTCAATGCACAGACTGCAACCAGCAGTTTGACTGCAGGTTTTTTAGAAATAATAACATGGCATTTCTTTCAGCATATTTTCAAATTCAAGCTTCTTACAAATCAAGATTGGCCTTTCCCCTTTTCAGGGAATTAGTGAGGCTTAACGGTGTTCACTATGGTGCAGCCCCCCCCCTCCATAACCCTTTGAACAAAAGCTCCTCCTCTGACTGGAGCACAGCCTGTTGGGGCAGATTTCCATGGCAATTTGCGGGTCTCTTTTGAAAGACATGGGGTGTCTTTGTAAATGGGATTGCTGGATGGCAGGGGGTAGAAAGGGTATATACTTTCTCACTAATCTTAGGATTGTCTTTGACCCTTTTTAATTTTCACCACCCTTGTAAGGCTAGAAAGCACTCTTAACAAGGCTTTGTCCAATTGAAAGCACACATGCTCCCTAATTCAGTTCTTTGGAGAAAGGCAAAGAAATAGAGCACAGTTTTCGCTGTCCTCCACCAAAATGCTCGGGCCCTTACCAGAAATATATTAGGAGGAGAGGCACCAAGGGTTTCTCACTAGTTTCTTGTTGTATTTAAATTTGCCTTAAGGTGTAAGGCACTTCCGAAAGTATACTATTCTAGACTCCACATAGCTTTCTGAATAAGGATGACACCAAAGAACACGCTAAACTAAGTAATGCCTTAACCCTACACAAAGAGCTACAGAAAAATGAGAAAAGCTGGGATCAGGAGGGTGGCCTTTTCCAGGGGAGAGTATACCATTTGTGCCAAGTGGACAGCCCTGAAAACATACAAACAAGTTTGTATGGACTCAACAGGTTCTATTTGTGTGTGTGTGTGTGTGTGTGTGTAAATACATATATACATGCAATAAAAATTGATGAAACAGAAGAGATCCTGGATTTGAAGAAGAGCTGAGAGGGGTATATGGAAGTGTTTGTATAGAATAGAGTAAAGAAAAAAGGGAAACATTGTGATTAAATGACAATCTCTAAAATAATCTAAAATTTCACCCTTTCCCTTAGATTTTTAAAGTAAAATCTGAACTATCTAGATTCATTTAAAAATTACTTCAGTATATCCCATATTTTAGGAATCTGTCTCCTTCCTCCCTCTCTCCCCACTTCTTTGCACCCTCCCCAACTAACATCATCAGAGTTTTCCTTTTACTGTGTATGAAACTGACGCAATAGACTTATTCCCTACAAAAATGAGACTAGTCTTAATAGTCATAATGTGTCCTTCCCTTCCAGTGTTCTATTCTTCCTTTCAGGGACATATTTCAGACAAAGAAGCCCTAATGAATCACTACTCTCTCTTGGATCTGGGAAGGAGGCAACCTGATTGACATTTCTTCTTCTGGTATCTTTTTTTTTTTTCTTTCAGAGGATCCTCCTAGAATGGGAAACAATACTTGGATCCAAGAATAAACAGTGCAGATTGAAAATGGAGTGTTACTGCAGGCATTTGGCCATTTAGGGAGAATGTGGAAAGATAGTTTGAGGACTAAGGTTGCAAATGATGCAACTGAAGATGGGTATGATGGCACAAGCCTATACACCCAATTGGGCAGAACAGAAAGCTTGAAAAGGATTATGGGACATGGAGTCCCTCACTCCAGAGTCTCAGTGAAGCCCCACACCAGCTGAGAATACAGAATTCCCACCCAATTAGCATTTGCTATAAGACTGTCAACTGATAAGTCTCACTATACACACAGACACACACACACACACACACAGACACAATCATGATAAAAGAGCAATAAAATGGACTTAAAGCCTAAACATATATGGTCCTCAAGTATGGCCTTATTCTTTCCCAGCTATTTCCTGTGAATCTTGTACTAGACTGTTAATTGCCATTAGAGTGAAGATAGCCCAGCGTTCTGCATCCCTACACTTTTTACTTCTTAAATTGTAATTTTATGAGGTACATATCAGGAACTACCTCTGGTCTCATTTAAATTCTTTCGTAATCATTTTTAGTAGGTAATAATTTAGAAAATCGTATATGTGACTATTGTAAAGAGGAATAAAGGTGACTTCCCTTTGAGAAACCTATATACAGGATTGGGAATGGCCTATTTTGCCTATGTACCTCTCTTAAACTTCATTTTTTTAAAAAAAGATTTATGTATGTATGTATGTATGTATGTATGTATGTATGTATGTATGTATGTATACAGTGCTCTATCTGCATGTACACCTGCAGGCCAGAAGAGGGCACCAGATCGCATCATAGATGGCTGTGAGCCACCATGTGGTTGCTGGGAATTGAACTCAAGACCTTTGGAAAAACAGACAGTGCTTTTCACCTCTGAGCGATCTCTCCAGCCTTAAATGTCAGTCTTAAGATCTATGTTTTTAAAAAGTCTTCTAATTAAAAAAAAAAGTCTCCTAATAAACTCCAATTCTGCTTCAGACTGGCTCATCCTAAAATTATTTTCTTTGATGAAGCCAAGGCTCTGGTTTTGCCTGAGTTGAGTTTCCTAAATGATAAAGGGAACTTGTCAGGCTTCTGGAGGCAGCAATGTGGGTCTTTGCCTCCATCTCTACTTTTATTGTCCTCAACACACAGGAGGTGGAGACAGAATGGCTAGAGGTTTGAGGCCACCCTGGGCTACTTAGTGAACTCCAGTTACAAAAATGAAAACTGAACCCAACAAAAGAGTTCTGCCCTCTACAGAATCTTGTTCCCAAGCACACCACAGCCAGGATACTCAGACATTTGCAACATGTTTCAAAGTCAGACTTCTGTATTTAGACACATGTAAAGAGGAATTTTCTTCAACTCCAACTAGCTTAAAACAAAGCTAAGGCTTTTAATTAAACAGAAATTTTAAGATGCCTCACAGAGCTGACGACCCTTGGTTTTTAGTTAATTGCAATTTTATCATATTAGTAGTCTAGGCCAATCTTTGTTTCAGAGCATCTGTCTTTGCTGCCTTGAATTTTGATACCTTCCCATTTAGAAGGTCAGAGGAGACAGTGGGGACAAGGAGCAATCTCATAGCAATTTTAGCTCAATTCTCCGATATGTGATTAAAACAGACTGACTGAAATGAAAAACTGTTTTTCAGACTGGGTACTTTGATAAGCTATGATATAGTGCTTTATTTTTTAAAATATAATTGTCAAATAAAATAATATAAATTTCTTTAATACTATTAGTTCATAATAATTGTATAAATAGTGGGTTTCATTACATTTTCATACATGTATATAATGGTCTTTGATACTATCTCCCTCTAATTATGAACATTTGTCATTCTCTCCTTCCCATTGGACTTTCTATTTCCCTTAAGCCCAACTGTTTTGAAAAGAACATCCAAAAATAATTCAGCACCTAAAGAGAGAACTTTTGGGTGACCTGCTCATACTAAAAATCAAATACATTTGCTTCTATGGATATTCTCTTCATGGTCAATTTGTTTTTGTTTTTGTTTTAGGTTTGTTTGTTTGTTTGTTTTTTGAATGGCTCTTTTTATTTATTTAAAAAATTTTAAAATATATTTTATTAATGTATTCATATTACATCTAAATTTTTATCCCATCCCTCCCTCTCTCCCTCCCACTTTCCCCCTACTCCCCTCCCATATGACTGTGACTGAGGGGGACCTCCTCCCCCTGTATATGCTCATAGGGTATCAAGTCTCTTCTTGGTAGCCTGCTATCTTTCCTCTGAGTGCCACCAGGCCTCCCCATCCAGGGGATGTGGTCAAATATGGGGCACCAGAGTTCGTGTGAAAGTCACACCCCACTCTCCACTCAACTGTGGAGAATTTCCTGTCCATTGGCTAGATATGGGTAGGGGTTCGAAGTTTACTGCAGGTATTGTCCTTGGCTGGTGCCATAGTTTGAGCAGGACCCCTGGGCCCAGATGCCCCCATCATAATGTTCTTCTTGTAGGTTTCTAGGACCCTCTGGGTCCTTCTATTTCCCCATTCTCCCATGTTTCTCTCACCTAGAGTCCCAATAGGATGTCCTTCCCTCTGTCTCAAGAAATTAAACATGACCAAACCAAATAACCCAACTGAGAAATGGGGCTCAGAACTAAACAGAGAATTCAAAACAGAGGAATATCAAATGGCTGAGAAACACTTAAAGAAATGTTCAACCTACTTAGTTATCAGGGAAATGGAAATCAAAACAACTCTGGGATTCTATCTTATACCCATCAGAAATGGCCAAAATAAAAAATTCAAGTGAGACCACATGCTGGTGAGGATGTGGAGAGAGAGGAACACTCCTTCATGCTGGTGGGAATGCAAACTAGTACAACCACTTTGGAAATCTATCTGACACTTTCTCAGAAAACTGGGAATCGGGCTCCCTCAAGACCCAGCTATTCCACTCCTTGGAATATACCCAGAAGATGCTCAAGCACACAACAAGAAAATTTGCTCAACCATGTTTAAAGCAGCCTTATTCATAATAGCCAGAATATGGAAACAGCCTAAGTGTCCCTCAGTAGAAGAGTGGATAAAGAAACTGTGGTACGTTTACACTATGGAATATTATTCAGCTATTAAAAACAAGGAATACCCGAAATTTGTGGACAAATGGATTGATCCATGGCCCATTTTGGGTGAATGGTGTTTTTTAATACTGGCCAATCCAAAAAAAATGAGCTTTATAGGTCATTTGAAAAAACTTCTGGACTACTGTGAAGATGGTGTGACTCCCTTCATGATTTTCTTTAAGTATGGCTTAGAGATCATACAATACCAGAACTTAGGACAAATGGGACTGATGTCATCTTGAGCTTTTATTTTGACCATGATTTATTTGGAGTGGAGGCATTGTTTTTGTAAGAAAAAAAAAAAACATGCCATGTAGGTTGTCTAAAAATAAAGTGTATTTAAATTGACTTAAAAAAACTCACATAAAGGGAAAGTATTTATTTTTCAAATAGTTTATTGTGCCAAAAGACATAAAGAAGGCACAAAACAAAATATAAAATACAACACACTCCCCGAACTTCACAAAAGGATACAGCTTCAAAATTTTTGAGTCAAAAAGACAAATTACAGAAAGGCATAGAAAACGAAGGACTCAATTATTGACCCAAGGTAATTTGAATGTAAGCTATGCACAAGCTTGAGACTGGGGCTTGTCAGTTACTGTACTAAACTAGAAAATATTGTGTGCCATCCATTTACACCACAGAGAGGAAGGCAGGCCACAAGGAAGCAACCTGGAGGAGAAACTGTCTCAGGTATAACTCAAGCTGGGGTACAGTATGAAAATCAACAAGGAAAGAAGATGCAGAGGACTTATAGTGCATGTCTGAAGCTGCCTCACAATTGGTGCAGACCAGTCACAGCCCCGCCTTAGTGTTCCTGCATTTAGCAGTTCATGACTTCCCTTTAAGAACACAGAGGAAAAATAACTCATTAGACCCGGTGATTCCAAAATATTTCAAGTATATTAGCTCATATGTGATAGAGTGACATGCCACTAAGATGGTTTCTCTATAAATCTACTCTTAGCCCTTCAGATGCTCATAAATATAGCTAATTCTGAAAACAGTGGGAATATGCATACAAGAAATATTGGACAGACATCGTACAATATTGTAATTCACATTGGACATTTCATGGGCATATCTGAATGCACCAGCCAGCCATTCCACTGGCACATTATGAGGCTGTTTAATATAATCTCAAAATGCAAGCTGGGTATAGTGGCACACACCCAAAATTCTAGCACTTAGGAGGCAGTGGCAGGAAGCCTTTCAGTTTGAGACCAGAATGGTCTACATGTTGAGACACTTTCTCAATAAACACATTTTTATAAGATAATTAAAAATATAATTTAAAAAGAGTTTCAATTGGGCTATCCTCTATTGGTAGATACCACTGCTCCCAGATGTTAGAGGTTATTAAATGAAAGTCTCGGTGCCAGGAGTGGGCCACTCTATGAGTTGTTAACATGGAGAACCTAGATGCCTCAAAAATAATACAAGCTATTGTCATTTTTCCTACGTGCCCACAAGCACTAGATAGTAAAGCCCTACTAGTATTTTGGTTATAGGACATAGAGAAATCAAACAGGAACTCAACTAGAAGCTTCTTCCTTGCTGACTGACTTTCATAGTGCTAGAAGATGCAATGCAGACTGCTGGGGGAGAAAAGTAATCAATAGTTTGACCAACTGTGAACCCTGAAAGCTTAAAAAAAAACAAAAAAAAAAACCAAACAAACCAATCTGCCAGGCAAGATGTGTCCACTGCAGCAACAGTGGCATGATTACATGGAAACAACCAACTACTTTCTGATCGGATTTGAAGCAGAGAAGAGACTGTTCCACCAGATAGAATTTGTGCCTGATACTGGAAACCTGGGAAACAATCCGTGGCTGAGGACTCCATAGCCCTGGTTGCGAATCTATTATTGTTGTTTTGCTATTTGGACATGCTGTCAACACTTCTTTCTAAATACTTATGTTTATACCCACAAATCAGTGCTGATGGTAGCTGTTGTCAGAGATGCTTCTATTAACTATAGGTGCAGTTAAAAACAGAGGCTCAAAGCTAGTCAAAATGCTGAGAACAAGTGACTCTTGAGTGCTTAGTTACAAATGGGGCAACTATATAACCTGCTACAGTGCTAAAGGAATATCACAGGACAAGGGATAGGAGGAATTTAGGAGTTGTTGGATGGTAAGAAGTGCTAAAAAACAGTGTCTTCTGGACATATTATGGGCATTGTGCTTACAAACTCATCACAACTGGCATAGCTTGCACAAGACCTACACAAAATGGGGCCTATCAAAATTTTATCCTGGATGTGAAGAGCTCCTGAGGCCCCACTACTCCCTGAGGAGCTATTAGCAGTTAATGGTGGCTTAGAGAGGAGGGGTAATTTTCATCAGTGTTGTAGCCAGTGGCAAGTTGCTTTGTTTGCTTACTATTGAGTTGCTTAAGTTTTTTTTTCACACATATATAGGATATTAAATCTTGATCAGATGTAAAATGAAAATATTTTTTCTTTTCCCAATATTGCTTCTTCTCTTTGGTGCTTGTTTCCTTTTGTGTCTATTTTATTTTTATTTTTATTTTTGGTTTGATGTAGTCCTATTTCTCTAGTTTTGTTAATGTTGCCTATAAAAACTCATCATCCAACCAATGTCAGACCATTTCCTTTGTATTTTCTTTCAGTGATTTTTACAGTTTCAGTTTTTATCTTCAAGCCTTTAATCTAGTTTGGCTTGATTTTCATATAAGATAGGATATGAGGGTATAATATAATGTCTTAGTCACTGGTCTATTGCTGGGAAGAGACACCATAACAAAGGCAACTCATATACGAGAAAGCATTTAATTGTGGGTTTGCTTATAGTTTCAGAGGATTAGTTCACTATCATCATGGCAGAAAGCATGACAACATAGAGATGTGGGCTTTTAAAAATTCGAAGCAACACACTTTTTTCCCAAAAAGCCATACCTCAAATTTTTCAAGAAGTTTCACTCCCTGGTGATTAAGCTTTCAAATATCTGAGTCTATGGGGGCCATACTTATCCAAACCAACACTCTTTGCATGTGGATATTCTGCTTTCCCAACACCATTTAAGAAGAGATTTCCTTTCCACGTAGTATGTTACTGGAATCTTGGTTGAAATCAATTGACCTTACATATATTTATTGATTTATTGGTTCATAATGCTATACTGTTTTAATTATTATAGCTTTATAATATGCCTTTAAATCAGGTAGGGTGGTTCCTCTATGTTCCTTTTAGTTCAAGAATTCTTTGGCGATTATATTTTATAGTTATATTTAATTTCAGTATTTCCTCCCCTATTTTTTTTTTATAAAAAATGAGTTTGGGAACTTACAGGAATATCACTGGATATTTGAAGCCCCTTTTAGTATTGATAACCTACTACTACAAGACCAGCCTCAGAATATATGAAATGTGCTTGAAGGTATAGACATTTAAATAGTACTAATCCTTCCAATCAATTAAAATGAGAAATCATTTGTCATAGATTTTATTTCCTTTTCAATCTCCTTAATCATTATTTCTGTGTTCATATTTTCTCTTTGTGATTGGTATATTTAAACTATCTAGACATATGCTCATTTCTTCTTGTGTACCCTCCTTCCTGACATATAAGTGTTCATATTATTGTCTTATGAGCTCTTATGTTTCTGTAATACCAGTTTCAATGTCTACTCTTTTATTTCTGAGTTTTAGTTCATATTCTCATTTTTCCTTAGTTTAGCTAAAAGCTTAAATAATTTTATCTTTAATTTTTAAGTGTTCTATTTTTATAAATTTTCTGCCTTATGATCATATTCTTTCCTCTCCCTAACTTGTCACAAATTCTTCCCCCACCCACCCAATGGTACATTCTTTCTCAATCTTAAAAAACAATCCAAAGACAAAACAAAATAAATTGTGAGGTGTCTTAAAGACATGGCTCAGTGGGTAAGAACACTTGCTGTGCAAGTGTAAGAACCTGAATCCAGAGGCTAGCAACCTTATAATATCTGAGCTTCAATTGCCAACAATCAAAAAACTTTCTACACACAATGCTTATGTTCAGGTACAAAAATACATTCCATTGTCAACAATTCAAATTTCAGAGAGCTCTATAAACCAGCTTTTCATTCACTCCCTGCCAAACGTTATGAAAAAGCCTGTCGGAGATTAACATGAGACTCTTAGTATAAAAGCAAATATATTTTGTTTTAGAAATATTAATGTGATGCATTACTGAATATTGTTTATAATCCCACTGAAACTATTACAAAATTTGCACATTTGTACAATTCTTTTAAAAATCTAAATTAGAAAACTTACTTTGACCCAAAGGCTAGTAGACAAAAGGCTGGGAAATAATTTCTATTCCAATTTTATCGATAAAGAAATGGACCTTTGGAGATATTCAGAGACATCTAAGGTCAGAGGGTTAGAATGTGGTGAAAAGTAGAGGAGAATAAAAGTCTTTCAGATGAAATTGGGCACAAGTGAGGCGATATGCATTTAAACATCAAGTTCCCTGCAAGTCATGATAGTTGATTGTGGAGGAATGCTAAGTGAATGTATCAACCGTCAATAAAGCGTTGTTTAGCCAATCAGCTGGGCAGAAGGACAGGAAGTGGAAGGCGGGACTTCCTGCCGGGGAAGAGAAAAGTTGGAAGGGTGGAGAGGGACAGGGGTTTTTGGAGGGTTGGAGGATGGTGGGAACTTGACACAGACCGGCCCAGAGGTCATAGCAGCAAGTGCTTGGAATATATGTGTGTTATAAGGTTCAGAGTAGTTTGTTTAGTTTACGAGTAGATTAGAATCAGTTCACACTCTGCCCAGTGAAGTGCTGGCAGCTTTAAAGTACGTTTCAGTCTCCTTGTGTCAGTTATTTGCTTTGCAGGCCAAACAGATACAAAATACTGTAACAGTTGATCTTGATTTTCAAACTGACAGAATTTAGAATGGTCCAGGATATGCACTTTGGGGCATGTCTATGAGGGCATTTTCAGGAGAAACCTGTCTGCATAGCAGGTGGTAGCTTTTAATGTGATGTCCAAATGGAAAGAGATGCGAGGAAAAAGTACTGTGTGCTTTTCGGCCATCACTTCCTTTACCTAAACAAGTCCATCTATTGTGGCTGCTGTCTTTCATGTCCATCAGACTCCAGTTCTTTGGGTCTCTAATGAACAGTCAATCACTCTCAAGGGAATGCCAAACTTTCAACCTTAGATTGGGACTGCTAAGACATCCAGCTCCATAGACTTATAAGTAACCAGGCTCCCTTCCTGGTGTGCAGATATAGCCACTGTTGGACTACCCAAGTACTCAGCTCTACTATGCAAGTCAATCTCAAGATTCCCTTTTTATAACATATATATTATGTCGGTTCTTTTCCTCCAGATGACCCTACTTAACACACAAGTTCTAGGGTATAAAATTGGCTGGGTGCATATATAGAAGGGTGTATAGGTGGTTGCTGACAAAAAGTTGACACTGTATAATCAGACTGTATCTAAATATCTACACTTATGAATTTGATGTATTTCTTATATAGATGTTTTGTCGATATCATTTATCACAATTCTCCCTTTAGAAATAAATTATTGGGAGGGGGACATCCTGTTTTAGTCCCGTTGTTGGAAAACTGATAATCACCTAATGGGAGAATTCAGAGACTACTTTTCTAAGGAGTTTCATGGTATTTATACTCTACAATATTTCTAGGGCTTGCACACCTCAATCAGAAAATCTGATGACTATTATCTAGTTTTGTATGTAAGAAGTCTTCAAAATCATCTTTAATATCCACCCTAAATGACATAAATATGTAATGGGCTGCCCTATTATATTGGACCACTTACAGATTCTAAAGTATGCAAGCACCATTAACTAAGAAAGTCATCTGATGACTAAGTTTATGCCGTGAAGTACTGTTCCAAAGAATATTTTAATACATGCATCAAAGAGTTGGGAAAATGACAGCCTGCATGTGACAGAACTATACGCAGCTGCAGAGGCTTGTGAGAATATCGCTTCATTAAAAGGATACAACAATTCTCTACAGGCAAGCAGGAGTGAGTCAGATCTACCCTCAATTATGGATGTTACAGGTGAAAATTCTCCTCACCAGGGGCACAGCATGCAACAACATAGTTGGGCTCTTTTCCCTGAGATCAAAGCAGTGACCAAGACAGGATGCAAAAGACAGGCATGGAGTCTGATGCAGTAGTTTTACATGAAACTGTGACTATAGAACAGCATGCTTGTCTGTAAAGCTCAGCTGCCTCATCTATAAATTGGGGATAAAAATAGCATTCCCAGTAAAAGGAATAACTCACTATTAGACAACATGAAGGTCTTTTCAGCTCTAAGATAAATGACGCATTTGACATTCATTATTTCCAATTAGGTATATATGTATATGTGTGGGTGTGTGCACATGAGTGCTGTTGCCCACGAAAGGCAGAAGATAATGCTCACCTTCCTAGGTAAGACTTACAAGAGGTTGTAGGTCACCTGTTGCAGGTAGGAGGAAAAGGATATGCTGTTAACTGGAAAGAGCAAGACATGCTCTCAACCACTGAGCCATCTATCTGGCCCTTTAGAACTCATTTGAAAGAGTTGCTTATGAGTTCTAGTGTCAGTTTTAAGTATGCAAAGAACTTAGCATTATATTCAAATACTCTTCGTGTTAAAAAAAAAAAGTCTCATTCTTTCCCTTAATTCCGCTGAAACTGAAAATTTTTCCTGTTGCACAACTGTGTCTATTGCAAGTATGACTCAGCTTCAGAAAGACTGGGTGTGTCCATCTGATGTCCTCGTCTAGACACATGATACCAACCTTTGGAAGTCAGAAACAGTAAAATCACACACACAGTTCAGGATCAACCTGCTTTGCCTATATACATGCTTAAACTCAGCTATATGAAGATAGAGGTTTTCACGGCAGCTTGGGCTTAGTGCAACAACCCTGAAATCTCAGCAGAGAGTCTGTTTCTTTGTTTGGGAGTTCATCTAATGTGACATCATAGTGTAATGGCTTTCGTGGACAGAAAAATGACCATAAAAGAAAAGGGCTAACTGATAATCATATACACTGCAATGAAATATCTGGCAGAGATGTTTAAGGATCACAGTATTCGGTCTCACTTTATTTTGCATTGCCCGTAGTGACAGAGAAAAGAAGGAAACCACAGTCATACCCAGTCTACAAAAGTCCAATTAAAGGTTGTCAAGGAAGCAGGACAATTAAACACAATGGTCGCAGGCAAAATGAAACAGTACTGGGGCTCCAGTTAGGGGGTAGTAGCAGCCCTATTCATCTGGGAAACAAATTAAAAGCCACCATTCTCAGCCTGTGTAAAGCAGCAATGGAGGGACTGGCAGTAGAAGTTGGAGGAGGTAGACAATACAAACGAAATACGATGGGCAGCTGCGTTCCAAACGTCTGTGTACAGAGATCTGTGTTATAAAGCAGTGACATGCAATTTTGTCGCTGACACGCTCCTACTTTGACCAAAATAGCTTCTCACTATGTAGGAACATTTTCTTATTTTCAGACTAAAAAACAAAAAACAAAAAATGGAGAGATGAAGCACTCATATAAGCTGCTAAGCTGGACATGTACGCATCTTGTTTGTTTTTATTTAGCCACGAATATACGAATATATGAGAATATAGACTAACTATCTCTTTGTTTATGGAGATAATGCTTTTGAAAAGGCACTGCCTGCCAGAAGAATTAACCAGAAACCTTAGCCTTTACGGACTATATCATTGATATGACCATTTCAGTGTGGATAGATTATTTTTTAATCTATAAAAAATACTGACGATTCTACTGCCTTAATCAATATGACCCATAAATTATAACCATAAACAAACAACTAGGTCTCTGAAAGGTAGCCACAGTTTTTAGGACTAAATGGTGCATATGATGTCTAGGAAACAGGGCTGAAAAAGCAAATGCTCTCTTTCAACGCAGTTGAAGGCTGTAGAGGGGATGGCTTCCAGCAAGGCAGCTGACCTTTTCACACTGACAGTCTGTCTCACTTCCCACATTTTCAAATGCCCACTGCTAGGTGGAGTAGAATGCAAAAATCCAATCCCACGTACACTTACACTGTCTTCAATTCAGTAAACTGGCACACACACACACACACATACACACACACACACACATACACACACACACACACATACACACACACCCTCTCACACACACAGGATGGACTCGTACCATTTGTACTGATTGAGAATGCAAACACAGAAATCAGCCATGCAGGACTCAAATACTATTAGAAATCAACAATAAAAAGATAACCAACTATGGCACTCCCTGCTGACACAAGCCTATCCCAATAGACATTTATAAATTTAAAACACAAATACCTCTGTGAAGAATGCTTGAGATGAAGAGACATTTGTATTAATATGATAATGAAAGTTGTACATATCCAAATCTTTTAGATGCAGGCAAAGCCACAATCAGCAAAAAAGCCATATGGCCTTGAATTCATTTATTAAGATATAAAAATAAATGGGAAATAAATTAACTAAGCTATCTATTCCTGGAGTTATAAATAGAGCAATAAAACAAATCCAGGTAAAGTGTAGGACAAAGATTAATAAAGATAGAAGCAGAAAATGGTGAAATAGATAGAAAACAAATAAATTAGAGTTGATGTGTGAAACTAAAATTGCTATTAAAAGTTGTACCTCAAATAAATACTAATGAGAAGAAGGCAGAGAGTACAGGAACCATTGCCAGAAAGATAAACAGTCATAAAAATAGGTACCAAGGTGATATTAAAAATAAGAAATGGAAGGACAAATGGCTTTATGGGTAAAGGTCCTGAAACACAAACCTGAAAATCCAAGTTAGTTCCGCCAGGACCTTCATGGGGGTGGAAGAGAGAACTATTCTGCAAAGGTATCCTCTTGTTTCCACAGCATTACACCTCATGCCCACACAGCAACAATGGTTTCTTGAAACAACAAAATCTTATGGGAAAATTTCTTTTCCCCATCTCAGCTTTTTAAAAGTTATGTATTTAAATAAGATAGGATTTATCCGAGCACTGTATGAGTAATTTGACATGAACAAGTTCATTAATGCAAGTCATTATAGTGACAAATTAAAAAAATTAATATGACCATCTCAGCAAATGCACAAAAAGCATTTAACAAAAGTTAATGCTCATCTATGATTTTTAAAAAAGCAATACAGAAAGAGTTAGAAGAAAACTTACCCAAGACATTTTTATAAAATTTTGTAGAGATAATTTTGGCAATGGCCCCAGCTTTTTGAGTCAAATTTGAATATTGGTTCCATCATATACATATGCTGTAATCTTAGAAAAAAATTAAATCACTCCATCCTACACTTTTTTCATTTGCAAAACTAAGAAGAATGGCAATACCTTCCTTCTAATGCTACTGGGAAGATTGCCATAAACTACACAAAGCTCCTTGTGAGAGTGGTTTTCAATAGGAAGCACCAACAAGCAGTAATTGCTGGTGTAAGTAACTGTTGACAAAATATTAAAACAAGGAGCAAGACACGAGTGGCCACTATCACCACTTACTGCGCAACTCTGTGATGGTCTTTTGATGCAATAAGGTAAGAGAAATAAGAGAATATTTAAAAGCAAAAGAGAGAAGTTCATGATTTTTATAAGCAAGAAGCCTATGAAGAATCTAGAGTCAACTAATAAAAGATTAAAATGAACATTAAAATTGAACACAATGAATTAAACTAATAGCCTACAAAAACCAATAGCTTTCTGATACATCACCAATAATTTGTTAAGATACATGACAGGAAAAATAATCTTTCATACTAGCAACAGAAACTTTAAAACTCTATGAGACTGTCAGAAAATTGTTTGAACACTCTGAGCCTCTTTTTTTTTTCATAATTTAGACAGATGTGTTTAGTAGTACCAATACATTAGTTTGTTGCGAGGAGTAAAATATACAATTCATGTGACCCATTTAGCAGTGTTCTCTCTGATATACTATGCAAGTAGTAAACAACCACAATTAAGTATTATTATCATTGTTTAAAACTTGTCTGATTTTCCTTCTCATAAAGTCCTAACGAAAGTTACCACTCCCATGTCATCTTTTGTCTGAAAATAAGAAAATGTTTCTACATAGTGAAGAGCTATTTTGGTCAAAGTAGGAGCATGCCAGAGACAGAATTCCATGTAGCATGCAATGTTTCCCCATTAAACAAGCAGGGAGCCGATTTTTAGAACAGGAAGTGGATCAGCATAGCTCAAGGTAGGTGGTTAGGAAGTACTTGCAGTTTAGAGTGCTGCTGAACTGTGTTTGGCTCCTTCCTGGCAACATCCAGGGAAGGCAAGACAAATTCTGGATGCATTCAGAAATTGAATAGTCATTCTTGGAACTCAGTGGGGCCTAGATCTTCCTTTTATGTTTTAGGGGTTACTACTTTTGCAAGGAATATTCAGTTTTGAGTACCTACACTTTACTACAAGAAGAGATGGCAAGGCTAGAAACTGAAGGCTACTGAAGATCTTCTTGAGAAATCATGGTTCTCTTGAATCCCTGGGATCAAGTCATTTCATGGATGTCTGCTTTCAAGACACTGGAGACAAGTTTATACAGGTTCTCTGAGGCTTCTGATAATTGAATTCAATACTTCATTTTAACAGATATTATTTTATGAGCCTTTAAAATATCGAGACCTTTGGGGAAATGTTTTATACATATCTGTATTAATCACCACAATGAATTTTGATGTACATAATTATTTTTATTTTTACTTGGCATCCAGAAAATTAAGACATAGAAAGATTAAATGATTCAGTTCAGCTTATATCATATGTGAAAAAAGGGAGTGATTTTATAATTTAGACCAATGGGAGCTAATGTTTCTCACTAATTATAATGAAACAGGAATAATTTATTCTATGCTTCCTCCTAATTATTTTGCAAAATGTAGGAACAGAGATTTCTTTGAGGACATTACCTATTAGGTATTTGGTTTCCACTACAAGGTTTTCTATGCTGGAGTAAGAAACAAGAATTTTGTTCAAGTATCAAAATGTGGAACTGCCATATGGAACTGTAAACAGTATAGCACAGAAAGAAAAAATCCAATCAATCTTAGCCAGTGGCTGCCTCAATGGAATGGAAAGTAGTGGATGAAATAAGATAATCTTCTGAACAACAGCAGAGAGTTGGAAGGTGAAACAACTCAAAGTTGCTCTTCTGTTCTCAAATTACTCATTGAACAAAGGTAGGAAACAAAGTCCACAAAAGGAAAATAGTCTTCCAAGCCTGATCCTACCATGCCATTCTCTTCTTCCTGTTTGACAGGAAGCCAAATCTTACTTCTTCATAAGACAGAGTTTGGACATTATACAAAGAGCTTTCTAGAAAACTCTTTGCTTCTAGAATATTTCATGGGTATCTGGCTTCAGATTTTGAGTTCCATCTTCCCATAACTCAACTCAACTGAAGTTTCTACCTATGTGTTATTTCCTAATGAGGATGGAATCTGGTCCTCAGATTTAAGCTGAAATTAGTAAAACATAGTTTAATGATTTAACAAACATTTTACCAAATTTGAAATGGCTTATCTTGATAAACTTATCTAAAAAACAAAGAGCAAATATACTTTAATTGTGATGATTTCAAAAGACATTCATTAAAATGAAATAGAAGAAAGAAGTGATTATTAACAACGATTACTCCATAGGGAAGTAGATATTCTAGCCAATGGAATAAAGGAAAAAATTAAATTTAAAACAAAGAAAAACTTCAAATATCATAATTCACCAAATTCTTTAGAAGTGATTTGTATATGGAATACCATTCAGCTATCAAAAACAAAGGAATCTTGAAATTTTCAGGCAAATGGAGGGAACTAGAGACAATCATCCTGAGTGAGGTAACTCAGATCAGACAGACACACATGGCATATTCTCATTCATAAGTGGATGTTAGCCACTTAATTCAGGTTAACCACATTATAATACAGAGACTGATGAGCCAACCAAGGACCATGCATGGTGAGGAGCTAGACCCTCTGCTCAGATGTAATAGATAAGTAGTACAGTCTCCTTGTGGGTCCCATAATATGGGGAGTAGGGGCTACTTCTGATATGGACTCTGGCCTCCTAGTGTTGTTCATTTCCCACCTGGCAGGGTGGCCTTGCCAGGGCACAGAGGAAGAGGTTACAGGTAGTACAGGTTATACTGGAGAAGCTGAGGTCAGATGTTAGGGGAGAAGGGCTCCCCAGTCTAAGGACTAGGGGAGGGACAGAAAGGGGATGAGGGAGAGGATGGGATCTGGAGGTGATGAGGGAGGGGGCTGTAATCGGGATATAAAGAATTCAAACTGCAGAACAAGCAGATAACTTATATTGCTAATCCGACTACATGGGATTAGCTCTGAGACTGGCTGAGATATGAATGTCTATGCATAGACAAGACTTCATGTTGGTCACAGATTCTCTGCAATTTTCATTAGAGGCCATTCTTAATATGGCATGAAGGAAGATTTGCAGATGTCTTACTTCTGCTCATACAATGAGCAAAGAACCAGCCTTAATTGTTCTGTGCATCCTGCACACCTTATACCATTATAATGTTAGAACCGTATAATGCTTGTGAGAAATGTTTTCAGAACAAAAGAACTGGACACTGATGCTGGATCAGACCTGACAGAATTCATTCCTCACAGCATGCTGGACATTGACATCCTCCATCCTCCATCCTCCATGTTCCAGCCCCGGGTGCTTCAGTTGCTGTTTTCTATCAGAACAGGACAGCTTCCAAGACAGTGTTATAGAAAGCATCTGATCCCAATTGGTGCAGCATTTCAGACTGTCCTGCACAGGACTCCTATTAAGCCTGGACTTTCTCAACATTTAGAAAATTGACCCCAAATGCTATTCCTGGCTTTCTTAACCATTTCCCCCCAACTTTTTTGGCCCATTCAAAGGTATAATTCACCTTAAATCAGCCTTAAGAAACCTTAAAAGAACAATGTCCCATTTCTTCTAAGGGAGTTGGGTATGTTTCTGTTTGCTCTATTGGTCTACAGATGCTTATTTTCATTGGCAGTTGGTTATAAGGTATTATTGGTTTTATACAGAGAGAAAACTAGGTTGGACTCAGGGACATATCTCTTTTCCTTTATCTTTCTTTCATAAGTAAGGAGATAGGAGTTGAAAAGAAAGAAAGGAGGATACAGAAATATAGAGGAAGAATAGAACAAAAGGTAGTTTATTGAGTCTACTCTTCAACTCAAGGCCTTAATTGTTACTCACAAATGAGGTCATTTTTATCTCATTGGCATAGAATTTTGTATACTGATGCAAAATAAGTATTATTATGATACATTAGTATAAAATTAAAATCTAAGATTACTCTTCACACACACACTATATATACATACACTTCTCTAATATGAAGTATTATACCCATCCACCTCAATTATAATACAAGATTTACTTCCAATACCTTGAAAGTGGTGCTGCAGCCTATTTCGGATAATTAAGTAATACAAGCTAATTGTTAGTTGAACAAATCATGGTTATGTCAAATACTAGTCTAATTTTATCATGAGAATATATATCCTATGTCTAACAGATAGGTATGATTCTATAGATATATAAGGTAAAATAGTTAAAGTCTTCAAAAGCCTCAGAGACCTAGAGAATATGGCTCTTAAAGATGTTTTTATTATTCTAAAGACTCTTTGACAACAAGACAACCTACCTCAAAGGGGATGATGAGCATCAAAAAACCTCCTTATGGAGTTGCCTTCAAATGTGACAAACCAACCACTGGGGAAAATGTCCTCATTTCTGCCACATACAGAATTCTACCTAAAAAAAAAAAAAAGGCAAACTTGGATGCTAGCATGGTCGATGGCCAAACTCTGCCAAGACAGGGTAAGAAAATCCTCAATAGTTCCTGCCTCACAAATATGTCTGTCTGATATACTGGGCCAGAAGGCTGAAGATGATGCTCCAATGTTATAGAGAGTGTTGGGTGACTGTTCAGGCAATAAACTGTCTCAGTCCTTTCTTCATTTTTGAAGCTGCTAACCTGCACTTCCAGTTCACTCAGGTAATTAAGTTTTATTCCTTCTCAAGTCTCTCTGATGTTGTTGAATACCAGATAGTTTAGTCTTACAAGTAAGCTTAGTTGGGTAGGGATTAAGATGTCTTTAGATGATGTTTTAAGTTAACAGATATGAGATATGATAGATATTGATTTTCATTCAGAAATTTAGACTCAATAAGTTAGGAAAGATATTTACTTCATGTTTGCCACATCACTAGGAATGTTACATTTATATAATTCCTGATTGTCTTGTAGTTCTTCCTACTGTATGTAGTTTATTTTATTCATGTGTAATAATATAAACATATATGTTAAAAAAGAAACACAATAAAAAGTGATTTGTATAAGGTTTGTATATAAATGTTAAGATATTTCTGTGTATTATTAATAATCAATTTGAAAGTGCAGTTGAAAAATATCACTTACAATACCAAGAAAGATCCTGTTTATGGATACAAGGCTCATTATATTGAGGCTATAAATTCTCACAGAAGGAATCTTATAAGATGAACATAATGAGATTCTGAATCTCAAGAGATATTTCATAAGATTTGATGAGCTGATTCTAAAATTTTACAGAAAAATGAATGTGCAAGCAGAGCCAAGATCACTTTAAAAAGAAAATGATAACATATTTTCTTCACAGATGTAAAAGCATATTGTATATATGAGTAATTAAATATAGTTGTATAAGACTAGATTAAAATAAATCAATGGAGTATTACAAAAACTTGGAGTATGTGTATTTAAGAATTTAGTATATAATAAGCATCTCAAAGCAATCAGAACCTTAACTATATAGTAGACTTTGTGTAGAAAATTGGTGATCATTTAAATATGTAAATGGATGTGATTGGGAAAGAGTGGTAATACTGATCTAGAATAATACACACTAAAGAGATAAAACAAAATGCAATGCTGACAAAGATGACTAAATAAATAACTAGAAAATCTGAATAGGCCTTTATAAAGGGATTAGATTAAAAACCAAAGTATTTTCTACAAAGGACAAGGATGCTTCAATGATCTGGTCTAGAGAATTCTCTTTTTAAAAAAAATTTTTTTTATTAATATATTCTTGTTACATCTCAATGTTTATGCCATCCCTTGTATCTTCCCATTCTTCCCTCCCTCCCATTTTCCCCTTATTCCCCTCCCCTATGACTGTTCCTGAGGGGTATTTCCTCCCCCTGTATATGCTCATAGGGTATCAAGTCTCTTCTTGGTAGCCTGCTATTTTTCCTCTGAGTGCCACCAGGTCTCCGCCTCCAGGGGACATGGTCAAATGTGAGGCACCAGAGTACGTGAGAAAGACATATCCCACTCTCCACTCAACTGTGGAGAATGTTCTGACCATTGGCTAGATCTGGGTAGGGGTTTAAAGTTTACCGCCTGAATTGTCCTTGGCTGGTGCCTTAGTTTGAGCGGGACCCCTGGGCCCAAATCTGCCTATCATAATGTGCTACTTGTAGGTTTCTAGGACCCCCTGGATCTTTCTACGTTGCTATTCTCCCATGCTTCTCTCATTTAGAGTCCCAATAGGATGTCCTCCCCTCTGTCCCAGTTTCCTGGTAAGTGAAGGCTTTCGTGGGACATGTCCCTTGGGCTAGTATGCAGATATAAGTGAGTATATACCATTTGATTCTTCCTGCTTCTGGGTTAACTCACTCATTATGATCATTTCTAGCTCAATCCATTTATCCACAAATTTCAGGAATTTCTTGTTTTTAATAGCTGAGTAGTATTCCATAGTGTATATGTACCACAGTTTTTTATCCATTCTTCTACTGATGGACACTTAGGCTGCTTCCATGTTCTGGCTCTTATGAATAAGGCTGCTATGTACATGGTTGAGCAAATTTTCTTGTTGTGTGCTGGAGCATCTTCTGGGTATATTCCAAGGAGTGGAATAGCTGGGTCTTGAGGAAGCCCTATTCCCATTTTTCTGAGATAGCACCAGATAGATTTCCAAAGTGGCTGTACTAGTTTGCATTCCCACCAGCAATGAAGGAGTGTTCCTCTCTCCCCACATCCTCGCCAGCATGTGGTGTCGCTTGAGTTTTTGATCTTAGGCATTCTGATGGGTGTAAGATGGAATCTCAGAGTTGTTTTGATTTGCATTTCCCTGATGACTAAGGAGGTTGAGCATTTCTTTAAGTGTTTTTCAGCCATTTGATATTCCTCTGTTGACCAGTTTCTTTTTAAAGGCACTTAGTGCTATGAATTTTGAGAATTCCCTGTTTAGTTCCAAGGAGAATTCTTAAAGAATCAGTACTAACCATTATTTACCAAAACTAGAAGAGGGACACTTTCTATTTCTTCCTTCCTATTCACTTTTTTTCTCACCCCCCCCCCCCCACCTTGCTTGCTCTCACTGAGTCAAGTCACAGTCTGACTTGAATTGGTTGTATAAATGAGAATGAATTTGAACTTGTGATCATCTCATCCCCATCTTTCTAGTCCTAGAATCTTTAAGGTTCTAATTCTTTAAGGAAAATATTAAATTATACTAAAGGCAGAAAATGAAATCGCTAAAAAGGAACCTTTGTACCAGGGCCCTTGATAAACACAAATATAAAAAATATTGTCAAGAAAATACAGAAGCTTATAAAATTAATTTTAAACTGTGAACACATACTATTAATTTCCAGAATACAAGCTTATTTAAACACACAAATATAAATTAACATTTCTTCTAGCATTCTGCCATCCTTAGTAGAATACTAAGTAGAATACCCTACATGACAATCAGAACAGACACAGAAAAAAATCCAATAAAACTCACATTCATTTATGATTAGAAAAATATTAAAAAACTAGAAATGGCAGGACACAGCTCCACCTCTGGAAAAAAAGCAAAACTAAAATAATGACGAATGACAGAATGAATTCCCTTAAGTTCAGAAACAAACCTGAGTGTCTGATCTCATCACTCATTTTCAGTTCAGTAGTAGAGGTTCTAGCTAGGGCAATGGGGCAGAAAAACAAAGGTTATTCACAGTGAAAAGGAAGTGTTCTACTTCATCTACATTGGGGGATGACACCGTTTTATACACAGAACACTCCCCAGGAATACACTAAAAGTTAGGGGAACCAATACCCAAATTCAGAAAGATTGTAAAAGTCAAAATTAATATAAAACGACCACATTTCTCTATATTGGTAATAAATATTATAATACTTAAATTTAAAATTATTACTATTTAATATAGTGAATGAAATAGAATAAAATACTGAGGAATAATTTAATCTAAGAGGAATGTGACCATTATACACAGAAAATAAGAAAAGCAAAACATAGTTAAAAAAGGAATTTTCAAAGAATGAACGTGAAAAAGTCTATCTTCATGAATTAGATTTGACAATAAAATGACATGATACCCTAAATTAATCTATATATTTAATGCAGTCCCTCACAAAATTACAAACAGCTAAAAGAAAACAAATGAGGTTTCATAAAACCTTAAAAAACAACTCTTCTGTGCCACAGGGCATTATAAAGAAAATTACATCACAACCCACCGAATAGGAGAAGATATTAGTAAATCATATGTTAAGGAGCCATTTGATTAGAAATATATGAGTAACACATATAACACATTGTAAAATAATAATGTAACCAAAACTAGGAAAATACTTGACACTATCTCTTCAAAATGCACATGAAAATGTTTATCATCATAATAATGTGGAAAACTGTTTTCAGTAATTAAGAATAAAACAGGCAGGTTGGCCAATAAAATTGAATCAAAGGCCCATAAATAAGCCCACAAAACCATGACCACTTGATTCTTGACAAAGAAGCCAAAACCATACAAAAGAAAGCACCTTCAGTAAACGGTGCAGGTCTAAATGGAGGTCTACATGTAGAAGAACTCAAATAGATCCATATTTATCACCCTGCACAAAACTCAAGTCCAAGTGGATCAAAGACCTCAACATAAAACCATATACACGAAATCTAATAGAAGAGAAAAGTGAAGAAGTGCATTGACCTCATTGACACAGGAGACAACTTTCTGAACAGACTACCAACAGCTCAGGCTCTAAGAGCAACAATTGATAAATGAGATCACATGAAACTAAAAAGCTTCTGCAAGGCAAAGGCCACTATCAATAAGACAAAATGATAGCCCACAGAATTGAAAAAGATCTTCACTAAGCCTACATTTGACAGAGCTAATATTCAAAATATATAAACAACTCAAGCAATTACACACCAACAAAACAAACCAACTAAAAGTGGGGTACAATGCTAAACAGAGAACTCTCAACAAAAGAATCTCAAATGTCCAAGAAGCACTTCAAGAAATGTTTAATATCCTTAGTCAACAGGAAAATAAAATCAAAATGCCTCTGAGATTCCATTTTACACTCTTCAGAATGGCTAAGATCAAAAACTCATGGGACAACACATACTGGGGAGGATGTTGAGGAAAGGAAACACTACTCCATTGTTGGTGGGAGTGCAAATTTGTACAATCACTGTGGAGATCAATCTAGAGGGTTCTCAGAAAGTTGAGAATAGATCTACCTCAAGACCCAGCTATACCACTCCTGGGCATATAGCCAAAAGATGCTCCACCATAAAACAAGGACATTTGCTCAACTATGTTCATAGCAGCTTTATTTGTAATAGCCAGAAACTGAAAACAACCCAGATGACCCTCAACCAAAGAATAGATAAAGAAATTGTGGTGCATTTACACAGTTGAATACTACTCAACTATTAAAAACAAGAAAATCATGAGATTCGCAGGCAAATGGGTGGAACTAGAAAAGATCATCCTGAATAAAGTACTACAGACCCAGAAAGACACATATGGTATATACTACTTATAAGTAGATATTCGCCATAAAGTACAGGATAACCACACTACAATCCACAGATCCTCCCCCAAAAAAGCCAAGAAGGGCCCAAGGAAGGATGCTTGTATCTCACTCAGGGGAGGGAATGAAATTATACATCTGACGTAGATGGAGTGAGGGAACTGGGTGAGAGATGGGTGGGAAGGGTAATGGGGGTGGGGATCAGGTGTGGGGAAAGCAGGTGTGTGGGAGTGTAGAAGAGCAGCAGGGATGGTAGTGGGTGTGGGGGAAGACTGAGAAAGAAATGGAGAAGGCAGAGAGGGAGGGGGCATGAGGGTGAGACTCGGAGGAGAGGAGGGAGGGAGCCTGGATCAGGCTGTAAAGTTATTAAATACATAAATAAAATAATTTCATTCAGTGTGAGAAAAAAATTAGTGAGTAGAACATTATAATGCCAAACAATATTATTATCAACCAAGAAGAGCACTTTGGAGGTATCTAACTTTGTGGGCCATTCCCCTCTCCTTCCCTCCATATAGAATAGGTGTGTGGAAGTGTGGGGAGAGCAAGGGTGGCCTGGGGCTAGGGGAAGGACTGGAAGAGAGAACAAATCTCCAGGACAGAGGATGCTCCTGGAAGTTTCTGAGGATGACCCTGAGAATTCTAGCAGCAGGGACTAAGGAGCCTGAACTCACCACCTCCTATAGCCCTGAAGGACTTCTAGTGGAGGGAGGAGGACACCAACACACCCATAAAACCTTCAACCTCAAATTTATCTTGCCTACAAGAAGTGTAGGGATAAATATGGAGCAGAGATTGAGGGAATGGCAAACTAATTACTAGCCCAACTTGAGACCCACCTCATGGGAAAGAGCCAACCCCTGTCACTATTAATGATACTCTGCTCTACTTACAGACAGAAACCTAGCATAACTGTCGTCTGAGAGCTGATAGAAACAGATGCAGAGACCCACAGCCAAACATTAAGCAGAGCTTGAGTTACCTTGTGGAAAAGTAGGAAGAAGTGTTGAGGGAGCCAGAGTGGTCCAAGACACCACAAGAAGACCTACAAAGTTAACTAACATGGGCCCATGGTGGTTCACAGACACTGAACCACCAACCAAAGAACATGCCCGGTCTGGACCTAGAACCCCCTACACATATGGAGCAGATGTGCAGCTGGGTTAACATGTGGGCCCCCTAACAGTGGGAGTAGGGGCTGTCTCTGACTCTGTTGCCTGCCTTTGGGCCCCTTTCCCCTAGCTGAGTTGCCTTGTCAGGCCTCAGTGTGAGAGGATACCTGCTGAGACTTTAGTCCTGTTGAGACTTAAGATGACTGAGTAGGTTGGTACCTCTTGGGTGCCTCCCTTTCTCTGGGAAGGAAAAGAGGGAGAGGGGGAGGGGGTATGAGAGTGTGACTGGGAAGAGAGGAGGGAAGAGGCTGGGATCAGGCTATAAAGTGATTAAATAAAAATAATTTTAATTCAATGTGAAAAAGAGATAAATAGTGGCACATTTTAATACAGAACATTATAATCAACCAAACAGAGCAATTTGGAGGTACCTATCTTTGTGATCTATTCCCCTCTCTCTCCCCCCTCCCCCGACATAGATTCCTTAGCAGAACCTCAAATAGTTTAGAATTCTTTGGAATCATTGAAGAGAAAGTGAACAATTTCTCATGGACATCTTCAAACAATACTGATGTATGCGTGAGCGCTAGAGAGAAATGGAGCACACATCAACACAAAACACTCCCTTGGAAATAATTTTGTTAATGAAAACTCAGTTTAAAATGTTATTTCATCAAATTTGTTATGTGAAAATATCTGCTTGAAAATTAAAGAAGTAAATTATTTACAAAAATTATTTCTTCTTCTTCTTCTTCTTCTTCTTCTTCTTCTTCTTATTATTATTATTATTATTATTATTATTATTATTATTATTTTGTGTGTGTGTGACTGTATGGACTGCCATAGCACACATGTGGAGGTCAGAGAACAACTTGTGGAATTTAGTTCTCTCTTTCTACCACATACTTTCCAGGTACCAAATTCAAGTTATAAGGCTTGCTAGCAAAGGTCTTTACTTGAGTGAGACATCTTCTGGAAATTAAGTTTTGGGCAATATTTGCAAATATTGTGATACTCATAAGTAGTTCCTGATAAAGTAAATGGTGCATGCACTACAGAGCATACCAGTTCTATTCTTAGATATATACTCAATATCAAAGAAAATATATGTCCCCCCCAAAATTTTTTTTCAGCCAATGAATGATCACAGTCATCACTTATAGATGCCTGAAAGTGGAATTAACTAAAATGTATACCTACAGATGCTTAAATGGCCAAATTTAGTAAACCCCATAGAGGCAGTCACGATTCAGCCATAAAATGAGCAAAATAAAATACCAAAATATAACAAAGGCAAAATCTGAGAATGTAATGGCTACACAAAAGAAGACATACACAAAAAACTACACATACATATGGTTTTACACTTGATTCCATTTAGAAGTTTGTTTGACTCTTTGGACATAGTGTTAAGGATCTTGCTTTTAAGTTCTGCCCAGCATTCTATAACTATCTGAAATGGAACACATATTAGAGACTGACGCTACATCCTACATAGGAATAGATGTGGTCACTGTTCTCCTCAGTTTTCAAGAGGAATTAGGGTAAGGGAGCCTAAGAGTCACTGCTAATAGATACACTATTTCTTTATTGGGTGATGAAAGTGTAATGGAATTATTACATTAATACACCTAGCATATTTTTAAAAATATTGCTACGTATAGTGGTACTATACACCTGGTCTAGTACCCAGAGAGGCTGAGGGAGGAGGATCATGAGTTTAAGACTAGAATGAGGTAAAATAGGCAACAAGAATTTGTCTCAAACAAAATTTAAAAACATATCACTATATTGTTCAATTTTAAACAGTGACTTTCTTGGTACTTCAATTACATCTTTATAAAATATTCAATTAGTTAAACTTGACTGAATCCTGATTGTCAAAACAAAACATTAAAATGACATCTTGTGACACCTCAGGAAATTTTAATGTGAAGTGTATATTAAATGGCATAAGAATGAGGAAACTACTGTTAATTTTATACATGTGATAAGATATTGTATGAAAATAAGTTATGCTTATATATTAGAATGTCATTACTTTTAGGAGGCACTTGCTGAACTATCTAAGGGTCAAGAATCATGACAGGGCCTCAGAGGAAGGATAGCAGGCTACCAAGAAGAGACTTGATACCCTATGAGCATATACAGGGGGAGGAAGTCTCCCTCAGTCACAGTCATAGGGGAGGGGAGTAAGGGGAAAATGGGAGGGAGGGAGGAATGGGAGGATACAAGAGATGGGATAACAATTGAGATGTAATATGAATAAGTTAATAAAGTATATTTTAAAAAAAGAATCATGACATTAGCCTCAGGATATAACTTCGTGGCAGAAAGTGTTCTTAACATGTGTGAGACATTGGATTCATCCCCAGGACCACAAATTTGAGTCATGATACTTACAGTTTTTATGAAATAGTTCAGCAGTTAAGATAGATGAATAGAAGATAGATAGATAGATATTAGATAGATAGATAGATAGACAGTAAATAGATAGATTGATAGATAAAACAAGCATAGAAAACATTAACTTAGATTTAGATGAAAATAATGTATTTTCCTCTAGCTATTCATAAATGATAATTTTAGCACATGAATAATTTCAAAATTAAATATTAATACTAATTAGTAAATCCTGTACAGTTATATACTTTAGTGGTCTTTGAATTTGGAAAACTACTTAGAAATGCAATTTTGTGATATTTATTAATATAAATGAAAGCGATTTTTATTGTGATCCAGCATTTCTTATTCTTAGTGTATATCCTAGAGAAACTCAATTACATAAGTTAAGGTTTTCACAAATATTACAAGAACAGAACAACTGAAACAACTTTTATGCTTACTGAAATTAAGAGATTGATCACATAAATTGAAATTATCCATAATGCACTATACTGTGCAGAAATTCACATGCATTGTAAGAGAAAGTGCAGGCATATCCTGTTGGCCAGCCTACCTGGCACAGTGGACTTCTAAATAAGAAGCGTGGCACACTGTGCTCCTGATTATTCCCGGAAGTTGGAGCACTGCATTCTGAAGCAGTGTGAGTAGGCTGGTAGCTGGTCTGTAGATGAGTCTGGACTGCACTCTCCACATCTCCTTTATTGGGTTTCATCTGCATAAAGATCCTAGTGGTATGAGCTCTTACTATTCTATCTGAAGTAATGTGCTAACCAATCACAGTCAATAGGGTTCCACTATATAAGTAGTTGCTCACATGCAATAAAGCAAACACTGTTCCCCGAAACAATAAGTATAAGGTATAAAGCATGCCTTATATTTGAGGGAGGAGGAGAATTTAGCGTGATTACATCATATACAGGAATAGAAGCCAATAGATGACATACAATAAAAGGAGAAATTCAGTAGAAAAAGGTTTGAAGGACATAAGCCACAATGAGCTATGGTTATTTAAACATCTAATTAAAGCTTGACAACAAAGTACTTTTCCTAATGTGATACTTAAATTGCTAACAAGAGAAAGAGGAATTTGTTCCTCAACCCCACCCACTCTGGGTCCAGGAGCAAAATTTGCCTATAGGAAACAAAACCTCTGAGTACAGCCCTGGCAGGCGTTAGGGACTACATTAGAAGTTGCCTGATTCTCCTCTGGCCTCCAAGAGACTAGGAAACCATCAACATTGTAGTGATTGGGCCAAGACAGAATGGGAATAAGGGTGTAAAGAAATCAGGGGAAATAGGAAGGAAAGAAAGGAGAAAGAGGATAAATAAGGAGTTACTGGTAGTGGCCGGGAGTGGAGGGCATCTAAGGAAGGGGTGGTAATGGGTGGGAGGGAGGATTAGGGATGAATGTGAGAAGTTTCCAGGCTGTCTCATGAAACAGATGGCACTTCAGAGGGCCTTAGTCACCTTTTCAGCTCCCTCAATAGGTCATGCAACTAGAAAGGGGGAAAGTATTACAGAAGAGGGTTAGGGCAGTAGAATACATGTGAAACAAAGTAGAAAAAGAAGCTACTAGGAATGGAAGGGTACAAAATGCTTATGAAATTTAATGTTTTATAAACTAATTTAAAAATGATTAATAACAGAGTCTCCATGTATTCTTTATAACCGGAAAAACCGAGAGAGATGCCAATTCCAGCAGTTTGGGCACAAGCTGTGCAAATTGTAAAGTTCTGAAGTAAGTAGAAAATGGAGGAATCATTACTTCCCAGGTGCATCATAGAAGGCACCTAAGCATACAAATTAAGAAGAAACAGTACCAGGTAAGCTCTGAGCTAAGGACATACACAGAGTAAAAATGGTGAGTGTCTTACTTTTGCTTTTATTGTGTGTGTACCTAGGCTCTCTCCGGGACATAACAGAGCTAGAAAGGCTGATTAGAATTAGGCTAAAATTGTAAGATACAAAGTTGATCTTATTTACTAGGCAGTGTGAGAACACTGGTGAATTTTGGAGCAGGCATATTGCTTTAACAAACTTCCCTATTTGAGGACCATTCTGACAGCAGGGAATAAGAAACATCATTTTCTCTGGCCACCTGAAGGACATCGTTCTTTCAAATAAATCTTTTTCCCTCCTGCAATAGGCAGTGGGCACTTGTTCATTTCAAGATATGTATATACAAATGGAGATCTTTTTTTCTGCCAGAATCCCCTTGGGAAAAACAGGTTACACTCAATTTATTTCCGTTCCTTGTTTATTCTCAAGTAGCTCTAAAAGGTTTTCTCACTAGGAATACTATAACAACTATTCTTTTCAAGATCTTTAGCAACCTCCATGAGCTTGTACAATGGTTTTATTTCTCCCTTGTTTTCTTTACAATTTCTTTTCATTTTCTGAGCTCTGTGCACCTGGCCTTTTAGATCTCTAAATACTGCAACACCCATGCCCTCTACTTTTCTTTACTAATACTGCCTCTTAGTGGTTTCAACCACTTCCATGCTTTGGAACATTGTTTCAAAGACCAAAACTGGAAGTGGCCAATAGTGTAGGCAATAGTTATTTAAATGGTTTGCCCACTTCTGTTTTTGTTCTTTTATTTTATTACTATTTGCCATCATCATCACTAATTGTAAGCCTCCAATGAATTCACTACAATGTCCCCAGAATCAAGTTTTAAATCATAACTCATAAAATACGACTCACACAATAACTTTCTGATGCACTTTGAATGAAGTCTAAACTCCTTTAGATGATTTACAAGGACCCTTGGTGTCTCTTCAGCCTTGTCATGTACCACATCCTGCATGCTCACTATAGCCTAATCTCTGTCTTGGTTAATAAGTCAGTTAGGGACTCTTAGCCAGTTCTAGCTCTAGATCTTTCCATGCAACAGGCTTTTTGTCATTAGGTCTCAGCATAGATGCCATTTCCTCTTGGAGGCTTTTTTCTGACCTTGTCATTTTCTTTCTAAAATATTCATTTATTTTATTCATAGTACTGATATCCAAGAAATTCTCTTGTGCTTGAACTCTTTACTCTCTATTTTCCAACACACATACAACTAGAAAGTAAGCTTCATTAGAGCAGGATTGGCAGTTGTATTTCCCAAGCCTACAATAGTGTCCTGTACGTGGTAGGCACAGAATTAATATGCATTGAATGAATGTTGAGAAAATTAATTGGTAACAGAGTGATTTACTGCAGAAATACAGACAACAGGCACTAAAGCATTTAATTAAATTGGTAGCAGTCAGAAGCAAAATGAAGGAGAAAAAAAAATCAATATTAGACTAATCATACCAAGATTTCAACTAAAGGTACTTAATCCTGCAAACAATGGAAGACTCTTCTCTGGTCACCATTTCTATTACAAAGTATCAGAACTGGCAACACAAATCAATAAGGTGTGAAGTAATTATCTTTTCATTCATCAAAATGCAACAAACTAAAGAAACAGTAGTTTAGTAAAGGTTGATAACTGGAACATATTGGAAGAAACAAATGATTCCATACATTGTTGCCATTAAAATAAAGAAGTTTCTGAGATGAATCACTAGTGGGTGGGAAGGGAGATTGATAGGTTTGGTACAGAATGATTTTCATTCATTCTCTGCAATATCAGGCAGAGACTTTTTGTTTGGGTCTACAAGTCTGCAGGAAGGACAGAGGCTACAGAGTATGGGTGTCCTCAGCACAAAGAGCTCAAGCAACAGGAATAGGATTCTGTGAGGGGTCCAAACTACTTGAAGAGACTAGTAATCCTTATTTGGAGGAGTTTACTTATTACACCTTCTAGCATCCAAGAAAATACTAGAAGGAAGGGATTACAATAATCTCTCACTTCCTCAACCTCTACCTCCCTTGGACAACCATGTGGAGATTTTCCCTTGCAGCTGGCCCTGTGAAATGGGTTCTGAGGAAGCATTTTGGCACTTCTGCCATTGGCCTCTGAAGATATACCTTTCACTATTCACAGGGGCAAATGTCAAGCTAGGCAACTAGAGTGCCGCTCAGTAAGTCTGCATCGCTTGAGGAGATGGGGAAAGCCTAGCTATAAAGTCCCCAGCACTACTCCACTTTTCCAACCTAAATGCACATTCTGAAACTTTAAGCCACCAGAATGAAAGTAGTCAGCAGCAACTGCACCAACAGTTTCACCCAGACATCTAAAGCTGTTTGTAAAGCTGATTTATTCCTTAATGTTGTCGCTTGACATCGTGCCATTTTAATTTTTACTCACTGCCAGCCTGTGGCTCTCCCAGCGAAAGAGCTCATCTGAGTATGCAGCAGAGCTGAGCAAGGAGGTCTTCAGATCTCTAGCTGCAGCTCTTCTGCTCAGAAGGCACTGTTGGCAGCTACCACATTCTGCTACAGCATCCTATCTCTTTGGCAGAAAGCAAGGCTTCATTCTCCATGCTGCCCTTCATCCTGGGCTTGTGGGAGCCAGGAGCCCATCAAGGATTGATTGTTTAGAGTCTGTTAGCAAATGGGCATCAAGCAGTGTCAGGGTTTGTGTGGTGAGCACACAATAGGGTTCCTAACAAGGACAAGACATTGTTTGGTTTTAATTCAAGGGTTCATTTTCATTTGGTGTGTGTGTGTGTGTGTGTGTGTGTGTGTGTGTGTGTGTGTGTGTTTGTGTGTGCGTGTCTTTGCCCTGGAGAGAAAGTCATATTTTCTGGAGCTTTCACTCTTGGAATAAGAAAACCCAAGCTCAAACTTGACTTTGAGACCATTCCACTTCCACTGGAGGGAGTGTGAAGTGGACCAGTAACTTTAGTTGAAACTTGTTCATCCCTGCATCCTTAAGGCCTACAGTAAAGACTTGAGAATAGCATATGTACAGTAAATATCCACTGAGTGTGAGAATGGATAACAAAGATTCCATCTCAGTGATCACACCGATACAATCAGCTTATCTAGTGGAAACATTTCTTAGCATTCTCTGGAAGAATTTAGCTTGTGAAACAATCTAGGCAGAATCTAAGCCCAAAGCAATCACTTTCTTTAAGTGGTATTGTGCCCATCCCTTTTTGTTTTACTTTACATCTAATCTTACACATTAAACATCTTGAGTTATTTCCCCCTGCAGCCATAATGATAATTGAATGCCATTCCTATTCTCCTTGTCACCGAGTCGCCACAATCTGTGCCTTCCAACAATTTGGATTCCCACTTGCCTGCTGGTCTTTGCTATGTGTGACATTAGTAGGTTTTTATAAAGTATGCATGTGTATGTGTGTGTGTGTGCATATGCACGTGTGTAAGCAAATTTCACTGTCTGGAAGAAGAGAAAAAAAATGAAACTGGAACAAGGCAATGAAAGGGGATGCAATGGAAGGCAATAAGGTAATGATTCACAGCTCAATGAAATGATCATGTTTAGGTACTGTGTGTGCCTGTGTGCCTGCGTGAGTGTCTGCTGAGTGCATAGGGTTTTGTTTGTTTTAGAGACATGGTCTCATGTAACCCAGGCTACCTTAAAACTTGCCATGCAGTGGAGACTGGCCTTAACCTTCTCTTTTTTTCTACCTACACCCAGTGCCATTATCACCATTAGTCAGAAAAAATACTTGTGCTGATAACAAGGTCTTTAACTGGGACTGTCAACAATGATTGCCTTTCCAAAAACTCACAGATGCTGAGTTCACTTACTCTTAACAAGTTCTAGGTCATTATAAAACAAGGAAGTGAGAAAGCTGGGATATGAGAAGGTCCATTGCTGGTGACCATGTTTCCACTTGCCTTTGATGGGGACTCTGAAAGCAGCAACCACCTACTCTTGTCTCTACCTAACTCTGGATTGTTAAGAAGCCTAATTCACATTGTATCCATGCATGGCATCATCTCCCTCAGCTTCTCCAATAACCTCTAAACATTAAAGAGGAAAGGAAAGGAAAATTAACTTAAAATGTGCATGAAATAAAAGAACGGGCCAAATGTTAGAGGTTATGAACAAAATACAGAGAATAGAATGGAATACAGGTGAAAGAGTCATTTAGGGCAAACCCTGAAATGCAAGGTACTCAGAAAATGCTGTGTTCAGAAGGCAGCATAAAACAACCAAGTACTATATTGTTAGATAATATAGGATAATACTCAAACATTTTTTCTTAGTCCCTCTCCTCACTGTATTAGTAATAATGAAAACTAATATTTATTGAGTCCTTACTGCCTGCCTAGATACTGTCTTAAAGATCTTATAACCATTATCTCACAACTCTATTTAATTTTCAGGATGATTTCCACCAGCCAGGTGCAATTATGGTTACCACTGCATCACACATAATGAAATTGAGGATCAAATTTTGTTTTCCTGGGTCATGCCACTTCTGAGTGTGATAGAGATCTGAGATTTTTCTAACCTCAACCAAGTGTATTCACCTATATACTATCATAAGTACATTCCTTTTTTGGCTCTTTTCTGTCAGTCCTACTTTAATGAAATCTTAAGCCAATCAAGCGATAACAATGAAAAATTTGGAAAAGTTTTGGTCTCTGCACAGATGACTCTGTATAAATCCCAAAAGACAAAAACAAAACGAAAATATATGAAGATAGGAAAGAGATTATTAGGAAAGGGTGGTGGACAAGAGGAGGAAATGGGAGAAAGAGAAAAGAACAATAAAAAATGAACATGTGTGTGTGTGAAATCGTCAACAAAACAAATTTAATGTTAAAAACATTTTTACAAGAGTATTGGCCTCATTCAAGGAAGAAGGCATATAATGATAAAGTTGCAAATTATCTATATTGGAAAAGAGCAAACGATGAGTCTATTGTGGTATATTGAATACTATTACTAAATAATAAACTATATTATATTATGCTATGAACAGACACAGATAGTTTTTTTATGGTGGTGATGTAGGTATAACACAAATAGTCATGCACACAATTATATTCCATTCACATGTACTCTTCTGAGATATTTGTTGTGTTATAGCACATAATCTTCTATGAAGGAACTTTGAGATTAAACTATAGGCCTGTGTCATCTCCAGGTGTACTTGATGGAATGGCTTATGCTCAAGAGCTGTAGAGAAATAAAGTTCTATCACTGACTCATAAGTGAGTGACAGAATTGGAGCAAGAACAAGTTCTAAAGGTAGAGATCTCCAAACCTCACTGGTTACCACTGTCTGTCAGTGCAGAAAGGAAAACTGAAGGCTGTATAAGTTTGTAATTCCACGAGAGATTCAGTATTATTGATATCTTTCTAAGTCTTTATCTTTACAGACATGAGATGACAGAAAAGTATGGGCAGTTAGGAGCCAATCCTAGGCAATACTCCAACGTCCTCATTCCCTATATATTCTAAGGGCAAAATTAGCTAAAAGATATGTTCCAGGCCATGGCACCTTTGCGGTATCACATAGCATCAGAAGGCTCTTGCTAAGAGTGAGCCCATAGGTCAGGCTACATCCACTGGGGTAGCTCTCAATTCATTTTTGACACTTCTGAATGCCATACCGCACTAGAAAGCAACATCTATTCAAGAACCATTTCCTCTTTCTTTTTTTTTTTTTTTTTATTATTAATTTATTCTTGTTACATCTCAATGTTTATCCCATCCCTTCTATCCTCCCATTCCTCCCCCCCCCCCATTTTTCCATTATTCCCCTCCCCTCATTTCCTCTTTCCTTGACATGGCCCCTTGGGACACTATGCATTAAACAGGGAAAGTACAGACAGAACATATTGAGGGTATGGAAGGTCCACACATGTTCAGAGCATACGCTAAGTGTCTCTCTTACACTTGCCTATGTTCCAGAAAACAATAGACTGTCCTAGCTATGTGTGTATTAAGAACATTGCTATTAACATCACACCAAGCCACACCATACCACACCAAGGAAGTCTATTCTACAGCTGAGTAGCCCTTGGAACTATGCATTCTTGTCACTGGCCTATGTGTCTTTTCTTTCTTCTGTGAGAATACACTCTCCAAGACTATAGCAATTGCTAAACTTTTTCCAAGGTGATGAAGTTGATCCTACCCCATTTTATTTTATTTTATTACATTATAATTTTTTATTAATTCATTCATATTTCATCTCAATTGTTATCCCATCCCGTGTATCCTCCCATTCCTCCCTCTCTCCTGTTTTCCCCTACTCCCCTCCCCTATGACTGTGACTGAGGGGGACCTCCTCCCCCTGTATATGATCCTAGGGTATCAAGTCTCTTCTTGGTAGTCTGCTATCCTTCCTCTTAGTGCCACCAGGCCTCCCCATCAAGGGGACATGGTCAAATATGGAGCACCAGAGTTCTTGTGAAAGTCAGTCCCCACTCTCCACTCAACTGTGGAGAATGTCCTGTCTATTGGCTAAATCAGGGTAGGGCTTTGATGTTCACTGTGAGTATTGTCCTTGCTTGGTGCCATAGTTTGAGCAGAACCCTTGGGCCCAGATCTGCCCATCACAGTGTTCTTCGTATAGGTTTCTAGAACCATCTGGATCCTTCTATTTCCCCATTCTCCCATACTTCTCTCACCTAGAGTCCCAATAGGATGTCCTCACCTCTATCTCACTTTCCTGGTAAATGAGAACTTTCATGGGACATGCCCTTTGGGCTAGTATCCAGATGTAAGTGAGTATGCACCATTTGACTCTTTCTGTTTCTGGGTGAACTCACTCATTATGATCATTTCTAGCTCAATCCATTTGTCCACAAATTTCGGGAATTCCTTGTTTTTTTTTTTTTTTTTATAGCTGAGTAGTATTCCATAGTGTAAATGTACCACAGTTTCTTTATCCATTCTTCTACTGAAGGACACTTAGGCTGTTTCCATGTTTTGCCTATTATGAATAAGGCTGCTATGAACATGGTTGAGCATATGTCTTTGTTGTGTGCTGGAGCATCTTCTGGGTATATTCCAAGGAGTGGAATAGCTGGGTCTTGAGGAAGCCCTATTCCCAGTTTTCTGAGATAGCGCCAGATAGATTTCCAAAGTGGTTGTATTAGTTTGCATTCCCACCAGCAATGAAGGAGTGTTCCTCTCTCTCCACATCCTCGCCAGCATGTGGTGTCACTTGAATTTTTGATCTTAGCCATTATGATGGATCTTACCCCATTTTAAACTGCAATATAACTGCATATCATAAGGTCATTCTCTACCAGCTGCCACTAGTTTGTATAGGACAAACAAACCAGAAACTTTCCCATCACTGGTCCACTGTGAGCTGACATGAATATCTTTCACCCTAACCAGGGCTTCTATAATCATTTCACTCATAGAAAGGAAGCCCTGCTCCAAACCAGGGTCCATGTCTTTCACTAAATGCTCGGTGGACCCACTTTTACAGAGTCCTACCTCATTAACACTGCATTATCTGGAGGGCCAAATAAGCATGTGCTTAGACCACAGCACTGCAAAGGAACCAACCATCCAATTATATAAAGAACATAAATTTTGTTAATTTCAAAAGCTGAAATAGTCATGATAAGAAAAATCAGAGCTTTATTGTTTGGGTTTTAAACATCTTTCGTATGATTTAGAATTACAAAGAGAAGAGTGACGATCACAATCTTAATAGTGATTAGTGCTTCTAAGGGCTCTATTTGGCCCTGCCCTCTTTGTTTCTCCACATGGTGTAAGACAGCCATCTGCTACTATCCAAAGTTTCTCACACCCTTGGTCGACTCTTGTTTAATACACCAAGCTTACAACAAAAAGAATATTCATATAGTCACTGGTATGACCATGTCAAATGTTAAAACCCTGAATATATTACTGCCTGTTAATAAAGAGCCAGTGTCATAACCCGTCTCCCACAATACCTGTTCTGAGTTGTTTGTTTTCAACTTGCCATAAACTAGAGTTAGCTGGAAAGTGGAACCTCAATTCTGTAGGATATTTTCTTGATTCCTGATTGATGTGGGAGAGTTCAGGTCCCTGAGGGTAGTGCTATCCCTGGGCAGGTGGTCCTGGATGGTATAAGAAAGCAGGCTGATCAAGGCCAGCCTGGTCTACAAAGCGAGTCTGGGGTAGTCAAGGCTACACAGAGAGACCCTGTCTTGAAAAACAAAACAAAACAAAACAAAAAAGGAGGCTGAGAAAAACATGAGAGGCAAGTCAATAAGCAGCTTCATGGCCTCAGCTTTAGTTCCTGCCTCCAGGTTCCTGCCTAAACACTTTCTTCCCTCAGTTGCTATTAGCCATGGTGTTTTAGAATAGGAAGAAAACTAAAGCACTATCCTCCTAGCCCTAGAATCTGCCCCCTCTACTCCAGATCACTGGACAATTTTATAACTGAACAACTGAAAGCATAAGGCATGCATGCTCCAGCATCATATCCCAATGTTTGTATTGATGGGTCAGTGCCCATGCAAAATCACTTGCTAAATAATTTAGACACCATCCTTTTTTGTAAGCACTATACCAAACATTATATAACTTTCCAGGAACTGTTGCATAAATGTGCATGCCACTAGGTAAATCTCTCTCAAACCAGAAAGGACTTCAGTGCTTCATACACATTGTGACATAATCATTGCCACAGTCTGTACCTGTGTACACTTTGTCTTGAGGCAATTTTGTAAAAGACAGACATCGCCATCAATGCCTCCGCAGTACTGATATTTACAGATCTCTGCATACCACATTGCAGGTTCTAACTGTGTCTTCTACATTAGCTGCTTTTCTTATTGATGTGGTAAAACACCTGACAGAAGCAACTTAAGGGAAGAAAGATAATATGCCTCTATGTGTAACTACTTAGTCAGATATGATTAATGTAGACTCTGGTTAGGGATTGGCTCATACTACAGGAAGAGAGAATATGGTATTGCTCCAGGTATTGCCACCCTGGGTGATTTCATATGTCTGTCAAACTTTCAAATTTTTGTTGGGGATAGAAGGCCCTAAGCTTCACTGTTTAGAAATTAGAAAGGTCTCACACTAGGGGCTGATGCTGCATCCAAGATTGTGTTGGCTACAATCTATCATATCAAAGGTATGGTGATGGAAATATGAGGTTCTGGTCACATTATGTCCACAGTCTAGAAACAAAGAAAGTGGGTGATGGATGCTGATATTCCTCTTGCTTTCTCTTCTGTTTTCTCTTTATTTACCCAAGGACCCCACCCCATGAGATAGTGCTACCTTTAAAGTGAGTCTTCCCTCTTCAATTAAACCTCTTTGAAATTTTGCTCAAAGAAACCTCCTTGGTGATTCTAAATCTAGTCAACTGGACATTGAAAAATAGCCACCGCACTGTCTCTTCATTTACTAATATTGCCTAATAGCCTTGACATCCTATGATCTGATCAGTACATATTGTACTGACATGAGTAAGTAATGGATAAGGCCATTGGGTTCAGAGTCAACAGCAGTTCTTCCAAGCTGGAAGGAGATAGATCCAGTCCTACCTGGGATGTAGTATCAGTCTCTAATGTGTATCCCACTTCATTTTTTTTTTTTTTTGGTTTTTTTGATACAGGGTTTCTCTGTGTAGCCTTGGCTGTTCTGGACTCCCTTTGTAGACCAGGCTGGCCTCGAACTCACAGCGATCCTCTTGCCTCTGCCTCCCGAGTGCTGGGATTAAAGGCGTGTACAACAACACCTGGACTCCCACTTCAATTCTTGATGGAACAATGGGAAAGACTTAAGAGAAAAGATCCTTCTAATCAGAATTGGATATAAAGCCACTAACAACAACAACAACAAATCTCTAGACTTGACCAACCCATAAAAACTAATCATGTAATAAGGGCAGAAGAAGGGCCATACCTGTTCTTCATGTGGTGTGAGTTAATTGCTGACTAGAACCAGAGTTCACATCAACCATCACACAAAGCTGACTAGACAATCACACAAAGCCACTTCTCACAGCCTGAAACAAACATAGCTGACCCAGGGAACCGGAATCAAGATAGTGAAAATTTTAGTTGCATGACCTATACCTACACTGAAAATCACATCCACATCCAATATATTCATATATATTAAATATTAGAATCTGCATATAGAGTGAGAACTTTAGTATTTGTTTTTCTGAGTCTGTATTTATTTACTTAATATAACAACTTCTATATCCACATCTACCTAGCCTATTACTCTATGCTCTCTTATATAAGTTTGAGTGTGTGCCTCGTATCTCCCAATAATTGGTCAAGTCTTTAAGATCAGAGACTGAATAATAATCTTCTTTGTAACTCATACATGACATAAAGTTCAGTCAATAAATATAGAGTAGTAGAATAATTCTGTCCCTTACTCTATACATTAGTGTATTTAATTTAGTATAGAAACCATGTTTGTAAAAAGTTAACAAACATCAGAGCTTATCAGTTTTAACAGGGCCCCTCTTTTACCTACCAGGGAAAAAGGAGTACTGAGCTTCTAACACCTGTTTATATCACATGCATGTTCTTGGATCAAATTATTTGTTATGCCCTAGTGTAGAAAATGCTATATACTTTGTACATGGACTTGCAGTATTAACTAAGTTCTGCTGCAATACAGATTATTAATGAAGAAAGAGTGGCTATGAGAAAAGAAGGAAGTAAAATACTCAGTATAGAAAACATTATTGTATACCCATACTTTTCAAACATTTCTTCATATGATCTAATCTTTCTTTAGAAATCCCAAGAACCATGACTCTCAATATCCTCATTGCACAAATGTGAAACCTTATTATGTACACAGTGCTCTGCCTGCATGTCAACCAGCATGCCACTATAGAGGGTTGTGAGCTGCTATGTGGTTGCTGGGTATTGAACTCAGGACCTTTGGGAGAGCAGCTAGTAATCTTAACTTCTGAGGCATCTCTCCAGCACCAAACATGAAAAACCTATATACACAGATGATAAATGACTTTTCCAAGGCCATATACAAGCTGTAAGTTGACAAGCTCAGATAGAAAACCCCGCAGCCCATCTGCACCCTGATTCTTAAGTAATACTCTAATTGCCTTGCATAAGAGTGCATGAGATTTTATAATTTTTGAAAGCACGTTACTCTCTATCACTTGTATAACAAGCACATTGGTAACTGAGCAAAGACTATATGGCCATTTTACAGAGGAGTAAACAGAAGAAAAGTGGCTTGCTTAAAGTCATATATTTATTTGATCACAGAGTCCTTACTCATGAAATAATCCCTCCCTTTAATCATCTTATTCCACTTATTATAGGGGAAAACAAATCGGCCTCCCACCTTTTAAAGATGACTACATTTCTTTGACTAACAGCAAATGAATGCAGGCATGAAAAATGCCCAGTAGTGTCCAGCCAATAGTAGATATTCAGCAGACAACTCATTTTGCCTTAGATCCTATGTAGCTCTCTCTGTAACCCATCCATCAAGGCTTCCCTCAGTCCCCCAAGTGAAGCAGGCAAGCTCAATAATAGATGAGGTTACAGAGTGAAATGGAGATCAGTAAGTGAGAAGGCTATGTTGTATGGACATAGCCATATGGCAGTAGCAGAGACAAAAGCTTAGAGCCAGGGTCAAATAGAGGTGACTAACGTTGAAAACCATATTCCCGTTATAGCTCTAGAGTAGTGATACCCATGCATTTGAGAATTGTCTACTGTGCAGCCCAGCCCTGGCCCATGGATATATAGTCAGGGTGGAGTGATATCAGTCATGAACACACGCTGAAAGCAGACATTCTGAGAAGAACATAAGTACTGCTCACTAAAACTCAGTACATCTAGGGAAGGGTGTGTGGGTAAGCATTGGATGCTGGCAAAACATAGGCTCTTAACAGAGTAGATCCAACTTTTGTTTAGTGACTCCAACTTTCCAATTCTCTTCCTTTCTAGACTTTCCTATTAGCTTTCTTCTCATCAGCTTGGAAAAACAAACCTCAGACAGCGAGGACAATCATTTGAATATAGGGAGAGAGCAAAGTTAGTGACTGTCTTAATTAAAACAGAAACCCAAATGAAAGGAAACTCAAGGGAAAAGGTATGCTAAACTATCCATAGTGCTTCTCAAGAGTGGACAGAAGCATTGTGCTCAAAATGGTAGAAAATACAAGGGTTGGAGGTAAAAATTATTGCAAAAGCCTAGCATCCTAGAAATACCTGCTCATAACAGTGGAAAGTGGTAGTGGGGTTCTGCCTTTCACTGGTGTCACGCTACCTCAGTGCTTATTGCTATAACACTGATGTTCAAGGTTTCTATAAATTTTAAGCCTTTTCCCTTGCTGGCCTCTTTCCAAACAAATGTCCATGGCTATACATGTAGCATCTGTTAAGGATCCTTGGTAAGAAGCTAAGAACATCTAAGCTCTAAGACAGATGCCATGTTTAGTGGGCAGGGAAAGGCATAGAAAAGCCTGGGGCTGTCTGTGGTTCAGGTATCTGTCAAGTTCACTGGATGTCCGTTATAGAGGCTGTGCGCACCACTACAAGCTTTTATGACATGATATAGTCAGAATATTCTGTTGCTTATATTTCTGAGTCTCCTAAACCAGCCTCTCCATAAAAGTCTGAAATTAACGATCTCAATGGTCCAAATTAGATAGGTAACTACAAAACAGTGGTTTTTGTTTGTTTGTTTTAAAGATTTTGTTCCACTAACCTGCTTATACACATTCGAAGAAGATCAGCTTCTGGTAGTCACAGATGACAGCATAGATGGGAAAATTAACATTCACGTGGAAAAGCACTCCAAGCCTCTGGTACTTTCGTTCTCCAATGCTGTACCTGAGGGGTAGCAACTACAGAGTTCGAGGCAGGGCTTGACAACAGGAGAGACAACCAGAGAAGCCAAAAGACACATGTGTTTCCAAGACTATATGTGTAGGTATTGGCCAGAGCACATAGGCAGAAAGCGAAGGGAAAATTCTAAGAACGTAATATCACAGCTTTGGAAATTTTTCCTATTCTTTTTCTAAGTGTTTGTTGCACCACCCCCACCTCCACACCATAAAAGACCAACAAATGAATCAGGTCCTGCTCCTTGAGACAAGAGTACAGAATGGTAATACATGGGCTGTGGGAATAGTTTAGTAATTAAAGCCTTTTCCATGCTGTCATGAGAACTGGAGTCCAGACCCCAAGAATCCACATAAGTGATGGTCAGGTAGGCCATGTGTTAGTCCCATGCTGAGATGGTGAAGACAGGGAATCACCAGAGCTAGCTGGCTAGATAGTCTCACCATGTTAGAAAGTACTAGGTTCAGTGAGAGTTCATGTCTCAACATATAAGGTGGACAGCAATCAAAGAAGAATCCATACACAAACCTCAGGCCTATACACACACACACACCCAAACTCATACAAATGTGCATTGGCATATACTGAGGTGGAAACACACACACACACACACACACACACACACACACACACACACACACACACACACATACACCATACATATGAGGGAAGAATTTAAAAGAAGATGGTGAAAGAAGGTAGAAGAAAAACTAGGAGTAGCCAAAAGTCACCCTCAGCAGACATACATGTCAGCACAGTGGGTCATCAAGCTACTCTGTTGTTTCCTAATGTTTGGGATTACTACAGCGACACACTGCAGAAGCCTGACACTAATTCACTATATGGCCTTGAGCAAGTAAATTCAAGAAGTCTTCTTGTAAGTTAGGAGGTTTTAACCTTCCATTGTAACTTCCTACTTCAAAGCATAGTGGCAAAATTATATGTGGTATACCTTGAGTTTACCATAATAGTTGAAACACCTAAATTATGAAAATATGCATAAAAGCTTAAAATCAATAGAGAACTAAAACTTTAGCAAGCATTAAATGTCAAGAAATAAGTGACAATAGAAACAAAGAGAGCTGAATGAGGACAGAGATCGCTGCTTTATACTAGGAACATCTTTCCAGTGTTAGGCAACTTGAATCTTCATGGTAAAAGTCTTATGGGTTCAGATTACTGAAATAAAAGCCTAGAAAGAATCAAAGATGAGAAATCTTGTGAAAAACACTCCCCGCAATGAGCTAAATATCCAATTGTATTTGGAGGATGAGTGAACACATCAACCATCAACCTCTTACACTTGTACCCTGAGTTTAAATGGTTAAAGAAAATGGATCATAAGATGGTTCTCTAACAGGAATACCACGGAAAAGTGGTCAAAACCAACCTTTGGTTTCTCTCCCTCCTTCCCTGTCTCTCTCTCTCTCTCTCTCTCTGTCTGTCTTCTTCTTCTTCTTCTTCTTCTTCTTCTTCTTCTTCTTCTTCTTCTTCTTCTTCTTCTTCTTTCTCTCTCTCTCTCTCTCTCTCTCTCTCTCTCTCTCTCTCTCTCTCTCTCTCTCTCTCTCCCCCCTGTTCCCCTGAATAAAGGGAACTATGGTGCAATCCAAGTTACTCCTACAAGTAATTTCCAAATAGTGTGGCCAGCAAACAAAGACAGCTAGATACAAGAAGAGAAAAATATCAGCTACCTTAAGAAAAGGCAAATACCAGAAACTGACCTGTAGAAACTTTCAGTATTGGAAACATCAGAGACAGACTATAAAATTATGCTTTCTATGTTCAGAAAGTGTAGTTAGAATACTCTGATATATTTATGGACAAGATAAAGTAGGATTTAAATCTATGTCATACTTTGCTTTAAGCATTTAAAAATATTTAATTGATATAACTAAATCGTGATGCAGTATAGAGTGGTGATTAAATACATGTATAAAATGTGCACTTAGAAAACAAGGCAATGATTAGTTTTGTGTTTCAAATTCTCCTTTAGAGCTATAATAATGGATTATAATTCTTGAAAACACATTGATCTCATTTTCCATTTCTTCGTGAATGGCGCATGGGCTGGTTGGAGGACCTATTCACATTAGCCTCAAAATTAATCATGATTAATGTTTTTAAAAGCAGATAGAGAACTAAAAGGAAATAAAACAAATGAAATGTTTTCTCTGTGGTCCAATTTGCTAAGACCTGGGAAGGAAGAAGCAGAGAGTACCAGCATAGGAGTATTAAAGGGCTTGATCAGAACCTAGGCAAGGAAGGGCAAGAGCTACCACAACAGCTGTGTCAGATTGCTTTTTATTGTACTTCACCTTCCAGTGACTTTCCTTTCGGAAACTTAGTATTCAACTATTTAGTACAGTTTGCCACTCACAGACTTTCTATATCCTGTTCCAGGGCTGGAAAACAGCACAATAGAATGAGTATGGCCTGAAGACCTGTCTTCCTAACTATACAAGACCTAGGCCAGGATTCCACACTCACCCTATGCTTGGTTTAATACTCTGATCTCACTACTTTCAGAGTCATCCCTTTGTGTTATTCACTGATGAAAATGATGCAGTCTATCCTGATAGCTGGAGGGGTAAGCAGACAGCAGCAAAAGGTGAAAATAAGGTCAATGGCCACTCACTGAGCTTTGCCAAGCTAATGTCTCATGAAGATTCCAAGCTTAAGACTACATGAAGATCCAGGGACATTTTATGAGGGCCATGAATAGAAATGGTGACAGATGTACCAGGGCATGAATCAAGAACTAATTGAGGATGATTGTAATAGCATCATACATCTATCCACTAGTTCCTATATACCAGGCGTTAGGGTAAGGCCTTTGTGTGTATGTGTGTATGTATGTGTGTGTGTGTGTGTGTGTGTCTGTGTGATATCTATCTATCTATCTATCTATCTATCTATCTATCTATCTATCTATCTATATATCTATATCTATCTATCTATCTATCTATCTATCTATCTATCTATCTATCTATTCTAATTACTTAAGAGCAGGGCCTGTATTGACTGTGGTAGGAACAGAAAAAAATAAAGTCATGTTTTGGGGGCTAGGGGCTACTCTCTAGTTGTGTAGATCCATATAAAGACCAGTAATACAACAAAAACTGCATTATGCATTAGGGTGTTTTCTGCATGGCCAATCTGAGCAGTGCTTCAACTTGAGTTCATAGAAAAGGTTTCCATTAAGGGAGGGGGGGTTAAATAATATTTCTTGAAGAAACTAACATTTGTAATGAGTCGTAAAGGAATAGTAGATCCTTGAAGCATGACTTATGGCATCAGGAGCCCAAGGAAGAATCGTATGGAAGTAAAAACACCTGTAAGATGATATAAAACAGAAAGGCTTTACTGAAGTAGACAGTACATAGTGGAAGAAGTGACCAGAATTTCAAGAAAAGAGAATGTGGAAGGCCTCCAATGTCACAAGGTAGAGATTGGTAGTAGGAAAAGGAAGTAAAGGTTTTGGGCAAAAGAGTATGTTCTATGATAAAAGGGTATTTGAGGAAGCTAAACCTAGTTAACAAGACAGTGGGCATCGAGTAAGGACAGTGATTCTGAGCTCCTCAAGAAACACTAAAATTATGTCTCTAGAGGGAAATGACCAAATTGTGCTCCAATTGCTCTCTTAAGATTGCCTCTTGGGGTTCATATTCAAAAGGACAAAGTGAGAGCAATCCTGTTCGCTCAGTCCTTCATAGCAAGAGCCTGTCTGGACCCCAGATCTTGCCTCAGTGCCTACGCAAACACTAATAAGTGCCAAATTGTTGTCATGGAAACGACTGCTTCATCTCTCTCACAGTGCTCTGCAGCCCTGAGGCTTCCTGCTTTGGGAAGCTTTTAGCAAATATTTGAGGAAAGGGGCAAATTCGTCAGCCAGAAGCATACATGTAGAACTGACTGGTAAGGTGGGGACTGGAAGACAGAGGCTACACAATAGCACAAGAGCTGCTGAAGAACCCACTCCATGGTGGAGATGAGTAGAAACCAGTTTCGCCTTTTAAAGCCACAGTGACTTTAGTTAATAGGGTGGTCTCCCCTGCCCCTATCTGGTACCACTGTGTTCGACATCTATAGCCTGATAGTGTCAATTCCATAAGCCCCTAAACCTCCAACAATTCAGGAGACCACTACTGTCTTAATGGACTTCTGTCTGGTCCAGGCTAGAGGAAGAAAGTCTAACAGAATCACAATAGGGCTGGGTTGCAGAGAGAAAAACATCCATAATGACAATAACTAGAAAAACATGCCATTTACTCTGTGCAGAGCACTCTTCTAGGCATGTTAGCAGGATTTCCTTGCTGAGTTCTTGCACTGTCCTGCATGATTGGTCCTCTGAGTCCTAAGAGGCTGAGCATGTTGCCCGGATACCTAGGGAATAGGTGAAAGCATGAACCCTGATTTGTCATATGTTCTGAACTAGTCTGTCATATCACAGTCATCCATTTTCTCTTAACAATAGTGTAATTATGAAATATAATGTGAATTGAAAGTGTGGAAATATATGTAGACATTTTAAGTAATTAAATGTATCTGTGTCTAGTGATTAATCTGTAATGAAGACGGTGATGATGATTAAGACTGTTAATATTTAGTGAGCACTCAGTTTTTGCATAAGAGTATAAAGTATACTTGCATTCTATCTTATATATTTTTCCAAACACCCATAGAATCATGGACACTTAATTTCATTTCCAATTCAGTAAAATGCAAACTAAAGTTAGGAAAGGGTAAGCAATTCACCTATTGGCTTATGATTGCATAGACATGAACTCAGGTCTCAGTTCCAAAGCCACACTTGGAGTTGCTCAGCCACATTGTCTCTAGTCCTGATTCAAGTCTTATACAGAGAGGGTGACAACCTCTAACACCATACCGCTTCTTGGATGGTATCTCATAGATAGTATTTTTCTATTTTTACTTTTCATAGGGATACTAAATGCCCCTGAAGGAATTAAGGGTCCAAGCCTTCTCTGACATATATAGACAGCCCTCTGGATACTCAGGATCAAGACGCATGCTTCAAGCAAGACCCTAGGACTTGTGTTTTTCATAGCACCCCTTCTAAGCTGTAGAGAGTCCTATGAACCTAACTATTCTGGAGAATATTCCTCCACCTATGATGTTGCCATTTGTTGGGGTTTCCTGGCTTGGATTCTAGCTCTGTTTACAACTAAGAATAATGGCACCCCATCTCTAATCATTCAGGAAGCTAATTCTGCATGAACTACAGTAGTCTAGCCTGGTTCTCCAAGCAGGAAATCATTTCTGCCCTAGTTCTCCCACAGCCGTTTGTGTGCATAGTCTCTTAAAGCATCAGGCTGATCTGCTGAGCTTAAAGTAATTGCAGCATGTTCTCTCATAGACCATTGCTGAACAACCTCGGCTGGAGGCAGAGTTCCCAGGCCTTTATCAAGAGTGACAGGTGGTAGAAAGGGGGTGAGTGGATGCGGTTTGCTGACTAAGAGGCTAAAGTTAAATGCTGGTAAGGCTAGACAAGCTATAAATCTGACAAATGATAGCATCTATTTTATGGCATACTTCCCTTTATTTAATAACAACAGAAACCCCACATATGGGAAGAATATGAATCAGTAAGGGACATCTAATGCAGCAATGAAACAGTTTCACCAAAAGTCATGTGTCAATCCTATTTGTCCAGTGTCTGATGACTAAGCTTGACTTTCAAAGTAGCAGCTGCTTTTGGAGCAGGGAATGTTTGAGTTTTATACCTCCGAATTTTGTGGATGGGTGTAAAGATCTCAGCAAAGATGCTACAATGAAAGTGAGAGTGGCAGAGCAGACTACAAAGTTCTGACTTAACCTAGGTTCTCTGCAAACTTTGTCTGACCTCCACTGACTTGTAGGCAGGAGGCAGTGGCAACGTCTATAGTGTTGTGTCTACAAAGGAGCCTTTGTTGATTCTTGAGTATATTTCATACGGATGACTTCTGCTGATGTTCTAGGAGTGAAAGCGATCTCACTCTTACACCTTAAAGCACAGCTTCCACTTGTTTTTAACGAGCTCTCACTTTTACCTATTTGGTTTTTGTAAAAAGAAGTCTTATATTGTGCTTTGTATATGTCAGAGACTCATCAAAGCAAATAACAATCCATTTCATCTTCATAGCAACTCTCTGATGAAGCCAGTATTATTACCTTTATGTTACAAGGAGGAAGCCGAGTGCTAAAGAGGCTGAAATACTTGCTTTAGTTTGCACATCTAATAAATACCAAAGGCAGGATTCTGGCCTGGGTAATGTGGATTCCAACCCCACGCACTTAACCACAGTAATATAAAATGTGCCTTCATTGAGCGGAGACTATTTCCTTGCAGTATGAACTATTCTGATCTTAGTTATTTTTCCGAGAGTCCCATAGGTGATGTTATATTTAATCTCAGCAAGACTACTTCTCCTGCTTTCTAAAGTCAGAACACAAAGTAATGGGTTTCTATTTTAATTTTTTTGTATATATGACGTGTGTGTGTGTGTGTGTGTGTGTGTGTGTGTGTGTGTGTGTGTATGTGTGTGTGTGTGTGTATGAGTGGTGTTCGTGTCAGTGACAGCTGATGTACACACCATGTTTGCCGAGTTCAGAGTACAACCTTGAGTGTAGTTCTTATGTTTCTACAGTATTTAAGATAGAGACCGGTATTGTTTGCTACAGATTACACTAGGCTAGCTGGAGAGAGAGAGAGAGAGAGAGAGAAAGAGAGAGAGAGAGAGAGAGAGAGAGAGAGAGAGAGAGAGAGAGAGAGAGAGAGAGAAAGAGAGAGCGCTTCCAGTGATTTTCTTGGCTCTTGGCTCCCATCCCAAGGGAACAGGTCTGGGATTATAGACACGAGCTATCATGTCCAGATTTACATGGGTTCTGGACAAGGCAGTGGAACTCACTAAGCCTTTTCCCCAAGCCAAAGTAGTCTATTTTATTATGGTACTGTATGTATGTAGTAGAAGTACACTATATATATATATATACACACACATACTTTATATGTATAAACAAAATATAAAGACAAATATGTCATATATATGTATATGTCTTTATATTTTGTTCTTATTCATCCCTCTGTATAACTGCTCTTCCCTTTTGCCGAAGTCTCCTACAGAGAATTCCCCTCTTCCTCCTCATATAATTGCTCATTCTGTCAGAAAGGTCTTTCCCATGCCTAATGTTTGATTTAAGGTATCTTAGGATGTTGGGGTTCTTTCAATTGTAATCATGGTAGGGCTAGTACTCCATTCCAGATGAACAGAAGATGATATGGCACTTATTGTCATGATCAGGCTCGCAGAAGGAAAAGAACTCTTTCATAGTTACAGGGGGACTTGATGATAGAAGTAGACTTGGTATCTGTGTGTTGGAACCTTACATGGGTTGCATTTTATGTCCTGATGATCTCCCAATCTTGCTTTCTGCCCACACTGCACCATCTATTTACTACTCTTAATAATTGCTATAGCTCCTTCTCATGAGAGCTTGCTCAGTCTGTGTCTAATACTTTGCAAACATTCTCTCACTTAATGAGCAAAGGATATAAAGCATTTCTAAATGAGGAACTAAAGATTGCCAATAAGTTCGTAAAAGGACCAAATTAAAACAAAACAAAAAATATTCAATTTCACCTAGTAATAAAATGTGTAAAGTGGATACAATGGTTAGATATAATTTTTGGCCATCTGATAAGCAAGAGCAACCTATAAAAATCATTACACCCAATGCTTTCAAAGCATTGTGAGGTGGATAGTCTCACATACAATTACTATACATTTAACAAAGTTTCTATGGAGAATTTTGGCAGGAAGCATAATGGGCCTATAACATATCTGGAGCACTTAACATACAATGGTTGGTTACCGTTGATCTCATGGAAGAAAAGCTGTCTACTAGGTCATAGGACTAAGTAACTACTTAGTAGATAGTTACATCTTGGCCTTGGATAGTTGAATTCATCCTTACATATATCTTGGAGTCTCAGATGGATTGAGCTCTGTGTTCAATGCTCCCTTATTTGGCAAACCCCTGGTACTATGCATGTGTTCAAGATGTTCCCTAGAGAATGGTGAACATGAGGTGTGGCCGCACACTGAGAGATAAGCTCTGTGGTTTGCATCTTATAGAACGTTGGGCCTTCTGTGCTTCGATGACTGGCTTTTTGGCTTTGTATAAGTCATTGACTCTCCTGACCTGTCAACATGGGCCACTGTTATGTCTCAAAATGATCTTAGGATTGGATTAAAGGCTATGCCAACTCAAAGTGTGTGGTCTTGGGAGAGATTTTTAGAGTTTATCTTAAAGCTTAATTTTCTCGCCAATTTAATTATTCTCTCAAGGGCAAAGGCAAAGATGGAATGAGATGCTGCAAGGGCAAAGTGTAACATGGTCTCTAACATAGACAAGGGATAGTAATTGGGAGGGACGAAAGCGTAATACCTTGTACTTTCACAGCATTTTAAATTCTATTTTTAAAGTACTTTCTTCCTATTTTTTTTCTCTCTCTAGGAAAGCCTGAAAAGACCCAACTAATAATGTGTCACAGCCGTGACCACAGCCTCTGCCTGCTGGCACACCACACCACTTCCACTCCACTCTCATGCCAGGCATCATTCAGTTCCCAGCATGGCATCAGCCACCCATAGTAAAGAACAACAGGTGGTTCCGAATGAAAAACAGCCAACTGCTTATAACTCCCTGTGGGTATCACAGTGGCTATTATGTGGTGAATCAACCACGGCTTAGAGATTTGGGTGATTCCTGTAGAGTGTAACAACTGAAATAAGAAGCAGAACCCTTGACCCATATAGACCACAACTACTTCCATTAATATAACAGCTGTGCAGGTTTTAGGATGTGATCTGAACTCAGATTAGCCTCTCCAAAAGGCTATGTAGTTAAGAAGGGAATGGATAGTTCTATTTCTCTTGAAAAGAAAGTGAGGTTGTGCTGGTTTGTTTTTGTCAATTTGACACAAACCTCGATGTGTCTGGAAAGCCAGAGTCTTAATTTAGAAACTGCCTCCAGAAGTCTGGCCTATAAGCAAGTCTGAGGGGGGAGGGTAGGACTTTAATTAACACTTGATATGGGAAGACCAAGGTCATTGTAGTGGTACCACACTGGGACAGGTGATCTTGGGTAACAAAAAAGCCATGGTAAACAATGTTCTTCTTTGGCTTCATCTCCAGTGTCTGAACCCAGGTTTCTGCTTTGAGCTCCTGCCTTAACTTTCCCCAGTTCATTGTGACTTGGGATATGTAAGCCAAAAAATAAAATAAAACAACAACAAAACATTTTCTCCACAGGTTGCTTTTGGTCATCCTTTTTATCACATCTCTAGAAAACGAAGATAGAGGTATAGAATAGGAAAGACATGCCACAAATCCTATAGTTAGCAAGAGTGAAGAAATTAAGATCTAGGTCTTTTTTTTTAATCAGTCAAGAATTCATTCCATTATAATGCAAGTCCCAGCATAGACATGAAGATCATTTTCAAGTGGATAAAGCAGCTCAGATAGGATACAGAAGTTGTCAGTGGGACAAAACTACATGACTCATGACAACAAGCTTGTCCTTTGAAGCCACTGTAGTCTACTTGCCTTGACTGGAGAAATGATCCAAGGAATGAAAACAGCAAGAACCATAAAGTGACAATTGAGTTGCCTAAAAAAATCAGCTTAAAGAAGCTTATGTAAAAGCTAAACTTTATACATTGTCAGAAAAGAAGGAGTAGAAACATGATAACTCTATGTCCACTGAGACAGTCAGCTGCAGTCTCTTGCTTATGGAAGACTGTATGTTCTTGGTATCACTTACAAAATTCTCCTTTGAGTCTTTTTTCATTTTTGGTTTCTTTCTTTCTCTCCCTTTCCCTTATTCTATTTCTCTCTCTCTCTCTCTCTCTCTCTCTCTCTCTCTCTCTCTCTCTCTCTCTCTCTCTCTCTCTCTCTCTCTCTGACTTTCCCTTTGGGCATAGTTTAGCTCATGTTACTATAACCATTTCTGAGCAAATAAGCTATCCATCATTTTCACTTTCTAGCTGCCATCCACATTGAGAATCAAATAGAAAAATAAATGAAATATCAAAATTGAAAGTTGCTGATGTACGAACACTTGTGTGGTCATGTGTGTGCTAGTGGCGGCAAAGAAAAAAAAAGCTAGAAAATTGAGGGAGCACACTGATGGCATGACAGCCTTGGAATGGTCTAAGGAGGGAGACTGGAGTGTTTTTAAAAAATGAATGAAATAATTTCCCATTATATAATAATAAAGCAATAACAAAATTAACACATCATTGTGTGCTGGTCTGCTAAATGTTTGATAATATTATTTTATTCATTCCTCTTTACTTTAAGAGATAGTTTTGTCATTACTATTTTACTGGTGGTCAAAAGGATGCTTAGCGTGATCTATTAACTGCCCTAAGATTACATCATTAGTGTCAGAACTTGGACTGAATCTATGCATCTGAGACTAAACTATTAGCCTCCATTCTGAATGATTCAAGGAACTGGAGAAGGGAGGTTTACTAGAAGTTCCTCAGACTGCCTTTATATATTTTCATTTTGATGTATCCTTTGTAGTAGTTATCACTAGTGCTTATCTAGAGTAAAGTCAAGAAGAAAGTGAATAAAATTGCTCAAGCTTCCACCACTAGGTTTCTGATCCCCAGAAAGACCTTCTTTTCTTTACATTATTTGAGATTGGTCGCCTCCGGTATGGTTTCTAGGGATCATAGCTATGGATCTTCAGATGGACCTAGACATTTGCTTCCAGGGATTAAATGATGGCAAAGGAAATAGGAAGACACTTTGGTGATGAATTTACAGAAGACGTAGATGCATCTTGTTAGTACTCTTTCCCCATTGTCTTTTCAGCTTGAACACCTTGATGTAAACCACTACACTGGAGAAGCCATGCAGCAAGGGAATGAGAATAGCCTCTGGCTAATAACCAGCAATTAACTAAGGGTGTGTTAGGAACTAAATCACAAGCCACAGGAGTAAGAGGAAAAGTGGTCCCCTCCAGCAGAGAGAAGATCCAAACTAACAAAATTGGAGATGAAAAGGAGGGCATAACACCAGACACTAAGGAAATCCAAGGAAGTATAAGGACATAGTCTAAAAACCCTGTACCCCACCAAATTGGAGCATCTGAAATAAATGAATAATTTTCTTGATAGGTACCATCTACCAAAATTACTAGATCAGATAAATAATTTAAATAGACCTATAGCCCCTAGTGAAATAGAAACAGCTATTAAAAGTTTCCCAACCAATAAAAACTCAGAGCTCGATGGTTTTAGTGCAGAATTCTACCAGACTTTCAAAGAAGGATTAATGCCAATACTCTTCAAATTTATTTCACAAATGAGAAGTGAAATGAACATTGTTCAATTCATTTTATAAGGCCACAGTTACACAAACCACATAAAGTCCCAACGAAGTAATAGACTTATATACAAATTCCCCTTATGCACATAAATGCAAAATACCCAATAAAATACTTGCAAACTGAATTCAAAAACACATAAAAAGATCATCCACCACAGTCAAGTAAGCTTCATCCCAGAGGTGCAGGGGTGGTTCACCATACATAAATCAACAAACATAATCCACCATAAAAACGAACTGAGAGACAAAAACCACATGACCATCTCAATGGAAACAAATAGAAGACTCAGACATAAATCCACATACTTATGGACACCAGTTTTTATAATAATGCCATAGCGTACTCACACTTATATGCTAGTGTCTTCAGTACAAGAAGATATTCTGTACTCTACCAAAGAAGAAATGTAAATACTAGCCCAGGTTTAAAAAAATCTGCAACCTACAGAGGTGTCTTGCCTGTAAAATACGGTAGTGCAGTGATGGCACAAACTTTGTATGAGTAACCAACCAATATCTGATTCTATTTAAGGCCCATTCTACAAGATGGAACCCATACCTGACACTGCTTGAGGGATCAAGAACCTGAGACTAGATAGCCCAGAGACCTAGACGGAAGACAAATATTAGTATTCTGCTACAAGAAAATAGCAATAAAATGATTCCTAATGACATTCTGCTATACTCATAGGCTCAGTACCTTGCTCATTCAACATCAGAGAACCTTCCTCCTGTAGCAAATGGGAACATTTTCAGGAACCCACAACTAGACATTATGCAGTGAGTTAGAGATCTTAGAATACTCATACCTAAATGGGATGTTTCCTTCAAATTCCTCCAATCATGGCTCAGGGAAACCTGCAGGAAGCAGAAAGGTCATAAGAGCCAGAGGGGATGGAGAAGAGCAGGAGGACAAGTCCCTCGAATTCAACTGAACAACACTTATATAAACTCAGAGAGACTAAAGTAGCATACACAGGTCTGCACCAGATAGGGTCCTAGAGCTGAAAGAAGACGTGGACACATGTGCTCACTCCTAACCCAGAAGCTATCTCCAATTGGAAAACACTTGCAAGTGAAAGTTTAACTTTCTCCAATGGAGTCTCACTGGGGAAACAAACTACTCTTGAGGCTAGGTCCCATGCCCAGCAATAGATGGCCAACAGAGTTCAGACTCAGGGGTGCCTGTCATTGGGGGTTTTTTGTTTGTTGGTTTTTTATCTCATAATGTCATGTCAGAGCTTTTTTAAACACTTTAAAATTTTTTATTTATATATGTTTTTCTCTTTTTGCACTACAGGTCCTTTGTGTGTGTGTATGTGTGTGTGTTTATATATCTAGTTTAGGGTTTTTATGGGATTCCTTAGTAGGCTAACAAGTGGTTTTCTGTATCTATATCTGTTTTTTTTTTTTTTTTTTGCTTTTTCTTGGGCTCTTTTCCTTCTGTTTGTTTTGTCTTATTCTGATGTGTTAAATTTTGTTTTATCTTTTATTCTATTACCCCTTAGAAGCCTTTTGGTTTTTAATTAAGATACAAAAAGGGGGTGGATCCAGATTGGAGGGAGGAATAGAGGGAGGGGAAAGCATAAACAGGATGTATTATGTGAGAAAATTTTTATTTTCAATAAAAAGTGGGGGGACTGAGTGGGCTCTTCTCAGTACAGCGTGGAGTAAGTACTTCCCTAACTTCCTGGACTGGAGCCCTGTGAGAGCTGAATCTCTGGGTCTCAGGGTGGGGAAGGATGGAAACCATTCCATTCCAGCAAGTTGTCCTCTAACCTCCTCACATGTGTATGGCATGTGCAAACACACACACACACACACACACACACACACACACACACACGCATGTACACAAGAACATGTGAGTAAATATAATTTAAAATAAAAAGACTGAGTGCAGCATGATTTCAAGCCTGTAACTTTGCTGATATGTTCCATGGTATTGCTCTTGTGAGGCCTGAAAGGATTTAGATTGAGTGAAAATTTAAAACTCTAAGCGGAGCTGTGCATGTGAGCATCACTTCTTTGTCTGCTTCAGTGTTTTCTCTGGCAGCCGTAGTCTAAGGTGCCCAAGAGGTTCTATGATATTGTACATGCTGTTCGCTATTGAGTCCAGCATTTCTCAGTACTTAGCTGTGTCCAAACGAAGTAGCAGCCACAGGTGAGCTTCTTAGGATCTGTTTGGGGACCCTTTCAAATGTTTCTTAGGAATTCTCATGGGGCTCCAGCAACCACACAAGTATGTCTAATGACTGGCCCGACTGTGGTGTTATTCTGGAATTTCTGAGTGAGTGTGGGTTGGAGGAAGTGAGGGGTTTTTGGCAGACTCCTTAAAAGCAATTAGCCAAATAGGAATCACTTAGGTTCAATTTTCAAATGGCTAATTTGGTGTCAGGAAATCTTCTCTAAGAAGTGTGGGTGGCAGACACCCCAACTTCTAGTTACTAGCTGCAGAGCTAAGACAAGGGAAGTTGTATTCCCACATGCTGAGCAAAGTCTTTCCAAGGTGGTCTATTGGGGTGCCTCCTCTGTCAGCCTGGCCATCAAATATAAGTCCGTAGAAATGTTTGCCTCCCCTGCTGGGTGTGTGCATTCAATGTGGGACCTTGAAAATCTACACAGCACTTGTGAAACAAGGGCCCCTTGAACTTGTGGTTTTTTAGGTCCCTTGGGATTTTTTTCCCTATTATTGCCTGTAAGAGTGTTCTGTTTTTGTTGTGGTGGTTTGTTTGTTTGTTTGTTTGAGTTTTTCTTTCTTTTATTTTTTATTTTTATTTATTTTTTAAATTTTTTGTTAATTTATTCTTGTTACATCTCAATGGTTATCCCATCCCTTGTACCCTCCCATTCTTCCCTCCCTCCCATTTTCCCATTATTCCCCTCCCCTATGACTGTTCCTGAGGGGGATTTCCTCCCCCTGTATATGCTCATAGGGTATCAAGTCTCTTCTTGGTAACCTGCTATCCTTCCTCTGAGTGCCACCAGGTCTCCACCTCCAGGGGACATGGTCAAATATGGGGCACCAGAGTTTGTGTGAAAGTCATAACCCACTCTCCACTCAACTGTGGAGAATGTTCTTTGGAGGAATCTCCATACCTGATCTCAAGCTGTAGTATAAAGCAATAGTAATTAAAACAGCATGGTACTGGCACAGCAACAGGCTGGTTGATCAGTGGAATCAAATCGATGACCCAGATATGAATCCACATACATATGGTCACTTGATTTTTGACGAAGAAGCCAAATCCATTCAATGGAAAAAGGATAGCATCTTCAACAAATGGTGCTGGTCTAACTGGAGGTCTATGTGTAAAAAAATGCAACTGGACCCATATTTGTCACCTTGCACAAAACTCAAATCCAAATGGATCAAAGACCTCAACATAAAACCAGAGACACTAAGTCTTTCTTTTATTTTTTAATACAGGGTCTTAATATGTAGCCTGGTTAGCCTGGGAGAAAATATGTGGACCAAACTGGCCTTGCTGCCTTCTGAGTGCTGGAATTAAAGGCACGAGCTACCATGCCAAGCATGGAATGAGTTTTGCATTTGCAGGAATGTGAGAAGGGGGTAGGCAAAAAATATTTAGGAATGCATATTCCCCACAGACATATTCATGTCTCCTAATTGCACCTCTCCAGTCTCAGAGAGTCAGAAAGATATAAATGTATGTTTCCCCACCCATCACAGATGCCTTTACAGTAGAGGATGTGTGTGGAGGTTTAGCTTAACACACATCTGTGTGGCAGCAATGCATAAAGGCTGTGGTCAGGAAGAGTGTATGCGTTTGGCCTCTGGGTGTACAGAGGATAGATGCAAACCTTTGACTTCTACCACCCTCTCACTATATAAAAGCAGGATGTTCCAAGAAAGCCAACGAAAAGAAATCAATTCACAGAGACGCAGTATGAGTCATTTGCTGATGTGTGTGCACTCACACAATTATACTTTTGTGCAGGTTACTAATGAGGGAAAGAAGATAAGAGCACAAGCATGGGAGACAAACTGACAATGAGCCCATGAAGAACCCCTTAAGAAGAGGACAAGGAGGAAGATCTGGCTCATTAAGAACCCATCTCATTAGGGCCTTTGTTACTGGGGAGCTGAACCAAATTACTTCATGTTCTTGACAATTGAGTCAATCCTCCCTTCTTCTTTCACTTCAGTAATCAGCAGGAAGGGAAATGGAGCGAAATTGCCCCTGTCAGATGAAATTTACATGTCTTCCATGCCTCTTTCTTTCCTAACAAGTGTCCGTAAGTGCCTGCTGGGTCTGTGCTCAGCATCAGCAGTCTTCCCTTTGTTTTCCATTATCTTCATTTGATATACACAAGCACTTTGTTCACAGAGCCATCCTGGGAAAAAGAATGGTTAAATGCAACACTGTAGGTATCCAAACCTCAATTTCTCACTGTGTCCACAAATAACAGGAACAGTAGCTACAAGTGGGACACTAAATAGATTATCTTGCATGAAGAAGTCTGGTGCCCTAAAGAGCTAGACTTAGATAAAAAACAAAAACAAAACAAAACAACCCCTCCAAAAAACCCACAGAATTGTTCACGTATATTTTCTGCATGTTACACAAATTTGTTACACAAACACTACCTAGATTTAATGGTCTTCAGAAGCACTGATATAAATGTTTGCAAGCCTGGGAATGTTTCTGAAAGAAAGTGACAACACAGTGGCCAAACAGAAATGTTTTCCTGAGTTTCTAGGATGAGCAATTACGTGAAAACAAAATACAGGATAGGACCTCTTACCCACTTTCATGTTATGGACCTCTAGTGAACTCTATTGCAGCCTATACATGCCTCTCAAAACAATGTTTTCATTCATTCACTCATTCATTTATGTGTTTGTGCACACATCTGTGATGTGGCAGCAGGTTATGACCTACATATAAACGTCATAGGACAACTTTGTGCAATCAGTTCTCTTCTACCTTTATGTGAGTTCTGCTAAATCCTCTTTGAGGGCACCAAACAATGTGATTTTTAATGAATAAAATTATATGTATAGGATTAAAAGAAAAGCAGCAATAATGAAATGTCTTATTTGAAATGTTTGTGACTATAATAATGTGTGCTTTATTAACACACTAGTCAATTAATAATACCAGGCCCCATAGCTGTCATAATTTTGAAATGGTAATTACACACATGTAATCCAAAACATCAGTGATTTTTATTAATGATAAAGCCAAAATAATTACTAATACCACTGTAATTTGTTGATTCACAATCGAAGAAAAAGTTGTTTTAGTTGGAGGCTAATACAAACGTTAATGTTTGTTGCTTTATCCATCACAGATGGCATGGATTTTCAGCTTCAGATTATTTTATTGTTGTTTCCTTTTGTGCTGTTTTTGAGTCAGAGTTCCGGTGTAGCCCAGGCTTTACCACAATTCTCCCACCTCTACCTCTCAAGAACCTGGATCACAGTCATGTGCCAGCATGCTTGACAGTCTACATATCTTTAGTTGTTTAAATATTCTTGCATTTGAGAGATAAAGACAAGGACAAAGCTGAAATTGAGGTTGTAACCCTTAAATAAGAGAATGTTCTAACTATGGCTCCAATCAGGGTAGTGAAGATGGAGACACTGACACTAGGGGAGGCAAAAAGAAACAAATATGCCATCAAAACATGTGAAAGGAAAAGATGTGCCCACCAATTGTTAGGAAATCAGAGCTAATTTAGCCATTCACATATAGTCACCACAAAGTGTGATGATGGTTCAGCATCAACTAGAAATGGTCATGATTTGTTGTTCTTCTGTTTTCTATTCACTAGTTGTCTTTGCTAGGGAAAACCCACTTTTCTTGACTTGGATTCCAGGTAACTCTCTCCTGTGGAAGAAGCCTTTTCTGATCCTCTTGGGTAGCCCAAAATGCATTGCTCTAAACTCCTCTAACGGCTTCTACCTACTTCCGATTTAGTATTCATCACATCCTGGAGCCCTCTTTTACAGACTTGTTTTTTTCACACTAGATTAGGAGCTCCCCATGCATAGGAACAATACAAACAAATGTCTCACAATAGCCAACCAATTTATGTGCATTGCGTGTATGTGCTAAGGAATGAAATATTTTAATTAGCATATGTCAACTGTACAAAATTATGGATTTCATTATGACATTTTCATGCATATACATAAACAAGTACTTCAATAGTATTCGTTCTCCTTGTCCCAACTTCTCTGTCCCAATGGTCTGCCTACTTTTTCCAGTCTATTTTCTTTACTTGTTTCATTTTTAAAATCTAGATTCTATATATGAAAGGAAATGTGCGATATTTGTTTAGTTTTGTTTTCCACTGGAGACATTTCAAACAACTGTCTTAGACCACAGTATTCAAACATATTGCAATTTTTCTAGAATAAAGATGAGAGCTGTTTTCTGTAGTGTGCTATTTACCAATTGCCTAAATGGCAAAACAGTGGAGAGTATAGGTGAATACAACTGACTTAAGAAGTAACTCAAGGCCTGGGCTGTTGGTGTTCTGTTCAGGAAGTTGTCTCCTGTGCCTATGTGTTCCAGAGTCTTCCCCACTTCTTCCTCTAACTGGATTAATGTCTCTGTTTTTAGGTTGAGGTCTTTAATCCACTTGGACTTGAGTTTTGTGCATGGTGACAAATAGGGGTCTAATTGAATTTTTCTACATGTAGACATCCAGTTAGACCAGCACCATTTGTTGAAGATGCTGTCATTTTTCCATTGAATGGATTTGGCTTCTTTGTCAAAAATCAAGTGACCAAATGTGTGTGGATTCATCTCTGGGTCTTCAGTTCGATTCCATTGATCAACCACCCTATTGTTGTGCCAGTACCATGCTGTTTCAATTACTGTTGCTCTATAGTACAGCTTGGGATCAGGTATGGAGATTCCTCCCGAGGATCTTTTATTGTATAGGATCGTTTTTGCTATTCTGGGTTTTTTACACCAACAGCCCAGGCCTTAATGTCAACAATTAATAAATGGGACCTCATGAGGCTGAGAAGCTTCTGTAAGGCAAGTGACACTGTCAAGAGAACAATGCGACAGCCTACAGACTGGGAAAAGATCTTCACCAACCCTTCATCTGACAAAGGTCTAATATCCAAAATATATAAAGAACTCAAGAAATTAAACACCACCAAACCAAATAACCCAATAGAGAAATGGGGCTCAGAACTAAACAGAGAATTCTCAACAGAGGAATATCAAATGGCCCATAAACACTTAAAGAAATGCTCGACCTCATTAGTCATCAGAGAAATACAAATCAAAACGACACTGAGATCCCATCTTACACCCATCAGAATGGCTAAGATCAATAACTCAACTGACACCACATGCTGGGGAGGATGTGGAGAGAGAGGAACACTCCTTCATTGCTGGTGGGAATGCAAACTAGTACAACCACTTTGGAAATCTGTCTGGTGCTTTCTCAGAAAAATGGGAATAGGGCTTCCTCAAGACCCAGTTATTCCACTCCTTGGAATATACCCAGAAGATGCACTACCACACAACAGGGACATATGCTCAACCATGTTCATAGCTGCTTTATACATAATAGCCAGAACATGGAAACAGCCTAAGTGTCCCTCAGTAGAAGAATGGACTAAGAAACTGTGGTACATTTACACTATGGAATACTACTCAGCTATTAAAAACAAGGAATTTCTGAAATTTGTGGGCAAATGGATTGAACTAGAAATTATCATAATGAGTGAGTTCACCCAGAAGCAAAAAAAGTTAAATGGTATATACTCACTTATATCGATACACTAGTCCAAGGGGTACGTCCCCATGGAAAACTTTACCTACCAGGAAAGTAGGTCAGAGGGGAGGACATCCTATTGAGAATTTAGGTGTGAGAATCCTGGGAGAATGAGGAAATAGGATCCAGAGGGTCTTGGAAAACTACAGGCAGGTCTGGGCCCTGGGGTCCTCCTCAAACTATGGCACCAGCCAAGGAAAATATAGGCAGTAAACTTCGAACCCCTACCCAGACTAGCTGATGGACAGGACATTCTCCACCGTTAAGTGGAGAAGGAGATCTGACTTTCACACAAACTCTGGTGCCCCATATTTGACCATGTCCCTTGGATGGAGACGCCTGGTGGCACTCAGAGGAAGGATAATAGGTCATGAAGAAGAGACTCGATACCCTATGAGCATATACAGGGGGAGGAGGCCTCCCTCAGTCACAGACATAGGGGAGGGGAATGGGGGGGAAGTGGGAGGGAGAGAGGAATGGTAGAATACAAGGGATGGGCTAACAACTGAGATGTAATTTGAATAAATTAATAATAAAAAAAGAAGTAACTCAAACTTTCACAGTGAAAATGAATGTCACTTAAACTTATCGACACTAAGGTAAGGTTTGTCATTTGTACCACTGTTGAGAATATTTTAAGCCTAGTGGAAATAAAGAGAAATGATCTAATGGTGATTTCAAAAAGTTATACCTTAACTTCAAACATTATTGGGATATGAGCAGATTTGTGTGTATGTGTGTTTTTCTATTTTTTCTAGTTTTTCAACCATCCATCCATCCATCCATCCATCCATTTAACATCTTTCCAGCCATGTATCTTCCAGCATCTATCCATCCATTCATCTGTGAGTCACACATCCAATATCCTTTATCCATCTCATACCGATTCATCTAGTCTATGTAGCCACTTTAATTGCCATATTAAACAGTATGGGAAATAATGAATAGTATGAGGAATGTCTGATCTTAAGCAACTGTTAGATTGAACTAAATGAACTCTTCTCACACATTTTATACATCTTCTCTTTTCCAGTCTTTTAACAGATGTGGGGAAAAGGAACCTTCCCCTAAACCTTTGCATCCTGTGCAACTTGGTGAAGCCTCACTGGCTCCAAACTCTGAGGAAATGCACCAGGGAGCAATCTCTAGATGATGATGAATAGGAAAAGTCTCTGAGTACGAAAGAGGCTATAGCACTATTAAGGCAGGCCTCTGGGCAAGCACAGCTGGACAGCTGAGAAGGAGCTGTGATTCAATCCCTCAAATTGGCATCAGTTTGCTATGGGTGGGAGAACCGAATTAATGGTGCTGAGCGCAGCCAAGTCCTTACATCTCCAAGGGAGAACCGCAGCTCTCATTCTGAACCCAGAGGATGGCCTTCACTAACTGCTTCATGGACCACGTGTATCCAATGTTCTTACAGGTATAGGGAAGTAAAAACACATATTAAAAGGGAGCGTCTTCCAGCAATACTGTCGAGCTTAGGTGTACTATTTTATAGCTAAACTCACTTATCCTGTAGGCACCACCTTTAATTCTTTTCTCCTTCTCATCCCTCTCCTCCTTTTCCTCTCCTCCTTCTCCTTCTTCCCTTCTCATCTTCTTTCTTTTCTTCCCTCTCCTTCTTCTCCCACATTCCCAAAAGAGTTCCTTTCTCGTTGTTTATTTTGGAAAAAAAATTCCAGGACCTTGAAGTTCATGCCAGATTTTGAAAGTCCTCCGAAACTGGTTACATATTTATTTATTTATATAATATCCAGAGAACATCTCACTTTTCCTGGGCAGAGTCCAGATAAAATCTTACAACTATAGCCCTTTCACTGCCTTCTACAAGCCATCATAGACTCTGTCTCATTTGAGGACTTATGACATAGGATATATCTGCCATTCAGTTGCCAAACTGTCTTTTCTAGGGCTTTGGCACAAAAATATGTTTCCTTTCCACCTCTTCTTTATAACACATGTAAAGTTGGAGAGCTCACTTGGCCTAACGGTTTCTCTTTGTTGAATGACTGTTATCTACTCAAAGGGAGAGGGTTCCTGGTCCACACTTGCCTCATCTCTAAAATGGGACAATAATAGTAACTCCTCCACAGGTTGCTGTGCAGATTAAATGAGATAGTAGTTAAATAGCATTTAGAACATCACAAGTGCTTCTAAAGTACTCAGATTTTAATATGCTCTTTACCAATGTAACTTTTTAAAGTTTTAATTATTGAAATTTAATTTATTTGCTTATTATTATTGTATGAAGGGAACCATGTAACGCCAGAGGACAAATTTCAGGAGTAGGTTTTCTTACCACCTTGAGGAGTAGGCTTCTCATTGCTTCTGTGTCTCTGCTCTCCAGGACAGCTGGTGTGTGGGCTTCTGAGTGACTCTCCTGTTTCTGTCTCTTAACTCACCATAGGAATTCTGTGATCACAGATGCCGGCTACCACATCCAGCTTTTGTGGGTCCTAGAAACTGAACTTAAGTCATACGGCTGAGCTATCTCACTGTTTCCACTCATGCAGTTTTATTAACATGTATAATAACATATGGCTTTTTTTAACCACAAAACAAAATTTTAACTAATATGTCTGTGTTAAATTATTACTTTCCTTGAATATTCAAATTGCAACATAAATATCTAGGAATTACGTGCTTATTGTCATAAAAATACACAAAATGAATTTCCCATTTCAATCACTTTCAAGTATATAATTCGGTGGCATTAAATACACTCACATTACCATACAACCATACCACCATCTATCTCTAGAACACTTAAATCTTTTATTTATTTATTATAATTTATTCATATTACATTCCGATTGTTATCCCCTCACTCATATCTTCTCGTTCCCATCCTTCCTCCCTCTTCAGTCCTATTCCCCTCCACTAGACCTCTGACAGGTGGGGTCCTACTCCTCCATCATCTGACCACAGCCTCTCATATCAGGATAGCCTACATCCCCTTTCTTTGTGGGCCTAGAAGGCTGCCCCACCAAAGGGAAGTGATCAAATCAGGGCCACCAGATTTCATGTCAGAGGCAGTCCCTCCTCCCCATCTCCTGCTCCCTGTCCCCCGCACCCCCTGCTCCACGTCCCCTCACTCTCCTCTCGAGATGTGAAGAATGATCTGTCCACTGGCTACATCTGAACAGGGAGTCTAGGTTCTCTGCATGTGTTATTTGGTTGGTGCATCAGTTTGCGCAGGTTCCCCTGGGTCCAAATCTGCTGTCTTTGATGGTCTCCTTGTAGAACTACTGACCGCTCCAGATCCTTAAATCATAACAAGTGAAACTATACCAATTATAACATCCCACCATTCTCTCCTACCTCAGCTTCTGGCAACCATCAGTCTATTTTCTACTTCATGAATATGATTTTTTAAACTACCATTTATAAATAGAATCATGTATTATGTGTCCTTTTTGTTTCTGCATACTGGCTTAAGGAATTTGCTTCCTTTAAAAAGACTAACCATCCATTGTTTTAATTTTTTAGCTTAATTATTTATTTTGAAACACAGTGACTCTATGAGTTCTGGCTGACCCAGAACTCACAAAGATCTATGTACCTCTGCTAGGCCTAAGGGTGTGCAATTTTTACACTTTTTAAATCCATTCATGTGTTGACAGACACTTGGGTTAAGGCCAACTTTTGACTGCAGTGAATAATTCTGCAGTGAACATGGCTATATAAATATCTTTTCAAATTCATACTTTAGATTTTGGGATATTATCTATCCAGGAGTACAACTTCTGGATGATATTACACTTATATGTTAAAATGTTTGTTTTATTTTATGTGTATGGGTGTTTTGCTGCATGTATGTCTGTATAGAGCATTTCAAGCCAGAAGAGAGTGTTGGATTATTTGAAACTGAAGTTACAAATGGTTGTAAGCCACCATGTGGGTGCTGATAATAGAACACAGGTCCTCTGGCAGAGCAGTCAGTACTCTAAACTGCTGAGCCATCTCTACAGCTACAATTGCATTTTAAAGTTTTTCTTTTAAGGTTTATTCTTTCGTCAAGCTTTTGGAGATATAAATCTTACCTATTATGGTCACAGTACTGCGCCAGAGTACACAAGGACTGCCTGTTCCTAAACTGTAATTTATTATCCATTGGCCAATGTATACAAATAGCTTTTGTGTTATTTTTATACTCTGAATTATTTTGCTGAATTATTATTTCTTGTGCATTTTGTGACCTCTGTGTTTTTAACATAAAAGATTTGGCTGTGTGTAAACTAAGGTTGACTCATACTGTTATAATGGGTTGAAGTAGTTTCTTTGTTTTTATTTTCCTAAGAATTTTTGTTATCATTATATAATGATATATGATGCTTTTCACTTGAGATGATCTTGTGATTTTATGCTTTTGTTTTGTTAATGTAGCTAGATATCTTAGGGTTACAGTTGCTGAGATAAAACAGCGTTACCAAAGCAAGCTGAGGAGCAAAGTGTTTATTTGGCTTACACTTCTGCATCATAGTTCATCACTGAAGGAAGTAAGGGAAGAAATTGATACAAAGGCTATGGAGGGGTACTGCTTACGGGCTTGCTCCCATGGCTTGCTCATCATGCTCAGAGAAGAATCCAGGACCAACAGCCCGGGCTTGACTGTATCCCAATCTTATGGAAGCATTTTCTCAATTATAGTTCCTTTCTCTCATCTGACTATGGTTTGTATCAAGTTGACCTAAAACTAGCAAGCTACATTATATTAACTTGTTTTCTATGTTCAACTGCCCTTATTTTCCAAGAAGGAACTCCCTTCTGAATATAGCATGTAATCTGTTTATACACTACTTAATTCTGTTTGCTAATATTATGTTGAGGACAGCTGCATCAATATTCATAAGGGACAATGGTCTGTAGTCCTCTCACCATGTCTTTGTTTTCATATAAGCGCACAGACTGAATGAACTAAGAAGTGTCTTCTACAATTTTTTTAACATAATAAAGGTTATGGGTAATTTTCCCTAAAATTTTTATAGAAATCAGAAGAAAATGTTATCAATTATAGGAAAATAGATGGAATTGGAGATTTTTATATTAGGTGAAATAATACGAATTCACAAATACATACATTGTGCTTTCTCTCATACATGGATTTTATGGAAAATTAAAGAAGAACTATTATGTATGAGAAAATGGAAGGGGAATCAGGCAAGGGTATAATTAGAAGACACATGGAAAGTGAATTGTAAAATGTTATCATGAAACCCATTATACTTTGTACAACCAATATATTCTAATAAAAATAAGGTTGAAATTGAAAAACATTTAAAGGGAGTGGGTCCTGGGCTTTTTTTCTTTATTGGTGCATTTGGGCTGCTATTCCAACCCTATGCACAGTTTCAGCTCTATGAGTATTTTTCAATGCTTTAAGACTCAAGATTGCTAGCTTGTATATCTCTAGCTTTTTTTTTCACATTTCATATAGGTTATCAAATATGTCATCCAATTGTCTATTGTATTCTCTCACAATCATTTTTATTTCTGCAACACTGTTTGTAATGTTTCCTTTCATTTCTGGTTTTAGCTTTGTGAGGCTCTTTTTCATTTAAATTTTTTTTTTTTGCCAAATGTAGGAAAAAGGTAAACAATTGTGTTTATCTTTTCAAAGAGTCAACTCTCGGTCTTGTTAATTTTTTTCTGTCTTTTTTGAAAAAATTCTTATCTTTGTTTTAATCGTTCTTTCTTTCTTCTTCGAGCTTCCAGTTCAGTTTTCTCCCTTTGTTTAATTCTATAAGTGAAAAATCTGGGGTTTGAGTTAAGGACATCTTTTTTGTTTAATGTAATCATCTCTGCTAATAATATTTTTAGTATTGCTTTTACTAAGTTCCACAGGTTTTGTTATATTATATTTTCATTTATGTCAAAATATTCTACTTTCTCTTGAGAATTCTTCCAGATCAAAACAGGGCCCACTATATTTATTGGGTTGGGTTTACACTGTTTATCCCTGTGATTCTCCAAAGCAACACCAATTTTAAAATAAAGCATCAAGTTTGAAAATCCCATTTATCACTAATATTTCTGATAGCAGATGATATAATCATTTGATGAGTATTTCCACTTCCTTATGGCCCTCTTTCCCTCCATTTATTGATTTCCCCTTCTTTTTTCCTTCATTATACAAATGTATATTGAAGAATTGCTATGAGCTTGGAACTGATTTGGACAAGTAAGACGAATAAAAAACTGACATCATGAAAGGTTTAGGGAATAGCAGTCACATAGTTGATGGTAATGCTCTATGTGGAATAATGATTGCTGTTGGAAATAATACAAACATCTAATCACATTCCTGGTCATAAAATCAGTTTATGTCTTGCAACCTGTCCTTTTGCATGCAAGAACATGTCCAAACACACACACACACACACACACACACACACACACACACATACACAAACACACACACGCAGGCATATGGATGCACATACATGCACACAAATACACACTCTTTCAGTAAGCAAACTATCAAAGTTTATCCCTTGGGTTTCCATGTCCTTATTCAGTCTCCCCTATGCAGGCAGCTAATACACTAGTAGCAGTATAAACTAATATTACCCAACACCTGGTACAATTTTCCCAACCGATGTCATAAAATAGCTGCTTCCTGATAGACTCTGGTTTTGTTTCCAATCCTACAATCCATTTCTGTATTTTAGACCACACTTCTGTATTTTGAATGACTACTCTTTAAGGCCCCAGTTAATGGAAAATTTTTGCAAAGGCACGCAAGGCTGGTAATGGGTTGACAGGATTCAATGGCTTAGTCAGCACACAATTCTGAGCCATTATAATGTGCCTGGCAAATGAGAGAATGGCACAACAGAAAACATAAAAGAAATTAAAGACTACCTCTAGTCTGAAAAAATTTTGAATCTCATTTGGGAGACAGGACATAAGCACGTTCAAACAATGCTAAGAACCTGAAATGAGCTGGTGTGGTGGTGCATGCCTTTAATCCCAGCACTCAGGGAGGCAGAGACAGGTGGATCATCATATGAATTATTCTTTCCTTATTTTGTTTTTTTGTTTTTCAAGACAGGGTTTCTCTGTATAGCCTTGGCTGTCCTGGAACTCTCTTTGTAGACCAGATTGGCCCTAGAAATAGGGGATATGGACCAACAAACAGTCACCTCTTATAACCAGGCAAGACTTCCTATGGAGTAATGGAGATACCAACCCAGATGCACAAATTTTTACCCACAATTTTTCCTGTGTACAAGAGGTGCAGAGATAAATAGGGAGCAGAAAGAGAGGGGATGGCCAACCAATGACTGGCCTAACTTAAGAGCCCAACCTAACACTATTAATAATATTCTGCTATACTTGCAGACAGGAGCCTAGCATAACTGTCATCTGATTGGCTTCATCCAGCAGCTGATGAAAATAGATGCAGAGACCCACAGAGCTCAGTAATCTTATGGAGAGGCGTATGAAGGATTGAAAGAGCCAGAGAGGCCAAGGACATCACAAAAGAACCTACAGAATCTACTAACCTGGGCCAACACGGGCTCACAGAAACCGTAACACCAACCAGAGAGCACCCATGGGATGGATCTAGGCCCCCCTACATATGTAACATGTGGATGGGACCCCGAACAATGGTAGTAGAGGCTGTCTCTGACTCTGATGTCTGCCTTTGGATCCCTGTATCCTAACTGGGCAGCCTTGTCTAGACTCAATAGAAGAAGTGTCCAGTCCTACTACAACTTGTTATGCCAAGGTGGATTGACAACCCTGAGAGGTCTCCCCTTTTCTGAGAAGAAAGGGAGGGTACATAAGTGAAGAGGAGGGGAGGGGAGGGGAGAGAGAAGGACTTGGAGGAGAGTAGGAAGAGGAAGTTTTGATTGGGATGTAAAATAAATAAGTAAATTAATGATAAAAAAAAGGGAAATAAACTTTGAGAAACAGAAAAAAATAAAATGAACAAAGGATTTGAATAGACATGTCTGTGATGGAGCAAAGGAATTGTCCTAAAATGTAAAGCAGATGAAGATAAAGAGGCTACACAAAACAGTATGAACCAGGAAGCAAGCTCCTGGGAAATAAGGGAACTAGGGTGTGAAACAAGGAAACCACAAGGGGTTTATGAAGTGAGGTTAGATCTAGGCTTTGAATGATAGCTGTAGGCCAGACAGGAAGAAAGAGCAAGATTGGACATTTTAGGGTTAGTGCATGGCATGGATAAAAGCAAAGGGGTGGGAGTGACCCAGCTGTGTTGGGAAGACAGGAGACCAAACTCCTGAAGCAAAGTGTGTTTTGGGAGATATTTGGATGTGAAAAGCCAGGTTAGAGTAGTCTTGAATGCCAAACTAAGGGGTTTATGGAAAGAAATTCAGACTGTGCCATAAATCCAAGGCTTGTTCCAGGAGTAAGGAGGTGGGAAAGTACGAAGACTTTGGATTATATTTATTTTAACTGGGGTCTATCTACATTTTGTGTAGCTCATCTGTCTTCATCTGATTTACATTTTATGTTCTTAAGCACCTTTGGTATTACTTGAATATAGAGTATTCCTGCTGAATGGAAGCCAAATGACAAATAGATAAATGAGCAAAGGGACTCTGAAAAATCTGTAGTTTTCACTAGGGACATGACATAGCTAGAATGCCTCTTAGAAATATGTGTTGTAAGATGACAGGGTTAGACAGGAAAAACAGCAGAGAGATCTGCAGGTACCTTTCTGTGGCTGCTTAAAGCGGCTTAAAGCAACAAGGCCTGTGGCAGAAGAATGCTTTGGAAAACGGCAGATTTTTCAAAACATTTCAGAAGATATTCATAGAACATGGTCAATAGGGCAGGTGACTAACTAGATGTTCCTGGCAGGAAAGAATTAAGACTAAGACATTACTCCTCTAAAGAGGACATTTCAATGCTAAGGAAAATGCTTGGGGTCATGGAAAACATTATAAAATGATTTGACTCATCCATGTTGAGTGAGCTGCAGTTTTGACTCATCAGAAGAGAAAACTGATTTGTATTTGCTATTCTGGAAAAGAAAAGAAACGGATGCATTTATCTTCAAGAGCAAGTCAGACAAACTAAGAGGCCATATTTTCAGAACTACACATATTCCTACCTGACAACAAAAAATGTCCTTGGAGGCATCTTAAGAGGAAATAGAGAAAAACAATCTTAGAGAAGTGAAATGTTTTTGTAGGCTTTTCTACACATGAACAGCAATAGATGTTTTAGATTCCATGCCAAAGTTAGGTATTAAGAGTGCCTAGCATATTGTTGGTGCTCAGCTGGTGTTAAGTCAGCCATGGAAAGATGCATGGATTCCCAGATGTTTAGAGTTAAAGAGAAATTAGGCCAAGTGAGAGCCAAGCAAATGCCTAGTGAGAAATGGAACTGGCTGGTATTTCATGTTATACTCTCTTCACTGGTCCAGGGAAGGGGAAACACTGGATAATGAATTCCAAACTCAACACAAATTATTTATGCTTCTAATTATATGTGTGGCTTTGGATAAATCCTTTCCTCTCTGTGCCTGTTTGCCTGTTGTCACATAAAAAGAAAATGTCTTATTGTACAAGAGTAGAATTGGATTGTAAAAATGCTTTAAAAGGCATAAACCATCTTGTTCTCTGGGAGAACAGTCATCTAGCAAGTATAAGGCTGTTGGTTTGATCCCCAGCACTGCAAGAAAACAGAAGCCCTAAAGTATTATAAACATGACAAAGTATCTTGATGCACCTTTTATGTATCCTGGAAGTGATATATGATAACGAGCTTTAATAAGTAAAACTGTAAATTAACATTTTAATATTTTCATGCAGACTTTAAAAATACTGTGTGTAGTATATGTATATGTACATGTTTATATGTTTATGTATGTCTGTATGAGAAGTTCATACCAAGTATTTACCTCAGTCGCCATATCTTAGTTTTAAATTCACTACTACTCCTAACTCATTATTGTGGGTGATGGACACATGTACCACAGCACACATGTGGAGGCCATCAGAAATTACCTTTCACCTGATAAGCCATTTCACTAGGTTTCTACCTTTTTTTTTTTTTTTTGAGACAAGATCTTTCACTGAACTGTCAGTTCACAGATTTGGCTATACTGGCTGGACAGAAAACCCTAGGGAATCCTCCTGTCTCAACCACCACCATACCCCCAGTGCTGGGAATGCAAGCCCTTAATGCCGCATCCATCTTACACATGGGTGCTGTGGATCCAAACTAAGGTTTTCCCATTGTATGACAAGTACTTTAGCAATAAACTCATCTTCCCATATCTCTGAAAGAAATTCTATAATCAGTATCCATGACCCTGCTAGAGTTTTGGAAAATAAATTCCTTTAGTAAAGCACTTTACTGTTCCTGTTTTTTTTTTTTTTTTATTGTTGAATTGTCCCTTATCTTTCTACTTCCTATTGCATTGTTTAATAATTGATAAATGGTTAAATGAATCCTGGTATATTCATACTATGGACTAATGAATATCTGTTTAAAAGAAGAAACCAGATCTGCATCTATGTGTATGCTGGTAAGAGAGTGATAGGTTGTTTAGCATCAGAAGCATACATACCGTAATCCCATTCTAGAACAAAGAGCAGTGTCTCTAATCTATCTGATACAAGCCTATATATAGTTGTGTGGACACAGACAGTCATGAGAAGATTCAAAGCAAAGTTGTTAATATTGCTTACTCTGCAATGGATGAGCACCTTGCTTACTTTTAACACCTATGCATTATTCTATTAATGGCAGTGAACACATAGAACACATATAATTTCTGAAAATATTTCATTTTTAAAAGAATTGTACCTGGCCTGAGATCACTTCTTTTCTCCACTGCTTCCTGATCTTTTATGCTCCCTTGATACTTATGTGTATGCTAAAGATACTACAAGTTATTCCTTTCTTAGAGACTCCTGTTTGCTTGGCTGTTAAATCATTTGCAATACAAGGTGAATGTTGTAAGAACAGAAAAGCATTTTACTGAGCTTCAGTCCCACCCCTTCCCAACATTTCTGGGAAACAGAAATAGCCCACATAGGAAGTCAGGCAATGATTCAAGCATAAATCTTTCCTGTGCAAATAGAGGCAGCTGTGTTTCAAACTCTTGCTTATATTTCAAGGAATCAATAAATTTCAAGCCCTGTGTGTTTGAAGAATCTCAACCTCTCAAAACATCTGCCCACAACCTACTGCAGCCTCTTTGTCCCTCGGCATGTGGTCCACGCTTCAAGAATAACAAACTAACTCACCAAAGAACTCTCATCATTTGAGCACATACTGTGATGCAGGCACTATGCAAGGCATTTTCAAATGTGCCATCTTGACATAATCTGTACTGTAACCTCTATGATAGGTAAGATGTAATTTTCCCCTAAATATATGGAACTAGCTGTAGTGAAAGTTTTTGTTTCGTGTGTGTGTGTGCCCGCGCGCGCGCGCATGTGTGTATGTCTGTGTTTGGTTTGTTTGTTTGTCCTGGTCCCAAAGTATGGGATGTGGGAGTGTTTTTCCACCTCGAACACCATCTTGTGACCTTTGTTGGCAGAGAACAGACCCATGAGAGGTCACCTGATGTTTTGCCGAAAACTATTTTGTGAGAAGACACATGATGTTTTTTTCTGGAAGCTGTTTTGTGAGGGGGAATGTGATGTTTTGTTGAAAAAAGATACATAAGAGAGCATCTGATGTTTAGAAAAAATATAAATAGAACCCCACAGACAATGAGACGACACTTTTGCATTGCTATACCATGCAACAATTTACATCACTTCACTGATCTTCTCTGGTCTTTGCTTTGCAGAAAGAAACACTTCAGAGAACTTGTACTCTGGCTGAGTCTGGCTGCTTTTCCTGACTCGTGCTGATTTGTCAGAGCCTTGCTGTGTCTGCTGGATCATGCCACTGCTACTGATTCATGTTGCTGTTTGGTGTTTACTATTGGTCTGGAGTGCTGGTATCCTGACAAAGCAGAGTGGAACTGGCCTAAGGAACTACATCTAAAATGGTCCACATTCCCTACCCATATAAATCTTCATTCTCTCCTACCTCTGATATGTGGATTGGAAGTGAGGTAGAAGCATTTAAGAACAATAAATAAAGTAGGTGTTTGAAAATTCAAATCCTACAACTAGTTGGAGACATCTTTTAAGGTGTACCCTGGGTATTCCTGGCTCCCTGATATCCTGAAAGGTGTAAGTTTTCCTACAGATGTTTCAGCTGTACTTTAATAATTGCAGGTATGGTCTACAAAAAAGCTGGTACATGAAGGTTAATACAGCTACGGAGAAGGAAATGGCAATGACTTGCCTAGTGTTTGATTTAGGCAAACAAATCAAGTTTCCCAAGTCTGTAGGTATGTACCCTTAGGTCTAGTTCTTTAGGATGCAACTTTTTGGCCCACACAGTCCCAGAAAACCATTATTCAGATCACGGTTTTCTACAGTATTGCAGGATATTTGATCCCATTGTAAATCCCTAGACTGTGAGCTGTAAAACCTGTTTCTTGTTTGCTGTGGTTCTGCCCTGACACACACCTTTAATCCAAGAAGTTTCTGTTTATTGTAAGCAGTGGTTATGAAGATATGGTGTGGCTCATCTCTAATATATGCCTTTATTCCAAGAGCTTTCTGTACACAGGATTAAATAAAGTTAACCCTAGGTCAAGAGGTGGAGAAAGAAACCAGTTGACAGAGAGTAAACAGAAAGGAAGGGCATTGAGTTGAAGGGTATTTAAGACAGCATGGAGAAGGAGAAGGAACTTTTGGCTTTTAGAATTTGTTTTTGTTTTTGTTTCATTGTGGGATGTTGGCTGACTAGTAAGGACAACTGGGTGCTTTCTCTGCCTCTCTGAACTAGCAGGCTTTTACTCCAGCATCTGGATCCTGAGGTTTTTTTTTAAATTTTTTTTATTAATTTATTCTTATTACATCTCAATGGTTATCCCATCCCTTGCATCCTCCCATTCTTCCCTCTCTCCCATTTTCCCATTATTCCCCTCCCCTATGACTGTTCCTGAGGGGGATTACCTCCTCCTGTATATGCTCATAGGGTATCAAGTCTCTTCTTGGCAACCTGCTGTCCTTCCTCTGAGTGCCACCAGGTTTCCCCCTCCAGGGGACTTGGTCAAATGTGAGGCTGGATCCTGAGTTTTTATTGCTAAAATAAAATGAGTTGGATTTTGTTTGTTTGTTTGTTTGTTTATTTATTTATTTATTTATTTTTAGAGAATTTATTTATTTATTTATTTATTTTTAGAGAATTTATTTATTTATTTATTTATTTTTAGAGAAGAAAGGGTTTATTTTAGCTTATAGGTTCATATCACACTTCCTACTGTGGGAAATCAGGGCAAGAACTCAAAAATCGAAGCTAGCAGGAGGCAGGAGCTGATGCAGAGGTCATGGAGGGGTGCTGCTTACTGGCTTGTTCCCCATTGCTTATTCAGTCTTCTTTCTTTTTAAAATTTACTTATTATAATTTATTCACATTGCATCCTGTTTGTTATCCCCTCTCTCTTGCTCTCATTTCCCAGTTCTCATCCTCCCTCCTTCTTCTACCTTATTCCTCTCCCCTAGACCTCTGATTGGGGGCGGTTCTCCCACACAATCTGATCACAGTCTATCAGGTCTCATCAGGATAGCCTGCATCCCCTTCCTCTGTGTGCCTGCAAAGCCTCCCCCAGCAGAGGGCAGTGATCAAATCACAGGCACCAGAGTTCATGTCAGAGGCAGTCCCCTTTCTCACCCCTCCACATACACATGGAGAATGAGCTGTCCATCAGCTACATCTTGACAGGGATTCTAGGTACTCTGCATGCATTGTCCTTGGTTGGTGCATCAGTTTATTTAGGCCCCCTAGGTCAAGATCCACTAGCTTTGATGGTATCCCTGTGGAGCTCCTGACCCCTTCATGTCCTCCCATTCCCCTCCTCTTCCATACAACTCTCAGCTCTCCACCTAAGGTCTAGCTGCAAGTTCCGATATCTGTCCTAAACCTCTGTTGGGTTTATTCATAAGAGCCAGAATCTGGAAACAGCTTAGATGTCCCTCAACTGAAAATGGATAAAGAAACTGTGGTACATTTGCACAATAGAATACTGTTTAGCTATCAAAAACAAGGAAATCTTGAAATTTGCAGGCAAATGGGTGGAACCAGAAAAGATCATCTTGAGTGAGGTAACCAAGACCTAGAAAGACATGCATGGGTATATATACACTCACTCATAAGCGGATATTAGCCCAACATAGAGATCCTCTGAAATTGTTTTTAAAACAACACTACAAGGGCTGGAGAGATGGCTCAAAGGTTAAGAGCACTGTCTGTTCCTGCAAACATCCTGAGTTCAATTCCCAGCAACCACATGGTGGCTCACAACCATCTATAATGAGATTTGGTGCCCTGTTCTGGGGGGCAGAAGTACACGCAGGCATGTAATAAATAAATAAATCTTTTTTAAAAAGCAAAACAAAAACAACACTACAGCACTTTAGAGTTTTGCAAAATATTTGTCTGCATCTTTTCATATCTTATGCTTACCTATCCAAGGGAAATGCATCGGGAATATTGTCTCAATTATTCAGATGAAGAAACTGTTTCTGAGAGGTTAGGAGTTCTTTCCAAGGTGACAAAGTTAATGAACTAGAGTTAAAGCCTAGGTGATGAGTTGAGTGGGCTATGGTTTATGTATGTTTTCTTATGCTAGTAACTGTAGTGAGAATACTGCAGTATTACTTGGTAGTATAAAAACCCATGATTTTCCAGCATTTGGGAAGCAGAGGCAGGCAGATCTTTGTACTTTCAAGGCCAGTATGATCTAGATAAAGAGTTCTAGGCCAGCAAGAGAAACATAGTTAGTCTATGTCTCAAAAACATCAAAAACCCCAAGGTGTAGTCAGTTGCTTACTATATATGGCCATGAACAGGTCAGTTATCTACTCTGTGGCTTAATTTCTCTTCTTTTATTTTTTGTTTGTTTTGTTTTGTTTTGTTTGTTTGTTTGTTTGTTTGCTTGCTTTGTAGACCATGCTGGCCTCAAACTCACAGCCATCCACCTGCCTCTGCTTCCTGAGTGCTGGGATTAAAGTCGTATGCACCACCACTCCCAGTACAGTTTCTCTTCTATAAAAATATTTTTATTAACAATACATACCTCTGTAGCCATTTGCAAAGATGTCTCTATAATTCACATATTTTTTAAAGATTTATTTATTATGTACACAGTGTTCTGCCTGCATGTATGCCTGCATGTCAGAAGAGAGCAGTAGATCACGTTATAGATGGTTGTGAACCACCATGTCGTTGCTGAGTTTTGAGCTCAGGACCTCTGGAAGAGCAGTCAGTGCTCTTAACCTCTGAGTCATCTCTCCAGCCCCACACACGATTTTTGCACAGTGATTGACACAGAAATGTCCAGTACATTTAAACTATTTTTATTAAACTTTATAATAATACCTTATGCTCATGGATACAAATATTCAGTAGATCTCTCTGTGGTCACAGATTTTGTCGAGGTTATTTTGCAATACACTAGTTGCTTTAATACAGAGCAAATTTCTCAAACACTCTGTGAATCCAGAGATGGAAGACCTAACAAAAAGCACTGTGATTCTTTCAGGCTATAATTGATAGCTATATCTTTTAGATTGTCTCTTGCCCCTGGGACCACTAGAAGACAGGTATCACTGTGCTGTGCCTTTTTCATGTGTGTTGAGTATATCAGAGTAAGAAGAATCTTGACCAATCCCAATGCATTCTGCCAGTGCAATCTTTAGAGCTGGTATCTTTCCATAGTTTTAACACCTGAGTCTACCAACAGGTAGGTGTGTGTGTGTGTGTGTGTGTGTGTGTGTGTGTGTGTGTGTGTGTGTTATTATTGGACCACAAAGAGATGGAAAATACTGAGAGTCTGGATAAAAAGGTTTGAATGTGAAGAAATCTAGAATAAGGAGAGGAGTGATTGAGAAGCAAATAGGCCCCATTTGCCCTGGGGACAGCCTAAAGGAGTAATCAATTCAGAAATATTGAGAGGCTGTGCTGGCTGACTCTCATGTCAATTTTACACACACTAGTCATTTTGGATGAGGTCTGTGGACAAGTTGGTCTATCAACAAGCCTATGGTGCACTTTCTTAATTGGTGATGGATGTAGAAAGGCCCAAACCACTGTGGAGCTTGTTACCTTTGGGATGGAGTCCTAGGAGCTATAACAAAGCAGAGTAAGCCATGAGCACCCCTCTATGTCCTCAATATCAGTTCCTGCCTTCAGGTCCTGCTTTGTTCGAGCTCATGCTTTGACTTCTCTCAACACTGGAGTCTGACATGAGAGCTGTAAGCTAACATAAACCTTTTCCTCCCTAGGTTTTAACACAGCATTAGAAACCCTAACTGAGACAGAGGTTATGAATATGCAACACTGAATATGTATTAAATGCCACATAATCATTCATTTTAAGGTGGCTAATTTTCAGTTATAAGAATTTAGCCTGGTGGTGGTAGCACCCCCACAGAGGCAGGCAGATCACTGTGAGTTCGAAGCCAGCCTGGTCTACAAAGTGAGTCCAGGACAGCCAGGGCTCCATACACAAAAAAGAATTTTACTTCACAGACAAGCAAATGAAAACCTCAAGGACTCACAGTTCTGTGGAAATTTTCACATAGAATGCTAGTTCAATTTGGAGTTTAAAGGGCCTTTACAGACATTGTATATCTACTTTTGTTCATTTTATGGTAATGGTCCTCTCCATTCATGCTTCCAACCTGTGGTGGAAGTGGAGATGTGTTTAAGTGTATATACGCATAGTTTCATGTAAGCTCACAGGGTGACTCCCATGATGCTTCAATGCCGGACTTTTGCTAAATAATAGTAACACCCAGCCCTTATGAAGCTCCCACTTTGTGTTAAGACTCTAATCTTCACAGCAAATTCCTCAAGGTAGGAATTATTATCACCCCCAGATGAAGGAAGAGAAATCCAGAGAAGTTAAAAGGAATTGCTATTAAATCTCCAAGCAAACTAGACAAGGCTAAAACTAGAACCCAGGCAAGGAAGCCATTGAGGGTTGTACTTGCAGCAAAAACGATGTTCTGTTTCATGTTTCACTTGCCTCTATTGGATCCAATGGAGACTCCTGAAATGATACGAAGTATATGACTTCCGCCCTTAGGGAAATGACAATGCAAATTGGGGAAGGTCTACTGGAGGAGACTGCAAAGGACCATTTTAAAGAGTGTTAGGCGGATAAAAAGGAACCCAGAGGAAAATTGCTAATAATAATAAGGAAATTAGGTTAATTCATGTTGGCTGAGACTATGTCTATGTATTTGGCATGAGTTTAACACTTGTCTGACCTCATTTATTGCTTACAGAAATCCTCTACGCTATATATTATTAGTACAAGCCTAATTTAAGAGTAAAATTACCAAGTCTCAGAGAGTTAAACCAATATAACATGTTCAGGTTTGCATATTTAGAAAGTAGAGGTTGGCTGGATTTGAACTTCTATGAATAATACATAGAAGAACTCAGTAAATACCCATCAATACCCATCAAATCCCATCAAATGAATATCTGTCTTCCCCTTGCTAAGCACTTTGTATAAGCTCTATCTCATTTAATACAACTTTGTGAACCTAGCATGATGACTGTCTCGTTTCTGTAGAGGAAGAGCTCTTTAACAGTGATGTTAAAGAGCCTGTCCTAATTAACACAACTACTAAGAGGTAAAGGTGAGATACAAACTCAGTGCAGGCCAACTCAAAGGCATTTCTCATTTGCCATCTAGAAGCTTTCTCTGGATGCCCAGAAAAGACCAGCTGCTTCCTATGCAACCATCTTAGTTGCCCTTGATTTGAATGTAAACAATGCGGGGGAGTATAAAAACCAGGCTAGCCTCAAATTCAATGAATGGAAAATACAGACATAGGATACAAGCAGGGAGGAAAGGAGGTACCACAGGAGAAGGGTAGGAAAAAAGTCTGGAAAATTCTAATAGAGGTAGGATCTGTTTTCCATATGCTCCCATTAGAAGAAAGGCATTTTGGCTCACTTACAGCATAGACACCAAATGCAAAGTATGCCACAGGCAGCATGAAATGAAACTCTTCTTCGGAATTCTGTTTCTAATGAGTCCCTACCTAGAAGAAACAGCTGGGCAGCACCAGCCTATACCCTGCCAGTGTATTAGAATGCTGCTGCTTCCTGTACAATTTCTATCTGGATTCTAAATGCCGCCAGCCAGAAAGGGCTGTTTTCCTATGACCTCAGCCTGCTTTTTTTATTTAATTAATTTATTCAGATTACAACTCAATTGTTATCCCATCACTTGTATTCTCCAGTTCCTCCCTCCCTCCTGCTTTCACCCTATTCCCCTCCCTTAGGCCTGTGACCGAGGGGGACCTCCTCCCCCTGTATATGCTCATAGGCTATCAAGTCTCTTCTTGGTAGCCTGCTTATTCTTTCACACTCCTTTCCATTTGCTGCAAACTTGTGTTGGGTACTCTATTCTCTTCAGCAGATCACGTGACTCTCGAAGAGTTGTCATGGTAAACTGGTCAAGATTGCAGTTTTGCACAGCCATCCTCCTTCACTTAGACAATTTCTCTTACAATGCTCATATCAGTACAGTCAGCTTCAAACCGTGTGTTGACTGTCCGACTGTTTTCTAGGAAGGTAGTTCAGTAGAAAGGCTTTTGTATTTCAAGGGTGGCCTGTGAAACAGTGATATTGGCTTCCCCCAGGACATTTACTACAAAAGCAGAATCTGGGCTGGGATTAGGGCTCAGTAGGAAGGTGCATGTCTACCAAGAACAAAGCCCTGAATTGGAAATCCAGTTTGGGAAGAAAAAGATACAAGGAAGAAAAAGAAATACAGAATACCAAGCCCCACGCTAAGCTTTGTTAATTGTTAACAGCATCTCCAAAATGTGGAGCAGGGGCAGAAGGCTGTTGTGGAGGACAGTGACACAGAAGGGCTTTCTTTCTTTTTCTTTCATGGCCAGCCAGTCCCCATTCCTTCCGCTTTACTGAGGGCTGCAGACAATTCTAATCGCTTCTAAATTTGGTTGTACCTTATTGAATCTGGAGATCTTTTTTTTTAAAGGAAATTTTTATTTGGAAAAGAATTAAGCTAACAGAAGAATCCTAAAAATAGTACAAATACTCTGTTTGTCTCTCACACAGATTCACTAACTGTTAGCATTTGTTGTACTTGCTCTGTACATTTCTGCAGAGTTTCTCTTCCTAACCTAGTTGAGTTGGCTGCAGCCATCATGCCTGGCATCAGATATTTAAGCACGGGTATACAAAGAACACCTTCCATAACTAAATCACAGGTTAACAGGTATACGGATTTTAAAATCAGTCACAATAATATTTTCTAATACACAATCCTCATTAAGTTGGCAAGTTTTAGTTGGTTTGCTGATGTCCCTTGGGGGGGATTTTGTTTTAAACCAAAGGAGCTTGCAAGAACTAATAGAACTCGAGCCCATGCCAACTAAGACATAAACTCTTATTTGATGAAATGTTATGTCATCTAACCCCATCACTTGCTTAGAGATAATAGGAAATATCAGTCACTTTTCTATTGCTGTGATAAAATACTATAACCACAGCAACTTATGGAAGAAAGGGCGTATTTGTCTTATAGCTGCAGAGGGATATGATTCTGTTGAGAGAACGAAGTGCAACAGCATGCAGTAGACATACCAATGGAGTACAACCTGAGGGCTCATATCTTTTTTTTCTTTTTATTAATTCATTCTTGTTACATCTCAATGTTTATCCCATCCCTTATATCCTCCCATTCCCCCCCCCCATTTTCCCATTATTCCCCTCCCCTATGACTGTGACTGAGGGGGATTACCTCCCCCTGTATATTCTCATAGGGTATCAAGTCTCTTCTTGGCATCCTCCTGTCCTTCCTCTGAGTGCCACCAGGTCTCCCCCTCCAGGGGGCATGGTCAAATGTGAGGCACCAGAGTACGTGAGAAAGTCATATCACACTCTCCACTCAACTGTGGAGAATATTCTGATCATCATTAATAAATGGGACCTCATGAGGCTGAGAAGCTTCTGTAAGGCAGGAGACACTGTCAACAAAACAAAGCGACAGCCTACAGACTGGGAAAAAATCTTCACCAACCCTACATCTGACAAAGGTCTAATATCCAAAATATATAAAGAACTCAAAAAATTAAACACCACCAAACTGAATAAGCCAATTGAGAAATGGGGCTTGGAACTAAACAGAGAATTCTCAACAGAGGAGTATCAAATGGCTGAGAAACACTTAAAGAAATGCTCAACCTCCTTAGTCATCAGGGAAATGCAAATCAAAACAACTCTGAGATTCCATCTTACACCCATCAGAATGGCTAAGATCAAAAATTCAAGTGACACCACATGCTGGCGAGGATGTGGGGAGAGAAGAACACTCCTTCATTGCTGGTGGGAATGCAAACTAGTACAGCCACTTTGGAAATCTATCTGGTGCTATCTCAGAAAAAAGAGGGCTCATATCTTGAACCTCAAACGCAAACTAGAAATGGTGTGAGTCTTTAAAATCACAGGGTCCATCTTCTCCAGTGACATATCTCCTCCAGTAAGACCACACTTCTAGGCTATCCCAAACCACACTTCTAGGCTACCAACAAAGGACCAAGTATTCAAAGCCAGAGATTATGAGGAACACCTCATTCAAATCAACACATAACGTTTTGTGCTCTTTGTCCCTGTCTCTGTCTCTCTCTGTCTCTGTCTCTCTCTGTCTCTCTGTCTCTGTCTCTGTGTCTGTCTGTCTGTCTGTCTGTCTGTCTCTCTCTCTCTCTCTCTTTCTCTCTCTCTCTCTCTCTCTCTCTCTCTCTCTCTCTCTCTCTCTCTCTCTCTCTCTCGTGTGTGTTAGTGTACACTACGTTTTTCTGTTTATGCAATGATGCACACCTTGGCCAATTCTGTATCTTGGTGATTATAAATAGTGCTGCAATGAACATGGGTGTGCAAATGTCTCTGTGATAAGATAACATAGATCCCTTGGGGTATATGTTCAGTAGTGGTATAGCTGGACCATATGGCAGTTCTGTTTTCAGTTTTTAAGGAACCCACACAGTGTTTCCTGTAATGACTGTACTAATTTACATTCCCACCAAAAGAGTCTCCCTTTCTCTGCATCCTCACCAGCATTTGTAATTTTATATCTTTAGAAGAGGGACAGAATTTCTAAGGAAAGGGAGTGTGCACATATTTTAAATCTCTCCAGTAGGCTTTAATGCACAGCTGGGGATAAGAACTAACAGAATTTTGAACTGTAGACTTTTTTCTGTGAACTCTATAGATCATACAGACAGGAGCCAGCATCAGCAGAGTAAGCCCCAAGTATAATTTGCCTAGACTCCCATATTCTCTTTAGTCTGAGTTCTAACATCACTAAGTGCCTTTGAAGTTCCCTGGGCCTCTCCTAACTGCCTTCTGATTCCACCTGTCTCCTAGAAACAAAACATTCCTACTTTTTCCAACCCACTTTTTCCCCACAGTGGCTTAGCACATTCTCTTTATGAAAAATAAATGTGATGTGTGATCTACGTTGAGTTATCCACAAAGCCGATCCTAACCATTTGGCTGCATCACCTACAATTGCCAAAGATCAGAGCAAATGCTGGGGAAAGAACAGGAGAGTTCCAGCAAATCAAATAAGGTGAGGGCGGAATTTCTCTTTGGGCTTGCTGCAAAGTTCCTCTAGCATTGGACAAATCTGTTCTCATAACTAGACTGCTCCCAAATGACCTTGGCTTGGAAAATAAGCTGCTGAGCTGAGCAGATGTAGCAGTCTCAGGCTGTGCTGGACAAGGAGGTTATATACAGATGGGGATCGATCCAAATACCAGCCAGCTAATCCCAAGAGCCAGCAGGCTTTCGCATTTCTGGAAGGAATTTGGGTCAATCTAACTGGTTAGTCTAACTACCTCCAACTATGTGTTCTGTTTCCCACCTTCAGTGGATAAAGGGAAGCCTGATAGACCTTAGAGGGATCTGGCACGTTTGATCTTTATTCTGGGACACACCAAACTGTTTCTCAAGCATCTCACCGGCATTGCAGCTATTGCCCTATGCACTTTCTCCCACCTTAACATACATTTCATGGCAGCCAAAGACAGCAGGCTTTCTTTGAAAAGGCTCTGTTAGCAGCGTATACATTCAGACACATGCATGTTTGTGCCCTCTGGAAGCAAGGGGAAGGCAGAAAGGAGATTGCTTGGTTTCAAAATTGCTTTGTCAATGTCGGACCCATCACCTTGCTTTGAGTAGGCATTGAAAGTCTTTAATATTCCAGAGAAGCAGCTTCCTACAATGGAGCGCTTCAACAGATGCAACTTTGCAGTTAGCCAATGGCAAAATATTTGTGAGCAGTTAATGTCTTTCCACCTCCCAGAAACTCAATAATGTGCCAAATGAGATCATTCCCTCTGGCCCAAGACTTGAAAACGTTTTGAATTCTGTACATCCTGATTGGGAACTAAAGAATACTCTAGTTATCATAAAGTCCAAATGGAGGGCACTTATACTCCTAGACAGGCATTAGGAAATACCTTAATTAGGACCCAGTGTGCATTGCTATTAGAATCTCTAATCATCTCTTTCGTTGGAGGACTCCTTGTGTTATTACAGATTTAGTGTCTGCCAGTGAGTCAGAACGTGCTTCAGTTTATCAAGTATATGTGAAATGCTCATGCCCCAAATTGTTTTACAAAAAGGCCAGCCTCGGGAAATATTTTCTGAGGATCTGGGTTTTTTTTCCTCCTCAGGACTTTACTTAGGCTAACTAAAGTTTGTCTTTTATATTAGAACTGTCAGATTGGTTAACCTTTTCTCCAACTGGTAATTTTCACTATCCTCTTATTACATTGTTCATATTACATGTAATAGTGAGATATTCTCTCTCTCTCTTTCTCTCTCTCTCTCTCTCTCCTTCCCTCCCCCTCTCTCATCACTTGTCTGCCACTGACATCAATAAAATAAAGTGGCTTCTGAACTTGTTCTCTCTGCAGTGACTTGGCTCCAATTCATTGTCCAACAACACATATTCTGTGCCTTTGGAATCAAAGTTCCACATCTTTGGTTTAGGCTCGCTCCACAATGTAGTGTCAAAGATGATCTCTCCAACTTCATGTCCCACTACCACTGTTTTATCAATGCATCACATTTGCTGAAACACAGGAACTCTGCTAGCTCTCCCTGTGCTAGTGCACAGACCTGCAGTAGCTAAGTCATGTCATTATTTCCTTTACTTTGTCTCACAACCAAGTAAAGCATGCTATGTAACTCCTGACATCCCGGTAGGAAAACAGAGACCAATCAGTGTTAAATAACATACTTAAAACCAGTCTTCCAGAAAAATTATGGGGGCAACATCTGACACTCAGTTAGCCCCACCTCAGAATGTGTCCCTCAAGAAAATTTTTGTGAGCTTTTTCCCTTGTAGTTTTTCCCCTTGAATTTTCATGCCTCCATGTTTTGGGTCATGATATTCTCTTCTTTGGAAGTAACACTACTTATTAATTTTCAAATTCCACTTCCAGAAATTCCATCCATTTCAATTGGCACCTCCTCCTGAAAGCATTTGGTAGGCAGAAGCAGGTGGATCTCTGAGTTTTGAGGCTACCCTGGTCTACAAAGGAAGTCCAGGACAGCCAATGCTGCACAGACAAATCCTGTCTTGGGAAAACAAAAACAAACAAACAGAACCCTCATATTGCTTGGCTATATCTTCTCTTAGCACTGTCTCTCGTGTAATTATGTTAGCTTTTCATTACTATAGCAACTTTTATATACATTTCCTCTTGTTCCTTGCCACTTCTATTCTGTCTAACAGGAACTTGAGCACACTACAACAGTAGCCTTGTGATGTTGAAGCCAAGAGTGCCACTCAGGACGTAAAATGTAGTAGCTTGTCTCTAATCTCCTTCCAGGCTGCAGCATCCTTACCATCAGGGACTGCATCCTCCACAGAGTTGCTGGCATGCCTCTGGGCAGCTGCTGAGCTTGCAAAGCTACATTCTCTGATGCAGGTACAGATTAACAAGAACTGACGACACCCCTGCTCCCAATATCTGTATACTTATCCATCAGTGTCATGTGTATTTGAAGGTGACATTGCTCTGCAGGTCTAGCTCAAGGCTGCAGTCCTTTTTCAATTCCTTTTCCATGAGACGATCTATGCTTTGTGCTGGCTCTGAGAGTTGATGAGCCATGTGCATATTGACGTTTGCAGCATTCAGAGCCATGCTTGTCAGTCTAGACAGTAGTTCCCAAATGTAAATGTACATCAGAATCACCTAGAGTATGTGCCAAAGCACACATTACTAGTTCTGGTAGTGTGCCTCAGGTGATTTTGATCTGCAGGTCTCTGGGCCACACTTAGAGTGGCTATTCCAAGCAGTATCTTCACTCACAGGAAAATTTTTTTTTCTGTCTACCGCTCATGGAATTGAGGACATTTCTAGAGGTTGTGCAGAAGAATAAGCCATGCTTAAAATTGGGGGAGGGGGATTGTAGACCAGGGTTCCATGAAAGTGTTGAGTCCAGAGAAGTGGGTGACCTGGACACATCTTTAGTTGCCCCTCAGGCACAAAGATGGGGTGAGGTTGGTGATTGCTAATCTGGGTATCTCCACAAATTACAATTAATTGTTCCTTTCCCTAGCCAAGCTTTTCATCTTGGGAAATTATACATCTTTTAGCACTTCCTTGGGAGTCAAATTACCTACCCCAGACCAAGAATTATTCAAACTGGAGCTGCCTCACTTAGCTTGGATGTTTCAATCTATGATTACTTTTCGGCATACAGACCAAAGAGACCAATTAGTACCATCCCTCTTTGAGCTAAAATCTGCCTTTTCAAGATATGTGTAACCTGTATTTCTACCCTATTTGAAATACACTCCTATGCAGACATAAAGATACTGGATCCTAGAACCTAGCTGAAAGAAATGTCACACAATTCTAAGCCCAGAACTCTGAAGATGAAAATAGAAAAATTGAGAACTTTGATTACTCTATGTGCACCACAATGAAAGCTTGCCTTCATAAACCAAAACCAAAACCAAAATAGAATGCAAGAGCCCATCTCTCTTATATAACCCTAGTTTTCATAACCACATTCTTAATGAGTTACTTAATATCTTTGAGCCTCACTCAACAATTTAATACAGTAAATGATAATTATTTGATTGATTATTGGGTAAACTAAATGCACAAGGTATTTGCCAAAGTGTCTAGCACAAAGAAGTACTCAAAAGCACTAACAGTAGCTGTTGTTTCAAAAATAGAATAATGTATGCCTCTCTAACAGTAGATAAGAAAAGAATCGGAAAACACTGGGTATCAATCCATTTCCTTATACATCAAGATAGCACATAGCAATAAGAGTGATACTTTTCACAAGGCTATCCACTAAATCTTCTCATCCATTATTTACAAGACTGTAAAGACAAGGTGAGCACTCTCATGTAGATTGGTTGAGGTGTTTCTAAAACACCGTCACTTTCTGGAAGCCTCCAGGATTATGGGCTGGTTTCATGGTGGGTAAAAAAAAGAAAAGGCCCCAGGCAAACTCAGTAGTATGAGGTTTACCTTTGGCAGGTTTACCTTAAGGCATCGATATCATTGTGCCCATAGTGTATAGTACATGCATTACCAGGCCCCAGACATTCAGTGATGCTAACTGAATAACTCAAGGAATTCTGATAATAAATATAAGCCAAGCACACATAAAAATGTTCTGAATTTTTCATGAATTCACCCTATTAATCCAAGAAAAATCAGCTCAGTTCTTTATCTACAGATTGCAGTTCTCATGATTTTGTACTCTGCAGAATCAAGATGCTGTCACATGCTGAGGTTCCAGTAGCACATTCATCGGTAATTACAGCTCAATGCTTGGAGAAAAAGAAATCGCAGGAGACTCGGAAATTTGCTATGCTGCTTAATAATGATCTATTTACTCAGCACAACCTGGATTCAATGCTTCAGCCATTTCACTCCCCTGCTCTTTCTTTCCTTTCCTCTGTCTGTCAGTTGTGACTGCTGGAAATAGAGGACAACATGGGGCTTTCTATTCTGGGGTCCTTTTTTTACGTCCCCTGTGGCTGGTTACATTCGTTTACCTTCACAACAAGAAAGAGGCAAACCGACCTTATTCGCTTTGCTCTGGCCATACCGGGCTTCCCACTGCTTCTTATGTAGGCCAAGTATGCCACACCCTTAGGTTATTTGCATTTGCCTCCCACTCATTGTGAGTGGTACATTTTTATTCAGACACCATTCCCAGATGGGAAATTGTGAAGAAACCAATTAATCTCTTTGACTAATTTTTCCCATTTATGAAACGGCCGTACTATAATCACAGGTTTTTCTAAGGATTGGTGTGACAATAATACATGCCAGGAGCTTAGGGAAGTAGCTGAAGTGGACACAATCATCATCACTATTGAACATTGCTTTGCTACTGTCTTAGACACATCATGTTCTCATCTATGCCATCAAGTTGACAAGTGAGAATTGGGGTCCACACTGACCTCGGAGCATTGCATTACTCTTGTTGCTGGACAGGATTTGGGATGCAGTAAACTTCTTTCGATCTTATAATACAAGTAAGAGAAAGAGAGTATGAACCCCGGAACAACACTGGTGATGACAATTACAGGATACTCTTACCTTGCATTTGAAAAAATGACAATCCTGGGTAACTGTTTTGGACTGGAAAAGGCTTTTCCCAAGAAAAGTAGTAAGAAGCCAAGCCAGTTTATCAGTGCAATTAAAGCTGCACACAGTTGTGCTAAGGAATCAAGTACACAGAAAGCCAAGAGGGAAGAACATGAGAGAAGGCTGGTGGAATCAGGCAGATTGTACAAGGCATCAGTAGTACAGAAAATAAGGTGGATTTTATCTGAAGTGTTATATCAAGCTCCTAAGCAGAAGCATATTTTCTCATTTACAATTTACAAAGAGATTGATGCTATTATAGGAAACTGTATAGACTATGCTTCTGTAGTGAGACAAACTGAGCTTGACTCTCAACTCAATCCCTTTGTAGACTGAATGCCCTTATTCACTGAAGAGAATGACAGTACCAAGCACACAGGTAGTTTTTGATTGTTTTTTTTTTTTGTTGTTGTTGTTGTTCTTATGGAGAAAAATATACCAATGAATGTAAGGTACTTAGCTTAGAATCTGGCCCAATATCCATCAGTAGCAATTATTACTAGAATTGCTATAGTATAGGAGTGCAAGTTTAATGTTATAGTTATAACATTAGAAAAATACACCATATGTTGTCCAAATTAGGTACTAGATTAATACTGATTGAACTGAATGTTTTTACTTCTAAGAGATAACACAGTGGTAGTTTTAAAAGAAGATGGTGGAAAAAACTGGGTCTCCAATTTCTGCCAAATAACTGTGGGTTTTCTGTCTCTTCTTTCAAGCTTAGTATCCTATCACGCTGCTGGCTGTGCCCTAGTATAGAGATATATCTGAGTATGGAGTGATATGGTGGGTAAGATACAAAAAAGAGATCTTGTTTTGTACTCATGTGCCACAAAATCCCATGGGGCCCATTCATTCCAATGGTAGTGAGCACTTCCTCTGTGCCAGCTGGGCACTGAGCCATTCCATCTTTCCAGAAATAACTGAGTCATGGGTACCATGGGACAGCATCATTAGGTCAACTTATCGCCTTCGAAGATGAAGCAAATGCCAAGGCTTCCAGTGACAGGATGGCCATGGCTTTTTACTTTGCAGTCTTTGATGTAGCTGTTTTTGGGCCAGAGTTATGTGATGAAGCTATTAACTACACTCCAGCAAGCAGGAACAGGCTGTGTTGCCAAAGTGGCATGTGAATCACACATGCCCTGCACCACACACAGACAAAAAACACAGAAAATGCTGACGGCATGAAGAGATTTCTCTTTTGGAAGATTCCTAACCTCATCCAGTTCTTAAAGTTCAACAGCCTGTCTAATTCCAGGAATGAATGGCTATATACAACAAACACATCATGCCTTCTTGACAAAGAAAGTTTTGTCATGCCAATCAATCCTCATGTTACTTTGGAGTATAATAACAATAATAACAGTGACTGAAATGAACGGCACAGGGCAATCGAACTCATTTGTCTCTGTATTCTTACACAAAGTTTTGCCACCTACTTTCATTAACTCATTTCTTCATCCTTGATTCTTCTCCACTCACTTAAAAACATGCGCTGAGTGCCTAACACGTGTGAAGGTACTATGGAATGTATCTAAGGTGTACAACTTGTTCCTGTCTATAAGAAGAGTAAATTTTTACATAGGAAGCTGGATCTCACTAGATTATTATTTATCCCATGGCAAGAATGGTTAATAAAATACTCCCTAGTACTGCCACGAATTTTCTTTCCCTACACTAAGCGAGGCTGTGGTTTGAATGTTAAATGTCCCCTGTAGGACTGTGTGTTTGAATACTTGGTTCAGAGCTTATGGAACTGTTTGAGAAGGTTTGTGTTTGAATACTTGGTTCAGAGCTTATGGAACTGTTTGAGAAGGTTGCAGAGCCTTTAGGGGGTGGAGCCTTACTAAAGCCAGTTGTTCCCTGTACATGAGCCTTGAGGCTTTATAGCCAGATCCCACTTCCTGTTGCTTCTCTCTTTCCTGATTTCAGATGCAATATGATCAGCTGCCATGAACTTCTTCCACTCCATCTTTCCCAACCATGAGGAATTGTAGTGTCCCTTTGATCTATAAAGCAAACATAAATCTTTCCTCTCTTAAGTTTGTTCTTCTCAGGTATTTTGTCATAGTAAAGAGACAAGTAAGTAATACATATGGGCTTTACTGGGATAAACCTGAGCAAATAGTTTATAGATCAATGGAACTTTTCTATAGGATGAATGCATACGAGTTTGAAATGTTAGGCTATGAAAGGCCTAGAGTGCTGAAAATAGAGTTTAGTGGGCTATTTTGGTAGTACTCTGAAGGACCAAAGAAAAGAAGACAGAGAAATATGACCTATGATGTTTTGGAAAGTGAGTTAGAGGCCATGGTAAATAATCTGGTTGCATTTGGTCCTTCTACTAAAAAACTTAAAGTGAGAATAGATTTTAAAACAATGAATTTAATGTCAATGACAAAATGATGTCCTTTGTAGAAGGTTATTTCAAGTCAGGATAACAGTCAGGCTGCAGTAGATTTATTGTTCTACAGTGAAAGCGAATAGCAAACGGAGTAGAAGGATACAAAGCAATATGCATTTTGGCAAAGAAAAGAACAGAAGAAAAACAGTTTAAAGCTAAGTAGAAGGTTGTAATTGTTACAGATATTAGCCCCATTAAGAAGAACTCTCTTAGTCTACACTGGGATACCCTAAGGGCATCATATCTCCAACTTGTGAAGGTGCAAGTTTATTTCAAAGGAGACTGTCAGAACTAAGAAGTATGACAGAAGAATTCTTTACTAAAAAACAACTGCCTAAGAAAATGATATTGCAGATTCAGACATAAATACATACAGAGATTGCTATATATAGCTATGGTCTAAGGGTACCAAATTGTATTCCAATCTGGCAGCATAACTTGACAGCATCATTCACGTGTTATTAATTTTTCAGACATAAAAAATAATGCAAGATTGGTTGAATTGTGGGGCCTTGTTCCATAGTTCCAGAGAGTTCAGTCCGGCAACATGTGGCAGAGGAATTGAAAATCTTTCAAGGGGCCTCTGAATGCCATTACATGCAACATTTTTATTAGACTTATTTAATTCATGTGTATTTTTCTTGCATGTGGTATTGTGTCTACTTCCATTCTCAGTTCTGGAAGCCTATCTAGCATAGACCTGTCTAGTCCCTGTGCATACTGCCACAGTATCTGTGAGTTCATATGTGTATCAGTCTTGCTGTAATGAGAAGTCCTTAGTTCTTTGATGTCCTCCATCTTCACTGGTTCTTAAAATCTTTTTGCTTCCTTTTCTGCAGAGTTCTCAGAGTCCTAATAGAAGGGATCTGATGGAGACATCCCGTTTAGGACAGAGTTTTCCAAGTTCTCACACTCTTTTTACATTTTCCAGCTGTGGGTACCCATATTTATTCCCATATACTGCAGAAGTAAGCTTCTCTGATGATGGCTGAGAAATATACTGACCCATGAGTATAGCAGAATGTCATTAGGAGTCATTGTGTTGCTGTGTTCTTTAGAAGAACAGTAGTGTTTTGTTTTCCTTTAGGTCCATAGCCTAGCTAGTTTTGAGTTCTCCACCAGACAGTATCAGGGATGGGCTTCATCTCATGGAGGGTGCCTTAATTTCAATCACCTAGTGGTTAGTTACTCCCATAACTTTTATGCCGCTATTGCATCAGCATATTTTTCAGGAAGGTCACCACTGTAGGTCATAAGGTTTGTAACTTGGTTAATGTTTATCTTTCTCCTTTGATAGTGTGTAGAGTACTTCCTAGTGCCATGAACACTAGTCAGCAAGAGTGAAGAAGGCACCAACTAGACTTCTCCATGTCCAATGGGCTATGTATATATTGTCTTCAGCTTTGAATGGAAATATTTATTCTGTTATATTATATACTGAAAATGTGTAGATTTTTGATGTTATAGGGGGTCACAGTTAAGAGACTGCCTTGAATCTCAGACAACGTTTGGTTTGATAAAGACTATGGGAAATTTTGACCTTGGAATGAATGTATTGTTTCATGAAGTGGCTTTAAATTTATGGTGTGCAGGGGATAGGAGCCATGATTTGAACAAGAAATGCCTTGTACAGGCTCATGAATATGAATACTTGGGACCCAGGAAGTAGCATTGCTTTATTAGGTTGCAGAACCTTTAGGCGATGGAGCCTTGCTAGAAGAAGTGGGTCACTGGTTAGGCCTAGAAGTTTTGTAGACTGGCCCAACTTTCTAAATATCCTCTGCTTCTTGATTTCAGCTACAAAGTCACCAGCCATCTCTAGCTCCTTCTCCATCATGATGATTTATAGCATACCCTCAAACCATAAGCAAAAATAAACCATTTCCTCTAAGTTGTTTCTTTGCAGGTATCTGGTTATAGAAAAGTAGCCAAGAAATAAAGTTTATATGTACCATTGCCTCCAAATCATTTCCTTCCTTTATCATTTGAACTCCTGTATTCACTGTTCAGAATGAGTTTACTAGTGAGGCCCATGTTACAAGATGCAATGCTTAGCTCTTAGTTCTTGTCAAACTGTGGTTATCTTCAGTGTTATTGCCAAGTTGGTGGCCACTCCATCTTCCCTGAATAACCTTCTTCTCTACTAGTTTTCTTATTCTTCTTCTTCTCCTTCTTCTTCTTCTTCTTCTTCTTCTTCTTTTTAATTTTAAATTTTCCTTCTTGGACTATGTACTTTGTCTCATGCTCAATGAAGTCTTGTCAACAAATTCTGGCCACTCTATCTCTCATAACACATCCAATTTTACCTTTTATCATTGGTTTTTATATCATTTATTTTAAGAAAGGAGGAAGCCTCCAGGGATGGAAGTCCTGAGTGAATGTATATTTTGACATAGGCTTGGTCTGTCAAAGACTCCAAGGACATGAGACAACTGGCACAGCCATTACCCACATGGACCAGACTCAAAATGTGTAGGCAAAACTCTGCCAAGGGAATAAAAAGGGAGGACTTATGAACAATCGATTTCTGTGTGTAAAGACTTCTTTCCCCTGGACATTTACAGCCTGAGATCCCTAACCTGCAGAGGTGTCCTACTGAGACAGCTAGCCCATCCCCATGTGCTATCCTAATAAACATGCCGAAGTTCCAAGTTGATGAAGTAGTGGCAGCAGAATCCCACCTGATTCCAGCTTCATGGTATGTGTGTCTTTGCACCTGTCCTCCGTTCAGTCCCTTTGCCACTCCTAGCCAGAGTTCCAGGACCCAAGCTGCACAGGCTACAGGAACTTCTACTGTAATATTAGTACCAAACAAATACAATGCACTATCATCTCTTACTTACATTAGCTTTGTGGATGATTCCCCTTTCTTCTGTCAATTCTCAACACAGAAGACATAGTGAGTCAATTCAATTCCACATCAAATTATGCTACTGTGCCTGCTAACATTTGGTCATCTTGATGCAAGCTAGAGTCATTTGGGAAGAAGGAACTTCAATTGAAAGATGTGGGCAAGGCTTTGGGCATTTATCTTGAAAAATGAAGACCGTAGGTAGGCCCAGCTCACTAGGGTCCAGGACACTAGGGCAGTGCTACCTCTGGGAAGATGGTCCTGCGTGGTATCAAAAAGCAGGCTGAAAAAAATCCATGAAGAACAAACATGTAAGCAGACTCTTCCACAGCCTCTGCTTCAGTTCCTGCCTCTAGGTTGTACCTTGAGTTCCTGCTGTAGTGTCCCTTGTATGATGGACTATAAGGTACAAGATGAAATAAACCCTTTCCTCCACAAGTTGTTTTATGGCAATTGTGTTTTATCATAGCAATAGAAACATAACTAAGACAGCTACTTTCTATTGGATTATATATCACTTCTTTGTAAAAGCCAAAGGTGTTACAGCAACCGTAAAAGCCCCAATTATCTCAGCGCCACTTCAATTCTCTGAATTTATCTCCCACTATGCTTATCCTTGCTCTCAAATATACTCACACTAGTTCTGTGCTATTCCCTCAGCTACATCATGATCAACTTTCAGGGCCATACACAAAATCATTCTCTGATAAATGTGCTATGTCCAGATAGATGCCAATCTAGAGTTCTTATTTCCTTCAGGTCTTTGCTCAAGATTCTCCTGCCTTGGCAACTGACGCTAAACTTTGATTTTCCAGCAAAATTATCTTGTCTCTGTTTTTTTCCTTTATTTTTCTTCTCAGAATGTATAATCTAACATACTATATATTTTAGCCAATTCAAGCTGCCATAGAAAAATATCATAGCCTAGACATCTTAAATAGAAGTGCATTTATTAGAGTGCTCAAGGGTATAAAATACAAGAACAAAATGCAAACAGCAAACAGGTCATTTTGAAATCTTTTCTTTTGGTCCATAAGCAGCTACCATACCTTCATAGCTCACATGTATGCTCTCACCTAGATTGGGAAGGTGGGAGGAGAAGGGCACTTATCCCATCAGGCCAATTGCATATTCTCATAGCCTCATCGAAATGTAATTATTTCCCCCAAATCCCATCTCTAAATTCCACCACATTTTGGCTTTGTACTTCAACCTTATGAATCTGTGAGAGAACAAAAACTTTCAGTGTAGAACATTACATGCACTTCATGGTATGCCTTACTGATTCAGTCAGTAACATCACATATACAATATAATATACAATACTAACTGCTGGACTGACCTTGTTTATGGTTTGCCTTCCTCATTGGAACTGATATTTTATGAAGTTTGGGATTTGTGTTCACTCTTTTACTCGCTATGTTTTCAGTAATACTTGGCAAGCAGTATGGACTCAATAAATATTTACTGATTACGTGGATGGAATAAACAAGTTAATTGTAGCTTGATGTAAGCACGAAGTAAGAAAGAAACAGACTGATTGACCAGAATGGAGGCCATCAATCTTGGCTGGTTGTTAAATTCACAGTAGGAAGTATTTACAAATACAGATGCCTATAATTAAACCTCCAAAATTCTGCCTTACTTGGTCTAGAAGGGGCCTGGTCATTGTTTTGTTTTTAATATTCTCTAAGTGATTCTCAATGTGAAGCCAAGCTGAGAACCAATGAGTCTGGAACTAAATGGAAACATGAAAAACTACTGGAAATAAAATACACAAGGAAGACTTTTTCTGAGATGGTATCATTTATGTAGAAACTTGGAGGGAAAAAAAAAAAGAATAAAGCACAGACAACTTGGGGCCAAGAGGTTTGGTTCCTGGCAGAGGGTCAGAATAAGAGTGAAAGCATTGGAGCACAACTGAGTTTGGTGTGTTCTCAGAACAGAAGGTTATTGTGGGTGGTGCAAAGCAGGAAAGAAGAGTGGGACAAGATGAGATTAAAAAGGTACAGAGGAACTACATTATGCTGGGCTCAGTAAACCATGCAAAGTTAAAAAAATACTGCTTCATCAGATGAGAACTGTGAGATTTTTGAGGATGATGTGATCTGATTTATTGTGTTGCATAAAGGCATCAGTGAACATAGAAAGAACTCAGGAGGCTATTTTGGTAGTCTAGAAGCCTGAACTGGGCTAATGGCTAAGGATGCTCCTGCTGTCTAGATAGAAGAAGTCTGAGAGTGGTGGACAAATCTACTTTTCTCAGGTAAACTCACACACAAGGCCAGTGGTTTCTGAAAATCTTTCCAGAAAATTTTATCATTTCAGTGCATAGCTAATTCAGTGATCAGTGGATTCAGAGGTTGTAGTCTGTATGTAGGCCCAGACTTACTCAGGCTGTCCTAGTTGATCAGGTCAGGAAAAGGAGCTATCTACCCGGCACATGATCTAATATGAAAGGTTTTTTAAAGTGATATTATCATTTCCCCATATAAATTTTAAAGAACTCCACTAATTTTCAGTCCTGACTCTTCTCTGCTTTTTGGGAGCTTAAGATATGAACACACAAAGAAGTGACAGAAGACAACACATGTTAAGTATCCAAAGGGAAAAGTAAACAAAAATCAGTAGCTGCTATCTTTTGTTTGGCACTCACCTCATGCTGAGTACTGTCATGTGCCTTGTACATGTCCCTATTTAGTCTCTATCACAGTTCAGTGGTGTAGAGAATATGACATCCCATGATGATAACGATAAGCATGGCTAACATTCACTAAGCGCTTAGTATCAGCCAGTCACTAAGCAAGGTGATTGATAGATGCCCCTTAGGTACATGTTCATTCTACAGATGAGGATAACTAAGAACATACAGGATAAAGGATTTCTCCCAAATCACAGAACAAGGCAGTTGCAATTCAGATAGTCAAAAACAGGCAATCTTAAAAGAGAAGAATTCACAGCAGATAGCTCTGACTTTTTCTAGAAAATACATGTATAAAGTGAACAGGCCATGGCAGAATACACATGAAAGGACTAGAAAATGACGCCAGTTAGTTGGAGTTGAGGGGGTATAATAGGGAATAATGTTTCATTGGCAAGGCAATTCTGACCCTCGGTGCTCCTAATCACATCACTTGTGCCACATAGGACCTATAGCATCCTATCAAAATTATTTGTCACTCAGATCTTCATCCTACAGTGTTTGACTTTTTAAAGTCTCCATCTCTCAATACTCATCAGGGAAACTTTTTATAGCATAGAACAAGAGTTTTTGGAGTGGGACATCTATAGTATACCCATACTCTCACAGCTCAAGGCGACTTAACAGAAAAGAGAGGTCACAAAGATTGCAAGATCCAGAGGTGGTAAATTACTTCGAGAAAACTCTTTCTTGCACACAACAGGCCAGATGCACATATGAAATCACAACTTATACCAGAATGCGCAAGACCTGCATAAGCTTAAGCCAAACAAAATCCCAACATGGAAAAGGAAACGGAGGCACGAAGTCCCACCCATACTGCAGAACTATTGTCATTGGATGGCTGCTAGGACAGAGGGAGAGTCAATTTCCTTTAATGGTGTAGCCAGAGTAAGACATCTCAGAAGAGCTGAGCAACACAAACTGGACTTGAGTTTTTAAAAAATGAGACAGATATAGAAAGAGATAAAGAGAGAACAGGAAGTTGGGAGAGTAGGGAGGTAAGGGTGCATCTGAAAGAAGTTGTGGAGAGGTAAATATGACCAAAAAACATTGTGTAAAATTCTCACTGAAAGAATAAAAACATTAAAACAATTCTAAACCACACTCCCAGTTATGACAAATAATACATTGTGCAACTCAAACCCTGATGAACAATAAGGTGGATCACAATAAGTCACCAAATGATAGCTTTTTAGTCTCATTTTTTTCTCTCTTAGGTAGACGTGACCCCTGGGCATTTAGGACAGTGACAAAATATTTGAAAAAAAAAAGAAAAAAAAATAAGACAAGAGTTTGAAGAATCGCAGCAATGCTCAACCAAGAAAATCCATCTCACCCTAGTATGTGTAACAGAATTAATACTAATTATCTGAAGGTCTATCAATATGGTTGGTGACACAAAATATGAAACAGCCACAAAAACTAACACCATATTTTGGAAATTAAGTAAAGCTATGTGTTCTGACAATGAAGGATGTTTCTAAAATATGTGAAGTGGTGGGTAGGGATAAAGCAAGTCACGAAACAGTCTCTATGATCTCAAATTCAGAGCTGTTTATAAATTCATCAAACTAGCCAAATATGTCTAACAGAGAGGCAGAATGATATTTGGACTTTTGCTTTCAGTGCATACTGTTGACCTTTATAACAAATCCATAATGCTTTTATAATTAGAAAAAGAAATACTTCTATTTCTATTGTGTGAGACAAACAAGCAAAACTTCCTACTTAGATTATCCTTATCCATCTTTGTCAGTGCTCATACATTGAATTCAGTATGATATTTGGCCATTTTCTCTCATAACTTTTCTTATGAATGAACTGAAATAAAACAATAACATATTAACCAGACTATAATATAGCTCAATGGAGTGGCAATTGATTAAAGAATTTTACCCACAGCATAGGTGGCAACCAGTGGAAAGGTCTCCAGAGAAAGGCTCCGGGGCTGTTCCAGATTCATTAATAATTTACATGCTATATAAAATGTACTTACCACGTTTGGGAATGACTCAAAACTGGCAGAGAATCAAATACGTTGAACAACAAAATTAAGATGTAACGTGAACTCAGATGGACTGGTATACCGGGCTAAAATTAAAAATGTGAAATTTAAATAAGATCAAGAAAAATTACTCAGCAAAAACCTTAAAAATCCATTTTATGACACTGGATGAAGGGACAGGGTCTCAGAAACAGCTCACATACAAACTGACCAAGCAAGCAAGAAGGGTTTAAAGTTTTAGTTGACCCACAAACATAATTTGAGCTAACTGTTTGATGAAGGTAGAATATTTAGCTGGTAAAGTGCCAGAGTACCAGTTCAGGATATGTTAATTAAAGCACCATTTCTAGAGCCTAAATATGATTGCTGTCCAGGAGAGTCCAGTATTCCTCTCTAAGGCCACCTATTCAATTCTAAACACCACATTTTTTAGAGGGTCACTTAGAAGAGGTAACACCTCCTGGGAAGACACAGAAGATTGGCTAACAAGCAAACAAACAAACAAAAGCAGTTCAGAGTAGTAGAGGGTTTGGAAGAGAACTGGGAACAACGAAGCAGGGGGGTGATATACAGGGTATCTGCTTTCAGATCTCTACTGCTTTCCTACAGAAGTTATTATGAATGTATCTTGGGTTACTTGGGTGAAAGGACCACTGCCACCCAGTGGTGGCAAGGCAGGATGCACAATAAGCCCTTCAGAAAGCTTTTCTGACCTTCAGAAGGTCCTGCTGGAGGCTAGGCATGCTGATAAGGCAATGAGGTTTTAAGTCCTAGCTGCATGAACTGTTGCCAGGGGAAGAACTGTCCTAATGAAGTCTCTTGGCTCCAAAGGACCACATTTCTTTTCCCAAGAGTCACTGTCAGTTTTCCTTTCTGTGTGCCCCCGCTGTAAAATGAGCCCACATTCTACAGTCTATAGTGTTAAGAGAGGCTTTGTGGGCCTTGCTCAACTTCTGTCTCATTTAGTATTGTTCCAGGCCTGCTGAGGGGGTAGAATACCACCACTCAGAGGAGGAGCAGGTGACTTGACATATGACAACTCAAGATCCTACTTGAAGGAACTTCTTCATTTCTTTCTACGTCCCTGCAAATAAGAGTCATGACATTAACAACAACAACAACAACAAAACCCACTAAAACCCCTGGTCTCAGTGGCCTGTCTAATTTCTTATCCCATTACCCTCTTGTATCCCTTCATGTATCTGACTTGGGCATAAAGTTCTTGCTATTCTTTTTGCTTACAGCATTTCCCCTTGAGGTGCTTGCACAGTTAATTCTCTCACCTCCTTAAAGGCTCAATTCAGATCATCTGTTGAGTGAGGCTTTCTCTTACCACTCTTTTAAATTCTATGCTGTTATGTTGTACAGGTTCACACACACACACACACACACACACACACACACACACACACTTTTAAGCACTTTACATATTTAAAATAATACAATATGTTTTTGATACTTTATTTTGATTTCTTGTCTCTATTGGATTGTAAATTTTTTACATGTAGACATGTGGTTTTGTGTTTGGTGTGTGTGTGTGTGTGTGTGTGTGTGTGGTTTCTCAGTTTCCAGCACACTGGCAAGCATATGTAACAGGTGCTTGGTAAATGTCTGATGAGTGCCTCCCAAGTCCATGCTATCCTCTGTACTGATTATTTCAACAACAATCATGTGCCAGTAAAAACATAACATTTAAGTTAAATCAAAATGAGTTTTTACTTTTAAAGTTGGCTTTCAAACTGATAACAAGAAATTGAATATTGGGTAAAAAAATGAGTTGGTTTGGTATATTTTCTCAACTTCCTTCATTTGTCATGCAATCATGTCACATTACTAATCAACTGATGATAATAATTATAGTAGCTAATACCAGCTTAACAATGTACCAATGTATCAGCATTGTAATAAACATTTTACTTGGTTAAAATATTTAGACCATATGATAGTCCTTTGAAGTTAGAACTACTAAAATTATTATCTTAAAGACCAGGAAACTGAAAAACCAGGGTGTATCATGCCATGGCCACGGTCTCATGATTAACATCAGACAAATTCCAAGGTGCATGTTATTAACCTTTGTTGTCAACGGAAGACAGAACATTGATGGTGATGATGATGGTGATGATAAAAATAAAGGTAGTGTTGTTAGTATTAATCCTGCATCAGGAGCTATACGGATTATCACATTTAAATCTTCAAACAAGCTCAAGACATATACTACTATTATATGACTATTTTCAGTCCTAAACTACCTGTAATATACTCAGATATTTACATTCCACTTAGCATCCACCTTGGTTCATGAGACATCTGCTTTGATTCTCTTTCTGCACAATAGGCCAGCAGGGAAGGTTGGAAAGTTGTCAATAACTCCTAGTACTACTTGCACTTTCCATGTCCTGAAGAATATGCGTCTGGAACAAATGAGGATTTCAATCCTCACTTGTCCTATTGTCCCATTTGAGAGTATACTACTCACTTGCTTACTTCCCATAGTCTGCCAATTGCATCCCAAAGCATAGTTTAAATGCAATTGTCTGCAGAAATCCCTTTTTGGCTTTTCTGTCATGATCTCTCTCTCTCACACACACCATGCAGTTCATACACTACAGTCATCTCCAACTTTGCAGGACTAGTTTTCTTTCCATTCAGCTATATCTGTCTCAGTCAGATTATAGCTCACGAAAGCAGCTGAGTCCTGCGCTCCTTGGAATGCCCTGAGTCAAAGGTTTGCATGTAAACGGTAGTAATTATTGTGCTGATTTAATCAAAATACTATGCCCTCATAGTTGTACATATGTTCTCTTTTCAAGGTACTCTCATACATACTATCTCACATTAGTCTCACAGCATACCTGAAAGATAAGAGGAACAGGCCTGATTTTTCTTATGTTGACAGTTAAAGGAATTGGGAGCTAGGGAGGGTGAATAAGTTGTATTAAGCCACATATCTGAGAAGTGAGACTAGCTCCTGGGGCTTTATACTAGACTACACTGAATCCACAGAAAGATGCTGGAGGGAACAATGCTAATAATCTTGTCTTGATTCCATCACTGGAGCAAAGGCAATACAGAATGACAAGAGGCAAAACCCTCGGTGAATATGGGGAAGGAAGGTAAACTCATCCCCTCTGCTGAGAAGTACCTGGGACTTATCATTTAAATAATGATAATGCTGTTACGGTCTGTGTGGAAAGGACTGGTGACTGAATGTTGTCTTCCACACATGGCAAACTATTTCAGCATTCAGTAGAAAGAAGACAGCCTAGCAGAAGGTTGAAAGATCACAAAGGCAGTGGCAACACATGTGCAGCATCTGACTCTGCTACAGCCTATGGGCATCACAATGGGGAGGGTCCTAGCATGTCTCCTAACATGTTTCCAATTTGCAAGGCTACTCATAGCTTGAATGTTTCAGAAGTTTAAGACACACACATCAGTGATCATAAGTTTATGATCCACTGGACCATACCTGGCCTGTGAACAGATTTTCTTTGGTGTAGTGTGAAAAAAAATTCAAATTCTTCATAAATGTGGAAAGTTGAAATGACTTTTGCATCAATATACAGATATCAAAGTTCAGATCTTGCCAATGGACAGCTCATTCTCCATGGTTGTGGGGAGAGTGGGAATTGCCTCTGACGTGAACTTTGGTGCCTCCAATTTGATCACTTCCTCTTGAAGGGGAGGCCAGTTTGGCACACAGAGGAAGGGAAGCAGGCTATCTGGATGAGACTTGATAGACTGTGTGGTCATATGGTGGGGGAGGAGGACTCCTTCTGCCAGAGGTCTAGGGGAGGGGAGTAGGGCAGAAAAGGGAGTGAGAGTGGGACATGAAGATACAGGTGAAGGCATAACAATAGGGATGTAGTCTGAATAAATTATTTAAAAAATTTAAAAAAAAAAAGAAAACTGACACCCTAAAAATAGTATCTGCTTTAAAAAATGGAAATATTTAAGGTATGAATGGTAATAAATGCCTGTATTCCTATCACTTGCGAGGTTAAATCAGAACATATGGAATTCAAGACTATCCCATTCTACTTATTATTGATACCTGTCTCAAAGGGGTGGGGGTGGGGTAAAGGGTGGGTATCAAAACAAAGCAAACAGGAAGGCTTCAAGTAAACTTTGATTTTTAATCTTCCTAGAGAAAAGATCCGGACATGTAAGGTTTACTCATATGTTTAGTGTAGTAGGCAATGTAATAAGCACCATGGGGAAAATTGAAAGCCAAGTAGAAAATCAACAGTTCTGAAATGGTATGATTGGAGATACTACAAGGATAACAGTTATATAGACGGTGTACAGAAGAGCTTCAGTGATCAAATGGCCACATTATCGCAGGTTGCCTGTGATTTAGAACCCAACACTCCTTGCTCCTTTTATATGGACCTCATGGATAAAAAGCTGAGGGCATGAATATCTTTCACATGCCAAGTGCACACTAAAAAGATAAATGATGCATGCTTATGTAGATTAAAACAAATCCTTAAGGTGGAAGAAATGTCTCAGTCAGGAAAGACTGGCTGCACACGCAGAAGGACCTGAGTTCAGACCCCCAGCTCCTATGTACAAAGCTGATAGTGGTGTGGACCTGTAACACTAGTGATGAGGAAGTGAGACAGGAGGATTCCTGAAGCCAACCAGCTGGTCCTGCCAGATCATTGAATCCTAGTTTTCATGAGAGAACTTGTCTCAAAAAATAGTGTGGAGAATGACAGAGAAAGACATCCAACGTCACCATCTGGTTTCCACAGGTATGGAGATGCACCTCAACATGTGTGTATGCACACCTATCTGTTCATGCACTTGAACATATACACACATATACCACATACACATATGATTCAGAAACGGAATTTTAACTAGTTATTTGATTTTACAAAGGTGAAGTTTACAATAGAAAACTACATATCAAGGCCTGGAAGAAAGACGGGAGAAGAGTGTGCATCAGAGATGTTTGGACAGATGTTTGGCAGAGTTCTACAAAGTCCTTGCTAATGAAGAACAACTGAAAACTCCAATAAAGCCAGATGCATTTCCTACATAATGGGGTCAATGCAATTAGCCTGGTACCCATAGCCAAACTCCAAACTTGCCCTTACATGTTAGGCCAGGGCCATTACAAGGTATTAGGACTCAATTCTAATTAAATAATGGCCAACCCTGTTGACCCAAGCATAACATGGGATGGAAGAGGAATGAATCATATTGTATTTTCTTGCTAGTAATTTCTAGTATAGTTTAGGACTTAACAGATTATTTCTCTGGATGTCAGTATGTCCAAATGAGAAATGAGTATGCATGAACTATGTATATATAATATATATAATAACACACATATATGTGCATTTATGTGCCTATATGTCATGTATAAACTATTTTTATGAACTATGTATAACCGTGTAAAATTACAAATGTACATGGAAGAAGCATTTCATGAAGCAATATTCATCTTTCCTGTATACAGTGTGAACTGTTATTTTCTTCCACTTTTGTTGGTTATTTGGTTTTTTTTTTTTTTTTTGGCTTTTTTTGTTATTTGTTTTAACGTTTCTTATTGTTTATAAAGTTGATTTCTTGGTGAGTAATAATCCCACATCAAAATGCTGCTATTGACCAATCGTTGCTAAATCTGCTCCACATCCTAACCTTTTGGTGTCTTATTAAATGCATTTTGATGAAAAGGGTATGCTGCAATGGAACCCAGAGACTCATGCCTGGGAGGTGAATACTTTACCACTTATCTGGATCTCCAGTTCCAACACACAGTCATGTACTCCTTTCAAAACCTATGGAACCAACCAGAAGTTCTTCGAGTATAACATGTGAATTTGCACACACACACACACACACACACACACACACACACACACACACACACACACAAACTTTAAGCCAAGGAACATCTGTGCACTGCCATAAAGAAATCCCAGTTCTCAAAAACATAGGCAAATGACATCGACAGTAATTATTGTTATGCCAGCTTTACCAGCATGGGAGCTTTCCATTCATTGTCTAACTGAAGTCTTCATGACAACCACATTTCAATTAGTAAGGAAACTGAGTCTTGGAGCTCTTTAGTAATTTGCTAGAAGGCACGGGGAGGAAAAATAAAACAGGAGCAGGGCTGTGTTGTTGTGGTTTTCCATGATTGTCTTTCTGTGATTGGATTATGAATCTGTTTTTCTATACATACTAATTCCTCTCATAGCTCTCCTAGGAAATAATAAAAGGCCTTGAATCAGCCTTAGAATGGTCTATACTACCTGAAGTTCACACTCAAATTGATCAATCATTCTTTTTTTATTTAAATTTTTTTATTAATTTATTCTTGGTACATCTCAATGGTTATCCCATCCCTTGTATTCAAGGTAAAGAACAGATACAACAACACTTATTTAGGCTGTTCCTTGAGCATTTTTGTTTCCATGGAGTATGTGAGCCTACATTTATACCTCTCAGTTATACTGTTAATGTGGGGGGACAGAGAAAAAAGTGAGGCTCAATCAGCAGAAACAGCTTACCCAAATTCCCACAGTAATTTACAAGCAAGCTGCAACACTGTGACTCCCTTCTGGCAAGGCCCAATACTGCACTTGGATGGGATTTCTCCAGAGCTCCTAGCTTCCCCTTATTTTAAGCCTAGCTCCCTTTAAGGCAGAAAAAAATGATGGCTTGCTTTCTGCCTTCCTCCACAGAAAACTTGTGCCACCAATTTCAGAAATGCATGAGCTCTCATACACTGCCTGAGGGACAGGTTGCCCCGACCTCAAGAAGGCTGTGCTGAGGACTAGCGGCATTTCTATTTCTGTCTTGCAATTTGTAAAAAAAAATCTCTGCACTGTGCTTGAAAGAAAAAAAAAATCATAGATTTCTTGATAAAGGGAAAAGGCTTCATTCCTCCCACAGAGGCAAAAATGCCACCAGCCACTAGCAAAGCAGCCATGGAAGTGTCTGTGGAACAAAATGCTGCAAGCCCACAGCTGAACTATGTGGTGGATTGGATGACAGGAAAAGAGGTGGAGGGCTATAAATGGCCCCCATTTAGTCTCTACAGCTGAGGACCTCTCTCCACTGAGAATATCTCCTCTGTTTCTGCCACAGAGAGGAGTGTTTTTACAGTGTGTATGAGGTTATGTCACAAATGACTAGTTATTTATCAAACACTGTGTCAATTCTAATATTTTTCTTCATCGCTTCCCCTTCACAATGTAGACCCTTTTCTTTTTCCCCTTAACAGTTCTTCAGGCAATCCTCCAACACACACACACACACACACACACACACACACACACACACACACGTGCATGTGTGCACACACATGCCACTCACATTTGATAAGAATAAAAGCAGGAGTTTTTTTTCTTTTAGCCTAAGTATTACTACGTATAAAGTATTACTACAAATATACTGAATCTAAAGGTCTGTTAGATCCATTTTCTGGTTCTAGGATTCTGGTCAACTATGCAGAAAAAGACTCAAGCATTATCCATGAAATGGTATTTCAGATACTTTTTGTTAACAGTAAGCTAATTTCAAGTCGTGTGTGTGTGTGTTTGTGTGTGTGTGTGTGTGTGTGTGTGTGTGTGTGTGTGTGTGTGTGTGTGTGTGTGTTGAGGCAGGGTCTCTATCCAGTACTGGCCTCCAAATTCCACTGTAGCCAAGGATGATCTTAAACTTCTAATGCCTGTCTCTTCCTCCCAGGTACTAGGATTACAGGCTTGCAACACAAAACGCAGTTTCTTTGGTGCTGAAGGGGCGGGGGGGTGAAACCTAAGGGTTTACCCATGGTATGCTAGCATCATACTGAGTGATACTCTGATCCCCAAACAATGGGCTTTGTTGGTGAGGGGAGTTGAGTTGATGGATAATAGGGAAATTACTTTTTGCCCAGGAGCATTTTGACATCAACATAAAGAATTGCCCTGCCTTCCCCATTGGTGTTGCAATTTTCATTCTCTTTATTGGCCATCAGTGCCATAAAGCCTGGCTAGTCAGTTACCTCTTCTCCATGTGTTTTTTCTCTCTCTCCATGTGAAAGTGGTGAATGCAATTCAGCCTTGTAATAACTGGAGTTTCAACCCTATCGAGCTTCCAGCTAGTGCCATTCTCACCTCAGTAGAAGCATCCTGTTTGACATCAAGAAAGTCCAAAGGGGTGTTAAATTTGCTTTGTGGCTGCAACTCCCTTTCAGTTCCGCAGGACTGGCTCAGTATTGGATTCTTTTATAGATTTTTATAGCATGAGGGTACAAAATCTTAATCTGTACTGTCAATCACCCATGGAGCTCCTTCCCAGTGGTGTTGCTAACGGGATCTGTGCTTGTTGTTGCTTGCCTACATTGCATATGCCCATTTGACTTGCTTACCACCACTTGGTTCAAGAGAATGAGATGCATGTGGAGCTCTGGGGATGCTCCCAGGGTGCTTGGACAAAAGGAAATGAGAGGAAATGAAACACATTCTCATTCTTTTGCAATACTTCAGAGTGATTCCTATCAACCTGCCTGTGTCCGCATCCAAGTCACTCTATTTCCTGGGACTGAGTGTGCTCACAGTCAAATAGTGATGATTTTAGGTCTCATTTCCTAAGGTCACTATGGAGGCAAAGTGAGTAAAGAGCCTAGAGCAATTCTCAATAACTACCAATTATGCCGATTATGGTACTTCCTGGCTAAACTGGTCTTTAAGCTTTACATTTCAAGTGATGGTATTTTCTGGTAATCTCTTTTTATCAAGTGATCTGAAAGCACATCAGGAATAGGATTATAGTATATACACCTTATAGCCTCTAGTCTGGGAGGAATTGATTGAAACTGTCTGTTTTTCTGTTTATGTACTTACTCATCAAATATTTATTGGCTACCTATTGCATGCCAGGTGATGAGAACATCATGGTGGCCAAAGTCCTTGATTAATAGAATCAGCACTCTAAAAGTGGGAGAAGGAGGAGAGAAAGATGGATACTCAAGAAATGAACCAGATACCGATGAACCTGATGACATTAAGAGATAGATCATGTGGATGGAATTAGGGGATATGGTGAGAGGGAGATAAAGATGAGATGAGTCCACAGAGAAAGGCATGGAACAGATCATTCTAGCTTTGCAGTGTGCATTGATCAGAAGAATATTGCAATGTAAACTGGATTTGAAACAAAGAAACAGCATCAATGTTTCGAATGTTTGTTAAAGTCTCTGCTGATTGCTGTTTAGTACTGAGATTGTCTGTAAGACTATTATATTGTGGCATAAAGATGCTCCATCCTCATATTGAAAACGAAAGTGTTGAGGTGATCTCTCATAGTCATTGCTAAATCACATTTAAGTCCTGCCCTAGGAGATTCTTCCCACTTGTGCATTTCTTGTCAATGGAATACATGTCTCAGCAAAGCATTTTGCACCCCATTGTTTTACCTCCTCCCAAATGAAGAAACTGTGGATAGGAGGAATAGAATTTCATCCTGGTAGATCAATGGGCAGTGGGAAAAAAAAGGTGGCTCAGGGCTGAGGCAAAAACCATTGTGTGTGCCCAGGAGTGTATATGTTCATTTTCATGGGCTTTCCCAAGTTTGTTCAAGGTGAGCCACATGGGGAAATATTATGTACGAGCAGAATCTCTTCTGCAGTTCTTAGGCTTAGAGCCAAGAAATTCAAAATGTCTATAGCCATCTATACAATCTTATGTAAGTCAGTATGTGTTTTTCATATAAATTGCACACCCATAGCTATGATGTCCCGAACACCCATACACGACCACCTAAACGAAAGAGTGGGAGCGAGTAGGAGACCATTGTACTGCCCTAAGACAAAGATGGCAGTGGTCCGTACTAGGTTATAGTTAGAGAGGTAGTAAAAGAAGGGTCAAAATTTGGAATCTATCTTGAAGGTAGATTATCTGGGATCTAGAATGTGATGTGAAAAGAAATAAGAGAAACTGACAACAACTGGGGTTTGAACCAAGAAATCAGGCGAGCAGAATGCGTGTAGAAAATCCTTCACAAGTCCTGCTATGAGCAAGTTATGATTTAAGCTGTCCCTTTAAGTGGCCAGCTAACCAATCTCTATATCACAAGCTCCTTCTTCTTAGGAAAGCTACTCCTCACTGAGGATCTCAAAGCATCTACTCAAGAAGCCGCTGGGAAATTAGTAATCTTTGCTATTTAGATACTTAATCTTTGTCTCAGAAGAATAATTTCCTTGTTTCTATTTGACCTAAGGCAAAATAATTTCAGCTCATTCACACTGTTTTTTCCAGGTTTCTTATTTACAGCATACTGATTTAAACCCCCCCCTTTTTTCTTTCAGTTTCCTCAGTATTTCTAAAGCTCCCTTTCTGGCTTTTTTTTTAAAAATCAGAAGTCCAATGCCTTCATGCATAGAGAATGCACCTTCATTCAAGGACAAGGATGTTTCCTGGATCAGTTCCAAGCAGTCCCAAACTCCATGACTTCACCAAATCCATCTCCTCCATCAAAGAAAAAGGTACTTGGATCAAGAAACAGAGCCAAGTAAGCTGAGACAATGAGCCAAATGCTGAGAAATTAAAGAAAGTAATGCTGATGAAGGGGGAAAAGGAATTAATCAGGATCTCTTAAGGTCATTGTGATCTCTTTGATTGCATTAGCATGTAGTAGCAGAAGTCTACAGAATGATTAATACTTCTGCAGAAGAGAGCAAATGTAAACTAGCAGCATGGTTATCCAGAGCTGCATCTTCTTTAGAGAAGATCCATGCTGGCAGATAGTCATCTGCCATCCTTACTCCAGGGCCAGACACATTTCCTGTAGCTCACAACTACCTAAGATAGGGAATGTGTGAGTGAGGCCCCAAGCACCTTTAAGAAATATAAATCTGCCTCCTGTGCGTAGTGCTCCTGAGTCACTTTGAATCATTCATTTCACTAGCTCCAAGTATCATATTCTAGATGGCCTGGGAGTGGCTTAAGAGGGAGATACTGCTTCTGGCAGTCCACATGAGTCTTTGGAGCCTGTCAGTGCCCCATGTGTCCTGGCTGTGACTCACATTTCCTGTAACTCCTAACACCTTCCTCTTCTCCTGCCTGTATTGCCACAGGAGGAGAACAATTATCATTTCCAGTGATGCTTTACAGATTTGTCCTCCATGTGTCAGACATGCCATGCTGTGGTAGCCTTGTCTCAACCCTGCTTGCCACAGAGAGGGGGGAAGTTGGATGGATGGAGGGATGAAGGGAGGGAGGGGAGAGACAGAAAGAGAGGGAGGAAGGGAGACAGAGAAGGAGATGGAGAGACAGATAGAGACACATAAACAAAGACAGAAGCAAAAAGAGGACTGTCTCAATTAGGCAAGCATGGGAAAGGAAATACCAATTAAACTAGATCCCAAGGTCTTCAGGCCCACCTATGTACCAGTGACTAGTTTAAGATCTTTATGTTGGTGCTGTGAGTAAGATTACCATTTCATAGCTTGAAGAACCAAAGGTCTGAGTGATTTAGGTGCTTGATGGAGATCACAGAGCTAGAAGTGAGAAAGGTCAAGGCTTGAATTCAAATGTATTTGACTTCAGTGCAACTGCCTACAACTAGCTGGGTATACCTCATAAAACAAGAAGCATACTTCTATTTCCAATAACTTCCTTCCTTATAGATGGAGAAATTTCATCTATCTGAAATATGTTGAGATGCCTGCCAAACCACTGGCACCAACCTTGATCCCTATTTTCCTTTCTAGATAATGGTGCCTTTGTGCTCATGTACCCCATTCACTCAACTTACACACCACAAACATATTTGGGGTTCTAACCAGCTTGCTCTTGATTTGCTTCTCTCTGCCAGCATGAGCCCAGTTTCCATGCTTCCAACTTCAGAACCATCCCTAACTCCTCTGTTCCTGACCACCAAAGTAGGATAATTTCCTCTCTATAGGGTCTCTTAATTTTACCCTTTCTGCTATTTCAAAAAATTTTAATACATCTTTTGCCTTTCTTAACACTACACAAACTAACTGTCTAACAGTTTCCATGGGTCAGAAATTCCAGGCTGCAAGTCTCCTCAGAAGTTTTACTAGTAAAATATAAAAGTATTGTTCAAAGAAGTTCCACAACCCTGTACTCCAATTCCATGGCTTTTAAGATTTTGGGACATTTCCTCCAACCTTTCTCTCTGGCTAAACATATTCTTTTGTAATATATAATATCTTTTTAAAAGTTATTATTCTCTCATATATTACATTCCATCTGTGTTTTCCTCCCAGTCTTTCCTCCTACCTCCCCTCTCCCCCAGATGCACTCCTCCATCATTTCCCTTCAGAAAAGCACAGGTCCTCCAGAGATAGCAACCTAACCTGGCATACCGAGCACATCTTCTTCTAAACCATTTGAGAACAAGTTGAAGGTCATACTTTTTTATCCTTAGACACTTTGATGTGTAATACATATGAAGGCATTTTTTGCTCTATGCCACAAGATAATGAACAGAATCAATAAATTAATATTCACATCATATTTCTATGTAATCTAAAGTCACTTTTCAAATTTAACTAATTAGCTCAACAATAAACCATTTCTATATAATCTAAAGTCAGTTTTCAAATTTAACTAATTAACCCAACAATAAAACATTATCTATTATAGGAGTCAAGCATGAATCAATTCTAGAGTTGATTTTGAATGTCATTTTAGTCCTCTTAAAAGGTGGAAATGTTTTTCAGTTTTTCTTATCTTTTATGACCTTGACATTTTCAAAGAATACATTGTCCTCTAATTCTAGCTGTAATTTTCAATGCCACACTAGACAGAAAAACAGAATATCATCTGACTTCTTGGCTTCAGAGTTATAAAATTTGAAAGGGCCTAAATTTATTATTATTCTACTTGGTCTTAAACCTCTCCAAAATTTCCATCACATCACTGACTCAATATTATTAAATTACTTCATATTTTACATTTAATTCTAACTATGATCACTCAATAGTAATTACTTTTGCATAACCACCCTCAGTCTGAGTATGAGTGGACCCTACCAAAATTACAAGACATTAATTTAAAGAATGCTAGATTATATGACAAAATGGCTGTTTCAGAAACAGAGAAATTAAGCATTTGAGTCCGTCTTCTGAGTATGGACATGATCTTTAGTTTTAAATAAAGAATATTTGGGGCAAGGGATGAGGGAATGCATATAATCAAGCAATCTCAGTAAAGTGAATTTCTAGTACCAGGTGTGATTTTACTCCTGGTAAGTGGGACTTAAGTCCGATTAAACAGTTACTACCAAGGTATAAATTCACCTATTGCACTTTTAGGGGTATCTTGTCATTCTGGTCATTGTTGTGGTTCATAGACATCATAGCTTATGATTACTTCCTTTCCTTAACATCTTACAGAGCACTGTCTGTTTCTGTAAAGGCTAGATTTCAGGAAGGAGATTTTCAGGTCAGATCCAGCTCAAATCTTCCAAGTCCTGTGACAATGAGGACTTACCTTCAGCCTCTGTGAAGCGTCCAAAGGGAACAATAGTAGCTTATATTATTTTAAGAATCTCTTAGACTATGCCGACCAACCACTGAAAAGGAAGCTATATTGACGTACGCCATTAAACTTACTGGCCCATAGAAATGAATTCGTTATTAGAAAGTATATAATAAAAAATAAAAATAATAAATAATAAAAAAGTATATAATAATGGCAATGACACAAGTGTTGTTCCACCAGTATCAAAATTAAGTGATTGTGTCAAGAAGGAAAACATTTAACAGGTATTGCCCACTATCAAACTTCAACTATCAATTTAAAAAGCTATTGAAATTTTAATTGTGCTGTATTTGTATCTAAATCCAGTATAATTTGTCTTGGTTTTATATATGTAAACATCATAAATTCTATTTGTACATAGAGGATGATAATATAATAAAACAATATATGAACAGTGAAAAAATTATGACATAATAAATTAATATGTGAGCCATGAAAAAAAGATAATGAAAAATCTAACAAGATTGACAAAGACAGAAAAGATACAAATTACCAATATCTGAAGGAAAATATCAGTGCAGGCCCTGTAAGTAACACGAAAGCAATAGCAATGTGGTAGCAAGGATCCTATACAAACTAATTTTACAGTATGAAACAAACCATTCCACAAGATGTACTAACTACCATTATTCAGTTAAAATGGATTAAATCATTTAAATCCATTCATACCTTTTAAGGAATAGAATTTCTTATTTTATATTTCACTTGCAAGATTTCCAAGACTAGACGTTTTCATATGTTTGTTTGTTGTTGTTTTGAGATTGAGTCTTGAGATTGAGTCTCGTCCTACAGCCCAAGATGGGCCTCCAAACTGTAAGCCTGCAAAGTGCTGGAATTACAGGTGTGTGCCACCATCCTAGTAGGCTAAGTGTATTCCTTGAAGAATGCGATCAAAATTTTGAAGCAGTATCTATACTAATTTACTACATAATTTTCAAACTATGGTCAAGAGAACACTTTCTACCATACTTTATGAGGCTTGTATTACTCTAACACAAAAATCAAATAATGATAATGCATAGGCCATAGAGGAAAGGAAGAAGGAAAGAATGGTATAAAAAACAAATTACAAAGCAATATCCTTTATGTAAATGGATTAAAATGTTCAACAACATATTAGCAAAACATAACTCAAAACTAGTTTGCAAGGGTTATATGTCATGACCAATTAAGATTTAATCCAAAGTTAGCTTAATATTCCAAAAACAAATTTTGCAACTGACCATGTCAACATGTTAAATTTTAAAAATTTGATCATATCAATTTAAGCAGGAAAACATTTGAAATAATCATTCATGATAAGACAAAAGAAAAATGTTTTTATTTCAGGAAAGTGGGAACAGAGGGTTTCCTTGACTTGAATAAACAAACAATAAACTAGCAAAAACTGTATAATCCCCAATAACATAACAACAATCAGTTAGCACACTGAATCTAACAGAAAATAAAATAGTATTATGTAGCTTGAACAATTGGGATTTAATCTGTAAAATTGTATTACTATAAAGCACCACTTCAGTCAGATAGAGATAAAAGCATGTTTTTATTTCAATAGCTAAAAATAAAAACCTATAAACAAAATCTGATAACTTACTAACACTTCATAACAAAACATTCAGTAAGATATGGGTAGAATAGAATTTCCTTGGCATTGCTGTCTGTGCTGGTTAGATTTTGTGTACTCAATACAAACAAGAGTCATTTGGAAAAATGGAACCTTATTTGAGAGGGTGATTCCATCAGATTCTATTGTGAGTCTGACCGGGGAAGCATTTTATTGATTAATGATTGCTATAGGAGGGCTAGCCAACTGTGGGAAGTGCTATTTATCACTGGAAAGATGGTACTGGTTGTATAAAAAGCAAGCTGAGTGAGCCACAGAGAGCTAGCTAGAAAGCAGCATTCCTGTGTGGTTCCTGCCTTTGCTTCTGCCCTGATTTCCCTCAGTGGTGGACTGTCATTGGGAAGGGAAGTCAAATAAACTGCTAAACCTGTTTTGTCATAACAGAAACCTAACTAAAATGATTGTAAGTTGAAATACCCTAAGTGAAAAATGAATTTAAATACACCTAGTCGAGCAAACATCATAAAGAAGTGAAACAATGAATTGCAGAGGATATGTTGCTCTCCTGTGACTTTAATGGTTGACTGGAATCTGTGACTCACTTTAATAGTGCTGCTCAGCATCAGGAAAAATTATCACACTGTGATTTGCCAGCTCATGGAAAGGTGAAAATTCAAAATAGAAAGTACATTTTGTACTGAATATTTATTACTGTTTTACCATCATAAGGCCAATGGTAAGACATAATTGAGAGCCATTTGTACTTAATAGTCCAAGACTGAAAGCTTTCCTATCTTGGCTAATATTCTATTCAATATTGTATTGGAAGTTCTATCCATGGCAATTAAGTAAGACAATAAAGTATAAGTAAAGAAAAAATAAAACAAAATATTAATTCCATATATAGTAGACAAAAATAATAAAACCACTAGGAATAACTGTAGCTGTAAGTTCAAAACATATCATCAGAATAGAGGACCAGAAGGGAGAAGGAAAGATAAATAGAATACAGTGTCATATGCAATAAATAAGAAATTAGAGAGGAAGTTTAAATGTGGAAGGGCATGAGAGGGCAGAATGGAGGAGGGAACATGGAGAGATTTGATCACTTATCCTTAATGGGGAGGCCCAGTGGCACCTAGAGGAAGGGGAAGCAGGCTATCTGGATGAGACCTACTAGGCTGTGGTCATATAGTTAGGAAAGAGGTCTCCTTCTGTCAGAAGTCTAGGGGAGGGGAATAGTGTAAAAGAGGGAGGGAGGGTGGGAATGGGGAGACACAAGCAGGGGGATAACATTTGGGATGTAATCTAACTAAATTATAATAAATTAAAATTGAAAAATTAAAACAATAAAATAAAATTCAGCATACAGAAAAGGTAGTCTAAATGGAGTTACCATATCATAGGGGAGGTAATATTTCAAGTAGATATTGTAGGTCACAAACTACCCCCAAACCTCACAAGCAATTACAAATCCTATACCTCCACAACTTGACAGTAAGGCCCTGTTGCTGAAGACACCACTTACTTATGTCATCAATGATGGACCAATTGTGTTATTGCTCAACTAGAAGCTTCTCCCCTACTGATTAGCATTCATAGTAGTGGAAAATACTACACACATTGCTGAAGGAGAAAAGTGGTCATCAGTTTCATCCAGCTAAGAACCATGTAAGCTACAATAAAGACCTGCCTGCAAGATAGATGTGCACCCATTTCTGCAGAAATGCCAGAGGACCATTTTATAAACTTGGATTTAAGGCCTTTTCTATGAGATGGAACCCATACCTGAAACTGTTAGAGTAGCAAAAATCTCTGAGATTATATAGGTCATGGGCCCTAAGGGAAACCTCCTACAATTAATCTACTAAATTAACATAATAATAAAATGACTATTAATTTCATATTGCTGTAACCTTGGATAAGTACAACTGTCAACAGATAAGATTCTTCTTGCAGTAGATGGCAATTAACACAGATACCCAGAACTGAACAATGTTTAGAATGTGAGAGGCTATGGAAAGCTCAGCCCTAAGCAGGATGTCCTTATTACACCCCTCCCATCAAGGCTCAGACATCTATACAAAAAGGAGGCAGAAAACTTGTAAGAGCTAGAAGTGATAAATGATGTTGAAGAAACAGCATTTTACACACACACACACACACACACACACACACACACACACACACACACAATGGGCCTGATACACATAAAGACTTAGAGACCGTGACAGCGTGCATGAGACCTGCACAACTACAAGCTAGGCAAAACCCCAGCATGGAGAAGGGAAAATAATCAAAATTACCTACCCATAACCAAGAAGCTGTTTGCACTTGGTGGATGCTAAGAGGGGGAAAATCAGTTTTCTTCAATGTAGTGTGTATACCAAACATAATCCTTGGTAGGCCTCAGGCTCAAAAATAGTTAGCCAACACAAATCAGACCCCAGAGTTTTTTCTTTTATGCTTTTATGTTTTGTTTGTTTGATTTATTTTTAAGATAATGAAATAATATGAGGCTAGATGGCTAAGGAGGGGGACGACACAGAAAGAGTCGGTAGAAAAGAAAGAATATGATCACAATACACTGCATAAAAATTTAAAAATACAGAATCATAGCAGGGTGAGACACTACTGAAAGAAAGTAAAGAAGACCTAAATAACGGGAAAATATCCTATGTTCTCCACATTCATCCACACATGCAATTATAATCCTACTAATGTTCCATTACCCATTTTTTAGAAATTGACAAGATAATCTTAAAATGTGTATGTTAGTGCAATTAAATGTTAATAGTCAAGAGAATTTTTTAAAATAACAACAAAGTTCGAATGTAAATATTTCCTAATTTTGAAATTTACTTAAGTTATAACAATCATGATACTCAAATATTGGCATAAAATATATACATGACAATAGAGTTGAATTAATATTGAACCTGCATGCTTATGGTCATTTGATTTTTGACAAGTGTGTCAAGAGTGAAAAATAGTCTTTTCAAAACATTGTCTGGGGCAAATGCACATCTACATGCAATAGAATTAAATGGAATTGACTCCTACTTTATACCACATAAAATTGATTAGAAATATATGATGTAAATATAAAAGCTAGAAATATAAAAATCTTAGAAGGGGTCAGGTATGACTATTGACATTGTATTAATGAACAATTCCTTAAAGTGACACTAAGTAGCATAAGGAAGCAATGAAAATAATAGATAAATTATGGGACATTAATAAAACAAATTTTTGTATTACAGGAAACCATCATGAAAATTAAAAGATAACCCACATTGAACGGGAGGAAATATTTTCAAATTGTGTCTAGGATATATATATATATTAAGACACAGATAATGGAAAACATAACCTAATAAATGAAAACAACCTAAATAAATGGATAGACAAAATATGAATGTACATTTAATGGCATAGTGTTCATCTTTTAAAACATGTTAATGGGACTAAGGAATTGGCTCAGTGGTTGCTCTTATCCATTGTTCTTGCAGAGACCCAGAGTGTGGTTCCTAGTACTCACATGGTGGCTCAAAGGCATCTTCTGGCCTCAAGTAGCAGGTATGAGCCTTGTCCAAAAACATGTGTACAAGCAAAGTGCACTTATAAAACAATTTTTAAAAAAAGGAAAAACAATCTGAAAATCATTATGTCAAGATGAAAGAGGCTGTCATAGGTACATGAATGGTTACGTTTATATAAAATGACCAAAATAAGGAGCTCTGTGCAGGCAGAATGGAAGTTACGGTTGTTTGAGATGAGAGGATATTGAAAACTGTGTGGTGATGATTAAGAGATTCTATCTATCTTGACCATAATGAAAAGATCCTAAAGTTGATTGTGGTGTTGAATACAAAATTCTGTTAATATACCAAAAGTCAAGGAAAATAGCTAAATTATGTGAAAAATGGATTCCTGCTAACATAAGAAATAAAATCATATCTGTTTACAGAGGCATGATAATCTACATAAACTATATCAAGGATGTGGGGCATGGTGGTACACTCCTTTAGCCGCAGCACTTTAAAGCAGAGGTAAATGGAAGATCTCTGTGAGTTGCTGGCCAATCAGAGCTGCATACTAAGATGTTATCTTTTAAAAAGTCAAATTATCATAATGAGTGAGTTAACCCAGAAGCAGAAAGAGTCAAATGGTATATACTCACTTATATCTGCACACTAGCCCAAGGGGCATGTCCCATGAAAGTCTTCACTTACCAGGAAAGTGGGACAGAGGGGAGGGCATCCTATTGGGACTCTAAATGAGAGACGCATGGGAGAATGGCAAACCTACAAGGACATTATGATAGGCAGATTTGGGCCCAGGGGTCCTGCTCAAACTATGGCACCAGCCAAGGAAAATACAGGCAGTAGACTTCAAACCCCTACCCAGATCTAGCCAATAGACGGGACATTCTACACAGTTGAGTGGAGAGTGGGGTCTGACTTTCACACGTATTCTGATGCCTCATATTTGACCATGTCCCCTGGATGGGGAGACCTGGTGGCACTCAGAGGAAGGATAGCAGGCTACCAAGAAGAGACTTGATACCCTATGAGCATATACAGGGGGAGGAGGTCCTCCTCAGTCACAGTCATAGGGGAGGGGAGTAAGGGGAAAATGGGAGGGAGGGAGGAATGGGAGGATACAAGGGATGGGATAACCATTGAGATGTAATATGAATAAATTAATAAAATATTTTTAAAAGTCAAATTCAAAAATGAGCACATGCCTTCAATCCCAACAGTCAGGGAGGCAGATGCAAACAGATCTCTGTGAGTTTGAAGCCAGCCTGGTCTACAAACAAAGTCCAGGACAGCCAGGGCTACACAGAGAAACTCTGTTTGGAAAAAACAAATAAAAAAATCAAATCGAATATCAAGGACAGCTGACAATGTAGCTCAGTGATAGAGTACTAGCCTAACGTACATTGGGCCCTGGGTTTAATCCTCAGTACAAGAAAGGAAGAGAAGAAGGAAGAAAGAAAGGGTGGAAGAAGTGAGGGAGGGAAGAGAAAAGAAAGGGAGGAAGGGTGGGAAAAAGGGGAGAAGGAGGAGCAAAGAAAGGAGGAAGGGTGGAAGAAGGGAGGAAGAGAGGGAGGAGAAAAGAACAGAGGAAGGGTAGGAGGAAGGAAGTAGGGCAAAAAGACAGGCAGGCTCTTTGATGGAACAAGATTAATAAATTGCAGGATTCAATGTAGTTATAAAAACAACTGAATTTCTATGTACTATTAATAAACTGGTAATACAAACAAAATAAAAACTATAATAATATTTATAATCACTAAAAATTGATAAACTCACTCAGAAAATAAAAAGGCCAATTATGGCATGCAGACTAAATTCCAGAAAACAGTGATGAAAGAAATCAAGGATATAAGTAAAATACAATATAGTATAAATATCAATTCTTCTAAAATTGACACATGTAAAACTGCAATTCTTGTTGATTAAATCCTAGCAAGACCTATATGGGTATTAGCAATATTTTTATATAATGTATTTGGAAAGAAAAATAGGCTGTGTATAGCTGAAACTAATTTGAAGAAGAAAAATGAAATTAAAATAATTGTTTTATCCTATATTAAAGTTTTGAACAAGACTAAGATAATCAAAAGAGCATAGTGTCTACAAAATGATAAATACATAGATCAATAGAATGGAACAAAAACCTCAGAAAGAGATTCATGCAAATATGTTCTACTGATTTTTGCCAGAGGTGCAAAAACAATTCAATGGATGAATTGACTGATTTTTAAACTAATGGAGTTATAGCAATCAGACATATCAGAATGAACCCAGTTAAACCACACACTTCATGCAAACATTAACACAGAATAGTTCATAGAATCAAAGCTCAAACCCAGACTGAGGATATACCTTTGTGATAGAGCTCTTGCTTAGTGCATGTGAGGCTATGAATGTGTTATGCATATGTATTATATAATACTATAAAATTTTATGAGAAAACATTGTTGACAATTTCAGGAACCCAGGCCTAGGTAAAGAGGTCTTAGGTGTGACTTATGAATAAAAACCTGACAGGTTAGACCACATTAAAAATTGCAAACTTTGATCTATGAAAGAACTTGCTATGGGAATGGAAGTGTTAAACTCAAGATAAAATATTTGTAAGTCATATATATGGCAAGATTATTATCTTGGGGAATGGAAAAGAGGTACTGTTAGGTCAGGTGAAGGAGGTAAATACAGGAGAAGGAGGGAACAAAGGTAAAGGGATCTGATAGGAGAAATGGGAAAGGGAGCTATTTAGTGGTGGGAGAGGGGAAAATACAAAAGAAAAAAAGAAGGAAGGTAAGAAAAACAATAAAGATTCCTGAAATGACATTATTTCAATTCAAAACAATCAATAGACAAAATATATAAATAATTTTCAAAATTCAACAGAAAAACTAAAAAGCATTGATTTCTCAATGCCCTGTTCCACCCACCATCCTCTTCATCCATGGTCTCAAGGTCGGTTGGACAAGAGCCAGCCCCAAAGACATTTCAGTTTATGGCCCTCCGTTAAGCTTTTCTCCTCTCCCAACCCTGTGCTGTCTAGAATTCTTTAATTGTTTCCAGAACAGTCTTGACCCCCTACAGCAATTCAACCTACATAGCTTTCTCACATAGCCCCTTTCAGCTCAGGAAGAGCACACCTAGGTCCCCCTTTTCTTTTGTCAGCTTACAACCTCCTTAGCTATTAGTCTTCATCTGCTTGACTTTTTTCCCTTAGCTTCATTCCAGTATTTACACCATCTTGCAGGCCTTGAGGATGCTAAATTGTACCTCTCAGATTTCTGAGTCACAGTTATGGGCACACTAGGCTCCATAGTGGCCATATCATGTTAGGGCTCTTCATATCTTCCTAACTGTCTGGGCAGAAAGATAACACATTCAGAGCACTTTGAGACCTGAGTATGTGACTATAAGCTCTCCGAGGTCTTATTTAGACTAGATATCCCTTGTATGTAGAGGTCATTTTGCAGCACAAGCACAAGACACAACCTTTGCTCTCTCACAGAATATTCTTGAGGACAAAATCCATCACTCACTTCAAAAGTATAGACACATTCTGTCTATATTCTTTTCTCTTTCTCTTTTACAACTTATTTTAACTACAAGTCATATTCATTTAAACTCCAGGGGGAAATTGTGTCAAAAACGTAAAGACAAAAAGTGATATGAAAGCTTACTACATATAGGTGACTATTTAAATGTTCAGCCATAAATGGAGTGTCTTTAGCGCCTCACCCCTCAGAAGAGGAAGCAGAAATAATGTAAGAGGCAGAGAATGAGGAGGAATGCTGAGACACATAAACACATAGTAGCTATACTTACCTGTATAATACCTACACAGTGAAATAAGTACACATTCCTTAATTTAAATTAAGATATAATGTGGATAACCGCTTTGTATTAAAACACATAGAGTCAGGGCTCGAGAGATGGCTCAGTGGTTAAGAGCACTGGCTGCTCTTCTAGAGGTCCTGAGTTCAATTCCCAGCAACCACATGGTGGCTTACACACATCTATAATGTGATCTGACGCCCTTTTCTGGTGTGCAGGTGTACATATAGATAGAGCATCAATATAAATAAATAAATAAATAAATAAATAAATAAATAAATAAATAAATGAAATAGAGTCACCTATTTTGTCAACCATTGAAAGCAGGGGGTTAGGTCTATTTTTCAAATCACAATTACCCTCATTTCCCCTAGGATCCCCAAGATTTCTGGACATAATCTGAGTCTGTAAAGTAATATACAATGAATAAGGAGGAAATAAGCCTCTGCAGTAGATGACCTGTCCCATTTCCCTGCTCTGTCACTTACTAGCTGCATGCTTGAGGAAAGGTGCTTGACCCCCTTTGGGTCATAGTTTCCAGGTCATGTGGCTAATAAGCACGGTATGATGAATGTCTGTAAGCACAATCACATTGGGGAGCTGAGGCAGGAGGAGTTTAAGTTCAGAGACAGCCTGGGAAACCCATTGAGATACAAAGTGAATGGGGATCATAGTAGCTCGTATTTTAGAGGATCATTTTGAGGCTTCCATGAATTACACTGTGTAATATACTTACAAGCACCCAGTCCTCAGTAGTTCCCTTGGTGTTTACTTTCAAATCCTCACCACTCCATGAAGGAAGTACTGTCATCATTTATCAAGGAAAGGTAACAAAACTAAGGCCAGGAGCAAGCTAAGACTGTGGTGAAGATCTTGATCCAAGCTGCTTTCTCCTGAAGCCAAACTTCTCAAGTATGAAGCTAAAGGGCTCTGCCGTTTGTAACCCTGAGCTGATTTTCTTATTCTCAAAGCTTGGTTTAGAGGTTCAGCAGAAGAAGAAAAGGTCTTCTCCTCACTTTGGTTACTGCCAGAGATCTCAGGCTAAGAAGAAACATGCCATGAACATGAACGAGGGCAGAGTTCAGGCCTATTTCTGTAGGTTTTCATCTCCTGCTTGGGGACTCAACAATTAAAGTCACAAGTTTTCTGAGTCACAGACACTTTGACCTGTGCCAGAACTGCTTATGTGGGTCTGATTGTCTTCTGTCCTATTTCCAATGCAAACCTATCTCTTAGGCCTGTGTGGCCTTCAGAGCCATCGGCCCCACTGTGGCCAGAAGAGACAGCTGTCGGGAGGCTGGCCCTTTTGTTCAGGAGAAGCTGGTAAATCATCAGTAATCCCTGATTCACAGTGATAATCAGCTCCCTGTCTGAACAGTCAGGGCTGTGCAAAATAACAAGTGGGGCCGCACCTGTTCTGAGGGTCTGGCACTCAAAAAGCAAGCTGCTATGAATGGCCCAAGGCCCCACACAAGCAGCAGCTGTGGTCTGGAATCAGGGCATTGTTAACAGAAGAATGGGGCTCAGCCATGCCAGCCAGTCAGCCTGCTAGCCAGCCAGCCAGCCAGCCAGCCAGCCAGCCAGCCAGCCAGCCAGCCAACTCTCTTCTCCCCTCCTCCACGTCTTGCCTGGAAGACCAAATGGGCCACCTTCATTGTAGACAGACTAGCTTTAGGTTTCTTTTTACTGGTGCCTTGATCAATACTTTATTCTTCACACTGTGTCCAAGTGGAGAAAGAAGCACTATTCTCAAGTTTGCACTCTAAGGCAAATGCCCAGGAGATAAAATTCCAGGAAAAATGATGCCTAAAGAAAACAAAGAAAATAGTAACATTCTGTGGGCATGCAAAGTAGCTCATGTGGCCCTTCTCTGGGGGAAAATTGGATGTAGAAAGGCCTCTATCCTCTTCCCTATCTTGGACCTACTCTACCTGCAGGGTCTTAGAACTGGTTAAAAATGCAGCTGCTAAACTCAGACCCCAGCGCCACTGAATTAGCTATCTGAGTTTAGTACAGTCTTATGGTGATTGATGTGCACATCACTATTTGGGAAGTACTGGGCTAGAAAACAAGGCAGTGGATTTGCCTTGAAAGTTCATAAGCTTTCATATGACAAAAAGCGTCACTCAAATAGTAGTTACACCCACTACTAGGGGTGTGATGAAAACCAAATCACCTTCTTTGAGGCTCTTTCTCATTTGTAAAGGGACAAAAAAAAATCATAATTATAGGTACAATCGGAAGATAAATAAAAATGTGCATTAGCTCTTTGGCCTTGGTGGCAGAAGCAAGATGACATAACGAATGTCATCCTTTGGAAAGCATCGCAATAAGATGCACACATTGCGTGGCCTCTGTGGCTCTAAGGCCTACCACCTTCAGAAGTTGACCTGTGGCAAATGTGGCTACCCTGCTAAGCACTAGAGAAAGTATAACTGGAGTGCCAAGGCTAAGAGATGAAACACAACCTGGACTGGACAGATAGATACGGCACGTAAAAATTGTCTAAGGCAGATTCAGATATGGGTTCCATGAAGGAACAACACCTAAACCCAAGGGGGCAGCTGTTGCAACATCCAGTTCATCTTGAGGATTTCAATCAGCCATAAAATAAATGCTCTGGTTTCAAAAATGTGCATTAATGTGACTAGTGTACTGTTTTCTGTATGATCATGTCTTAATACATAGTTCTCTTTTTAGTTTTAGTTTTAAGACAAGGTGTTACTACGTAGCTCTTGTTGCCTTGATACTTACCATTGCAGCCCATTCTGGCCTTGAACTCACAATCCTCCTGTCTCAGGCTTCAAAATGCTGATGCTACAGGTATATGTCTTCACACCAGCCATATTATTATTATTATTATTATTATTATTATTATTATTATTATTATTACTATTATTATCAGTCTGTTCAGCAAATAATACAATCATGCCAACGTCAGATGATTCAGATGCTTGCTTGCCCCATTGCGTATTAATCAAGAACTCTTTTGCTTATTTTTCTGTTATATGAACTTAAGGCAGTCGATTACTTAATAACATCTCATATTTATATAGAAATTTCAACACTTTTGTTATGAACTTGGCAAAAACCAAGGGTGTGGCCACAGAATTCATTCATGCACAAACTTTGCAAAGTAGATCAATTAGAATCTTGATTATTGATGAGTGTGCATATTTCCTGAATGCAATTGAAAAGCATATAGATTGAGCTCCATCACACTTTGGAAGAGTAAATAAAGGCTATGAGCTGCTCTCAAAACCAAGAGCTCATGGGCAGTCAGTTCCAGTAGGGGCTGTGGCTCCAGGACTGGACAGGATCTTCTCAGTCTAGCTCAGTCCTGACAGTAGTAATAGCATCTTAATTCATTAAATAAGCATGGAATCAAACTTTCTATAGCTTTAAAAATGACTCTTTCAGCCAGGCAGTAGTGCTACATGTCTTTAATCCCACACCTCGGGAGGCAGGTGGATCTTTGTGAGTTCAAGTTCACTTTGATCTATATAGCAAGTTCCAGAACATCCAGGTTTCTCTGTGTAAAAAAAAAAAAAAAAAAAAAACAAACCCTGTCTCAAAAATAAAAAGACTATTTTCAAGACTCTTTCTGCACAAGAGCCAAGCAACCCAACCCACAGCATGTATGGGAGAGATGATCTCCTGGCTCCACTCCTTATGAGGAGCTTTTGGAAGTGGATAGTTGGTGGTAGGGATCTTTTTTTAAAGTATGTGTGTGTGTGTGTGTGTGTGTGTGTGTGTGTGTGTGTGTGTGTGTTGCATGATGAAGTGGGTCACTCCATAACCATGTGCATATGGGCATCACTAACTATACTTAGCCAGTTATCAAAAGAAAATGACATGAAATTAGGAAGTGGCATATTGTAGGGAGATAGTGAAGAATATGGAAGGGGAAATGGGGATGAGTAATGTGACTATATTTCATTATAGGAAAGTATAAAATTCTCAAAACTAAAATAGAAATAAAAAATATTTTGATAGACTCTTCAATCACATACTAAAATACTAGAGATGCATTAAATAGAAAAGTTAAGCTATTGAATGATGTGCAACTTGACATGTGAAGCTAATCAAGGACAGTGCCTACATAAAAGTCATGGGTGTTTTCCAGGCAAAGTTCCTTACTTCATGTCTATGACAGGCACTGGAAACTTGGAAAGTCAGAGGAAAGAACTTACAACACTATCAGAAAGACACATCGAGCTGAAGGAGACTTTGAGTTTGTTAGCAAACTAATACATTCAAAGGATAAATAATTCTTAGACAAGCAATCTACCAATCAATCTTCAGGCTCTTTGCAAATATTCTCTTCCATTTCTAATAAACAGAAAACTTATTACAGTTTTTTTTTTTTGAGAGTCTACTCAATGGCATTTAAGCTTTTCCTGTGGCTGTAGACTTCTCACTCCAATAAAAAATAACTTCTCAGATGCTCAGAGAGCAGTAAATAGATCCAAGATTTTACTAGTGAGATGAGACATTTAATCTTGATATACAGTCTATTCAGCCAAGCACATTTCAGAAAACAAAACAAAACAAAAAACAACAAACAAACAAACAAAGGCAGGACTCCATGAAAACTGATTGAAAGCCATTGTCACAAGGCTTGGGGTGGGTGATTACTGGCAATATGAGAAGCTAAGTAATATGGCAAATGTGCCTGTTGGAAAGGCTACTTGAGTTCAGAAGACAGCTTGAAGGAAGCTGCTATAGAACCAGGCAACAAAGACAGTGTAGTGGTTCAAATGAGAAATGACAAAAGGGAAATAAATGCAATCAAGATGCAAAGGAACAAATAACAGATAGAGATTTGAGAGATACATTTGGGAAAGTGAACATTGTAAAAGGTAAGTGAGGTAAAGGAGACTGACACAGTTGTCTTACTTAGTGGAGTCAAGTTTAGCTTTGAACACATTGACTTTGGAATGCCTATGTCATTTCAAGGTAGAAATAGGCCATGGGCCATTACATAAACAAATGAGGGGATCAAGAAAGATATTCAGTGTTCATAGACATGTGTATGATAGTTGAAAACATAAGTACATGTAGAATTGTCAAAAACAATATGAAGCAAGGAGAAGGAGATTGCTAAGAACACCCATATTTCACATCTTGGATAAAACTAAAGAAACAGCTAAAAATGAATCAAGAAATAATGGCACGATGTAGTCCAAGGAAAGACATATTTTCAGGAAGACAGGTGATATAAGTTGACTCAGATGCACTGAGTAAGGTAAAAGACTGAGAAATGTTCAGGAGATTTGTCAGTTACCAAATTATTGGTGCCCATGGCAAAAGACATTTCTTAAAAGGAGAAAAAACAGACTTTACTAGAGAGAAAACTGAATGGGAAGTAAAAGTAGAGATAGAATGAGGAGACTTCTTTTGAGGTAGCTCAACTGTGGAGAGAAGGCATACTGCAGCAGATAGAAATGAATAGTATAGGACCAAAGAGAACAATTTTAAAGACAAGCTGTAGCTATTTTGAAGGAAGCCAACAGTGAATAAGATGTTGAACATACATAAAAAAATTTGGAGAGAAGAAAATCAGTCTGGACACATATCCTTCTTGGTTTGAGGGAGAAACACAAAAAAACCTGAGAATCTGGAAGCCTCTATTTTTTCTATGGAATGATTAAAAAGTCATCCTCTTCGAGACAGTGATAATGATGGCTTTGAATGCTAGAGAGTGGTGATAAAGGTTGGTTTAACACTGCCTAATGAGTTATATTGCTTACTAAGGTTTTTTTTTTTCATTTAAAAAAATTTATTAATTTATTCTTGTTACATCTCAATGGTTATCCCATCCCTTGTATCCTCCCATTCTTCCCTCCCTCCCATTTTCCCCTTATTCCCCTCCCCTATGACTGTTCCTGAGGGGGATTTCCTCCCCCTGTATATGCTCATAGGGTATCAAGTCTCTTCTTGGTAGCCAGTCATCCTTCCTCTGAGTGCCACCAGGTCTCCTCCCCCTCCAGGGGACATGGTCAAATATGAGGCACCAGAGTTCGTGTGAAAGTCATACCCCACTGTCCACTCAACTGTGGAGAATGTTCTGTCCATTGGCTAGATCTGGATAGGGGTTTAAAGTTTACCACCTGTATTGTCCTTGGCTGGTGCCTTAGTTTGAGTGGGACCCCTGGGCACAAATCTGCCTATCATAATGTTCTACTTGTAGGTTTCTAGAACCCTCTGGATCCTTCTACTTTGCTATTCTCCCATGCTTCTCTCATCTAGAGTCCCAATAGGATGTCCTCCCCTCTGTCCCACTTTTCTGGTTAGTGAAGACTTTCATGGGACATGCCCCTTGGGCTAGTGTCCAGATATAAGTGAGTATATACCATTTGAGTCTTTCTACTTCTGGGTTAACTCACTCATTATGATCATTTCTACTTCAATCCATTTATCCACAAATTTTGGGAATTTCTTGTTTTTAATATCTGAGTAGTATTCCATAGTGTATATGTATCACAGTTTCTTTATACATTCTTCTACTGAGGGACACTTAGGCTGTTTCCATGATCTGGCTGTTATGAATAAGGCTGCTATGAACATGGTTGAGCAAAGTTTCTTGTTTTTTCAAATGGTTTCCAGGGAGCTGTTGAGATTTTTGGTGTTGTTTTTTTTGTTTTTGTTTTTTGTTGTTATTCATATTATCTTGTTTTGGTTTTTTGCTCAGGTATCTGAATTACATCAGAGGTTTTCAATCTGGTTGCTCAGCTACAGAACTTAAAAGAAAATAGTCTGTCTGGGCCTCATTCAAGATTTCAGAGATGGGTCGATTTGGTGGCTATAATCAGTTCATTTCTCATGGATGTGACAAAATATCTGAGAGAAACTACTTAAAAGAGGAAAGGTGTACTTTGTGTCCTGGCTTCAGAGGTGTCAGTATTATCATGGCATGGAAGGTGTAGCAGAGCAGACGGCATCACATCAAGACATCTAGGAAGCAGAGCACAGCAATAGGTGGGAATCTAGGCAAGACTGTACTCTTCAAACATGGCCCCAGTGAACTACTTTTTTCTTACCAGGCAGGAGGTTCTACCATCTCCCAATAAGATATTTACAGAGATTTGAATGAGCAATATCCCCCATAAGCTCAAGGTTTTCAGTATTTGGTCGCTAATTGCTGGCACTGTCTGGGGAGGCTGTGAGAGGTACAGCTTTGCTGGAGGAATTAATTACGCCACTAGGAGTGGGCTTTGAGAGTTTATAACCATGCTCCACTACTAATTCACTCTCTGTGTCTTGCTCACAGTTGACGATATAATCTCTCAGCTTCCTGTTCTAGAAACCATTCCTGTCACTTGTTGCAATGTCTCATTGCCAAAATGGGCTTTTACGTCTCTGGAACCATAAACCAAAACATAAAATCTTTCTTCTAAAAGTTGCTTTTGTTTGTGGTGTTTATCACAGCAGCAGCAGCAGGAGTAACAACAACAATAACAACCAATCCTAACTAATACAGCATCCAAGCTTGACTTTCTCGATGAATTAATTCAATCATTTGCATAGATTGCTCATGATCTAGTCATCTCTGGAAATGTCTTTGCAGACAAAGATAGGAATGTGTTTAGTAGTTCACTAGGCATTTCTTCATCTAATCAGGTTAACAAAACTAGTCATCACAGAGACCATGATGAAATTCAGGAATTGGAGCTGGTCATCAATACAGGGTTGTAGTGCCAATTCTGGAATCTTGGTTTCTTTAAAAAAAATAGAAATATGAGAATATATTTTTGTTTTAATCCCAGGTATGTGAATACAGAGCTGCTTTTGACTACCTGAACAGATGACTTTGATTTGCCTCATGCTCTAGCAAAGGCATGGTTTTGCCAGCTGCCATGTTTGGAATTCTGCAAACTTTTCAGTGGGTATATAAATGCTAAGGCTCTGAAAGGTGGGGTGGGTGGTTGTTGATCATTCAGGGGGGTTGCTTACAGTTTGTTAGCAATCATAATCAAAGAAGAAACAGGAAGAAATTAAAGTTAAGAATCACTCTCCATCTCTCCTTTTTTTTCTTCGATCTAGTGATAGAGGGTCAAATGAGGGGGGCAGGTTAAGTGTGGGAAAAACAAGAATCCAAAGAGTAGCAAAGACCAACTACACAGGGTAAAAAGATGAGTAAAAATAAAAGATGTCAAGAATCTTCAAATATAAGGCAGACTTTATCTCATCCTCTACCCAGAAACTTCTCCCTAATGGCTTACCATGTCACTCATTCAGAGAAGCCACAATACTTAAAATTTCCTACAGAGTCCAATCCAAAGTGTCCCTATGTCACCTCCCATACTTTATCTTCTAACTCAGCTTCAGCTAGATTTGCCTCCTCATGGGCTCTCTTAGGACATCTGTACATGCTGCTCTCTCTGCCTGGGTGTGTCAGTGAAGGCTATCCCTTTTTGTAATTCCTTCACTCATAATTAAATTTGACTGCGTCTCTCAACATTCTCTACTTCATCTAGGCTGCTCCTAGAGCTAGTGTTTTATTGGCTAGGCTGGAAGTCAGCAAGTCACATAAATCCTCCTTTTCTAGCTCCTATGGAGCTGTGCTTACAGGTGTTTTTAAGTGGCTGTTCGGATTTAAACTCTTGCCTTTGCATTATGGAGTGAGAGCACTTAACTGTTGAGCTACTTTCCCGTCCCTCAGAAGCTTCTTGTGAGAAGCTTTGTCCATTTCTCTACTAAGTACTAAGTATAAAGATGTTTGTAAAAGACAGTAAAAGGTTCCCAAGTCCAGGCTGTCCGATACATTATTCAGAGGCACCAAAGTCATCCAGGATAAGAACAGAAGTGATGCTGTAAAGTCTGAGAAAAAGTCAGTGAATGAGAAACAGAGTAGACAAACATACAAAAGGTAACGCAAAAACCATGTGCCTCAAGGTAGCATTATTCATTTAATGTTGCTTTCAAAATTATTTAAGACAGCAACTCATATGCTCTGATGTCCTCTTTTCTTCTTACCTCTTTGAGGATAATAATGCACACCAAAAGCTTGAAAATAGTACTAAACTTCAACCTTTAGCACAACCCAGAAAAATTATTCACCTAAATAACTCTTAATTAAGCTTTAGGAAAAAGATGTATAGGTAGGTTAAGATAAGTAGGCATCAGTGGTATGAAAACTAGACTTCATTAACATCCTGTGGATTATTTACTAAAATATCACATAGGCTATAGCTAGTCTGTTGTGATGCCAACAAAGTAGAGGCAAGAGGATCAGAAGTTCAAGGTCATTCCTTAACTACCTCATTAATTCAAGGCCAGTCTAGGATATCTGAGGCAGTGTCTTAAATAAAAGTAAACAAAGGAAAAAAGCAAACAGACACTCAGGCCAATAGAATAAGAATCTCTGGTGATGAGGCAGATTGTGACACAAAGCTCCCCAGATGATGTCAGCAGGTAACCAACATGTATCATGCTGATACAGTTTACAGGCCAGGGGAGTGTGTGGATGTGAAGTGTAAGTCTCAAAGGAGACAGACAGAACACTTGGGAGAGAAGACGGAGGGTGAAAAGAAAGCACAAACATGCAAGGAGGTGAAACCGAAACATCTTCAAATTCTGTGTCAGCCCTCTAAAAGGTGATCATTGGAGTGAAGTTATGCCAGGGGTAAAAGCAATTGGAAAGGTACTAATTCCTATGAGAACCACCCACTTACAAATGTGTAACTGAAATAAGTTATAGCCAGTATCTAAAAGGGTAAGGTTGGGGATAACTATTGCCTACAGATTCTTCTAGGTGCCTTGGAAAAGAGAATATGATGTAAACCCACGGCTGTTGGCCACATATGCTGCAATTGATAAGCAAATCAGACTTAGTGGAAAACAAGGAAATGGGGTAAGCACAATGATGACACCGCTTACAGATAACCCTCTGAACAATTAGAAGAAGGTGAGTTTCTGTGATGTCCAGAATACTTCCAGTAGAGTAGGAGTAATATTTAGTTAGGAAAAGGTTTAAAATCACCAGGCATGGAACAGGCTCTCTACATCGTGAATAAGGAACTGATAACAACTCTTTATCTCACTGGCAGGCTAAATCTAAACCCCTTCTTACCCCATTCCATAAATTGTCACTCTCTAGCACTCCATACCTTGTCAACTCTCCCTAGTTGAAAGCTAGAACACAAGGCAAGACCAAACTTGGCTCCTTTAAAACGCAGCCTCAGAAGTCTGCCAATACTAGGAGTGATGTCTCTGTAGTTTAACCTCCCATTCAGTACATTATTGATGTTGTCCTTGGACTTGCTTTGTAGACCAGGCTGGCCTCAAACTCACAGCGATTCGCCAGCCTCTGCCTCCCCTAGTGTTGGGATTACAGGCATGTGACACTGTGCCTTTTTTCTATTTTATTTATTAATTTTTAAAAAATATTTTCATTTATTTTATGTACATTGGTGTTCTGCCTGCTTTTGTGTGTGTGTGAGGGAGTCAGAGCCCCAAAACTGGAGTTATAGACAGTTGCAAGCTGCCATGTAGGTACTGGGATTTGAACTCCTTTCATAAGGACTCTGTTTCTTTATACTGATCCATCTCTCAGTGTCTACAACTGCATGTGATGTACCTGTGGTTCCTCAGAGTAACTCTGAATGTAGCAGGGACATGCTGAGTTGTACCCAAGGAGCTAGCTAGGCCTGTCTTTAATTTCTAGGCTGACCCTTAAAGTCAAGATATAGCAAAATGTGATTCATGAGACACATGCAGGAAAATTCTCTAGCATGTTCATAAAACACAAATTTCCAGACTTCACCTTGGAGGATCATACAACTCTCTGCAGAAACTTTTAAGAAACGGCATAAAAGAAACTGAAATACTTTTTTAATATTTCATTTTGTCTTGTTTTGAACATGCTAACCCAACAGTCTCTTGTGATTTTATGAGTCCAAATCTAAGCTCCATAACATGCTATTCGTAGTCCATGTTCCTGGAAGTCACATTGTCAACCTTAGGGCCATGAAGCCATCCATCTACCCAAATAACTCAGGCACCTTAGGCTATTTCTGCCTGGCTCGGCTCGGCTACACATTCCCGTGAGGCAATTCTTCTGTGACCACACAGCCTTCACTACACTGTTGAATGATGCAAACCAAAGTTAAGTTTGTCTTATGTATCAGGGACATAGTAATAATTTTTGAAGGACAATTAATCATTAAATGAAGCTTAAAGGCTGTTTCATGGCACACGTGCCTTTGGGTGTCATATCTGTTCACTATAAAGTTAAATCTAAAGGTAACTCCAAATATTGAATGAGAAAAACAGTAGGAAGAGAAAGGAACTATTTTCCCTATTTAATAGCACTTGATGCATCATAACTCAGGCAGTTTGTGGTTTATGTAGATGCTTAAAACATAAATAATGTGTTCAGAAAGTTTAAATCCTACCTATAAAGACAACAAGTACAACCATATTAATAAGCTTGATCAAAGTCAGGTTGTATGACTCAGACACTAAATGGACACTGTAGACCAACTGCCACACAGGAAGAAAGTTAAACTCTGAGTGTGCTTCAGGGTACATGCCTATATCCACAACTGTTACCACTTCTTACCAAGCTGTTCAAATGAGAAGTCTTCCCTGACCCTAATCTGCCCTCAGGCCCCAAACCCAGTCTACCAGAAAGTCATTTTTGTTCTAACTTTAAAATGTACAGTGATTCTTCTCATTTGTCTCCATGGCCACTACAACCCTGGTTTAAGCCACCAGTATATCTTTCATAACTATTATTATAGCCATCTAACTTAAGCCAGTATCTCTCCTTGCAATTCAGCAGCCCAGTTTTATATAGTAGCCCAAGTGATATGTTTTAAATGTAAATTCCATTAATTTGATTCTTCACTTAAGTGCTTAGTGGCTTTCCACCATGTTCAACATAGAGAACTCATTACTGTTGCCAGCAAGACTCTCTCTGTATAGTGTCTTGCCACAATGAACATCATTTTCTCCCTGGATAACTGTCACTTTTAGTATATGAATACCTCAAGGATCTATTTTAAGGCCTCTGGACACATGTTCCCTCTGTTGGGAACATTCCCGGTTTCTATGTATTCATATTTCAAGACATAGCTTACACATAATTTCCCTTAGAAATCCCTTTCTTCATGATACTCCCAACCTCCTTTAGGTCTCCCTTGTTATGTTCTTTCAGACTGTGCTGCTTTTTGCTTCCTAGCTTATTATAATTTATGAGGATTGGAATTGATTTTCCCAGTCTGTATAGTTTACTAGACTCTGAGCTTCATGAGGGTAATCTGCATCTATTTTCTTTATAATCATATTCTATGTGCCTAAAACAGTGCCTAAAATATAACAGATGACCAACATGTATCCTGAGGGTAAAAGGTCAAATTTTATCAGAACAATATGCCAGCCATTACTACTATTATATATAATATTAAAAAGTTTCAGCAATGGAAGATTCAATAGTTCAGGCAAAAAAAGTAAGAGAGAAACATTGAGTAACCCAAGAAGCAAAAATTTCATTAACAGTTGCTTTGAGAGTTTCTCTATACAAAGATTAACACATTATAAAAGGTCCATAATGTGAAACACAGCTGCTGGTGAATAGGGCTAGTTGATCACCAAGATGAAGCAGATGATGCCCTGGGAGGTGGCACTCTTTAAGGCAGGTCCTGTCACCAAGGCTCAATTCCCAGCTCTATTGATCAGGTAGGAATTGTCACTATGGCAGCATGTAGTAGCTGAACTCTATGTATTACTTGGGGAGGAGACAAAGGGCTCTCCAGCCTGTTGTCTTGGAGGGATGCCAGAAGGGAATACAGGACTGGCAGGGCTGACAGAGTAGGCGTGGTAGTAAGGAGGGGGAACTGACAGAACTTCATGCAGTGTGGGACCAGTGTCCTGGGGGAATTGTTAAGCAGCTCTTCTTTGTCCCTATTTTTGTCACCATGTGAACCATTTTCAGGTCCAAAGAATCAGCTGTTCTGCAGAAGTAGACTGATGGACATTGTGCAATGCTTTTGTTGGAAGCTCGGTCCGTATCAGGAGTTCCCTCAGGCAAAAAGACCGACTCTTCTGCTTGCCTCAGAGAGTGGATAGCTCATAGGCATCAAAGGTCTGAGCTGGGTTAGGTTGGCCCAAAGGTGTACTATACACTGAAAAGTCAAGAGCCAAGGAGCCTAGAGATGCATTAAGGATAGCAAGAGAACGATGACAGCAATACCTGGAATAATACTCAGATGTTCCAGGAAGAATCCTAAGAGCTTTGTACGAATCATCTAACTTATTCTTACAAAAAAAAACCCTTAAGACTAAATACCATCATTGTCCCCATTGCTTTTTTGAAGACACAAAGATTTAATGAAGCCAAGTGACTGGTCAGAAGGCCTGAAGACTCCAATATCTCCACAGAACTTGACTAAATCTTGATACAAATAAGACGGACGGCCAGAAATGGCAGGATAAGATAAACACTATCTATAGGCACATGGAAATTATCTCTGATTCTTTACCACAGTTCCAGGAAGTGGTAAGCACTTATGGTAGACTTTTCATTTCACAGAGTTAAGACAATTAGGTGATTAAGTAATATTTCAAGGGCAGGGAGTATAGCTTAGTGGTAGAGCACTAGTGGGTATGCACAAGATTTTTGAGTTGGTTCTATGTCTAGCACTGCAAAAAAAAAAAAAAAAAAAAAAACAAGAAAAAGAAATTACATAATGGGAGATAGATTTACAGGTAGCACTGCATTGTGTTTCTCCTCAAAACAGATGCTTTGCTAGAGAAAACCTAAATGTTTTACTTATGGTTTTGCAGTGGTTTGAATAGGAACGGCCACCATATAGGTCCATATATTTGAATTCTTGGTCACTAGGGAGTAGTGTCAATTGACAGGGATTAGGAGGTGTGGCCTTGCTGGAGTAGGTGTGGCTTTGTTGGAGGAAGTGTGTCATGGGGGGTGGGCTTTGAGGTTTCAAATGCTCAAGCCAGCTCACTTCCTGCTGCCTATGGATAAAGATGTAGAACTCTCAGCTACTGCTCCAGGATCATACCTGGCTGCATGCTACCATACTTCCTGTCATGCTGGCAATAGACCAAACCTCTGAACCTGTAAGCCAGCCACAGTTAAAATAGTTTCCTTCGTAAGAGTTGCCCTGGTCATGGTGTGTCTTCACAGCAATAGAGTATTGACTAAGACAGACTTTTTACTTAACAATAGTACTAAAATGGAGAACACACAGTAGAAACCAGACTTTGAATCTATTAATATGTAGTCCAAAATTCTTATAATACTATGCAACAGCAACAAGTTCTACTTCTTGTACAGACATGTGAATGTAAAAAGGCGCTAGTCTCTATGCTTCTCTGCACTGGCAGTGATTTGGGATCCAAACAATCAAGAAAAGACATGAGATCTTCAACACTTTCTTATTAAACAATTCTATTAGATGGTATTGTCCAAATATATGCTTACTCTAGTGTTGTGAATATATTTAAGGCTAAGCTATAATACTTGACCAGTTAGGTACATTACTTTTTAAACATGTATTGTGTGTGTGTGTGCAAGCGTGCATGCATGTGTGCACACATGTGTGTTATATGTGTGTACATGCTCTTACCATGTGTCCATGGGGAGATCAGAGGACAATTTGCAGGAGTTGTTTTCTCCTATCGTGTCAGCTCTGGGGATTGAACTCACAGAATCATACTTGGCTGTAAGCACCTTTATGTAGGAAGCTGTCTTGATGGCCGCAGGTTTTTGCTTGTTTTTGTTTTTGTTTTTAATGAAAATGTCTGGGATTTTTATGAATACTATTTATTATATACTTCAGGGGCTAACTTGAGCATGCCACAGTGAGCTTGTAGAGATCAAAGGATATCTTTCAAGAATCACTTCCTGCCCTCCATTTTGTTGAAACAAGGTCTTTCTCGCTGTTTTTGCTGCTGCAATACACAATCCATAGCTGGCCTGTGAGCTTCCGTGCAATTCTCAGGTTTCTGCCTCCCATGTCACGATAGGAGTAGAAAACTACAGGTGATTGTCATCAAAACGAGCTTTCTATGTAGGTACTGGGGCCAATCTCAAGTCCTCAGACTAGCTCAGCTAGCACTTTTACCCCCTGAGCCATCTCCTCCCCCCACCCAGAGTAGCTGCATTTTGGACTGCATCCCTTTCACAGCAGTCTGTATTTAATGACTTGACTGCTCCAATATTTCCGGGAGGAAGGGAGACTAAGGATCATGACAGATGGAAGAACAAGCCTAGAGAAGCAGAATCACTTGTCAGCATTCAACATGGAGCAAACTACTGACCTTGTTACAAGAAAGACCCTGGTTCCTTGATGTCTATTGACAATTGTGATGGAAAATGGCAATAAAGATGACAGACACTGCAGAAACCAGCAGCAAGTACTCTCCTGAGGATCCAAATCGAAGGGGATTTTTAGAGAAATAATACCTAGCACAAAATATTGCCAGAGAGAGCCAAGAAAAAGAAAGCAAATGGTTTTCTATATGCATTTTATACTTTTCACTTTTTGAGGTTATAATTACTACATTTCTCTCCTCCCTCCAAATCCTCCCATATAGCCAAGAATCCAAGCCAATAAGACTGCTGTCATCTTATTTCTGTGCCCTTCTCCTAGCTCTCTCCTTTCAATTCAGTTCCTTGTCAACTAAAACCATCTAGGAATTCATTTTTAGCCTTTCTGAGGTCCCCTAGACCCTAGACACCAGCTTTCTGATGGGAGTAAAAGTAAAAATTGTATGTTTATCTTTCTATGATCTGGGAAACTAACAGTAATCACAGAAGCTTCAGGAATTGACCTTTCAGTGCCAATAGATGCAGATATATTCAATTATTAGATCTGAAGTGTCAAAACCAGTCTTGTTCTCCCATCCCTACAATGATATATAAAAATAGCCCTGGCAACATTATTCTGCCATTCAAAAGAACTCCTTTGCTTTCTTTCCCATTCTTTAAAGTTGTTTCTAGGACCAGAATAGAGTCAATCTACTGCTTCATGCATTTCCTTTTGGTATAAAATACCTGTATTACCAGTGGGGTCTTTGATAGCAGAATAGCCTTGACTACTGATGTTCTAGGACAGCACAGATATATGCACAGTGCTACTTCCTCAACTGAGAAAGTCTGTGCAACTTACTCAACTGCTTTTAGCCTTGTTTTGTGCCCCTGTGAAATGGAAATGCTAATAATATTGACTACATAACATTGGAAAGGGAATCACATGAGACATGCAGAGTAGTGCAGTACTTGGTATATAATAAATGTGCAGTAAATGGGAGCTACATAAAAAAGGGGAGACTGTCTCTGAAAGCTAGCCTGAAGAATTTCCTTACTTCTACCTTTCTCTATAATGAAGATAAAGGCTACAAGGCTACTAGCCTTGAGACACAAGGTACTAGCTAGGTAGGTAAGGCACATATATATATATATATGAATGCTGATGCTGACTCCTTTCCTTTGGGTATCTTGAAGGCAGGATTGTATTGAAACAGTCCCCATACCAGAAGAAAACTAAACTAGTGATGTAATCAGGGAGGGATATTTCAAGTACCTGGAGGCTAGAGGCAGCTAAGGAATGAAAATCTTGGCTGCTGAGACCTTGTGGAACAGGAGCGATGCACTGCAACACACTGAGTTTAACAATTGCAAGAGAAAGCAAAGTTGAAACAGGGAAATAACTTGGTAACTCAGAAGAGAAGCAAATAAGAGTGTCAGGTCCATAGGTCTAAGAAGCAACCTTTTCTTTTTCCAACAACACTTTTACAGAAGGATTGTTTACACCTACCTCCACCCTGAAATGTAAAATGTCCATATCAGTGATTAAGCGGTCAGTTCATTTATCCAAAGTCGATGTGATGACAAAGACTGCTCTGCATTCACCTCTGGAGAAACCCACACTGGGGATTTAGCTGGAACACACCCTCCTCCACCTTTGGAAAATGCTTTTATTCTCTTGGGCCAGAAAGCCCCAGAGAATCTGTCTCCTGGAAGTTTCCCTAGGCCAGGGTCCCAGTCTCTTCCAGAGTCACCATAAAGTTAGTTGGCAGACAGAGATAGAAGAATCTTTAGAAGCTCATAGGTCAGCATACCCAGTATGCACTGAATACTAAGAGAGTCTGTCTAAAAAACAAACAAACAAAAAACAAAAACAAAAACAAAAACAAAAACAAACACACACCAAAAAAACAAGGTGGAAAGGTGAGGACAGACACCTGACGTTATCCTGTGACCCCCACCATATGCCATGGCACACGCACACACGCACACGCACACACACACACACACACACACACACACAAACACACACTGTACAACATAAAAGATAAAAATGTAAAATGATAAAGATTTGTTTGAAAATAAGATGGCCTTTACTTCTGCAATCAGTAGAAATACATCATATGATTTATGTGTAGAAACCATAGTTGTGGTTTTTGTGCTGAAATTTTAAAGCATTCAGCACTGACAAAGAAGCACCCAGCTTGAAATCAGGGCACTCATTAGCTTAACAACTGAAGCAATTTTTAAGGCAACACAGATTAATAATGACAACATCTGCCCATAAGCTCTCCTCTGAACTTTTCCTACTCTGGTCTGATCTCTTTGAAGAGAAAATAAATATATTAAATAAGACCTAAAACCATTTGCCAAATACCAAGATTTTGAAGCAAGAAACCACAACTCATAATTGTCAATAACTCAAGTAACCCCAATCATTCCTTCGAGGGCAATAACCCACCCATTTTCCAACAGCTTGGAAAGACTTCCGGAGTGGGCTGTACCAATGCCACAGTAGAGAAAGTGAATGGTGGATAACTCACTGCAAAAGGCATTCCTAGCTCTGCCAAATTAGGAGCTTTCCTTTAATGGCACCTGTATTCCTTTCCAGAGGCAAAAACTTGGAAAATTGTCAGGTAGCAAGTGTTAGTGAGTATGTCAGATCCTTGCCTGGTAATGCTAAATTAAGAATGTTTTTCCCTTTTAGATGAATTCACCACCTATAGAACAAATAAGCCAACACTGTTACAGCTTTCATGTTTTCCCATGGCTGTCACACACAAAGGATGTTAATGCTGCACCTTGCTCTTCAGACAATCCTAAGCTCACTCAGATGTTCATTCCAATTTCCATCTGCCTCTGAATCACAGGCCCTCCCCTTCATCTAAAGCAAACAGCAGATTCCCTTCAGCCACAACTGAATGCTGGCAGAGAAGAAGAAGCAGGGGAAGCAAGACCGAGCCAGCCAAGAGAGAAAGCCACACCTGTGCCTGCTTGCTACTATTCCCTTTGCAGAGAGTGACATCACTGTTTATTTCTCTTTAAATACTTCTCATGGGAAGGCCTCAAATTTGCCTCTTTGCAGTAAGTGCAGTTAGACAGCCAGTGATGAATACTCAACATTCAATGTCCAGAAAATTGAAGAGTCTAACTTATTAACCTCCACGGTCAGTGCACATGCAGCAATAACATTTTTCTAAGTGTTTCTTGCTTTGGATTTAATTTTTTATAATTATTTTTTAGAATTTCATACATTATATTTTGATCATATTCTTTACCCTCTTGCAACTCCTCCCAGATCCTTCGCCACCTATCCAACTACTCCTGAGTACGTGGCCTGCCATGGTGTGTTGTTGATATGCCCAGTGTCCCTTTCCTTGACAAAAATGGATTTCCCTCTTCCAGCAGCTATCAGTTACAAATAGCTTTTTGGCCAAGGGTAGAACTTGGTGCCCTCTTAACCATTCCCAATGATGTGATGTCAGCTGGTCTGAGATTGTGTTTGTCTTGTGCCTGCTGCTACATATTTCTTTTTTAATTCTTTTTAAATTTTATTTTATTAATTTATTCATATTACATCTCAATGGTTATCCCATCCCTTGTATCCTCCCATTCCTCCCTCCCTCCCGTTTTCCCCTTACTCCCCTCCCCTATGACTGTTCCTGAGGGGACCTCCTCCCCCTGTATATGCTCATAGGGTATCAAGTCTTTTCTTGGTAGACTGCTATCCTTCCTCTGAGTGCCACCAGGCCTCCCCCTCCAGTGGTCAAATTTCTTAATGCAAGGTATAGCTCTTAAGTCAGTGTGTGGCTGGTAGGTGTTTTGGTCATTGCTGGCAGAAATAAGCCTAAAAGGCCATCTATTTCACAGTGACTTTTCAGGGATGTGATTAGAAAATTCTTCCAACACAGTTCTAATTGGAGACACATTAAAAAGCATGTTTGCTTAAATAACTAAGAGTGAATATTTATTACCTATATTCTGTGTGTTATTAGAGTTTCTTGCTTCTCTTCTTTCATTGGCTCTGGCATGACTTTCTGCCTAGTGCTTGGTTAAAGATGAACCTGAATTTTTGATAATGTGGCCCCTGTCAGGATGACTACACAAGAGAGCAGGCCCAAATACCAGGACTTGCTAGGCAACACAAACTGAATTTGATCATAGAAGAAGGAAACGTTATATCAATGTTGGGTGGGAAGAAACGGAGGTGTTGAGAGGGTAGTAAAGAAAGGAGTTTAGTAGGGTTAGTATGTTTGAAATACATTGCATAACATTCTCAAAGAATTCATAAAAATTATTTTGAATAAATGTTATTCAATCCCTATACCATCAAAGATTAAAAGAGGGATTCTTGTTATGCCATGTTCAGCTGATATGCCTAGGAGACCTGCTCTTTTCTGGAGGGAAATGGAGGAGGAGTGAATTTGGGGGAAAGGAGATGAGGGAGGAGAAATTGTGGTTGTGATGGATTGTATGAGAGAAGAATAAGTTTAAAAAAAGAGAAATTCTAGAATTGGTGAATGAAAAGTGGTCACTATTGCTGGAAATTTAGGTCAACAGTGTTTTTTAATATTGGTTTGGTAAGAGCTATTAAAATCAGATATGTACAAGCCAAACCATTTGAACCACCAATTTCATGGCTCTCAGTTTATGTAACAAAACAGTTGCATTCATATACTGAGATGCATATACCATGAATTATAGTGTACCAATAAACAATATAAAATTGAAAATAATGTAAAAGCTTATCAAAAAGTTTGGATTAAAGAAATTATATCATCATTGTATAATGGAGTACTATGAAGTTATTTAAAAGGAATGACGTAGTTACATGCTGATAAGAAAGGACCCAAACACAGTTTAGAGAAAAAATGTGAGTATATACATATGTTTTTTTTTAAATAAGTGCACAAAATATGCATAATAAATTGTGAACAGGGCAGGGAATCAGTGGTGAAGAAACAATTAACAATCTACTTTGTATTTTTTCTTTTTATAATAAACATTGTACATGAAAGTATAAGGGGACTATTTAGGGGAAAGGAAGAGAACAGAAAGAGGTGGGCGAGAGACCTGTAAGGGTAAAAGATGATGATGAGCAAATTACCATTCTCCATCTATATTACATACATGTATCCAAAGAGGTAGGGTGTACCATTCTCCCACAAGTCAGCTCCTTCTCCTTAATGTTTTAAGGACACAGTGTTCCAGCTTCTGATACAACTTCTTGTTTTGCTTATTTATGTTTTTGTTGAAAAATTTTATACAATGTATTTTGTTCATGATACCCTCTCACTCAAATCCTCCATATTTCCCTACCTACCCAACTCCTCTCTCTAACATATAAAAAACCATCCAAAGAAACAAACCATCATTTGGAAAAAAAGAACACAAGAAACACACAAAATTGGCAAATGTATTGCAAAAGATCAGTAAGAATTTTTAAAAGTGCCCAAACAAAGCAATGATATAAGTATGCAGAAATACTATTGAGTTCTTTTTGTGTTGGCATCTACTGCTAGTCATAGGGCCTTCCCTTCAGTGTGGTTGAGATCTTCATACATGAATACTGCATCTACCTCTCTATCATCTGTCTTCCTGCTGCAACTACTCCCATGACTACCCTTTCACTCCAAAATCCATTATTTTCTTACTTATTCTTCTTACATGTATATATATATATATATATATATACTATACATACATGCACACATATGCACGCACATATATACAACTGGGTCCATTTACAGTTGCTTGTATTTACATGTGTTCAGGGCTGACTACTTGGAATAACACAACCTATGTAGAAAGTCATGCTTGGAGGAAAGTGATCCTACTTCTCTCAGGAGCAATTGACCACCTACAGGCATTCACCTAGAAGTGGGACATTGTCGAGTTTCTCTTGCAGGTGTTAGTATGTCAATTGGTAATGTCATTATGCTGGGCTTGTTCAGGTAAACATACTGTTGAAACTTCATGAGTACATTTTTCCTGTCAACTCTGGAGGACATTATCTAGCATTGGTTGTCCTGAGCCCTGGTTGTTACAGTCCTTCTGTCCCTGCTTTTGTGGGAGTACTCTGTTCTCGGCTCTCTGTGTGTGGTTCAAACATCCTAGTTCCATCACCTTGGTAGTTATTAATCTTTTGTAACATGAAGATACCTATGAAGTCTAAGGAATGCTTAATCCTCACAGTTTGCTTGGCTACTTGGTGAGTCAACATAATGGAGAGGGACAGAGCAAAGTCTGGTCTTTTGGGGTTCACTAGATGCCAACCCCTCTGTCAATCCTGCTTTATGAGAGCCTGCCAAGCTCAGACCTGGATGTGACTCACAAGTTTCATTGAACAAATCCTCCCAAACTCTCCTGAACCACAGAAGAAGGCAGCACAGTGGGCTGGCAAGATGGCTCTTCTCAGTGAGTAAAGACATTTGCCTGGCAATGTGAATTCAATCTCCAGAACTCACACAATAGAAGGAAAGAACCATCTCCTGCAGGTTGGTCCCTAACATCCACACGTGTACCAAACCCAACCCTACCCCAAATAATAAACTTTTTAAAAACTAGGATACATCTGCCACTTGTGATCTTGGACAATTCACTTCACTTATTTTGTCCTCATTTCATCATCCAAACAGAAAACTTTCACAGACCTCTCATTCCATGACTCTCTCCTCCTAGTTTTGTATCTCCATTATGTGTCCCCAAACATAGAAGAGCTATCATCTCACTTCGCAGCCTCATGCTGTCCTATGGTCAAACAGACTTCTTTTATGTCTGGCTAAGAGAAATCCTTCCTATTGTCACTGCAGCTTGTTGTTTTCACGAGGAGAACTAAGGAACTAATCGTGGCACAGACGAGTCTAAAATCAATAGCCCCAACACCTCCACATCAGGTTCAGTCTCAAGCCAAGTTTCCTATGGTGATTACCTATTAATTCTCAAGAGGTCCATTCTCCATTGGAGGAAGTTTTTAAAGAAAAGAATTTACAGCTCACTCAGGAAAGCTTAATGCTCATGTGAATACTAGTTCACTTGTATTTAAATTCCCTTAAAGATGGCCTCAGCATGGACAAAATGGACTCTTGAAATAGGTACTCAAAAAGTCTTGCAAATAAGACTCCAACCCTGAGTGGCAACTGGAGTCACTGGAGAGGAGCCCTGCAGCCATGCACCCTCAGAAATGCCCCTTTCGAATGGGTTCTGAAAGATAATTAGTGTGCAGAAGAAAAGCAACTTTCCAACCAAATTTAATTCCCACCTCCAGTGTTCTCTGGTCAGCAGGGTGTGCTCAGATTGATGGGGTTTGCTGAGTCTGTACTGATGGCAACTGCAGATCAGGAAATTAAAGGGCACAGTGAGATTTCCAGGATGTGAAAGGAAATAAGCTCAGAGAACTGAGTCACCCAAGGTTGAATAAGGATAGGTCTGCACAGTCAAAGCAGAGCAGAGAACTGAGGTCAGCTGCCCCAAGTCCAGAAGATAAACAAGATTTAGGCCTGAATAATCAGGAATGATTAGCTTCATTCTTCACTTCCGCTTCTTTATAACCTTGAGTTCATATACAGCCTTTCTTCCAAGGGGCTCAAAATGCTTGCAAAGATATTAATTGAGTTGTTATCACACCATCACAGGCAGTTAGGGTAATGATTACTATCAGCTTCATTTTTCCAGCTTCTCTTTCATTCAAGTTTGCCCAGCAAAGTACCAAGTCCCTCTGAACTCAGCAGAAGATCCTATTTGACCAGCATCATCCTCAGATACTCTTAAGAGCAATCAAACAAGTAGAACACTATGTTTTATAGACAAGCACATAAGAAATTCTACAGATGTCTCTTTTCCTGGAGAGCCACAATCTGCATTAGCCTAGTAGAGTCTTTTAGAAGCTCTGAAGTGGACAAACCTATGCTCTTTAAGCAAGGATTTCCCAAAGTTGACTATAAAACTCTCTCTCCCACCTTCTCATCCTATCTGACCTATGAACGGTCTGTCTTGCTTGGAACTGGCATCTAGAAGTATTGCATTAGGACCTGGATTGAGCTGAGTGTTAACACAACAGGCAGATCAGCTCAACCTCAACCCAAGCTACTAGGCACTGGAGTTTGCTCTTTAGAGATGCTATATGATACTTTCTGGTATCCACAGCTAATGAGCAAAGAACCTATATTGGACCAGAGGACCCCAGGCCACCCTTTCTAATGCAGGACATTGGCCAAATGAGCTAAGAAGCAGATTCTACTCCCTCCCACTTCTGCTTCTATTTATTTCAGACAGAACCCAGGGCTACTGGAGGCTTCACTTAAGCGAGGAAGTGTTCATGGCTCTAAGCCACACCATCAGAGTTCACACTCTTAACTAGCATAATCTTGGGCCATCAGACACTTTGAGTGGAAATCATCAACCTTCAGGCTCAGTCCTAGCAGTAATCATCAACCTATGCAATCAGCACTGACACAGTAAAACAGAAGACTCCAAATGAGCTTCTGGTGTATCTCAATTGCATGAGTATTAGAGTAGTCATTATATATCCATTTCAAAACCAATGCAGAGCACAAAAATCTTGTGCTATTGTTAATTACCAGTGACACTACTAAAAGTACCTAAAATGGAAAAGTCCCTGAAGAATCTGCCCTGGTTAATTTCATATGAGTCAAATGACAAAAGATCACAGCTAATGGATTTGATATTTATTGCTATAATTTTCATATTTTCTCTTAGTGTTTATTAAACATTCACAGCATGAGGGGAAATTCCAGCATTGAAATTGGTAACTTGTTGCATAAGAAGGCAATGTAATGCAGATATATACCTGTTTTTCTCCACTGACTATGTGAAAAATTCTGTGGAAATGAAATTTTGGTTAAAAAAAAAATCACTATAAAGTCCAGAGAGGGCCTGCTATTTATTTTAAGAGGAACTGGTTCCAAACCCTTTTGTAAAGCAACCAATTCTGTGACCTGAAAGAGTCCCATTAAGTTCATTTGCATTGCAAATCTACATTCACATATATCAGATTTGCTTAAAGCAAAACGCACTCATATTAATAAATGAGGCAGATATTTCTTAAGATGGGGATGTGTTTCAATCGTCATCAATCTGCACTACTGGCTTTTTTCAGATTCACCATTAATCATCATTGGAATCCACAGAGACTCATTCGGGGATTGCAGAGAATTGGCCAGTAATACTTCAGATGCCCTGCAGTTTTACTTAACTACAACTGCTCTGCCTTTGTACATGCTGCTCTCGTTGAGCTTAGAATGCCATTCTCCACTTAGCCACCTGGTGAATTAATTCCACAAGACTTGCTTGACTCAAATGTCACTTTCCCAGTGAAGCCTGCCTTGATCATAACCCCACTCGACCCCAATCCCCAGCCGGGCACCCCTCCTCAGTGCTTCCACAGTACCCTGCCCATCCCTTGTCAAACAGTTTCCAAGCTCTAGCTTGCATAACAGCCTATACTCACTGAGAACTGATTTAATGTTTTATTCATTTCCATATTTCCAGGACCTTACATTACTACTGACATATGTTAGGTGTGCAATAATGTTTGTTGTTTGACTGATCAAAATTCTTTTTTTTTTTTTTTTTTTTTTTTTTTTTTTTTTTTAATTTTTTTTTTTTTTTCTGATCAAAATTCTTAATTGCTTATTTTGGGGACTCGAAAAGCAATACATTATCAGAAGCACAAATAAAAATGTTCAAGGAAAGTTAAAGAGTTTTGTTCATTTTAACTGATCTTTCTTTGATTAAAAACAAAATGGCTACACACTTTATCTTGTGTTACAAGAAAATACAAAATGACCCTGTAAATTCGCCATTAGTTAGTAAGTGCACTTGATTTGTTCCCTTTTCTCTAAACATACAACTGTGCCCCAGTACAACACAAACTTCCTTGCAGTAAAGAAGACATGAGGATCCACTAATTACAGGAGGTGGAGGAGGCACTGCAGGGTTCACTGTTAGAGCATTAGAATCTCATTGGCTGAGAGAAGAAAACCTGCTAAGAAAGTTAGAAACCTTCTGTGGGTGGGGTGTGAGATCACAATCAAGATGTTCACTGGGGTTTGGTCAACCTAGGTGGAAATTTCACATCCAGAAAGTAGTAAGAAACTGCTCCAGGTGGGGGGGGGGGGATTTCCATCACTTTGAAGTCATCATCACCCTTCCAACGTGGGCAAAACAGGTTGGACCTGATCAGCCTGCCTGAATGTTGCTGCAGTCTGGCTTAGCATGGGATGAGACCCAAGGACATGAAATGCCAAGAGTAGCCCAGCCCCATGGCGCAGAACACACATGGACACGGGGGTGGGGAGAGAGAGAGAAAGAAAGAAAGAGGGAGAGAGAGAGAGAGAGAGAGAGAGAGAGAGAGAGAGAGAGAGAGAGAGAGAGAGAGAGAGAGAGAGAGTCCAACTCACACAAAATTCCACACAAAATCCGCACCATGTCCCTGGCACACAGTATTGCATTCCTGTATGCCCAGTCACACACAGGGAGTGCCCCCTCACATTCTCACCACTAGCAGACAGCAGTCTAACCAGGATCTGGAAGCTGCTAAGGACTGGTTTTGTCATGTGTAACAAAGCCCCAGGCCCCCAGGTGCCTGGCTCGATCCACTACATCCATTTCTCCCCGCCCCCATCCCTCAGCTCCCAGAACAAGAGAAAGCTCAGCTTTGGGAAGTGGATGCTGGAAGTGGGGGCTCAAAGAAAGAGCTATAGGAATGGGCGGGAGCAGGAGTCCGAGTAGCTTTAGAGCTCTCTCGCCAAGAACCAAGAGGGAAGAAATGGCAAAGGGACAGAGGTGTCTCTCTACACTATCTCCCCCGATCTATTCATACGGAACACAGAAAACTGGGAAATAATCTTCCCTTCTCTCCCAGAAGCTCCTCCCAGTGGCTCTGGGAGCCACCGGTGTTCTAGCAACCCACAACAAAGCGCCCCCAGCACAAACCTGTTTCAATCTCTTCGTGGCTGGAGAGAAGGGAAGCTGCTGCAGAGGATTCTGCCTTTAGCTGCTGGGCAGGAGGAGCCGGGGATAGAGGGAGGAGGAGCAGGAATTGGGGGAGGAAAAAGGATGAGAGGGGATAGGCAATCACAGCAGCAGCAGTGGCACTAGGAGGAGGAGGAGGAGGAGGAGGAGGAGGAGGAGGAGGAGGAGGAGGAGGAGGAGGAGGAGGAGGAGGCTGCTTGGGTGGCAGCTGCTAAGGATGCTCTGGCTAGAGGCAGGGCTGAGTGTGCGGGGTGTGGGCTCACCTGCACCCCATGGCTCAGGGATGCGCTCGAGTCTGCATGTGTGAGAGCATCTGGGTGCATTTTGACTGTGATTATTCCTACTGAGTCTGGAACTTGCTGTTCCTGCAGACAGGCGGAAGTGAAACCATTTAAGTGTCCCAAGTCTAACTGTTCAGACCTGGGGGGTGGGGAAAGGGCGAGGCATGGGGATCCCCATCTTTTAGCCTTTTTTCCCCTAAGCACTAGTAGCTAGAATCTGCATCCATTTCTGGAATACCTATAACCAAAAAAGAAAAGAGACTAAGTAATTATCCTGATTGCATGCTCTGAATGTATGGTAGGGCTGGATGCTGTTTGGACCACTCAGAAAATAATTTTTGTCTTGACTAGGTTTAGCTCAAGAATTGGATTGCCAAGAACTTGATTAACATTTTACATTTTCTCCTTTCTTTCCATCGATTCATCTCGGTGCTTGTAACCAAGGTGGCATGTTATCAATTCTCTTGTTAGTCCACTTTCCTGGACAGCACTATCAAGGTCTCTGGCTCCTTGATATCTGAATGTCACAGAATATTCATACTGTTTTTTTTCCTGCACGAGTGAGGCACCCATTTACATGACAACCAAGACTAGGTTCTTGATAATGAGAGGAATGTTGATTATTATGAACTCAGCTTTAGACCAATGTGCACATCTCTAAAGATAAGCAGACAATTGTGAAAGGAACAATTTTCTTTGGTGCTTCAATATGTGATGAACTCCTTGGTTGAAGCCTTGGTTGAAAGCTACTTGTCCACCACTTTTTGAGTATTTTGCCTAATGGTTAGCACTAAGAGAGCACTTTGAGATTTATAAGGCACACCCTAGTCACAAGTTCCCTACAGTAGCATTCCTGTGATATAGACAAAGAGGACACCATCATTACCAACGTTCTCCGAGATTAAGTAGAGTTGCCTAACATTACATGCTAATAGGTGGGAGATCCAGAATAAGACCTCAGTCTTCAGAGTGTTAGGCATAATTTTCTTTTAAAATCATACAATTACCTCTAACCCCAGCTCTAGGCAATTCAACACCCCCTTTTAGCTTCCACAGACACAGGCAGTCAAATCACATACCCACACACAGACACCCATAAATACACATAATAAAACATTGTTTTTTAAAAAGATAATTTAAAATCCATTGGTACACTAAACACTGGGATTAAAGATGTGCAACACCATATCTAGCCCCAGCAGACAGCTTTTATCAGTATTGACTCAGTATTGAGGGAACACAGAAGAATACTTTGCTTTTCTTCAGCATAGTATCAAGTGTTGATGACATGAAAAACAAATACCTATGATGTATCTTTTGAGGTTTTGAAAACCAACTTGGACTGAGTTCAGGAATAGACAGAGATGATGAAAAGTGAACACTTAGGATTCAGCAGTGGATTGTGCTGTGGACTCTTTCTATTTGTAGTCACTATGATTGACTGGGAGGACAGGCATGATAACTACTTTAAAACAATGTACATGTACCACAGTTTCTTTATCCACTCTTCTACTGAGGGACACTTAGGCTGTTTCCATGTTCTGGCTATTATGAATAAGGCTGCTATGAACATGGTTGAGCAAATTTTCTTGTTGTGTGCTGGAGCATCTTCTGGGTATATTCCAAGGAGTGGAATAGCTGGGTCTTGAGGAAGCCCTATTCCCATTTTTCTGAGATAGCACCAGATAGATTTCCAAAGTGGCTGTACTAGTTTGCATTCCCACCAGCAATGAAGGAGTGTTCCTCTCTCCCCACATCCTCGCCAGCATGTGGTGTCGCTTGAGTTTTTGATCTTAGCCATTCTGATGGGTGTAAGATGGAATCTCAGAGTTGTTTACATATACACTATGGAATACTACTCAGCTATTAAAAACAAGGAATTCCCGAAATTTGTGGATAAATGGATTGAGCTAGAAATGATCATAATGAGTGAGTTAACCCAGAAGCAGAAAGAATCAAATCATATATACTCACTTATATCTGCATACTAGCCCAAGGGGCATGTCCCACGAAAGCCTTCACTTACCAGGAAACTGGGACAGAGGGGAAGGCATCCTATTGGGACTCTAAATGAGAGACGCATGGGAGAATAGCAAAATGAAAGGATACAGAGGGTCCTAGAAATCTACAAGTAGCACATTATGATAGGCAGATTTGGGCCCAGGGGTCCCGCTCAAACTAAGGCACCAGCCAAGGACAATACAGGAGGTAAACTTTAAACCCCTTCCCAGATCTAGCCAATGGTCAGAATATTCTCCACAGTTGAGTGGAGAGTGTGATATGACTTTCTCACGTACTCTGGTGCCTCACATTTGACCATGTCCCCTGGAGGGGGAGACCTGGTGGCACTCAGAGGAAGGACAGCAGGTAGCCAAGAAGAGACTTGATACCCTATGAGAATATATAGGGGGAGGTAATCCCCCTCAGGAACAGTCATAGGGGAGGGGAATAATGGGAAAATGGGGGGGGGGAGGAATGGGAGGATACAAGGGATGGGATAAACATTGAGGTATAACAAGAATAAATTAATTAAAAAAAGAAAAAAAGAAAACAATGTACATAGTTTATTTAGAGAAAAACATTTCTAAACAAATTCCCATTTATCAAAAACCCGAATAAAGAACTCCATTCAGAATCTATCAGAAATACCTGAATTTGATACTTCTCTAGGGACTCACTGCTCCAGTCTTGTATCAAGTGGACTATTCTTATTTGAGCCTTACCAAGCACAGAGAGATTGAGTCATAGCAATGTTAAGAGCCAAGCTGTAAAAGAATTAGGAAGAAAGTGAAATCTGTCTCTGCCATCCTTCTTTTTCTCTGTTTACTCCTTTGTTCCCACTTTCAACTTTTAGGCATCAAAGTCTTTTAAAACAGGGAAAAAGAGGGCATGAGTAGTTCATTCACAACTAAATACCCATGTATGACTTTTTTTTTTTTTTACAAAGAAGATAAACAGTAAGAGACAAGGCCAAACTCAGTGAAATGTTTCATGCTAGAAATTCTGACACACAAGAGGTTGGATAAATCTTGAATACCCAGACAGAAGAAGCCTTAAAAAGAGAATTATGTCCCATTTGCCTTTAGGGCATAGAGTTTTTGGTTGTTTGGGGTTATGGGGTGATATGGATTGGGAGTTAGTTATAAGTTATTATTGATCTTTTTCAGAGAGAAAAAGAGGTAGGAATCAGAAATTTCTCTTTTTTTTCCATTATCTTTTCTTCTTAACTATGGAGATAGGGGTCAAAAAGAAAGAAGGAGGGGCTATAGAAATATATAGGCATGACAGGACAAAAAGTAGATTTTTTAACCTACTCCTCAACTTAAGGCCTTAATTGTTACTCATAAACAAGGTTATTTTTAATTCATTGGTATAGAATTTTGTATACTGATGGAAAATAAGTTCAACTTTGATACACTGGGATAAAAGTCAAACTCAAGATTATTCTTCACACACATTAAATATATTGCTACTCTAATAGGAGTTAGTGTACCCATATAACTCAGTTATAATACAAGGTTTACTTCCAATATTTTAAAGGTGATATTACAGACTGCTTAGGATAACTAAGTAATACAAGTTAATTTTTAGTTGATAAACACATGGTCATGTCAGTTACTAATCTATTTTCATCACAAGAATATATATCCAAGATTTAACAGATAGATATAATTCTACAGATAGATAAGGTAAAATAAATAAAGTCTTAAAAACCTCAGAAACCTACAGAATATGTCATTTAAAGATTTTTTTAAATGATTTTAAGGATCCATTGACAATAAGACAGATTAACTCTTAGCAACACCCAGTCTACCTCAGAGAAGATGATGAGAATCAAAGAACCTCCTTATGGAGATGGCTTCAAATGTGGCAAACAAACCACTGGGTAAAATGTCCTTCTTTCTACCACAGACAGAATTGACTTAAAAAGGGCAAGCTTGGATGCAGGCAGAGAATATGGCCAAACTCTGCCAAGACAAGGCTAAGCAAGTTCTCAATAGTTCCTGCCTTGAAAATATGTCTGTCAGATATATTGAGCTAGAAGGCCGAAGAAGATGCTCCAACATTATAGAGAGTTTTGGGTGACTGTTCAGTCAGCAAACTGTCTCTGTCATCCTCTCATTTGGGAATCTGCTAACCTGCACTTCTTGTCTACTCAGATAATTAATTTTATTCCTTCTCAAGTCTCTGATGGGATTGAAGACCAGATAGTGTAGTTTCACAATTAAGTTTAGGTTTTAGGGGTTAATATGTTTTTATGGATGAAGATCCAAGATGGCAGCGAACAGTGTGGACCATGTTCAGAAGCTCCAGTAAACGATTCATGGAATTGCACGGAATTCCTAACCTGGAACACCAAGCTCCCCACCCCACTAAAGCGGGAATACTCCACAGTTCGAAAGGACCAAAATACACAACACCCGCATATCTCTGCACATGGGAGGAGCGCAGATTTTCTTGGACCAGAGCAGCAGCAGCAGCAGCTGAGGTTTACAGCTGGGAACCCTCTGGCAGAGGCGACTGGTGTGGTGACTGGTGTGAATTGCTGCGGGAGAGGGGACTCAGTGCAAGATTTGGGCCCCGCAACCCTAGCTGAACTCACCATGTGGTTTGGGCCCCGTGACTCAAGCTCAACTCAGTGCACGGCTTGTGCCCTGAAACCCAAACTGGACTTGGAGCAGGATTCGGCTCCTGAGACCCTAGCTGAGTTCAGTGCATGGATTGCGCCCAGAGAACCTAGCTGGACTTAGCAGGCAGTTTGGGCCCAGAAACTCTAACTGGGCTTGGCATACATTCCAAATTCAGCCAGGGACTCTTGCCCCAGTCTGCATGCCGAGTCCAGCCAAAGTCTCAGAATGATTACAGGACCCACAGTACAGGGGAGCTGGGGATCACTGGGTGTGAAGGACTCAAACTACAGTGCTAGCCTCCTGCCATCCAAACCAGTGAAACATCAGAGCTTCTGGCCTAGGAAAATTGTGAGAAAACGGGTGAATATATCCCCAGACTCCCTCCACCCAACTCTGGAAGCTACCTGCCAAAAACAGAGATGGCAAGATGCCTAAAGGACAGCATAAAATCATACACAAAAAACTCCATAGCAATATGATGTCTCCAGATCCCAGCTATCCCAAAGAAAACAACCCTGAGAACTCAAACACAATGGAAATACAATAAAATGACCTCAAATCCTTAGTAATGAGGATGATAATGGAAGAAACAAATAAAATTCATAATCAAATGCAGGAAGATGCTGCCAAACAGGTGGAAGACAAAAGAGGCCTATAGAGAAGCACTGGAAAAAATTCAGGAAAATACAAACAACCAGATGAAGGAAATCAATAAAACTCTTCACTCTCTGAAGGACTGTACAGAGGCAATGCAAGAAACTCAGGAATATACAAACAATCTGATGAAATAAATAAATAAAACAGTTCAAGACCTGAAGATGAAAATGGTTTCAATGATAAACACACAGACAGAAGAAAAATGGGAATGTGAGAGCTCAGAAAATAAGGCAAGCAGCACAGAGGTGAGCTTTTCTAACAGAATCCAAGAGATGGAGGAATGAATCTCAGGTCTAAGAGATACAATCACAGATCTTGAAGCAACCATTAAAAAACGCTAAATCAGGAAAAATCCTGACACAAAACATCCAAGAAATCAAGGACACCTTGAAAAGAAGAAATCTGAGGATAATAGGCATTGAAGAAAGAGAAGATATCAGACTCCAAGGCCCAGAAATTATTCTCAACAAAATCATAGAAGAGAATTTCCCCAATCTAAAGAAAGAGATGCCTATAAACATACAAGAGGCCTGCAGAACACCAAATAGAATAGACCAGAAAAGAAAAACTTCCCATCACATAATAATCAAAACACAAAATATACAGAACAAAGAAAAATGTTAAAAGCTGCAAGGGAAAGGGCCAAATAACGTTTAATGGCAAACCTATAAGAATTACACCCAACTTCTCAGCAGAGACCAAAAACCAGAAAGGCCTGGACAGAGATCCTGCAAACCCTAAGAGACCACAGATGCCAGGCCAGACTACTTTGCCCAGCAAAACTATCAATAACCATTGATGGAGAAAACAAAATATTCCATAACAAAAACAAATTCAAACAGTACCTATCCACAAATCCAGCTTACAGAAGGCACTAGAAGGAAAACTCCACCCCAAAGGGACAAGCTATGACCAAACTACACAGGAAATAAATAACTACACCATGGCAATAACACAACCACAGAAACGCTCCACTGGAAACAACATCAAAATTAAGACTCTTAACAGTCACTGGTCATTAATATCTCTCAACATCAATGGTCTCAATTCTCCAATAAAAAGACACAAACTAAATGAATAGATGCATAAACATGATCGAACATTCTTCCGCATTCAAGAAACACATCTCACCCATAAATATAGACATTACCTCAGGCTAAAGGGTTGGAAAAACATATTCCAAGCAAATGGTCACAAGAAGCAAGCAGGTGTAGCCATTTTATTTATTTATTTATTTTTTTGCTTTGAAGAGTTGTATTTTATTGGAGAACTTGTCTTGCCTACTCTATGAGATACAGCCTTCTATTTTTTTGAAAAGTTTTGCATTTCATTTTATTTTTTTAATTTTATTAATTTATTCATATTACATCTTGATTGTTAGCCCTTCCCCTATTTCCTCCCATTCTTCCCGCCCTCCCACTTCCCCCTTCTCCCCTACCCTATGTCTATGATTGAGGGAGATCTCCTCCCCCTATATATGCTCTTAGAATATCGAGTCTCTTCTTGGTAACTTGCTATCCTTCCTCTGAGTGCCACCAGGCCTCCCCATCCAGGGGACGTAGTCAGAAAAGGGGCACCAGAGTTCATGTGAGAGTCAGATCTCACTCTTCAGGTGTAGCCATTTTAATATCTAAAAAAAAATAGACTTTCAACCAAAATTAATCAAAAGGGATGAGGAAGGACACTTCATACTCATCAAAGATAAAGTCAACCAAGATGACATCACAATTCTGAACATCTATGCTCCCAATATAAGGGCACTCACGTTTGTAAAAGATCTATTAATATAGCTTAAACCACACATCAATCCCCACACAATAATAGTGGGAGACTTCAACATCCCACTCTCACTGAAGGATAGGTCATTGAAACAGAAACTAAGAGGAGTGTGGTTTTTCTCTGATTTGAGCGGCAGCGGCAGAGGCAGCAGCACCAGCGGCACCAGCAGCGGCGGCTGAGGTTTGCAGCTCATAGCCTTCCGGTGGAGGCGATTGGTGTGGTGGCTGGTGGGAATTGCTGCGGGAGAGGGGACTCGGGGCAGGATTTGGGTCACGTGGAGCCTTTGGACCCAGACTGGACTCGGCGGACAGTTCGGCCCCAGAGTCCCGGGTATTGGCCCGGCCCAGCAAACAATTCTGCCTGAGGCACTAACTCAGCGTGGCCATAGCTCCCCTGCTGTGGCGCAGGCTTAGTTGAGCACGCTGCTCCATCCTAGGCACCACCTCAGCTCAGCGGCAGCTCCCCTGCGGGGACACAGTCTGGGCGGAGCACTTGTTCCACCACTGGCGCTAACTCAGAGCAGCCGCAGTTCTCCTGCTGTGGCGCAGGCTTGGTGACGTGCTCGGTTCCATCCTAGGCACCACCTCAGCTCAGCGGCAGCTCCCCTGCGGTGACACAGTCCGGGCGGAGCACTGGTTCCACCACTGGTGCTAACTCAGAGCAGCCGCAGTTCCCCTGCTGTGGTGCAGGCTTGGTGACGTGCTCGGTTCCATCCTAGGCACCACCTCAGCTCAGCGGCAGCTCCCCTGCGGTGACACAGTCTGGGCGGAGCACTGGTTCCACCACGGGCGCTAACTCAGAGCAGCCGCAGTTCCCCTGCTGTGGTGCAGGCTTGGTGACGTGCTCGGTTCCATCCTAGGCACCACCTCAGCTCAGCGGCAGCTCCCCTGCGGTGACACAGTCCGGGCGGAGCACTGGTTCCACCACTGGTGCTAACTCAGAGCAGCCGCAGTTCCCCTGCTGTGGTGCAGGCTTGGTGACGTGCTCGGTTCCATCCTAGGCACCACCTCAGCTCAGCGGCAGCTCCCCTGCGGTGACACAGTCTGGGCGGAGCACTGGTTCCACCACGGGCGCTAACTCAGAGCAGCCGCAGTTCTCCTGCTGTGGCGCAGGCTTGGTGACATGCTCGGTTCCATCCTAGGCACCACCTCAGCTCAGCGGCAGCTCCCCTGCGGTGACACAGTCCGGGCGGTGCACTTGTTCCACCACTGGTGCTAACTCAGAGCAGCCGCAGTTCTCCTGCTGTGGCGCAGGCTTGGTGACGTGCTCAGTTCCATCCTAGGCACCACCTCAGCTCAGCGGCAGCTCCCCTGCGGTGACACAGTCCGGGCGGAGCACTTGTCCCACCACTGGTGCTAACTCAGAGCAGCCGCAGTTCTCCTGCTGTGGCGCAGGCTGGACAGAGCTCTCGGTTCCACCAGCTCTAAGACTCTGGTTAGACACAGTGTGCAGTTTGAATCCAGAATTCCTGGCTGAGATTGGTGGTCAGTTCGGGCCCTGAGTCAATAACTGACCACAGCACGCACTTTGGGCCAAAAGGCCCTAGTGGAGCTTGGTGCGTAGTCCCAGCCCAAAAATTCTGGCTGGACCCTGTGTGCATTTTGGGCCCAAAATCCCTAGCTGAGCTTGGCAGACGGTTCAGGCTCTGAGAATCTAGCTGAGTTCTGCCCGTGGTTCGGTCCCAGTGCTCCTGGCTGGACTTGGCAGGGAACACAGAAGGCTGTGGATACCTTGGCCTGACCCAACGCTCATTCAGAGACCCAGAACAATTGCAGGATCCACAGCAGAGGGGGACTGAGGATCACTGGCTGTGAGAGACCAGAACAACAGGGCTAACCTCCTAACATCCACACCAGTGAAGCTTTGAGCTCGCAGCCTAGGGAAATCGTAAGAAAACAAGTGAATCTATCGTCAGACACCCTCCATTCAACTCTGGAAGCTACCCAACAAAAACAAAGACGGCAAGATGTCTAAAGGACAACGAAAAAGCATACGCAAAAAACCCCAAAACAACATGGCATCTCCAGTTTCCAGCTATCCCAAAGAAAACCACCCAGAGAACTCAAATACAACGGAAATACAAGAAAATGACCTCAAATCCTTAGTAATGAGGATGATAATGGAGGAAACAAATAAAATTCGTAATCAAATGCAGGAAGACGCAGACAAACAGGTGAGAGACATAAAAGAAGCACATAGAGTGGAACTGGAAAAATTGCAGGAAAATGCAAACAACCAGATGAAAGAAATAAGTAAAACGGTTCAAGCTCTGAAGACCTATAAAGAGGCAATGGAAGAAACTCAGGAATATACAAAAAATCAGATGAAAGAAATCAAAAAATCAGTTCAAGATCTGAAAATGAAAATGGATTCAATGATAAACACACAGACAGAAGAAAAACGAGAACGTGAGACCTCAGAGAAGAAGGCGAGCAACACAGAGGTGAGCTTTTCCAACTGAATCCAAGAGATGGAAGAACGAATCTTGGGGCTAGAAGATACAATCACAGATATTGAATCAACCATTAAAGAAAATGCCAAATCTGGAAAACTCCTGACACAAAACATCCAAGAAATTAAGGACACCATGAAAAGAAGAAATTTGCGGATAATAGGAATTGAAGAAAGAGAAGACATCAGACTCCAGGGCCCAGAAACTATTCTCAACAAAATCATAGAAGAAAATTTCCCCAATCTAAAGAAAGAGATGCCTATAAACATACAAGAGGCCTACAGAACACCAAATAGAATTGACCAGAAAAGAAAAACTGCCCGCCACATAATAATCAAAACACAAAACATGCAGAACAAAGAAAAAATATTAAAGCTGCAAGGGAAAAGGGCCAAATAACATTTAATGGTAAACCTATCAGAATTACACCTGACTTCTCAGCAGAGACCATAAAAGCCAGAAGGGCCTGGACAGAGATCCTGCAAACCCTAAGAGAACACAGATGCCAGGCCAGACTACTTTACCCAGCAAAATTATCAATAACCATTGATGGAGAAAACAAAATATTCCATGACAAAAACAAATTCAAACAGTACCTATCCACAAACCCAGCTTTACAGAAGGTACTAGAAGGAAAACTCCATCCCAAAGGGTCAAGCTACAACCAAAACTACCCAGGAAATAGATAACTATCCCATGGCAAAAACACAACTACACAAACGCTCGACTGGAAACAACATCAAAATTAAGACTCTTAACAGTCACTGGTCATTAATATCTCTCAACATCAATGGCCTCAATTCTCCAATAAAAAGACACAGACTAACCGAATGGGTACATAAACAAGACCCAACATTCTTCTGCATCCAAGAAACACATCTCACCCATAATGAAAGGCATTACCTCAGGGTAAAAGGTTGGAAAAAAATATTCCAAGCAAATGGTCACAAGAAGCAAGCAGGTGTAGCCATTTTAGTATCGAACAAAATAGACTTTCAACCAAAATTAATCAAAAGGGATGAGGAAGGACACTTCATACTTATCAAAGGTAAAGTCAACCAAGATGACATCACAATTCTGAACATCTATGCTCCCAATACAAGGGCACCCACATATGTAAAAGATCTCCTAAAAAAGCTTAAACCACACATCGATCCCCACACAATAATAGTGGGAGACTTCAACACCCCACTCTCACTGAAGGATAAGTCATTGAAACAGAAACTAAGCCGAGAAATAACATCATTAACCAATGCCATGGGTCAAATGGATCTAACAGATATCTATAGAACCTTTCACCCAAACAAGAAAGAATACACCTTCTTCTCTGCACCCCATGGAACCTTCTCCAAAATTGATCACATCGTAGGTCACAAAGCAAGCCTCAACAGATACAAGAGGATTGAAATAATACCTTGTATCCTATCAGATCACCATGCTCTTAGGCTGCAATTCAACAACAACAGAAATAACAAAAAGCCTACACGTTTGTGGAAACTAAACACTCTCTGCTAAATGACACCTGGGTCAGGGAAGAAATAAAGAAAGAAATCAAGGAGTTTCTGAAATTCAATGAAAATGAAGAAACAACATACCCAATTTGTGGGATACATTGAAAGCAGTGCTAAGAGGAAAATTCATAGCACTAAGTGCCTTTAAAAAGAAATTGGAAACATCGCACATAAGCATCTTAACAACACAACTGGAAGCCCTAGAAAAAAAGAAGCAGAAACACCCAAGAGGAGTAGACGCCTGGAAATTATCAAACTCAGGGCTGAAATTAACAAATTAGAAACTAAGAAAACAGTCCAAAGAATCAACAAAACCAAAAGCTGGTTCTTTGAGAAAATCAACAAGATAGACAGACCATTAGCCAAACTAACTAAAAGGCAGAGAGACAGTATTGAAATCAACAAAATCAGAAATGAAAAGGGAGACATAACAACAGACACTGAAGAAATTCAAAGAATCATAAGATCCTACTTTGAAGGCATATACGCCACAAAATTTGAAAATCTAAGGGAATGGACGATTTTCTTGATCAAGTTCACTTGCCAAAGTTGAGTGAAGAACAGATAAACAAGTTAAATAGTCCCATTTCCCCGACAGAAATAGAAGCAATCATCGATGGTCTCCCAACCAAAAAAAGCCCAGGGCCAGATGGTTTCAGTGCAGAATTCTAACCAGACCTTTAAGGGCGAGCTAATACCGATACTCTTCAAGCGACTCCAAAAGATAGAAATGGATGGAAAATTACCAAATTCATTCTATGAGGCCATAGTCTCATTGATACCTAAACCTCACAAAGACTCAACAAAGAAAGAGAATTTCAGACCAATTTCTCTTATGAACATAGATGCAAAAATACTAAATAAAATACTTGCAAAACGAATACAGGAGCACATCAAAGATATCATTCATCATGACCAAGTAGGCTTCATTCCAGGCATGCAGGGATGGTTTAATATACGGAAATCCATCAATGTAATCCATCATATAAACAAACTGAAAATAAAAAACCACATGATTATCTCCTTGGATGCAGAGAAAGCATTTGATAAAATTCAACACCCATTCATGTTTAAAGTTTTAGAGAGATCGGGGATACAAGGCACTTTCCTCAACTAATAAAGGCGATATACAGCAAGCCAATAGCCAAAATCAAAGTAAATGGTGAGATACTCAAGGAAATTCCTCTCAAATCGGGAACAAGGCAAGGCTGCCCACTCTCTCCATATCTCTTCAATATAGTACTTCGAAGTTCTAGCCAGAGCAATAAGACAACAAAAGGAGATCAAGGGGATCCAAATGGGAAAGGAGGAAGTCAAATTATCCCTCTTTGCAGATGATATGATAGTGTACATAAGTGACCCTCAAAACTCCACCAGAGAACTCCTAAAGCTGATAAACACCTTCAGCAAATTGGCTGGATACAAAATTAACTCAAAAAAGTCTGTAGCCTTCCTATACACAAATGACAAGCTTGCAGAGGAAGAAATTAGAAACCACACCCTTCACATTAGCCACAAGCAATATAAAATATCTAGGAGTTACCCTAACTAAGCAAGTGAAGGACTTGTATGAAAAAAATTTCAAAACTCTGAAGAAAGAGATTGAAGATGACCTGAGAAGATGGCGTGATCTTCCTTGCTCATGGATCGGGAGAATTAACATAGTAAAAATGGCCATCCTACCAAAAGCAATCTATAGATTCAATGCAATCCCTATCAAATAACTACACAATTTTTTAAAGACATTGAAAGTTCAATTCTGAACTTCATATGGAAAAACAAAAACCCAGAATAGCTAAAACAATCTTGTACAATAAAAGATGCTCCGGAGGAATCTCCATACCTGATCTCAAACTGTACTATAAAGCAATAGTACTTAAAACAGCATGGTACTGGCACAGCAACAGGCTGGTTGATCAGTGGAATCGAATCGAAGACCCAGATATGAATCCACACACATATGGTCACTTGATTTTTGACAAAGAAGCCAAATCCATTCAATGGAAAAGGATAGCATCTTCAACAAATGGTGCTGGTCTAACTGGAGGTCTATGTGTAAAAAAATGAAACTGGACCCATATTTGTCACCTTGCACTAAACTCAAATCCAAGTGGATTAAAGACCTCAACATAAAACCAGAGACACTAACTCACTTAGAAGAAAAAGTGGGAAAGAGCCTGGAACATATTGGCACAGGAGACAACTTCCTGAACAGAACACCAACGGCCCAGGCCTTAATGTCAACCATTAATAAATGGGACCTCATGAGGCTGAGAAGCTTCTGTTAGGCAGGAGACACTGTCAAGAGAACAAAGCGACAGCCTACAGACTGGGAAAAAATCTTCACCAACCCTACATCTGACAAAGGTCTAATATCCAAAATATATAAAGAACTCAAGAAATTAAACACCACCAAACCGAATAACCCAATTGAGAAATGGGGCTTGGAACTAAACAGAGAATTCTCAACAGAGGAGTATCAAATGGCTGAGAAACACTTAAAGAAATGCTCAACCTCCTTAGTCATCAGGGAAATGCAAATCAAAACAACTCTGAGATTCCATCTTACACCCATCAGAATGGCTAAGATCAAAAATTCAAGCGACACCACATGCTGGCGAGGATGTGGGGAGAGAGGAACACTCCTTCATTGCTGGTGGGAATGCAAACTAGTACAGCCACTTTGGAAATCTATCTGGTGCTATCTCAGAAAAATGGGAATAGGGCTTCCTCAAGACCCAGCTATTCCACTCCTTGGAATATACCCAGAAGATGCTCCAGCACACAACAAGAAAATTTGCTCAACCATGTTCATAGCAGCCTTATTCATAATAGCCAGAACATGGAAACAGCCTAAGTGTCCCTCAGTAGAAGAGTGGATAAAGAAACTGTGGTACATATACACTATGGAATACTACTCAGCTATTAAAAACAAGGAATTCCCGAAATTTGTGGATAAATGGATTGAGCTAGAAATGATCATAATGAGTGAGTTAAACCCAGAAGCAGAAAGAATCAAATGGTATATACTCACTTATATCTGCATACTAGCCCAAGGGGCATGTCCCACGAAAGCCTTCACTTACCAGGAAACTGGGACAGAGGGAAGGCATCCTATTGGGACTCTAAATGAGAGACGCATGGGAGAACAGCAAAATAAAAGGATCCAGAGGGTCCTAGAAATCTACAAGTAGAACAATATGATAGGCTGATTTGGGCCCAGGGGTCCCGCTCAAACTAAGGCACCAGCCAAGGACAATACAGGAGGTAAAACTTTAAACCCCTTCCCAGATCTAGCCAATGGTCAGAATATTCTCCACAGTTGAGTGGAGAGTGTGATACGACTTTCTCACATACTCTGGTGCCTCACATTTGACCATGTCCCCTGGAGGGGGAGACCTGGTGGCACTCAGAGGAAGGACAGCAAGTAGCCAAGAAGAGACTTGATACCCTATGAGAATATATAGGGGGACGTAATCCCCCTCAGGAACAGTCATAGGGGAGGGGAATAATGGGAAAATGGGGGGGGGGAGGAAAATGGGAGGATACAAGGGATGGGATAAACATTGAGATGTAACAAGAATAAATTAATAAAAATAAAAAATAAAAAAAATAAAAAAAAAAAAAGAAAAAAAAAAAAAAAAAAAAAAAAAAAAGAAAATTAGATTGAACACTGAAAAAAAAAAAAAAAAAAAAAAAAACCAAACAAAAAAAAAGAACTCAAGAAATTAAACACCACCAAACCAAAATAACCCATTGAGAAATGGGGCTTGGAACTAAACAGAGAATTCTCAACAGAGGAGTATCAAATGGCTGAGAAACACTTAAAGAAATGCTCAACCTCCTTAGTCATCAGGGAATGCAAATCAAAACAACTCTGAGATTCCATCTTACACACCCCATCATAATGGCTAAGATCAAAAATTCAAGCGACCCCACATGCTGGCGAGGATGTGGGGAGAGAGGAACACTCCTTCATTGCAGGTGGGAATGCAAACTAGTACAGCCACTTTGGAAATCTATCTGGTGCTATCTCAGAAAAATGGGAATAGGGCTTCCTCAAGACCCAGCTATTCCACTCCTTGGAATATACCCAGAACATGCTCCAGCACACAACAAGAAACTTTGCTCAACCATGTTCATAGCAGCCTTATTCATAATAGCCAGAACATGGAAACAGCCTAAGTGTCCCTCAGTAGAAGAGTGGATAAAGAAACTGTGGTACATACACACTATGGAATACTACTCAGCTATTAAAACAAGGAATTCCCGAAATTTGTGGATAAATGGATTGAGCTAGAAATGATCATAATGAGTGAGTTAACCCAGAAGCAGAAAGAATCAAATGGTATATACTCACTTATATCTGCATACTAGCCCAAGGGGCATGTCCCACGAAGCCTTCACTTACCAGGAAACTGGGACAGAGGGGAAGGCATCCTATTGAGACTCTAAATGAGAGACGCATGGGAGAACAGCAAAATAAAAGGATCCAGAGGGTCCTAGAAATCTACAAGTAGAACAATATGATAGGCAGATTTGGGCCCAGGGGTCCCGCTCAAACTAAGGCACCAGCCAAGGACAATACAGGAGGTAAACTTTAAACCCCTTCCCAGATCTAGCCAATGGTCAGAATATTCTCCACAGTTGAGTGGAGAGTGTGATATGACTTTCTCACGTACTCTGGTGCCTCACATTTGACCATGTCCCCTGGAGGGGGAGACCTGGTGGCACTCAGAGGAAGGACAGCAAGTAGCCAAGAAGAGACTTGATACCCTATGAGATATATAGGGGGACGTAATCCCCCTCAAGAACAGTCATAGGGGAGGGGAATAATGGGAAAATGCGGGGGGGGAGGAATGGGAGGATACAAGGGATGGGATAAACATTGAGATGTAACAAGAATAAATTAATAAAAAAAAAGAAGAAAAAAAAAAGTAAAAAAAAAAAAAAAAAAAAAAAAAAAAAGAAACAGAAACTAAACTGAGAAATAACATTATTAACCTATGCCATGAATCAAATGGATCTAAAATATCTACAGAACCTTTCACCCAAACATAAATGAATATACCTTCTTCTCTGCACTCCATGGAACCTTCTCCAAAATTGATCACATAGTAGGTCATAAAACAAGCCTCAACAGATACAAGAGGATTGAAATAATACCTTGTATCCTATCAGATCACCATGGTCTTAGGCTGCACTTCAATAACAACAGATATAACAAAAAGCCTACACATACATGGAAACTAAACAACCCTCTAAATAATGACACCTGGGTCAGGGAAGAAATGAAGAAAGAAATTAAGGACTTCCTGAAAGGACTTCAATGAAAATGAAGAAACAACACACCCAAATTTGTGGGATACATTGAAAGCAGTGCTAAGAGGAAAATTCATTGCACTTATTGCATTTAAAAAGAAATTGGAAATATCCCACATAACCAACTTAATGACACAGCTGGAAGCCCTAGAAAAAGAGATGCAGAAACACCCAAGAGGAGTAGACTTCTGAAAATAATCAAACTCAGGGCTGAAATTAATAAATTAGAAACTAAGAAAACAGTCCAAAGAAGCAATAAAACCAAGAGCTGGTTCTTTGAGAAAATCAACAAGATAGACAAACCATTAGCCAAACTAACTAGAAGGCAGAGAGACAGTATCCAAATCAACAAAATTGGAAATGAAAAGGGAGACATAGCAACAGACACTGAAGAAATACAAAGAATCGTAAGATCCTACATCAAAGGCGTATATGTCACAAAATTTGAAAATCTAAGGGAAACGTACACTTTTCTTGATCAATTCCATTTGCCAAAATTGAGTGAAGAATAGATAAACAAGCTAAATAGTCCCATTTCTCCTACAGAAATAGAAGCAATCATTGATAGTCTCTGGAAAAAAAAAAAAAAAAAAAAAAAAAAGCCCAGGGCTAGATGGTTTCAGTGCAGAATTCTACCAGACCTTCAAGAATGTGATAATACCGATACTCTTTAAGCTACTCCAAAAGATAGAAATGGATGGAAAATTACCAAATTCATTCTATGAGGCCCCAGTCACATTGATACCTAAACCTCACAAAGACCCAACAAAGAAAATTTCAGACCAATTTCTCTTATGAACATTGATGCAAAAATACTCAATAAAATACTTGCAAAATGAATAGAAGAACACATCAAAGACATCATTCACCATGACCAGGTAGGCTTCATTCAAGGCATGCAGGCATGGTTTAATATATGGAAATCCATCAATGTAATCCACCATATAAGCAAACTGAAAAAAAATCACATGATCATCTCCTTAGATGCAGAGAAAGCATTTAATAAAATCCAATCGCCATTCATATATAAAGTTTTGGAGAAAATCAGGGATACAAGGAACATATCTCAACACAATAAAGACTATATATAGCAACCAATAGCCAAAATCAAACTAAATGGTGAGATACTTAAAGAAATTCCTCAAAAATCGGGAACAAGAAAAGGCTATCCACTCTCTCCATATCTCTTCAGTATAGTACTGGAAGTTCTAGCTAGAGCAATAAGACAACAAATGGAGACCAAGAGGATCCAAATGGGAAAGGAAGAAGTCAAATTATCCCTATTTGCAGATAATATGTTACTGTATATAAGTGACCCCCCCAAAATTCCACCAAAGAACTCCTACAGCTGATAAACACCTTCAGCAAACTGGCTGGATACAAAATTAACTCAAAACAGCCAGTAGCCTTCCTATATACAAATGATAATTATGTCGAGGAAGGAATCAGGAAAACTATATCCTTCACTTTAGCCACAAGCAATATAAAATATTTAGGAGTTATTCTAACCAAGCAAGTAAAGGGCATGTTTTTTTAAAAATTTCAAAACTCTAAAGAAAGAGATTGAAGATGACATCAGAAGATGGAATGATCACCCTTCTCGTGGATCTGGAGAATTAACATAGTAAAAATTGTCATCTTACCAAAGGCAATTTACGGATTCAATGCAGTCCCTATCAAAATATTTACCCAATTTATTAAAGACATTGAAGGTTCAATTCTGAACTTCATATGGAAAAACAAAAAACCCAGATTAGCTAAAACAATCTTGTACAATAAAAGATCGTCTGGAGGAATCTCCATACCTGATATCAAGCTATACTATAAAAGCATGGTACTGGCACAGCAACAGGCTGGTTGATCAATGGAATTGAATTGAAGACCCAGATATGAATCTACACACATATGGTCACTTGATTTTTGACAAAGAAGCCAAATCTATTCAATGGAAAAAGGATAGCATCTTCAACAAATGGTGTTGGTCTAACTGTATGTCTACGTGTAAAACAATGCAATTGGACCCATATTTGTCACCATGCACAAAACTCAAGTCCAAGTGTATCAAAGACCTCAACATAAAACCACAGACACTAAGTCAGTTAGAAGAAAAAGTGGGGAAGAGCCGGGAACACATTGGCACAGGAGACAACTTCCTGAACAGAACACCAACCGCCCAGGCCTTAAGGTCAACAATTAATAAGTGGAACCTCATGAGGCTGAGAAGCTTCTGTAAGGCAGGAGACACTGTCAACAGAAGAAAGCGACAGCCTACAGACTGGGAAAAGATCTTTACCAACCCTACATCTGACAAAGGTCTAATATCCAAAATATATAAAGAACTCAAGAAATTAAAAATCACCAAACCAGATAACCCAATTGAGAAATGGGGCTTGGAACTAAACAGAGAATTCTCAACAGAGGAATATCAAATGGCTGAGAAACACTTAAAGAAATGCTCAACCTCCTTAGTCATCAGGGAAATGCAAATCAAAACAACTCTGAGATTCCATCTTACACCCATCAGAATGGCTAAGATCAAAAATTCAAGGCACATTACATGCTGGCAAGGATGTGGGGAGAGAGGAACACTCCTTCATTGCTGGTGGGAATGAAAACTAGTACAGCCACTTTGGAAATCTATCTGGTGCTATCTCAGAAAACTGGGAACAGGGCTTCCTCAAGACCCAGCTATTCTACTCCTTGGAATATACCCAGAAGATGTTCCAGCACACAACAAGAACATTTGCTCAACCATGTTCTTAGCAGCCTTATTCATAATAGCTAGAACATGGAAACAGCCTAAGTGTCCCTCAGTAGAAGAATGGATAAAAAATAACTGGTATATTTACACTATGGAATACTATTGAGCTATTAAAAACAAGGAATTCCTGAAATTTGTGGACAAATGTATCATAATGAATGAGTTAACCCAGAAACAGAAAGACTCAAATGGTATATACACAGTTATATCTGGACACTAGCCCAAGAGATATGTACCATGAAAGTCTTCTCTTACCAGGAAAGTGGGACAGAGGGGAGGACATCCTATTGGGACTCTAGGTGAGAGAAGCATGGGAGAATGGGGAAATAGAAGGATCCAGGGGGTCCTAGAAACCTACAAGAAGAACATTATGATGGGAAGATCTGGGTCCAGGGGTCCTGTTCAAACTATGGCACCAGCCAAGGACAATACGTGCAATAAACTTCGAACCCCGACATGGATCTAACCAATCGACAGGACATTCTCCACAGTTGAGTGGAGAGTAGGGACTAACTTTCACATGAACTCTAGTGCTCCATAGTTGACCATGTCTGCTGGATGGGGAGGCCTGGTGGCACTCAGAGGAAGGATAGCAGGTTGCCAAGAAGAGACTTGATACCCTATGAGCATACACAGGGGGAGGAGGTTCCCCTCCGTCATAGTCATAGGGGAGGGGAGTCTGGGGAAAATAGGAGGGAGTAAGGAATGGGATGTGATAACAATTGAGATGTAATATGAATAAATTAATAAATATATTTTTTAAAAGGTGTTTTTATGTCTAGATAGATGGTTTTAGGTTGATAGAGAAGAAATATGATAGATATTGATTTACTTAAGAGCTATAGATTCACCAAGATAAGAAAAATATTTTCTCCAGGTTTGCCAAATAGAAATAGGCAAAACACTATGAATGCAACATTTATGTAATTTGTGATTGTTTCATGGTTCTTCTTGCTGCAGGTGGCAGATTGTGTATATGTATAATAATGTAAATGTATATGTAAAAGTAAGAAAAAAGCCTTGAGTACCTTCAAGTGTGATGTTTTGTATGAATAAAAGAAAATCTTGGGATTCAAGTTCATGACATAACAGTTTGACCCCTTTGCTTTTTGGATGGTCAAACTGGGGCTCTTAAAGTTTCAATCTCTTTCCCAGGAGCACAGAGCTTCCAAGAGCAAGAGTTATTACTTGAATAGCAAGTGAAGAGCTATTTTCATCACTGCTTCTCCATCGTGGTCAACTTCTTAGAACCTGATAACTAGCCCTTTCTCAAATATGTGGGCATGACCAAAAGAATGAGAATAGAAGCAAGACAGGAAGGCATACAAGAAACTTTTCCCTAGCAATTTCCTCCAGAGGACAATTCATAGAAGAGCAATATGAAGAATCATTTATGTGATGTCAGGAACCTAAAACTGGACATGATGCCAAATGTAATGGCTCACTCCTTGAATCTTGCATTGAAAAAAAAAAAAAAACCAACAAATCCTTGTAATGATCAGATTATAATAAACCTCTATGCAAAATAAACTAGAAAACAAAATGTCAAAACTGCAAGTTTCTGGTCTCATGGTTCTGTTAATGAAGGTGTCATTGTACCTTAAACACAAACAATTTATTCTGACTTTTAAAAAGAATACATATAAGTAACTTAATACAGACTAAGCCGATTATACTTACATATTTAGAAATGTGTGTGTGTGTGTGTGCATGTGTGTGTGTGTGTAGAAACAATGAAAAAAGGAGACCATAAATTTGAAAGAGAACAAAGAAGGGTATGTGGAAGGGTTTGGAGACATAAAATGGAAGGGTGGAATAATGCAATTATATTATAATCTCAAAAATAAAAAAAAATATTTTAGAAAATAGAATGCATTTGTCTTAACTTCATGATTTCTATCTCTTTAAGGTGTAGCTAGTTATGTAATATCTAGAAGTTCATATAAAATATACTAATTAGTTTTGCTAATTTTCAGTATGTTTGAAAAATTCAAATATAGAGGATAATAAAAATGTGGTCCCTGTCTTCTAAGAACTGCAAGGAGCAAGGCATGCCTATAGTTCCAGATACTTGTGAGACATAGATAGGAGCATCACTCCTTCAAATCCAGACTGTACAGTGACTTCTAGCCCAGTCTGGGCTACAAAGAGATAGCCCTGCTCTTAAGAGTTTCATCCCCAGCACCACATAAAAGATCTTCTCTCTCTCTCTCTCTCTCTCTCTCTCTCTCTCTCTCTCTCTCTCTCTCTCTCTCTGAAAGAAAGGACTGGGATTCAGTATTAGATTAGTAATAGGTTTCAAGTAATGCCATGTATATAATGATTCATATAGCGTCTATGAATAGGTCTTAATATGTATCATTTTTAAAAATATAGGTATGAAAAAATATATAGGTATGGACCTCAGAAGGGGTATGATAACAAAGACAAAAAGTAACAAGTCCTGGCAAGAAAGCAGATCTAGAGGAGCTCTAATATACTGTTGGTGGGGGTGTAAATTATACAACAAGTATGGAAAACAGTATGGATACTTTTTAAAAACCTAAAGATAGAACTACCATATGATCCAACATTCCAACTGCTGGGTTTACATCCAAAGGAAATGAAGTCGTCATGCCAAAGAGACATCTGCACTCCTATGTTTATTCCAGCACTATTCATAATAGCCAAGATATGCAATGAACCTAGTGCCCACTAACGTATGAATGGATAAAATTAATGTAGTATGCACACATATTACCGTATTATCTAGAAAGAAAAATTAATTCCATCTATGTGCATAAATGGGGAGGGAACTCCAGGACACTGTGTTAAGTGAAATCTAAGAGACAGAAAGATAGATATCACTAACATGTAGTGATTTTTTACAGAAGTAGAGCAATGAAAATGGTTGTCAGAAGATGACTAGGATATACAGATGGGTAATATATAGGATATTGAGGACTATATAAAAATACCATTATATAGAAGGAAAAAGCTCCAGTATCTTATATCATGGTATTATTATTAAAAGTATTGCATTGTTGATTGTAAAATAGCTAGAATTTTTAGTGTTCCTAACACGAAGTTAAAAGCATTTGAAATGATAGGTGAGTTGGCATGATGTAACTATTAAATATTTTATTATTATATATTACAACGTGCATATTGTACATCATAATCTGTATAATTGCTATATATCAATAAGAATATTTTATATATAATTTTCTTATTAATATTGAAATTTTTCCTAGACAATCTCTTAGATTTTATGATTCGGAAAAGATGGAGATGGTCTGTTTTACCTTTATGATTAAATGAGTTACTTTTACAGGTAAGACTTTTCCTTTTTCTTTTTCCAAACTCAACTTCTTGGTAAACAATTTGAAACTATTATAATTTTCAAACCTATGTCTCCTTGTAAAAGTTTGAATAATGAGTGAATAGCAAGAAGAATACCACTTTGCCATGTTTTTGGAAGTCATACATGGTATGTATTGGTGCTGTGAATCTTTGCATTGAATGTTAAATTATGAAGGAAATAGAAAATAATTTATTTTAGACTTTTATGGTACACATGATACAACACAAATAATCAGCAAAGCCATGGAAATACACAATATACATTCCAAATAGGATAAAATGGAATAAAAAATGTAAACAAGGAGGGAGGAATTCAAAAAACAAAGAGACATGAGGCAGAAAAGGGGACAGATTAAAAAGCATAGAAAAAGAAATTCAAAACAAATCCAAATATATCCATGATTTCTGGAAAGATAAATACACCAAATTCTTCCATTAAAATTTTAAGCAGGGTCAGAATAAATAAAATAACAATATCTAGTTGTAAACTACTTGCCTTTATTTATATCTCAGTGTAAAAACACAGTAGGTGGCAACTAGAGAAATGGCTCGTTGCTTAAGAGAACTACGGGCAACCAAAGAATGCAAAACATTGGAGAAATAGTAAAATTCAAACAAGTAGCATATGTATGCACATATATAATGGTAATAGCTAATAAAAAAGATTCCATGAATTTGAAAGAGAAGACAGAGGGCTGTTATATGGGAGGATTTTGAGGGAGCAAAGAGAAAAGAGAAATTGCAAATTTATACGATACTCTCAAAAATAAGGCAAATAATCAAAAAATTATAAGGGAGTTGGAGGGATGGTTCAGTGGCTAAAGGCATTTTCTGTCAAGCCGGATGGCCTAAGTTCCATCCCTAGAACCTACAAGCTAGAAAGAGATAATTGACCCCCACAAGTTTTCCTCTGATTCCCCAAAACACAAATAAATAAATAAATATAAAAATAAGATTATTAATTTTAAAAAATAAAATACAAGTAAATCATAAATCATTCTAAACCTTTAAATATGACTGTAAGAAATCCATATACATGTAAACTTGAAACAACAGATAGAAGGCTTCCAATAAAAAGTTATAAAGAAAATTCTGCATGCTCGCAATTAAAAGACAGTGTAATTATTATATGTCAAAACTCAAGGGTTGAAATGAAGTTCAGCAGAAAATAAGATTTGTCTCTAGAAGGAAAATTCAGAATCCATTAACTAAATATTTAACAAACCAAAGAAAGACTATCAGAACAATTGATCCCCCCCCAAAAAAAACAGAATTAAAGAAATAATGAATATATATAAAGAGTGATTGAGAAGTAAAATAAGTGTGAAACATCAGCTAAGCTAAAAGGGAATTTCTTTGAAGTAACTTACTATATACTTATTGCAAGACTAGTTATGGGGAAAGAAAGGTCATAGAAACACGCACTTTCAAATTTCACAACTGTTATATTACTACAGATGCTACGCAGTTTCGAAAGGTATAGTATGATGAGGCAGAGAAGTTCAATATACTTGAAAAATTTGATCTCACACTGGATACATTGCTTAAAAATGTAATTTGTAAAAGTGAATTAAAAAAAAAGCAAAATTCAAAAAGTTCTCTAGGGCTGTAGGGGCTGTCACAGAAGCTTCCATGTCCCTCTTTCTCAACTGTGCATCTGCAGAAAACAGTACAACTGCTAAAGTAGCTTCCTTGACCTTTACAGTCGACAGGAGCATGGAGCATGGGCTTCTTCATGGTTTCTGTCAACAGCACAGACAAGGAACACAGGCCCTGGCTGCAGCAGCACTGTGGACCCTGACAAGGCTCTCGGAGGCATCCCAGAACCACTGACATCACCATGGCATTAGGTAGCAGTGCAGGCCATTCCCCTCAGTTTGACCTTCAGCAGCAGCACAGCACACGGGTTTCAACATGGTTTCAGGCTACAGCACAGGCCATGAACATGACAATATGACAACCCCGACCCCTCCTAACACCCCTCAAAAGAGTAACAGCCTAAACAGGAAGATAACAAAGAGGACTCTCAAAAAGAGTTATAAGGACCCTGAAGTGTAGCTCTCCACAATTGATGGCTTCTGGAAGGGCTGTGGTAAGAGAAGGACTCAGTTCCATTTAAGGGACTGGCCACTGAGAGTTTGACCATGTTCCGATGAGTATGTAGCTAACACAAACGAAACTTAATGTTGTTATTTGTTTGCTTGCTTTTCTATTTTTAAATTTTATTTTTATTTTGGGGGTCATAGGGTGGTGGGATAAACATGGAAGAACTGAGAAATGAGTTTGAGCAGGGTGCATGATGTGAAATTCTCAAAAAATCAATACAAATATTATTTTGGAAAAATACACTGGGGCTTACATCAGAGAGGTGTTTATAACAAGATGAGGGGAGCTTTTCTATAGGCCCAAGATATTATCTGATGACACTCTTAGCTTTTGAGTTAGTAGAAGCTAGTCGTCTGCTAAGTTAATTAATTCAGAAAAAGGTTTTCCTTCCTTCTTTTTGTTTTTTTGTCTTGTTTGTTTGCTTGTTTTGTTTTTTGGGACAGAGTTTTTCTGTGTAGCTCTGGCTGTCCTGGAGCTTGCTGTGTAGACCAGGCTAGCCTCGAACTCACAAAGATCTGCTTGTCTTTGCCTCCCCAAGTTCTGTGATTATAGGCATGCACTACCACAACCTGGCTAAGTGGAACTTTTGACTGTTGTTTTCATTTCAGTAGCACTGGAGATTGATATGGTAGGCAGGCACTCTACCACCGAACTAGTGTCAGTCCTTCAGAAAGGGTTTTTATCACAAGATGTTAGTTCACGCACAGGTGGGCAAGGAACGGCTACTCAAGGGGATAAAGTTAGCCCTATAAAATGTAATTAGCCTCTAGACCTGCAACATTCTAAAGTCTCTATGTCACTGTTGTTTTTATCAGTCACTCATTAGAAACAGTTTCTTTTAATAAATTCTTGTTCATAGTGTGATAATTCAATATATAAAATGCATAAGGCTCAAATTATGGTAATAGACAATTAAGAATTTGATATTACTATATTGGAGAGTTATACTTTGTCTTCCATAGTTTTACCTTCAGGAATGAACAATTTATAGTTGTAAAAGAAAAGAAAAGAAAAAAAGGCTTTAGTGTTTGGCAAACCATTGTGTTTTAAGCATTCACACACAATAAAGATAGCCTTTTCCTGTCTGATGAAAAAAATGTTCCCTAACCATGAATCACGCATAGAATTGCTCCTCCAGAGAAATACCATCTTCATAGTACTATCAGGCTAATTGTACCAGCTATTCAAGGAAATTTTCGGTCTTTTATTATAGTAATTCTCCCAAAGAAAAGGAAATTAGTAGGTTAATTTGATAATCAAACATGACCAAAGCCATTTAATTAAGGAATATTGTAAGTCTCACTCATGGGGGTAGATGTAAAATTTATAAACAAAACATTAGTAAACTAAATTCAAAAAAAGCATAAAAAACAATGAATATTCACCAAGTTGAATTATTTAATGCAATTTTTCATATTAACAAATTAAAGAAGAAAAACATCAATTATACAGAAAATACATCCAATATTATCATTCGCTTAATAGAATAGTCTCAGCTTGCTAGGAATCATGGGTATCTTTTTATACCTGATAGAGGTCATTATGTCAGAAACTACAACCAATCATTCTTACAGTAGAAAGAGGAAATGATTCTACTTAATATTAGAGAGCAGCTAGGCATGGTGGTGCACCCCTGCAGTCCCAGCACTCGGGGAGACAGAGGTAGGTGGACCTCTGTGAGTTTGATGCCAGCCTGGTCTACAATGCGAGTCCAGGACAGCCAAGGCTACACAGAGAAACTCTGTTTTGAAAAACCTGATGGGGAGGAGGTCCCCTTCTGTCACAGGCCTAGGGGAGAAAATAGTGTGAAACAGGGAGGGGAGGGAGGGCGAACTGGAAGATATAAGTGAGGAGATAACAATTGAGATGTAATCTGAATAAATTGTTTAAATAAAAATTCTTTAAGAATAAAAGAAAAACCAATAAATAAATAAATAAACAACAGAAACCACCTGAAGGCATAACAACAACAAAACAAATTAAATAAAATTAGAAACCAAAGATGCTTCCAAGAATGATTACTGTTCAATATAATAGTGAAGATCCTAGCCATTGTCATGAGAAACGAAAAGATAAAGAATAGAAAAAAGAAGCAAAGGTCGCCATCTGATTGATATACTTGATTCTATGTCTGGCAACATTGTTTCGTTGTTTCTAGTACCTTTCCATAGATACAACCATATTTAATACAAAAAATATCATCTGTGCATAAAGCCAGTTTTATTTCTCTTCTTTTTACAAGTAGAGCATTGAGTAGAAGTGAAAGCAGACTTTCTTGCCTTGTACCTGACCAGACAGAAACCAACTGAACCTTTCATCATTGCACATGGCGTCTGCTTTGGACTTTTTAGGTGCTTTTTATAAGAAGTTAGCTGTGTTTTTATTTTTTTCATTTTATTATTTTATTCATATTACATCTCCATTGTTAGCCCTTCCCCTGTTTCCTCCCATTCTTCCCTCCCTCCCACTTCCCCCCTTCTCCCCTCCCCTATGTCTGTGATTGAGGGAGACCTCCTCCCCCTATATATGCTCTTAGAATATCGAGTCTCTTCTTGGTAACTTGCTATCCTTCCTCTGAGTGCCGCCAGGCCTCCCCATTCAGGGGACGTGGTCAGAAAGGGGCACCAGAGTTCCTGTGAGAGTCAGATCTCACTCTCCACTCAACGGTGGAGAATATCATGTTCATCAGCTAGGTCTTGGTAGGGGTTCGAAGTTTAATGCCTATATTCTCCTTGGCTGGTGCCTTAGTTTGAGGAGGACCCCGGGACCCAGATCTGCCTGCCATAAAGTTCTTCTTGTAGGTTTCCATGACCCTGTGGGTCCTACTATTTCCTTATTCTTCCATGCTACTCTCACCTAAAGTCTCAATAGGATGCCCTCTCCTCTGACCCACTTTCTTGGTAAGTAAAGTTTTTCATGCTACACATCCCTTGGACTAGTGTTTTGATAAAAGTGAGTATATACCGTTTGTCTCTTTTTGCTTCTGGGTGAATTCACTCATTATGATAATTTCTAGATCAATCCATTTGTCTTCAAATTTCAGGAATTCCTCGTTTTTAATAGCTGAGTAGTATTCCATAGTGTAAATGTACCACGGTTTCTTAGTCCATTCTTCTACTGAGGGACACTTAGGCTGTTTCCATGTTCTAGCTATTATGTATAAAGCAGCTATGAACATGGTTGAGCATATGTCCCTGTTGTGTGGTAGGACATTTTCTGGGTATATTCCAAGGAGTGGGATAGCTGGGTCTTGAGGAAGCCCTATTCCCATTTTTCTGAGAAAGCACCAGATAGATTTCCAAAGTGGTTGTACTAGCTTGCATTCCCACCAGCAATGAAAGAGTGTTCCTCTCTCTCCACATCCTCGCCAACATGTGGTGTCATTTGAGTTTTTGATCTTAGCCATTCTGATGGGTGTAAGATGGAATCTCAGTGTCATTTTGATTTGCATTTCTCTGATGACTATCAAGGACGAGCATTTCTTTAAGTGTTTCTCGGCCATTTGATATTCCTCTGTTGAGAATTCTCTGTTAAGTTCCAAGCCCCATTTCGCAATTGGGTTGTTTGGTTTTGTGGTGTTTAATTTCTTGAGTTCTTTATATATTTTGGATATTAAATCTTTGTCATATGAAGGGTTGGTGAAGATCTTTTCCCAGTCTGTAGGCTGTCGCTTAGTTCTACTGACAGTGTCTCCTGCCTTACAGAAGCTTCTCAGCTTCATGAGGTCCCTTTTATTAATTGTTGACATTAAGGCCTGGGCTGTTGGTGTACTGTTCAGGAAGTTGTTTCCTGTGCCTATGTGTCCCAGGCTCTTCCCCACTTTTTCCTCTAACTGAATTAATGTCTCTGGTTTTAAGTTGAGGTCTTTAATCCACTTGGACTTAGGTTTTGTGCATGGTGACAAATAAGGGTCTAATTGCATTTTTCTACATGTAGACATCCAGTTAGACCTAGCTGTGTTTTTAAATCCTTAATGGATGTTGAGTTTTTGCCAAATGCTTTTCTTTATCTCCTGAGATCATAACAGTTTTCTTTAGTTTGTTAATATGGTAGATTAGGTTTATTTTTAAATACTCAACCAGCTCTTCATTCCTGTCATAAATCCCACTTGGCAATGATTATTTATACTTTAGCGTATTGTTGGATTTGATTCATAAGCACTTTGTTTAGACATTTTCTCATCAATATTCGTGAAGAATAGTAGTTGGCATTTTTATTGTTGTTTTTGTTATTTCATCCTGTTCTGATTTTGGTATCAGGGTAATGCTATTCTCAAAAAATGAATTAAGAAATATTTATTCATTCAGTTTCTCAAGGAAATTTGTGGTAGATTTGGCATTTCTTCTTTAATTATTTAATAGGATTTGCTAATAAGGGTTTCTGGACCTAATGATATATTTGCAGTAGAATTTTTATTGGTATATAATTGCTCCTTTTGAAGAAGCTTTTATAGTTTGTCTTTCAAGGAATTGTCCAATACGTTGCACAAAGTTCTTTATGATAATTAATTGCTAGAAATGAATAGCACTAGAATATGAATTTCTGTGCCTTTTCTCAATATTGGGATTTTTTTTTCATTCCTGAGCACTCAGGCTAAGAGACTTATCAATTTCATCTTTTCAAGAACTCCAATTTTAGTTTTCCCATTTTCCTATTTCCTGTGCTATTTGTGTGCACATTTGCCTCCATCTTTTCTTTGGCTTGTCTTTTTCAATTATTTTGAGAGCATAAATTAAGCTACATACTACAAATTATAATGTGTGACTTCAGTTGTCTGAAAATATTTTCTCATTTCCATTGTGATTTTTAAATTTTTCCACTCAAAAATTACTTGGAACTGCATTCTTTAGTACTCACATGTTTGGAAAATACTCTTTTATCTCTATTTTTTCTCATTTCCTCTATCTCATTCTCACTCTCTGTCCCTCTTAATTCTGTATAACAAGATTATTTTGATTATATTATTTGATTATAATTTAATTACATTTCTCCAGTCCTTTTCTGCTCTTCAAACCCTCCTGTATACTTCCCATGCTCTCCTTCAAATTCATGGCCTTTTTAACTAATTATTTTTTAATGTATTGTACATATGTATGTACATATGTATTCCTAAATATAACATGTTCAATCTGTAATTGCTACCTAAATGTATGTTTTCAGTGCTGGCACTGGACAACCAATTAGTGTGCCCTTGTCTAGAGAAAGCCACCTCTCTCTCTCCCATTACCAGTTTTATCCAGCTGCCTATAGTGCTTTATGTAGGGTTGAGTCCTTATAGACATGTTCATTGATGTCATCCTTGTTCAGCTCACATTTATACAATAATGTTCACCAAACTTTACAGATGTTGCTTCTGATATTACTACAAGACTCAATTTCATGCTAAATTCACTGATCCTCTGGCCACGGCTGTCCAAAAGACTCCCAAAACATAAAATCTATATTCTCATGATTATCACCCTCTCCCAGAGGTGGAAGGTAAGTCCCTATAGCTGAAGACACTATGTACTTCAGAAACAGGGCCCAGAGATGCTTGAGCTAGAACTGACCTGAAAGGACCCTCCCTGAGGGTGAGTTTGCATGGTATAAGAAGGTACTATGGAAGCAATGACGCTCATGAAAAACAATGACCAGCATGTCACAATAACCTCTTAGGATGCAATAGTGGCACACATACCTTGGCAATAACCAACTGTTCTCTAATTAGACTTAAGACCTCGTCAACAAGAGGGGCCTGGTACTGCAAACCTAGGTAACTACTCTATGCTAGTGAAGCCATGATTGTTGGAAGAGAATCAATAACCACTAGTTTACTAAACCAGCATAATCCAACAACCATCTGTCCTTATACTCACAAATAAATGTAGTCTTCACCCTCATGAAGGACACTTCTCTTTACAATAGACAGAGAACACTACAGAAAACCACAGCCAATCAATATGCAGAGTTGGGAGCACAGTCCCAGCAGATACATCTAAAAACTCTTCCACATCTAAAAAGATGAGGCAATATATATATATATATATATATATATATATATATATATATATATATATATATATATATATATCCTACCTAAGAACATCTGCCTATTAATTAGAAGAATGCATTTTTTCCTCATAGGCCCAAGATCAATCCTAGGGTCTAATGAATATCAGGCAACAACTCTATCACTGGGCTATACAAGCAAGATTAGATCATTTACTTCTTGGGGTGCTTTTAATTTAATATAATTTTTATACAAGTCTTATATATGTCAGGCTTTTACTGAACTAATTCTCCTTCTACTTCAACCTTTCCAGTGCTTAAATTGTAGGCATATGCCATCATACCCAGAATCATTTCCTTTTTAAACTGATTATTGATGTGCTTAGCTAGTGATGTGTCATGCTCATATTTGTCTCACCTGGTCTTTGTTTTTCCTTTCCTGTTTTCAACTTTTATTTATTTTATAACAATTTATTTTTAATTTATATATTCATTTTACACCCAGATCATAGGCCCTAACCTCCCCCTTCCCTTCTACTTTCATTTAACTTATGTATGTTTAAGATCATAATCTCTCTCCTTTATTGACCTACTAACCATAGCTTTTGCTTTGCTACTTTAAAAACTTTCAAGATTATTTAAACTATTTAAATGATTAAATACTATTTTCAAGTTAATTTATAACATCTTATATATAATGTACAAACCTAGCAACAGTATGATTCCATAGCTTCCCTCCCATTCTTTATGCTAAAGCTGCCATAAATTCTACTTTTACATATTTATAAACCTCACAATTCACCACTCTCTCTTTTGTGAGATTTAAGTAATATGAAAGATGTATTTACAATGGTATTACTGCATTTGGTTCTACTCAGTCCCTTATGTATATCCATATTCCCATGTGGTATCATTTTAATTCTACTGAAAAGGCAAACTTTAACATTGCTTGTAGTGCAAGATTGCTTCTAGTTATTTCCTAATGCTTTTATACATCTTTATAAAAGACATTTCTCGGTGTCCTTCCCTTGTACTGCTTCTGATGTGATATTGACTGTTCATATCCTGGTTTTTATCTTTTAGATTTTTTCCATGATCACTAGTTTTGATAAAAATTTTTAGGATGTAGTTTGGTATTGTTTTCTTGTGTTTATATTTCCTAAGGTTCTTTCATTTGTATGCTTATAATTTTAATCAGATTTGGAAGTTTCACAATGCTTGAATCCCTATTTATTTTGTCCCTACATGTCCTTTTTAAGGTCTCCAATTACTTGTAATTGTCTCTATGAAGTTGTCTCACAAAGCACTAATGAGCTTATAGCCATAATGATTTTTCTTTTTATTGTCACACATTTCTGTACATGTTTTATGATATAAAATCACCTATAAATCCTAGTTAGTACATTTTAAATATCAAATACTATCATACTTATATGTAAAGCTCCAGTTATTTTAAAATATTTTTGTGTTTATTACATTTCTAAAGGCAGCAAATAAAATTAAAGAAAATGTTTTACTGTCTTTTTGCAGTTACAGGTTGATTTTTAATTGGTTTGTTTTTTCTTTCTTTGGAAGCTAATGATATTACATTATAAAAGTGGTTAACCAGTCAAATATTAATAGAAATTCTACATTCTAGGACTTCTGATATTGTGTTAAATTAATTAATGCTTTAAAATATTGTTTTTTTCCTTGACATTATAATTTTCATCCTTATTGTAAAGTATTAGAAGAGTAGAAAGTTACTCTGACTACCATGTTTGGACATGGGCTTTTGCAGATAATTAGGATGTTATAAAGCTGTTGGAGGAGAGGCAGTTCCAAGTTGGTGGCGCCTATCGTGCACTGTATCTGATCTACAGCACAGAGACCAGGGACAGGACTGAGAACCACAGACTGAAAGAACTGGAGAACACTAGGTGAGTGGAGTCCCGCACAGTGCAGACCACAGGCAGGCCTGGCCCCAGGTCAAACAACAGCCCACAGAGTTCCTGAACCTACTCCCCAGACTTTGGAAAGGAACCCACCTGCGGCGGCTGCCGGCCTCTACAGCCCAAGCGCAGTGTGTGGGATGGTGGAACACCGGAGCTCCTGGCCTGGGGAAGTCTCAGGGAAACAGGTGAATCTATCCTCAGACACCCCCACCCACCCCATGCCAGTCCACACAGAGCCCCCAAGACCACTGGGAAACCCAGGCGCCGGTGAATACAGTACCAAGCAATGGCATGCACAGTCTGGGTGAGTCCAGGCCTGAACCAGGGAGCCAGCCTCAGCAGACCGAGCTTGCAAAATTGAGGTGATAGAACACGGTTAAGTCAGCCCCCATGGCCTGGCAGGGACTCCCACACTCGTGGGAGAAGCTGGACTGCCCTGAGGGTCTGGAAAGGGGTTTGAATTGTGGCTACAGCTCAGTGGGACTGAACCACCAAAGGTGCACCCAGGTGGGACAAATAATACCTTTATAGGTGCCTAAATAAAATTGGGGAAATGGTTGAATAAGCTAGGAATAGCATTTGTGGGCCAGTTTCTACATGTTGAGAAATTCCAGGCTTAATTAGAGTCCTGTGTAGGACAGTCTGAAATGCTGGGCCAATTCGGATTGGAAGCTTTCTTTGAAACTGTCCTGTTCTGACGGATAACAGCAACTGAAGCACCTGGGGCTGGAACATGAAGGATGCAGGATGTCAGCTCCCAGCATGCTGAGAGGAATGAGTCCTCTCAATTCTGATCCAATGTCAGTGTCCAGTTCTTTTGTTCTGAAAACATATAATTTCCCAGAAGCATTATACAGTCCTAAAATTATAAGTGTATAAAGTGTGTGTGTGATCATGCACAGAACAATTAAGGATGGTTTTCTGCTCTTTGTATGAGCAGGAAAAAAAAGACATCTGTAAATCTTCATTCATAGCATATGAAGAATGGCATCTAGTAGTAATTCATAGGGCTTCTGTAGCCAACAACAAGCCTTGTCTATGCCTATTCTGTGCCAGCCAGTCTCAGAGCTATATCCATATAGTCGGATTAGCAATATAATTTACCTGCTTGTTCTGCAGTTTAAATTCTTCATATCCTGATTGTATCCCCATTGCTCATGCCCTCCAGATCCACCTCCCTCATCCTCTCCATATCCCTCCTCCCTCCCTCATCCACATCCAATATATTAAACCTAAGAAACACAACCTTCTTTGGACCTGTCACAAAATTGGCCATTTTCATCCTGAGTGTCTAGGAATACTTACGTGTGAGGAGGGAAAGATTCAGATATCCCATGTCACTGTTATTATGAATGTGAGTAACAACAACAACAGTTACAGCAAGCACTTAATATGAACTGGTGTGTTATTAAAGTAAGGTCTCTGTGTATGTGTGTATGGTAACACCATCTCACAAAGTTGAATTCATTGCCTCTCTGTCTCAAGGTCCTACCTAGTGAAGACAATATGACTGCCATTCTGCTACGATGTCTTCACTGACTATACTGAGTCCATATTTGAAGCCAGGAATACTTATATATGAATTTGGGATTTGGTACTTTACTTATTTATATGACTTTATACAACCCACTTAAGCTCTCCAATCCCCAATTTCACTGCGTGTGAAATAAAAATAGCAACACTTTTTCATAGAGTTATTATAAACATTAAAGTCTTTGATACATCTAAAGTATGCAGAACAGATGTATGATATAGTATAAACTCTTACCAATGATAATCCTTGTTATAATAATGTGCAGATGCCAGGGTAGATTCATATTCTGCTTATCTACTATGTTATATTTTGTATTTCATTGTGAAGTAGAGGCATGATAATAAATGGTTAATGATTGATTTTCCTCAGAAAGGTGAAAAGGCCCTCATTTGTTGTGTTTAGTGACTTATGTGGAATAAATACAGTGGCCATGGCAGAATCCTAGATGTCAATATGATGATAATGAAACAGAATTGGGAAAGAATGTTACAGTTAGTACTTGAAGGCAGAGCCCTGCTTTTAATCACGGACTTTTAGCACTCAAGGGACATATTTCAAGTAAACATGGATGATTGGTCACTTAAGATTGATTCTACTATTCCTTAGCATAGTTCTTGGAAATAAATATGGATGAAGCCAGGTGCAATGCGCCCCCCCTGTAATCCCAGCACTCGGGAGATGGGAGGTAGGAGGATCTGAAATTCAAAGTCATTATCAAAGTTCAAGCCAAGCCTAGGCTGTATGACTCCTGGCCTCAAAAAACAAACAAACAACAAATTAGATTTTCATTAGACATTTTTTTAGGTAGTGAGGAAAGCATATACACTGTTGGAGCTCCTGTCTAGTGGTCTATGACTTGGATTGGAGCTTCAGAGACCAGCTATGCCACTCGGGTAGCTCTAATCCTCAGTGTCCCATGTATGCATTCAGGGTGAGAGCACTCATCTCCTCTAAGTACTGCAAGGGTTAAATGAGGTAAGGAACAGCAAAATGCCAAGGATATTTACTGGTTCAGAGTAAATTGTTAATTAACAAATGGCTCCAACTCAGCCTTTATAGTAGGAAATTTATTTTACTTTTCTGGTTTACTTTAACTCGTCGTACTTTTATTTGTTTAAACAAAAAGCCAAGTTTTTACAGATTTTACAGATTGGGCAACACCTGAGGTTATGTGAACCACTCAGACCCAGGGTTACCCATGGGCACAAAGGTTACTATCACACAATTCTCCTGGTGCTAAGTATTGTTTTTTTAGAGAATAGCTCTTAAAAGGATCAACAAATAAATTATATAAACATGCATCTTATGTTAAAAGTTCAAAAGTAAACATAGATTGAACACTTGTGTGAATATACAAAGAAACAAGAATACATATGAAAAGAGAGAATGGAGACGGAAAACAAAAAATAAAAATACACTTCTTCCTTAAGTCTCAGTTTTGCTGAGAATTGTCCATGTTGACACACACAAAGAAGGTTCAGCTTTTTCTTTTTCTTTTATTCTTAGCCCTTCCTTTATTTATCCACTCTATCTGTCTGTCTGTCTATCTATCTATCTATCTATCTATCTATCTATCTATCTATCTATCTATCTATCATCTATGCAAGAAAAATCCTCTGAAGAGCAAAAGAATAAAACTCCATTTTCCAGAGTTAGCAGACTGTGCTTTTGAAATAAGACCAGCCATGTGTCTCATACCCAACCTGGGAGAACATCTGGGAGTCATCTTGCCACTCTCTCTTTGCCAGAGCAACCTTCTACCAAGTGGGAAGATCCTTCTCTGGAAGAACAGAAATATCTTAGTCACAACAAGTGGTGGTTGCAGCTCCGCTTAAGCAAAACGAGAGAAAGCCTCCTTGAGGGAGTGATATGGAGAGTTCCCCACTAAATTCTCCTGTCTGTTTCTTGCATGAAAAGATGCTATTCATTGTAAAAATGGCATATTGTGGAATGCTGGCAAATCTTGCAAGTCAATATCAGCAGCTAACATCTGTCGAGTGCCTGGAGGAAGCTTGGCATTGCATGTATTGTCTTACTTCATCCTCACAACCAACCTGGGAGATCTTATCTCTACTTCACAGAGGCAGAAAATGAAGCTTTGTGGAGGTTAATGGAACCTATCCCAAATCACATAGCTGACACTCTGTTTTTGGCTCCCTACAACACAAACACTGGAGCTCTTTTCTACACTTGTTCCAGGAGCCTGGTCCTTCCCTTCATATTTTGCGTTCTCTTGAGCACAGGGGAAAAAACCCTTAACATTCTTCAGCTTCTTTTCAGACTATCTTAAATGGCTAAAAATAAAACTGGGAAAGTCCCAACATCCACACTTTTGGCAATAGGCTAGTCAGGGACACCACAGATAGATGTGCATTTGTTGAATTCCACAAATGCACCAGCCAAGTTGGAACAGGGGGCAAGCTTAATTTCAAACAAAAACAAACAAAAACCTTGCTTCACTTGCCAGGCTAGTGAAAGAGGCCCATTTTCTGAGTTCTCCAACTAGGCGATTGGATTATGGGTTAACTGGGAAACAGAAATAGCCTGTTCTCAAACTAGGATTCACTGTCAAACAGAGGAGCAGGGTGTGGAAAGACTGCCTTGGGAAACAGAATGCTTGCAACCTCACCCTCTGAATAGTAGCCTTATGATCTTCTTAGCTCTTTACCCCAGCATCTCAGCCAAGAGCAATTTGATCATTTCTCTCCAGGTCAGTGTCTGTGCTAGCACATATGGCATGGCTAGGTGAATAATAAAAGTCAGTCCTCATCATTCATAAATACATCAACATGTTGAAAGGATAATATGTATACTCCCAACTCATTGTGGCACTATCAGAGGCAAGATAGAAAATCAAGAAAAGTATCAATAGATGAATGAAGAAATGAAATATGATATGATTACATAGTAGAATATTTATTATTCCTCCTTTAAAACAAACATTGGTGCCTCATATTTGACCACATCCCCTGGATGGGGAGACCTGGTGGCACTCAGAGGAAGGACAGCAGGCTACCAAGAAGAGACTTGATACCCTATGAGCATATAAAGGGGGAGGAGGTCCCCCTCAGCCACAGTCATAGGGGAAGGGAGTAAGGGGAAAATGGGAGGGAGGGAGGGAGGAATGGGAGGATACAAGGGATGGGATAACCATTAAGATGTAATATGAATAAATTAATAAAAAACATTGTGCCCTTTGTGAACATTGTGAATAAAACTGGAAGACTTTATGTGGAGTAAAATAAGCCAGACACAGAAAGACAGTTATTGCATTATCTCAGTTAAAGATACAATCTTAACATATTTGAACTCATAGAAGTAGAGAGTTAGAGTAAGGCTATCAGAGGCTAGAGGGGACATGAGTGAGGGTATTGGAACTTACTAGCAAAAGGGGACAACATTTCATTTAGATAAATCAGCAATGACTTTTGAAATCTCTTTTATAGCAGGATGACAAGAATCAATAATAATGGATTATATACATATTTCAATATAACTAAGCAAATTTAAAATGCCTAATCAGAAAAAGGGGGAGCTGGCGAGATAGCTTAGCGGTTAAGAGAGCTGGCTGCTCCAGGTTCAATTTCAGGCATTCACGTAGCAACTCACAATTATCTGTAACTCCAGTTCCAGAGGATCTGGCACCCCCACACAGATAAACATGCAGGCAAAACACTAACATGCATAACAAAAATAAATCTTTCTTAAAAAGAGATTGGCTGAGAGGATCTTCTCCAACATACTGGCAAACAAGCAAGGTGACAGATATGTTAATTACATTGATTCAAGGTTCAATTTTTCCACCATCTCTATACATACCAAAACATCACATTCTCCCCTGTAAATCTATATGACTCTCTATTTAAGGGAACATTAAATATGGCAGAAGGAGGCATCCCTGATATGAGGACAAAGTAGACGGATGCCCTGCTCCAGCACCAATGGTGCTTTGATTCCAAATAGGAGGAATTTCAGTTCCCATTTTCATCTCCCCCATGCCACAAGGTATATCTGTGGAGGAAACAACACTTTCATTGTTCCATATAAAGTGCAAGCCTGTCTGCTTCACCCAACAGAAGTCTCTTTCCTTGTTGAGCTGTAAAAACACCTAAAGTATTTGATACTTTGGAACATAATTATGTATACAATCTACCCTGGATTGTTCCCCATTAAACTACTGATAATAACGACGACGACGACGATGATAATAATAAATAATAATAATAATAATAATAATAATAATAATAATAATAATAACCAGGCTGGTCTTGTTGTCTATTTTAGTCTTTAGCACCTTGTCCTGACCTGGATGCCTAGGAGCTAATCAATAAAAATCTATATGAACTAGATTTCCATGAAGGGATTGGCAAAATGGGAGCTATTTGTGCACAGAAATGATTCTGCATTCATATTTGGAAACATCTTGCTTATAATTAATCCTTCCCTGACCACCCCCATCCCTGTTTCCCAGCCCCTTCATATAACTTTAGTGCTTCCACTTCACCAGAAGCAAAATAATTTTAATTTAAGGATACATTCTCTCAGGGAATCACAGAGACTGCTATTTGACCCTTCTCTATAAAACTGTCTTTTGTTTGCTTTGGAGCCCAGGGATGAGTGATTGACATTCTGCTAATATTCAAAGAAGCCTCAGCCTGTGAGAGCCCATGTAACTCAACCACTTCTGCATATGCTCAGTGAAGCAAGAATACCGGCTGCGCTGCTGTGTATAAAATAGGAGAATACCACAGGGAAATGAATACTCCTGAGAATGGAGAAGTTCATATCTTGAAACACCATTCTCAGGTACCGAGGAAATCTATATTAATCAGTTGAAGTGGAAGGCCATTTTATTTCAGAGCTAGACTGTAGTCAATAACTGGAAGGATTTCTAACAATAAATTCTGATAAGCACAGAATTACCTACTGAAGTATTGGAGGATGATGGGATATGTAGTCCTTGGCATGAAAAAGAAACACATGGCACTCTGATGTTTAACAGACCACTGAGAAAAGGAAGAGAAAGCTCTAAATCAATCCACTTTTAATTTAGATTGAAATTCTTTTTCCTATGTAATTAAAACACCATAGCATATTGTACGTAACATAAATATATTATCTTACCTACTTTTTCAAAACAGAATTTATCTGTGTAATAACACTAGCTATTCTGGAATTCCCTTTGTACACCATGTTGGCCTTCAACTCACAGAGATTTTCCTGCCTCTGCTTCTAGAGCTCTGGGATTAAAGGCATGTGCCAACATGTCTGGCTTTATCTTACTCATTTTAAATGTGTACTTAAGTACTATTAATCATATTGACATTGTGCAACCAATCTTGCTTCATTTTACAAACTCTTAACTCATTAAACAACTACCTATATACTTCTTCTCCTAGCTTTTTTTTTAAAACACCATTCCACTTTGTACTTTCTTTCTATGTATTTTATAATGGCAATATCACAAATAAAAGGAATTTATATATTTCTTTTGGATATTTATATACATAATAGCCACTTTTTTCAGATTCTACATGTACTCCCTAAATTTCAGTCAGAGAAAATGTTTCTTTGACCTACTCATTGCTCCTAACAGATGCTGCATTAGAGAAATCATTTCTTTTTCTGTACTATTAATAATCCTTAAGACTTTATCTAGTATCCTCTATTCTTTTTTCACCATTCATATGCTAAATCTTTTCTCACTGGCTTACTCTTCATGGCTGTCTCAGACTACTTTCCTATGAAACTCAGGACCACAAGCCCAGGGTGGCACAACCAACAACATTCTGTGCCATCCATCATCAGTCACTAATTAAAGTGTTCCACAGACTTGCCTCCAGCTCAAGCTTATAAAAGCATTTTCTCAATCGAAGTTCTCCAACTTGGCATAAAACTAGCCAGTATAACCTATGTTTTAACATATTAAATTTGGTTGCTTTTATTTACTTCATACTTAATATATAAAGAAGTTATACACATGTTCACAATCGTATGACTCCTGTATTTTGCTGGATAGTTACTCTTACCAACATATTTTACAATTGTTCCTCTTCTTATTTATAAGTGGCATTTTTCTTTGAGGTTGAAAAACACCCTTTAGAATTTCTTTTAGTACAGCTATAACGGTTATAAATTCCCTCAGCTTTTTTATGTCTGGGAATGTACTTATTGCTTCTTCATTTTTAAATCATAGCTTTGAAGAGATGTGGGTGTTGACCCTGTCCCTCCTGGTCTCTAAGGTTTTTGCCTGTCTGTGGTTCAGAAAATTGGAATAGAGTTATATGTTGTCTGTTTTCTCTTGCTGCTTTTATAACCTTTTTTTTTTTTTTTTTTTTTTTTTTTTTTTTTTTTTTTTGCCTCCTGAGGACTAGATTATAATATTTCTTGCCATAGACTTGGCTGCCTTGATTCTAACTGGAGACCTTTAAGCCTTCCCATACATGTGTATTTGTGTGTTGTTTTAGGTTTGGAAACATTTTCATTACTATCTCTTTGAATAAGGTTCCCACTCCTGTCACATTCTCAAATATCTTTTAAACTCCAGCAGTTAGAGTATTTGTTCTGTTGATGCTGTCCCAAATTTCCATAATCTTTCTCCAATCTTTTTTGTTCTCTTATGTTTTTTTTCTCTGCCATCTGTGTGTTCTCAAATAGTGTGTCATCAAGTTCAGTGATTCTTGTATAATCTATTCAGTTATGCCTTCATGTTTTTTTCATTTCATTTAGTGTATTTTTTTTTTTGAGATCACAAGTTTCTGTTGGTTTTTAAATTACTTCACTTTCTTTAATAAAAGAAAATCCTTATTTTTCTGTCTAAAAATTTATTTAACTTCCCTACAACAACCATTTTAAACCCCGTATCAGATATTTTGTATATATCATTTGCATTGTGGTTGATTTCTGCCCTTGTATTTTGTCTAGTAGGTGAGACCATGATTCCTTGGAAAGAACTGATGCTTTTAATCTGGCTTTAGCCCTTTGCCTTTTTTTTTTTTTAATATATTTTAAAATAGCTTTAGTTAACCTGGGGCAGAGCAGATATTAATCCTCTAAACTACCTCCCATAGTGGGGCAGGCATGGGATCCCTGCCTTAATCTTATGTTATCTGTTTTTAATAACTTTTATCAAGTTACCTCCCATCCATAATCCCAAATACTTGTTGATGTTTTTCATCTGGGCCAGATTCTCCATCCACCCCGGCCATGTGCTTCTCCTCCAGCTAACCCATGGCAGCCTCCTCTCTTCCCTTCAGGTCTTTCTCCTTTTTCCTTTTGGCAGTCTTTTTTCCTGCCTTTTTTTTTTAACCTGTCCTTCCAAAAAACACTTAACAGTAACCATTTCCACTGTTTTTGCATTAGATCATACTTTACACTCAAGTTTCATAAACCCAAAATTGTTGTTTTGTCATGTTTCTCAATACTAAAATGTGATCTAAGCCCATTTATTTAAGACTCTGTACTTTTGTATTGCTTAAGTGGACTACGGAGGTGCCTTAATAAGGCTATTCAATCCATACAAGGGGCTACTTGGAGCTAGGATGAGAGCACAGGTTTCATTTCTATAGTCATTAGCCTATGTACAGTAAGGTTCAGCTCAACAGTGGCCCTTACTATGGAGGGACTGACTCTGGGATCCAAAAACTTGGCACATGCCTCCCTTTTATTTCCCAAAGTAAAATATAGTTTTCTCTGTTGTGTTACCTAGAGTCTAGCAGGAGATTGAGGTGACCTATTATGTGGCCACTAACAGTGTAACCATGTCACACCCCAGAGCTCATCATATGCTGAGGCCAATGATGCACAGAGGAAAGGGTAAGATACATACTGCCATGTTGCTTGCTACCTTAATACATAAGTGGCCCAAGACTGCTGCAGCCAGCCACAGGTTATACTGGTTGAATAGAAGTCTACCTGCTTGGGCCAGTGAATCTCCATCTGAAAATAGCTCCAGAAACCTTATCTCTGGACCCTAGCCTGGGCAAACAACTGCTAGGATCCCTCTTGTTCAATTTTTCCCAGCCTTGCAGTTAGTTTCAAGGCAAATTCTTGTACTTATGTATCTGTCTTACTCCCTGGTAGATTGAGTTATTGGCTTTATGGTGTTGCCCAAGATCAAAGAAACGGTGATAGAGGCAGGATGCTGGCACCCTTGGTTAATGTTGTTTCAGAGGCTAGGAAAAGAGGACACAATAGCACATGATAAAGGTAATTTCATGAGTGGAGATCAGTGCCAACAAAGACTAAACAATTTTGTGCCCATGAAAGATATTTGTGTCCACAGAAGCAAACCTCTTGAATCTCCCTTTCTCGCCTTCTACACCACAGTTCTGACCAATGGGATCTCACTTAGTTCTAGAACCCGGCATGCAGTTAAAGCTCTCTCTCTCTCTCTCTCTCTCTCTCTCTCTCTCTCTCTCTCTCTCTCTCTCTCTCTCTCTCTCTCTCTCTCTCTCTCTGTGTGTGTGTGTGTGATCACTAGGGTACAGAAGCATCAGTGTGTATGCTAATGCCAATGTTGCAGCTAAGGAAAAAGGGAAGAAGTACGGCATCTTGAAGACCCATGACCCCACACTTATGTAGACTTCGTTGGTGCTTCAGGAATTGCTGGTTGACAACATTTTTTTCCATTCCTGTGTCATCACCATGGATGTCAGAGGTCTTTGGTGGTGAAGACTAACTTGGACCTCTTTTCTTTTTCTCTACAGAGAATAACCATGATCAATGGGATGGGCTGAAATAGAGAAAATGCTTCTTACTCTTTTTAATGCAGTTCTTGTTTGTTTGCATTTCAGTGGATGACTTCAGTTTTTTCATTGTACTCTAGAATTCTCTCAAATCTCTTTTTGTAAGTAGGTAGTTGCTTTGGGGAAGATGTGCTCTTGACCTCATAGTCCACTGTTTTGCTGAGATCACACATAAGGGATAATTCTAGTGGTAAAGAGGTTTATTTAAGCAGCCTTTACAACAGTGCTTCAGAGATACCAAACACTACTACCTAGGCCACAAAAGAAACTTTCCAGACCCACAGGCTTGCTATCCCTTGGTCTGCCACTAGAAGTTTATGTTCATACTTTTGCCTTTGAAAGTTTGGCACAATGCTCTTCATATTTGCATTTGCCTACCACCATCTACAAAAGAATCATAAGGCAACCCTCTGTGCTACAGTTCTCAAGTACAGCTGATGAGTTTGTTCATGGACCTACTTGTACTGACTTGTACAAATGCAGAACCAAAAAAAAGCCTATAGGTTTCCCATCTGGTATGTCTAGGATATGCACAACACACACACACACACACACACACACACACACACACACACACACACACACACACACAGGATGTTGCCTATTTTCACCTCCAAAAAGTGCTGCTGCTTCTGCTTGTGGCTCATTAAGATAAAAGTACCTCATTTTAATGAAAAAAAATTCTATTTCCTTGTTTTCACATATAACATTCTCTATTTCTTTTTAGTCATCACTCAGTTATGACATAGGGCCAGCACAAACAGAATGTGTTATGGTAAATACAATTGCTCACTCGACTGTCATATCTTTTAAAAAGCTTTTTACATACCTAGCCTAGTGTATTACCTTTTTTTGAGGCTCAAGATTTAACTAGGCTTTTCATGTCTGCCACCAGCTAATTGTTCTTCTTCTTGGGTGTTTTTTGAATATTTTCGTAGTCAGGAACCTGTTGCTACTAGCTCACAGTAGTTAAATGCACGCATCTCTTCCCAACCCTGCATTCAGAAATGCCATATTGGTTGTTTGAAGTCATCTGTGATAGGAATATTTACACCATGAAAATTGTTAGACACTGTACATCTTGGCTCCCTCTTCCCATCTTGTTCAGGCAGTTGATACAGTGATGAGTAGAACCCTGGCTTGTACCTTACCATTCCATCTTTGATGAGTCTTTATTTGGCTTTCTAACTAGGTTTAGCTACTTTCTTTTTCTAAATGTACATTTATTGAAGAAGTTGGTTCAAGAAATGTCTTTGATCCTAAGTATCACATCCAGGAGCCAAGGTTTGCTACCTCTCTGACATTCATGGGCATAAAGATCTACCTCTTGTCAAAACCACAGTACTTTTTTCTAATTTTACTTATCAGGGACAGAGTGTCAGGCAAGCTCTAATATCCACGTGGTCCCTGGAGACTTCTGTTTGCAATTCACAAGAGAGTGCTGTGACAGTGGTGTATATGTAGATAATCTGTCAAGTGACAGCCTGGCATTGGAACTGTGGAACTGTGGAACTGTGGAGTATATAACTCATTAATGTTGCTAAAACTCTCAGCATTTTAGAACATCACCAGTAAGTCACAGTCATAGTCCGTGTTTTCGTTGAAGAATTTTGCTCTAGGATTTTACAGGAAGTGGGGAACCTGGTCGAGTTGTCCTTAGGTATTACCCACTATTTTTAGTGTTTTACCTATGTTAAACAATTTAACAATGACATTAAGCTTAAAATGGGTACTATC